>NW_027507748.1:129969480-130601286 GCF_037356315.1 Lithobates pipiens
TATATATATGTAGTGGTGGCTCTTGAAGAGCACGCATTATGCATTTTTCAAAGTTAAACTTTACCTAAACTGCAGTTTGGTTTAGGTTTTATTTGTCTAAATTGGATCTCTGTATCAGTCTGACTGGACTGTGAGATGTTCAGCCTGGCCACAGGGGGCACTGTTTCCTGTGGCAGGCGTGGAACTAGGGCCTGGTCAGGCACTTAAGTTACTCTCTTTCTGAGCCAGATCAGTAGGAGTGGCCCTCTCGCTGTGCCCTCTGGGAGAGGGTATTTAAGATGCGGACGTCGCGTGGTTCGGGGTTCCGTTCGAGTATGAAGTGTTGATTACATGGTCCTGGTCCTCCTGACCAGCCCTCAGGAAGGCTGTGGCCTGTGGTGCGGATCCATCCGACTGTAATGTCTCGGGGCTGGCTAGCCCGAGATAAGGAAACTAAAGGAGGATTCTGAGGTGGTTGGGTGTCGTCTCCGGTTCAGGAGAAACCCAGAGTACTTCAAGCATTCCAGGGGAGGACTCTTTAGAAGAACACCACGTACGGGTTGGTTTTCTTAACAAGAGCCTGGAAGGGCTGAAGTGACCGAGAGAATCCGGTCTTGTGGATATCGCCAAGCTGGCTGAAAGATCCAGGTATCCTACAAGTGTTCTAAAGCTGTTCTGCAACAACGTCTGTGACAAAGACTTTGTTCCTGAGTAGGGATGAGCTTCATGTTCGAGACGAACATACGTTCGACTCGAACATCGGCTGTTCGTCCGTTCGGCGAAGTCCGAACATTTTGGTCCGTTCGCTCCAAATTCGTGTGGCGCTCACGGCCCACAATGCACTGCGATGGCGCAGTGCATTGCTGGCTCATGATTGGCCAAGCATGCACTGGGACCCCGCATGCTTGGCCAATCGCAGCGCCAGCAGCGAGGAGAGCCATGATTGGCCACAGGCAGGATGCCTGTGGCCAATCATAGCTCAGGCTGTGTAGTGCACGCCCCACACTATATAAGGCCGCCAGTGCGGCGGCCTTGTGTAGTGTGTTGGCGTCTGAAGCAGTGGGTGTTCTGTGTACCTTCAACACAGTACACACCGATCGTTTTCAGCCGATTTTCGATCTTGCTGTTGTGTAGTGGTTATTGTCTGCGTGCCCTGACCGCAGTATACACCGCTATATTCACCTCACCTATATAGCTAGTGATCTATCTTTTATAATAGAGCTTGCAGTCAGTAGTGTTAGGAGTGCGTGCTGTCTGCTTGCTCTGTACCCAGTACATACCGCTATATCCACCTACATAGCTGTTCTCTATTTGAGCCCACTTGCCATCTGCAGGAGTTATTGGAAGTTGTGTGTGCCTCCAGCACAGCACAGTATACATCTGTATATACCCCTTTATCTCTGGTGTTCTATAATAAAGGCATCTGCAGGAGTTAGTGGGTGTTGTGTGCCTCTAGCACAATATACACTGCCCAACTGCTTTTTTACCCAACTCCCTTCAGGCCATTACCATGTCTGGAAGGCCAGCAAGGAGAGGCAGACAGGCGCGAGCCGATAAAAGAGGGCAAGCAGGCTCTGTGTCTAGAGACAACAGTGCTGGTTGTGGACGCGGTGCATTGTCATCAGCACGTGGCCATGGGACACGCTTGTCCTTCTTTTCGGCAGCTGGACATGTTGAGCCGCAACATGCCAACGACTTGGTAGAGTGGATGACCAAGCCCTCTTCATCCTCCTCATCCTCTCTCACCCAGGCTCAGGGTACTAGCAAAACAGGAGGAGGAGGAGGAGGAGGAGGAGGCACATGTCCAACGAGGCAGGATGCCCTCCGGGGGCCAGCTTAGGGGCAGCAAACCGACTGAATCACAGCACAGAGCTCCGCCTGTGCAGAGTGCTGCCTCTGCGCATTATTCTAAAAGTTCTTTGGTGTGGGCCTTTTTTGAGACGAGTGCATCAGATCGCACCGCTGCTATTTGCAACATATGTCTCAAGCGTATCTCACGTGGCCAAAACATCAGCCGCTTGGGCACCACATGCTTGACCAGACATATGTTGACCTGCCATGCAGCTCGTTGGCAAGCGTACCTTAAAGACCCACACCAAAGAACAAAGCGGACCTCTCCTTGCTCCTCATCAGCTGGCATCTCCAACCCCACTAGACCTTCAATCCTCTCTGAAACCTGCTCTGAGAGGAATGAAGGTGGTAGAATTAGGTGTGTCACAGCCAAGTGCTTCCGGGAACTCTGCTAGCGGTACACCCACGTCCGATTATAGCAGGCAAATGTCCCTGCCCCAGCTGCTGGACCGGCGAAAGAAGTTCACTCCCAGCCATCCACATGCCCAGCGGTTGAATGCTAGCTTGGCTAAATTGCTAGCACTTCAACTGCTACCTTTTCAGTTGGTAGACTCGGCCCCCTTCCGTGAGTTTGTACAATGTGCGGTTCCTCAGTGGCAGGTCCCCAAACGCCACTTTTTCTCACGGAAGGCGATTCCGGCTCTCTACCGGCATGTGGAAGGCAATGTCCTTGCCTCGCTGGACAGGGCGGTCAGCGGTAAGGTGCATATTACCACTGACTCATGGTCCAGCAGGCATGGACAGGGACGTTACCTGTCTTTCACGGCCCATTGGGTCACTCTTCTGGCAGCTGGGAAGGATGCAGGACAAGGTGCAGTAGTGTTGGAGGTTGTTCCGCCACCACGCCTCCAAAATGCTACTATTGGTTGTGACACACCTCTCTCCTCCACCCCCTCCTCTTCTTCTTCCTCCATGGCCTCTTCCAGTGCTCTGTCCTCAGAACCAGCGGTGCTCCGTAGGCGTTCCAGGGGCTACGCAAGTAAGCAGGCAAAACGATGCCATGCCGTGCTTGCGCTGGTTTGTTTGGGGGACAGGAGCCACACTGGGGCGGATGTTTTGTCAGCTCTGCAGGGGCAGGCCGAGAGGTGGTTGACGCCACGCCAGCTTAAGCCAGGAATGGTGGTTTGCGACAATGGCACCAACCTCCTCTCCGCCCTCCGACAGGGACAACTGACCCATGTGCCCTGTGTAGCTCACGTCCTTAACCTGGTGGTGCAGCGGTTCTTGGGCAGGTACCCCGGCTTACAGGATGTCCTGAAGCAGGCCAGGAAAGTCTGTGTGCATTTCCGCCGATCATTTAATGTCTGTGCTCGGCTGGCTGAGCTCCAAAAGGAGTTGAACCTGCCAAGAACCGCCTTATATGTGACATGCCCACCAGATGGAACTCAACATTGGCCATGCTGCAGCGGCTGCACACGCAGCAGAGGGCCATCAATGAGTACCTGTGCGACTACGGCACCAGGACAGGGTCAGGGGAGCTTGGTTTTTTCTCACCACGCCAGTGGGGCATGATCAGGGATGCATGCACTGTCCTGTCACCGTTTGAGGAGGCCACAAGGATGGTGAGCAGTGACAGTGCATGCATCAGTGACACTGTACCTCTTGTCCACCTCTTGGAGCATACGCTGCGTGGAATAATGGACAGGGCACTTGAGGCAGAACAGAGGCAGGAAGAGGAGGACTTCCTTGCCTCTCAAGGCCCCCTTTATCCAGACAGTGTTCCTGCTGTGCCACCCATCACACAGGAAGAGGATGAGGAGGAGGAAGAGGAGGAGGAGGATGATTGTGTCAGCATGGAGGTGGAGGCTGGCACTCAGCATCAGCATCAGCAGCAGCAGTCTTGTAGGGATGATTTACAGTCCCAAGAAACACGTGGACTTGTACGTGGCTGGGAGGAGGTAGCTGCGGATCATGTTGTCCTTAGTGACCCAGAGGACTCCGGACCGAATGCCTCAGCTAACCTACACTGCATGGCCTCCCTGATCCCTCATCCATCGCAGAGGGAGCAGAGGATGAGACATCTCCGGGAGGCCTTGCAGAAAGGTCTGTGCAACGCGTTCCCAGAGACTGGGAGGTTACAAACTCCTGGTCCTGGACAACGTGTTGCTGAGGCATCGGTCAGAAGGAGCAGTGGAGAAGGTGGCCGTCTGACTGATGCTTTCAGACAATTTTTTAGTCCGCAGCCCCAAGGTATGATCGGTTCCAGCACCCATCGCCAGCGTCTGATTTACATGGTGCAGGAATACCTAGGGGCAAGGTCAGACTTGGACACCTTTCCCACCGAAAATCCTCTGGCTTACTGGGTCTTGAGGATGGATCACTGGCCAGAGCTTGCACAGTATGCAATTGAGCTACTGGCCTGTCCTGCATCCAGCGTTCTTTCGGAACGCACCTTCAGTGCTGCTGGTGGCTTTGTTACCAATCACAGGGTGCGCCTGTCCACCGAATCAGTTGATCGACTGACTTTCATCAAGATGAATCAGTCTTGGATCACCCACAGCTACCAAGCACCTGAAGCTGATGTAACAGAATAATTTTTTTTTAAATATCACATCCCTTCAAGACTGCCTATGCTGATGCTGAGTGACTGTCCTGTTATGTTGATTGTCTATCCTCTTCCTCCTCCGCTGATATGTTGGAAGAACATTTCTGGTTCTGGTTGATGCCATCAGCCCAATTTTTCTGCCCCTGTTTAACAGGGGCGTTTAAGTACAATTTTTGATGCAATGCTTTGCAGCAGGGCTAATTCCTGCAATAAAACTAGAGTATATGGGAGAGGTTGCAGTGTGGTGGCACCAGCAGCAGTGCCTAAGGCCAAATTTTTCTGCCCCTGTTTAACAGGGACATGTAATTACAATTCTTGATATAATATTTCACAGGAGGGCCCCTTCCTGTGCCCACCCAGAGTAACGGTGAGGACTTATAGTGTTGTGGCACCAGCACCACAACCACCAAAGGTAAATTTTTCTACCACTGTTCAACAATGGCATGTAATTACAATTCTTGATATAATCGTTCACAGCAGGGCGCTCCAGCACCCACCAAGAGTCACTTTGAGGGCTTACAATGTTGTGGCAAAACCAACACCTTGTTCCGCCATTTCTGCAGAGCATATAGGGCAGGCCCCTACTTTCAAACATCCAATTTACAAACATCTCCTACTTGCAAACAGAAGGAGACAACAGCAAGTGAGATGAAAAAAGATGGACGACAAAACAAATTATACAGGGGTGATAACCCTTCCCTATGTTTTCCAAAAAGCTTAAAAATAGTTTTTTTGACTGGAGCTACACTTTAAAAATGTACCAGTTGAAAATTACAAACAGATTCAACTTAACACAACAAACCTACACAGTCCCTGTCTTGTTTGCACCGCCTGTATACTGCTGTTCTGAGTATATAGGGCCTGGGGGCCACACGCATTTCCTTTTTTTAATATGGGTACGGGGTTACCCTTAATATGCGTACAAGACCTAAAGGGGCTGGTAATGGGCAGGGAGGGCTACCCATGCCATTTTTCTCAATGATTTTCAACCATATTGCAGGAACCAGATATAACATTAAAACCGCAAGCAGTTTTAAATGGTGTTATTTCCGTTTAATGTCATTTTGTGCAGGGACTGTTCTAAACACGGGAAACACATGGCACTTCACAGGCATACTGCAGACACCCCCCAGGCACCATATTTAAAGGAATATTTCACTTTTTTTTTTCACTTTAATCGTCATTAAAATCAGTGCTCCCGCCAAAACGGCCATTTTTAAAAACATTTTAGGCATTGACCCATGTCCCCTGGGGCAGGAGCCAGGTCCCCAAACCCTTTTTAGGACAGTATCTTGCATATTAGCCGTTAAAATTAGCACTTTTCATTTCGAACGTTCGAGTCCCATAGACTTCAATGGGGTTCTAAAGTTCGTTCGAATTTGGGGTCCGTACGAAAGTTCTGGTGCGAACCGAACCGGGGGGTGTTCGGCTCATCCCTATTCCTGAGTAAGCACCTTGTTGACTGCTAGGCCTTGTGAGAGAGGGAATGTCCAACCTGAGTGTTCATCCAGCTGGCGAATGGCTATTCTCTGGATGCAGTCAAAGTAAGCAAGTTCTTTAATGTTTTTTGCACTTTGACATAAGAGTACCTGAACTTCCTTTGCAACCCTCTGATCCCAAGTTGAAAGACTGTTTAATTGACTGAGTTTTGCAAATGAAATCCATTCAAGTGGATCTGTTGTCAGTCTCTAGTCACTGGGCTATTTACCACGGGACATCCCCTAGACGTGCCACAAGGAGAAAATAAGTTAACGGTAAGCCCAAAAATAACCAGCAGCTCCTTCGGGTGTTAGTGCTACATATATTAAAATATTAATTAATTCTTTATTAAATAAATAATATTTTTTTATTAAAAAAATTCATGGATTTGATATTATTTTTCGTGCATTTTGATATATATACATATAACATTGAAATTATATCATATCAAACAAAAACGCTTTTTCCAAAAATTGCTTTTTTATGAGCATTTCTAGAGCTTAACAATAATAAAATATAATCTTTATTATAACTAGGAGCTGCCTTTGTTCGTCAGTATCACCACTTTAATACCTACTACCCCCAGGTAAGGATTTTTTATTTTTGACAATGTGGTTTTTTTTTAAATTACATTTTAATCATTGATCCAAAATCGCATGGGGAAATTTTCCTCTTGATGAGATCAAAATATGCTTTTTTCACTATTCACAGGACTGACTGCTTTGCCCCAGTGCTTCTCCAGGGTTTTTCTTGTCTTCCCACCATTACTGGGGTTGGGAGGGTTTGGTCTTCTATCAACATCTCACGGCTATTTCGGCCCTATCTGTTAAGACGACTACACTGGGAGTTTCTTGAAAGTAAAGTAACCATCGGCTATATTTATCCTATCTGACTGTTTTTAATCACAAGTTTCATGAAATGCTTATTCAATACACCTTTTTGAATACGTAAGTGCATACATAAAAATATAAAAATGCATATGATATATGTACTTGTTCGTGTTCTGTTTCCTTCTAACATATATTATTCTATTTCTTTTGAATAGAATTGTTCTGTGCTTTATACCTACCCCTGAAGAAGGAGACGCAGATTCTCCAAAACGCGTAGGGTGTTTTAAACATTAGAGTCTGTTGTGTATACACATTACTGGCTTGTTTATGCATTCCTTGTTTTATACAGATTTTTTATAATAATATTATATTCAATAAACTTTTCTTTATACTTTATATATTTGCTATTTGTTGTACGTGCCTAAAAAGCCCACCACTAAGGATTCTTTAATCTTTGGTTTACAATTCTGGATGCAGCACACAAAATAGCAAAATTATTGCCATCGATATATATTTTTCAGATTTTTCAGACGGATGTTGGCTCAAACTTGTCTTGCATACACATGGTGGCACAAAGTTGTTGGAAAATCCGATCGTCCAGAACGTGGTGACACACAACACCTACAACGGGACTATAAATGGGCCAGTAGCCAATAGCTATCATCTTGTAATTTATTCTGAGCATGCATGGCACTTTCCATCGCAATTGTCTACACACGATCGGAATTTAAATGATCAGATTTTGTTGTCAGAAAATTTTAGATCCTGCTCTCAAACTTTGTATGTCGGAAATTTCCGATGGAAAAAGTCCGATGGAGCCCACACGTGATCGGATTTTCCGACAACAAGATCCAATCGCACATTTTCCATCGGAAAGTCCAACCGTGTGTACAGGGCATTAGGGGTGCTGAGGTGTGTTGCATTTTATTCAACTTGAATGAGTTGCCTAATGCAACATGAGATGAGCAAATAGAAGAACTATTGCTATCTTTCATGTGTGTAAACCAATAATCCCATCACCCCAAATGTATTAAAGAGCTAGATATATCTAGCCTGGGTGGCCACCAAAGATACAGTGGAGGAGACTGCATAGCCACCCAAGGAACAAAAAGTGGGTTATTTACAAGATTTTAATATATAATATTAATATTATATATTTTTAGCTTTCAATTAAACTATACCAGCAAGCTGTATATACAGACACTTTCTTTTCTAGGGTGACAACGCTTACTGCGCTCAGCTGCAGAGTGACCACCCTTTGCTGTGCACTCCTGAGTTGGACGGCAAACATATAATTTCAACACATTTCTTCCTTAATCTCCACTCTCCACAGTAAAATTATGATGCTAATTTAGACCTGGTTCACACCTATGCAGGTTGCAGTTTGCATATTTAACTTTGCATTTTTTTATACACATTTTTGATCCATTGAAGCCTATGGAACCAAAAACCCAAAAAAAGTCCCTGGCCCTTTCCATAAAATGCATAGATGTGAACGTGACCCATAGGAAACCATGTTAAATGGACTGCATGTTTCTGCAAAAAGGAAAACGCACAAAAAATGCAATCGGTGTGAACCAGGCCTAAGGCCTGATTCACACCTATGTATTTTTAGTGCTTTTTGCATTTTGCTGATTTGTACTACAGTTCATTTAACATGATTTCCTATGGAACACATTCTATAGTGAAAATCTTCAAAATGCAAAAAGCACGAAAAATGCATAGGTGTGAATCAGGCCTAAGGTTTCGATTCACATCTATGCATGTTGCTTTTGAGCGTTTTTGCAGTGCTTGTGGCTTGCCGCATTTTTGGACACGCGTTTTTACAGCGATTTTGATGTGTTTCGCGTTTTTTTTCTTTTTTACACTGTGATTGCTTAGCAACCAGATATATACAGTGAAAAAAAACCGCAAAACGCAAATCGTGGCAAAATCGCGGCAAAATGCGGTACTTGCGTTTTTGATGCAGGTCCATTGAGGCACAAAAATGCATTGATGTGAACATGTTCCATAGGAACCCATGTTCAAAAATTTCCCTGCATTTCTGCAAAATGCAAAATGTATCAAAAAATGCGCTAGTGTGAATCGAGCCTTATTGTTGGAACATGCATGCATCTACAGCAAGTTCAGAAATAGTCTACAGAATCTATATGGAAAGAGAAAACAAACTGAGAGAAACTTATTTTAATGACAAAAAAAAAACAAAAAAAAAACATACAATTTTGCAGTTATATGCAGTTATAGTTTAGTTATACTTTAACCACTTTCAGACCGGACCAATTTGCTGGTCAAAGACCAGACCACTTTTTGCGATTCGGCACTGCGTCGCTTTAACTGACAATTGCGCGGTCGTGCGACGTGGCTCCCAAACAAAATTGACGTCCTTTTTTTCCCACAAATAGAGCTTTCTTTTGGTGGTATTTGATCACCCCTGCGGTTTTCATTTTTTGCGCTATAAACAAAAATAGAGCGACAATTTTGAAAAAAACGCATTATTTTTTACTTTTTGTTATAATAAATATCCCCCAAAAATATATAAAAAAACATTTTTTTCCCTCAATTTAGGCCGATACGTATTCTTCTACATATTTTTGATAAAAAAATCGCAATAAGCGATTATTGATTGGTTTGCGCAAAAGTTATAGCGTTTACAAAATAGGGATAGTTTTATAGCATTTTTATTAATAATTTTTTATTATATATTTTTTTACTAGTAATGGCGGCGATCTGCGATTTTTATTGTGACTGCGACATTGTCGGGGACCCATCGGACATTTTTGACACATTTTTGGGACCATTGTCATTTATACAGTAATCACTGCTATATAAATGCAGTGATTCCTGTGTAAATGGCACTGGCAGTGAAAGGGTTAACCAGTGGGTGGCAGTGTAGGGGTTAAGTGTTCCTAGGGGTGTGTTACTAACTGTGGGGGGGTTGGGCTTTCATTTAGTGTACACTGATCTCTGCTCCAATCACATGGAGCAGAGATCAGCGTCACTAGTTGCTAGGCAGAATGGGAAAATGTTGTTTATACAGCATTTCCTCCATTCGGCCGCTCCGTGAGACGATCGCGGGGATGCCCGCGGCGATCGAGTCCGCGGGTCCTGCGACCGGACTCACGGGGGTCCCGACCAGCGTGGGAGCGCGCCACCGGCGGCGCGCTCCCGATGGCACGGCGGCAACGAATATTGGACGTACATGTACGCCAATATGCCTGCCCGTGCCATTCTGTCGACGTACATCGTCGTGCGCTGGTCGGGAAGTGGTTAAGAGTAACTCCACTTTCGTGGGAAAAAATAGCAAATAAAGAAAAAATAATATAGCATATACAATTACTACACAAGTCATATTGTAAATGAATGTTATTAAAAATGACTTTTCCTTTTCAATCTGCAACTCTGTCAGGCCGCGTACACACGCGGGGACTGTTCGCCCAACTTTGTCCGTCAAACAGTTTCAGCAAACAGTCCGCTCAAAATTAGCATGGACGGACATGGCCACACACGACGAACGAACAGTTTGCTGAAACCGTGCGCGATGACGTGAACGGCACGTACGACGGGACGAAAAATACGACGTCCTATACACTGCATTATAACTTTCGGCGTGTAAATCCTTTCTGAGCATGCGCGGAACTTAGTTTGACGAACAAGCCTACACACGAGGGGACTGTTCGCTGAAACACAGTTTCAGCGGACAGTTTTTCGGAATTTCCGAAAAACCTTGTTCAGCGGACTGTTCGCTGAAACTGTCCGCTGAAAGCCCACACACGAGCGGACTGTCCGCCGAAACACTGTTCAGCGGACAAAGTTGGGCGAACAGTCCCCGCGTGTGTACGCGGCCTCATTTTCAGAAAATTCAATGCAATATGGCTACCTAGAGGTGTTTTATACACAGAATGTGTACAGAACGGCCCCCAAAAACATAATTTCCTGCTTGTGGGATTGGCTCACTGATTTTCACAGAAATTTGCCCTAGGATATAAGTCAGATCTCAGGCATCCCCTGCACCAAAAATGTTATTAATGGTGAAATACTTCCCAATAATAAATCACATCTAAAAGGATGCAGGCCCAGCAGCTTTCCTCATTAGAGCCCTGCAGATGCAGAAAGCATATTGATAATTATGAAACCACTCCCATTAGACTTACTGAACACATGGACACAGACAAAAACACAGGGATTTCTTCAGAATAACAAAAGGCAGGAATTTGCAACAAATTTTGTTCAAAATCCCTTTAATACACTTTAAGGAGTGTTTGAGAAAAATGAATCATTGATCCTTTACCATGGGGTAAATATTAAAGCTTAACTGCAAGTAAAAAGCTAAACAGTGGCCGGCCATCCATATGGGGGCGCCGCCCCCCTAATTCATGTGCCCGGTCCCTAACCTACATGCAGGACACTGGACTCATGGATTTAAACAGGTTTTTTTTTTTTTAAGCACATGATTCCATCCTGAGGCTCTAATTGGCTTCAAAAAATGGTGGGACAAAAAAGTTGTATGATAATAGCACATTAATATTCACTATTGTCTTCCTAATTCTCCTCCTGGCCAATCAGGAAGCCCCCATTGGCAAGTCTTAGGACTGCCTGGCCAATCATGTCTCAGGACACACTTTCTGTACAGCTTGGAGGATAAGCAACGTCCTGGCTCTTCCTTATCTTGCCTTCTAAGTTAAGGTCAGTCTCTCATGGGGGGGGCTGTGGCAATATTTTTTCTTTTATTCTTCTTGAGGTGATTGTAGCTGTATTAGTGCAACTGAGACAGAGACAATTGAGTGCTGTCCTTGATATTTTCATTATTTGCACTAACATACAATTTTTCAGGACAAGCTTTCATTGTATGTATACTTCTTCAAGGCCTGAGCAGTACTGATTCACAAAAGTTTTAGCAGAATGTTAAAAAAACACATTCTCTAAGGGAAAGGAAAAAAATAAAGTAAATAAACACACACACACACACACACACACACACACACACACACACACAAACAGATGTACCTGGCAATGGTAATAAAACTAGCATAGTTAGTGAGATAAGACAGAGGGAAAGCTATAGACTGGGGGGATGATAGTCACAGAGGGGGTTGTAAAACATTTGGATAACCTAAACTTTTAGCTAACCTAAAACCCATATCTAAATTTAGGCTATTATTTTTTGTGTTAAATAGATGTATCATTCTTAGTTCAAAAGTTTTCCTTTCCTGGCTAGTTCTGAAATTCCCTTTAAGAACTAAAACATTGAGGTCGAGAGAAATGATGTCCCACAGATGTGCAGAAGCTATCTTCTTTATGTTCCTTGATGGTTTGCCTGTGCAAATTCATCCTCACTTGCAACTTTTGTCCTGGTTCACCAAACTAAGATCCTTTGCTACATCGTTTGCATTGGATGAGGTACACGACATTACTGGAGACATACCATCAAGGAACATAGTTTCTGCACACCTGTGGGACATCATTTCTCTCAACCGGACCACACTATAGAAGACCTCAATGTTTTAGTTCGTAAAGGGAATTTCAGAACTATCCAGGAAAGGAAAACTTTTGAACTAAGAATGATACTTCTATTTGACACAAAAAAATAATGACCCAAATTTAGATATGGGTTTCCTGACTCATTATTCAAACGTTCTACGACACCCTCTGTGACTATCATCCCCCCTATCTATAGCTCTCCCTTTGTCTTATCTTACTAACTATGCTAGTTTTATTACCATTGCCAGGTACATTTGTTTGTATGTGTATATATTTTTATTTTTTTTACCTTTCGATCAGAGATTGTGTTTTTTTAGTATTCTGCTAAAACTTTTGCGAATCAGTACTGCTGGGACCTTGAAGAAGTATAAAAACCCCAAAAGCTTGTCCTGAAAAATTGTATGTTAGTGCAAATAAAAAAAAAGTTGTCACAGACAGTAGTCAATTGTCTTCTTTTATTCTTTAATATTTGTTTATTTTTTACACACACTTTTTTCCTCTCTCTGCTAGGAGCGACAAAGATACAATGTATCTTTCCTCTCCATTCAAAGAGAGAGAAAAACAGGGGTGGGCTTCACAGTGACTGATCACTGTGGTAGCCAATCAGAGGCTACCACAGCGATAAGGGGAACAGGAATTAAGAGTTCCGAGTCGTTAGTATGGGGCCCAGGTTGTCGGTGAGATAAGCAAATATGCAGCCCCCACGGCAAAAAGCTCAGTTCAGTGGGGCTACGTATATGTGTTGAGTCGAAACCATGGGGTAAAACAGTAGAATCAATTAATTGAGCTATAGTGCATACAGTATGTTATGTGCCATAATAATTGTTATTTTCATAATAATTGACTATTAATTTCAGTACTTAATTGTTAGTGTTGATAATAGCAGTTGTTATTGTTTCATGAGCTAAGCCTAATGACTTTTCTAAAATGTTTATAGCTGATTAAAAGTAAGAAAAATGTTCTATAGGATTAATATTGTTTAGGAACCATTTTTGACAGCATCAAGCGAGTTAATAAAACCAATTCTCCAGCTGTATTTCATGGTTGTTTTCCAGCCCCAGCAGAATTTCATCCATGATTTCTTCTTTTCATGCTTTACTCTCATCCTGAATACATAAATGACGGACAATTTCACCTCTAAAGAAATTTCCTCTTTTAAACAACCTTCTCACTAAACAGCTCCAGCTTCATAAGAGGCTTCACAGGCCCTATGCCAGGCTATGCACACAATCTGTTTTTAGCCCAGTTCCTTCAATAAAGGATGGAAGCAAATTAAAAAAACATTACAAAAACAATCACAGCAGAAACAACAGAGGAAGGTTTCTACTGTTCATTCTCTGGATAAGTAAAATAACAGATGTTATCATTAAAAGCATTTCCATCGAATGACTAATGGCTTTTAATGAGATGATGCCTTTCTGTGTGTCTTCCATTTCCATTTAATTAGGTCTGTTATGACCCCCCAACAAGCGGAAGATCGGCAACGGTTGGCTGATGTAAGAGATGATAAAGGAGATTAAGAGGACTTTTAAATTATCTGTCCTGCTTATTAACTTAATAAAATTCCTTCCATTACTTCTCATGTACAGCAAATGCTGAGATGGTATATCACCTTTAATTATTAAACGCTGCAATTAAGAATTATTTATTGATCATAGAGCAGTCAATCTAAGTAATTTTCCTGAAAGTGTGCGTGTCACCATGAATTAACATTTTGGACTTGGCTATTCAATTTACAATGCTTGCTTCTTTTTAGAAAATCTTTAAAGAGACCCTGCACTTTAAAAGTAAAGATTTTTCTCTCTTATACGATATTGATTCGGATGATGGTACATTTATTTGTTTGTGATTTACTGTTTATCTGAGGCTAAAACTTACCTTATTGCTAGATACATTTAGAAATGTTAGTAGTATTTAATCAGTACCTTAAAAATGTTATCCTTTGCATTGAATTGCTCCTAAAAAATAGTGATGTAGTTCCTTTGACTACGCACTCATGTGCTTTAACCTCATACACACTATATTACCAAAAGAATTGGGACGCTGCCTTTACACGCACATGAAATTTAATGGCATCCCAGTCTTAGTCTGTAGGGTTCAATATTGAATTGGCCCAGCCATTGCAGCTATAACAACTTCAACTTTTCTGAAAAGGCTGTCCATAAGGTTTAGAAGTGTGCCTATGGGAATGCTTGACCATTCTTTCAGAAGTGAATTTGTGAGGTCAGGCAGTGATGTGGACAAGAATGCCTGGCTCACAGTCTCCTCTCCAATTCATTCCAAGGTGTTCTATTGGGTTGAGGTGCAGGCCAGTCAAGTTCCTCTACCCCAAACTCGCTTATCCATGTATTTATGAACCTTGTTTGTGCACGGGTGTCAAGTCATGTTGGAACGGGAAGGGGCCATCCCCAAACTATTCCCACAAAGTTGGGAGCATGAAATTGTCCAAAATGTCTTGGTATGGTGGTGCCTTAAGAGTTCCCTTCACTGGAACTAAGGGGCCAAGCCCAACCCTTTAAAAAAACACCATAATTCCCCCTCCACCAAATGATGTGTACCAGTGCACAAAGCACGGACTATAAAGCCATGGATGAGTGAGTTTGGGGTGGAGAAATTTGACTGGTCTCCTGACATCAACCCTATAGAACACCTGTGGGATGAATTAGAGCGGATAATGTGAGCCAGGCCTTCTCGTCTACATCAGTGCCTGACCTCACAAATGTGCTTCTGGGAGAATGGTCAAACATTAGAGTGAAAATTTGTGAAGTCATTGCTGTGCTGCTCACTGTTCTTCTTACTAGATAGGAAGTGGTGCCTGAGGACCCGCAGAATTTCCCTGCTTCTGCTTTATTCATTCTGTGGATCTGCGTCTTATAATTCACCCAACAGTTATAACATTGTCAGTCACCAGGGGGACAGCTTTACATAAGGAAGCAAGGGTCTGCTGTTTTTCCAAGATAATTGGCTCTACACAGAAACATAGTGTAATACAAGGCATAGTAAGTCACTAATGGGGAAAAAATCAGCTGCAGGAAGCCTGTTGCCAATACTGTTGACCAGTCTTTTGGCTTCCACTTGCCTTTTTTGAGCTTGTTGTGTGATATTTTAGATCAGGTACAGATACCCGTCTCTTGTTAGTCAGTGATACATAATTCAAGAGATAATATGTAGCTACACAGAGACCAGACAGACTCAAGGGAACTTGATTAACCACTGGCCTACTGGGCACTTAAACCCCCCTCCTGACCAGACCAGTTTTCGGCTTTCAATGCTCTTACACTTTGAATGACAATTACTCAGTCATGTAATACTGTACCCAAATTAATTTTTTGTCTTTTTTTCATACAAATAGAGCTTTCTTTTGGTGTTATTTGATCCCCTCTGGGTTTTTTATTTTTTGCACTATAAATGAAAAAAGACTGAAAATTGTGAAAAAAAAACAACTTTTTTCTTAGTTTCCGTGATAAAATTTTGCAAATTATTAATTTTTCTTCATAAATTTTTGCCACAATGTATACCGCTACATATCTTTGGTAAAAATAACCCAAATTAGTGGATATTATTTGGTCTTTGTGAAAGTTAGAGAGCCTACAAGTTGTGGTGCAAATCATACAAAAATTGATCACACCTGATATACTGACGGCCTATCTCATTTCTTGCGACTCTAACAAGCCAGGAAAGTACAAATACCCCCTAAATGACCCATTTTTTGAAAGTAGACATTCCAAGGCATTTAGTAAGATGCATGCTGAGGTTTTTGATGTTGTATTTTTTTCCCCACAATTCTTTGCAAAATTAAGATTTTTTTCCCCCCACAAAATTGTCATTGTAATAGGTTATTTCTCTCACATGGCATGTGTATACCACAAATGACACCCCAAAATACATTTTGCTACTCTTCCTGAGTATTACGATACCACAGGTGTGGAACTTTTTTTCACAGCTTAGCCACATAGAGAGGCCAGGGAATACCTTCCGGTGTTCTAGAAGCACAAATTACACATCTAACTTGTTGACTACCTATTACACTTTTGAAGGACCTGGAGCACCAGGACAATGACACGTGACACTGATGTGACACTGATGACAGATAGCACTAATATGTGGCACCAATGACAGGTGGCACCAATATGTGTCACTTATGGCAAGTGACACGGATGTGGCACTGATGACAGATGGCACTAATACGTGGCTCTGATGACAGATGACAATAATACATGGCATTGATGACAGGTGGCACTAATACATGGCACTGATGACAGATGGCACTAATACGTGGCACTGATGACAGATGGCACTAATGCTTGACACTGATGACACTGATGTGGCACTGATGACAGATGGCACGGATACGTGACACTGACAGGTGGCACTGGGGACAGATGGCACTGATAGGTGGCACTGGGGACAGATGGCACTGATAGGTAGCACTGGAGACAGGTGGCACTGGAGACAGATGACACTGTGGGCATGTGTGTGTTTGTGTTCACACACTCACGGCTCATGATGCAGCTGCAAGCTGTTCTCCCTCCTCACACGCAGTCTCTGTGTGAGAAGGGAGAGCCGAAAATGAGAGATGATCTCATATGTTTACATATGAGATCATCTCTCATTGAACACTCCAAATGAGTGCTAAATGGCCGCTGTGATTGGCCATTTAGCACGATCTGTGATTGGCTGTGTCCAAGGGACACGGCCAATGCAGATTTCCCCTGATGCATGCCCGTGGCGACACACAGGGGGGATATAAACAGGAGGACGTCCTGGGATGCCCTCCTGGCAATTGAGCACCATGCTGTAGCCGTCATTCGGCTATAGCGTGGGCGCCAGGTGGTTAAGTCGATCTGCTTTAATTTTTGGCGCTTTGGTTTAAATACACAGATTGAAGTATCTAATCTAGATTGTGTCAAGATATTAAATTGACCATTTAAAGATTAATATAATTACAGCAAGCATTGAGTTAATTGACTTATGATCATGATTAATCAAGTCATTATTAACCCCCCTGGCAGTATTCCTGAGTCTGGCTTGGGGTGGAAGTTTTACACCAAAAGCAGTAACCCTGAGCCAGACTCGGGACCGCATCGCTGTATGCAGGAGGAGGTTTACTTACCTTTTCCCTTGGATCCAGCGATGTCCCCGCACTGTACGAGCGGCTCGTCCTCCTCTCGATTCATCACGGAGCCGATCTCCGTTCCCTGCGAGCGTTGCCATGCATGGGGACGGAGATTGGCGCCAAATTCAAAAAGTGAAACACACAGTATACATACAGTATAATGTAATCTTACAGATTACATTGCTGTATGTAATAATTTCACATCCCCTTTGTCCCTAGTGGTCTGCCCAGCGCCCTGCATGCAGTTTTATATTATAATAACTGTTCTTTATGCCTGGAAACTGGAGATTGTCCATAGCAACCAAAACTGTCCCTTTATATCAAAAACGATTTGAAACCAGCTAGAAAACAGCGATAATAAATTGGAATCACTCGCAGAATTGAGGGATAGCGATTTCTAGGGAGATCCATCATCAAATACTGAAAAGTAATGACAGTGACATTTCTGCAACTGAGCAAATTTCAGTGTTTTTGATTTGATTACATTATTGAATCATTTTTATTATATTATTATTTGGTATAATTATTTATAGTTATTTATTTATTATATTATAATTTATGATTTCATTTTTCAAACTTTATTCATACCCGGGATGTCTGCTAGACTCTGGTTTGGACAGATTTAAGTGAGTTATTCCTAAGAATTTCAAGACTACAATATAAAACACCAAATTTTCATGCAAAATAATTGTACCACTTTCAGCACCAAAAATCTGAAATAATCATACCGCCAGGGAGGTTAAAGGATGTTTAATTTTTGTGGCATTGGGTGTTTTCCAGGAACTTGGTTTGCCATAGGTTCTTGAAACATAAATCATAAGTTTTGGGTAGTCATCAGAATTATTATTTTTTTTTTTTTTCAGGGCCATTCTTGGCTTAATAATTTCTACTCTTACTAACTTTGATATAGTAGGTAGTTGGTATATTCAAATGGGAAACTCCAAGATTTCTTCTTGTAAGTGATGTTAACTGAGCACAATAAGTGTTTTTTCTATTGCTTTCAATGGTAGATGGAAAATAAAAAGCATTACATATGTGTCTACTGAACACAACACAACTGATACTGACTCATAGGTTGTAGGCCTACACAAAATGTTTGCACAGGTACCTCCATGTATCTGCACCTAATCATTATTATATAGAATGTCTCTAGCTCTCCTTACATTTATGGATTCATCAAAGTAACTGTTAGTAAGGATAAGCTGAGTGTTCAGTCTGAACGATTGAAGTTCTTTTGAATGCTGAACATTAAAAGCATTGTGGACAAACAAGACAACTTCCTTCTGTCAGTGGTTGCTAAGGAAGCAGCAGACACCTGCACCCAGCCTATTTACATATCTGGGAATCCCCAGATTCCAACAAGCCAACTGGCCACAGACCTCCACAACAGCTGAGCCTGGGTTGTGGGAAGGAGGCCCATGTCCTTATTTACAAGGTATAAAAGTGCTTTGCCAAGATAACCCCCCCCCCCCCCCCCCATGGCCTGGCCACATGCTCACCCACACTTTAATGGCCATCCAGACTGCATGTTCTAATTAAGGATCTGGTATAGATTTTTGGAGGGAAGGGAATCCACTTTTTTCTTGCTTTTTGCCCCTTTAAACCCATACCAAATCCAAAGGGTTCAAAGGATCTGAAGGCCTATAGTGAGATGCATATCTAACATACATAAGGCTTTGACTGGTAAATTAAGCACGCTTAACCACTTCAGTCCTGGAAGGATTTAACCCCTTCCTGACCAGAGTGTTTTTTGCGATTCGGCACTGCGTCACTTTAACTGACAATTGCGCGGTCATATGACGTGGCTCCCAAACAAAATCAGCATCCTTTTTTTTTCCACAAATTATTTTTTGCGCGATAAACAAAAAAAGAGCGACAATTTTGAACAAAAAACAACATCATTTTTTACTTTTTGCTATAATAAATATCCCCCAAAAATATATAAAAAAAACAATTTTTTTCCCCTCAGTTTAGGTCAATACATATTCTTCTACATATTTTTGGTAAAAAAAAAAAAATCGCAATAAGCATGTATTTATTGGCAAAAGTTATAGCGTCTACAAAATTGGGGATAGTTTTATGGCATTTTTATTAATATATATTTTTTTACTAGTAATGGTGGCAATTAGCGATTTTTATTGTGACTGCGACATTTTGTCGGACACATCAGACAATTTTGACACATTTTTGGGACCATTGGCATTAATACAGCAATCGATGCTATAAAATGGCATTGATTACTGTAAAAATGTCACTGGCAGTGACGGGGTTAACCACTAGGTGGCAGTGTAGGGGTTAAGTGTTCCTAGGGGCGTGTTTCTAACTATATGGGGGCGTGGCTGTGTGTGGTATCACACTGATCGCTGCTCCTGATGACAGTGAGCAGACAATCAGCGTGCTGTCACTAGGCAGAACGAGGAGATGCTGTTTACATCATCATCTCCCCATTCTTGAGCTCCGTGACGTGATCGCAGGTATCCCTTCAGCGATCGAGTCCGTGGGACCCACGCGCACAGGGGAAATTCAAAGTAACGTATGGGTACGTTACTTTGCCCAGCCGTGCCATCCTACCGACAAGAGTCGGTTGGGAACCGGTTAAAAATGTCATCAATCTTGATGATAACTGATAAGTACTTTGAAAAGTCTGGAGGGTAAACAAAAATCTGTTTACAAATTATTTGTACCTTGAAAGGCTTAGGACTTTCTGAACTTCGTAATTTATGCCTGGTGCACTGCATTCTTGCTGGTATTATCTACCTGAAACTAAACGGCTCTATTATACAAACGAATATAAGTGTGCAGTTTCAGCAGTACTATGCTACAAAAGACCCATAAATTGTTACCGTTAATCTGAGGGCGGACAAAACCCAACTAGCAAGCAACTGTTTACCCTTAATAGATCAGAGCAAATGTTAAATTTTATCTATGGGTCTGCTGATTGAGCAATAATATTACCAATGACAAAGAATCAATAAATATATATGTTCCTGGACAAACAAGGATTTAATTTGGCGGTATTGTCTCCTGAGAACAGTTGTAATCATTTTAAATTCAAAACATAAAAAGCAAAAATAAAATAAAAATTTCCATAACATTGCTCAGTTGACCAGTTTTAAAACACTGTTAGCCCTTGTACACACGGTCGGAGATTCTGACAACCAAATCTGTCGGATTTTGGCCGAAACTGTTGTATACACACGGTCGGACCACACACAGTCGGAATATCTGCCAAAACGGTCCGATTGGACACATTCCGTCGGAATCTCCAACCGTGTGTACAAGGGCTTACTTTGAAGCAAAGTATAAATCTTATATCTTACGGGTGTAATTACAAAGCAGTGAATGTGACATTCACCATCAAATTCAATGGAAGTGAATCAATGTAATTTGAAACACATGCAGCATGATACAACAGCAGGGAATGTTTGGTAAATGTCACATTCACTGTCTTATAAATATGACCCTACTTCTGGGATTTGTCTTGTTTATCACAACATTGCATTGATGAGAATAATGAAGTTATTTACTAATTAAAGTATTTTTACATTTTACAACAGTACAAAAATCACTTTAAAAATGCATGTGCGGACAGTGTAGAGAAATGTTGAGAAACATTAATATAAACAGGGAGTACATTAATAAGTACATCAAAAAGATCCCACTTTAGAGATTTGTCTCAGTTAAAGTGGTTGTAAACCCTTACAAACCACTTTGACCTACAGGTAAGCCTAGATTAAGGCTTACCTGTAGGTCCAAGCTATATGTCCTAAACCTATATGGTTTAGGAGATATTTGCCCAAAAACAGGCACAGCGGCGCGCAGGCGCACTGAGTGCGGCATTTACAAGAATGCGTGTCGACTCCCGTGCGCATGTGCGGGAGTGACGTCATTGGGGCTTCGACGAATGACAGCAGCGGAGCTGCGAGACCCCACCAACAAGATGGATGCGGCGGACTACAGGGGACAGCGGCGACTTCGCTGGCTCCTGTGTCAGGTAAGTGACACATAATGGGCTACTATGCGATGCATAGTAGTCCATTATGCTTTGCCTTTGCAGGGAATGAAAGAGGAAGTAAACTCATCAGGGTTTACTTCCTCTTTAAATTTAGGCCTTGGGAGCAGATCACAGAATAAGGTTTGCTATCAAAGCTGCAACAAATAATAATGTAATAATATGTTAAAAGAAGGCACGGGGGGGGGGGGGGGCGCTTATCAATATAGTGTACCGTTAACATGAAACTCAAAAATAAAATATACTAAAATAAAGTGCAAAAAAAGTCCAAGTAAAACCAAATGGTAGGAATCAGTTTATATAGAGATGGATGCCTCATAGAATGGTAGCTTGATAGAAGGAAAACAAAGCATCAATCCAACATCAATTGTAAAATTTATAGATTGGCTGCTCACCTCCAACAATGACCAAAAGTCCAAACAAGGCTCATCAGTTAGCGAAATAGGGAATCCCGCTGGTGGATCTGCAGGAGACATTCAGGTCCCAAGCGAAGAAAAAATGCTGCATGGAATCTTAGCAACAACCACTGGGTAGTTCCATATATACAGAAAGGCTCCCTCCAAAACACTAATGCCCCACACAGATGATAGGATTTTCCGATGGAAAATGTTTGATAGGAGCTTGTTGTCAGAAAAAAAAATTTTTTTGTTGTCGGAAAATCCTATCGTGTGTACAGGGCATAATACTTCTTGTGTAGATGGCACTCAGTTACTGAAGTCCTGTCCCGCCTCTCAGGTGCCTCTATCCTCCTGTCCTCGCTCTGTGTCTGTGTGGCAGCTCACTGATTGTCCCTCTGTTCTTGGCAGCACACTTCCAGGCTGGCAGCAACATAATAATATGTTGTTACATAGTTTCTACAAAGAAAAACAATGTTGGCTTAGCCACACTTATTTTATGTAATCAATTCATATTTTAATGCAATGTTAAGCCACCTTGACCTTCACCCCTTCTAAAGCCACATACACACTATCAGATTGTCTGCTGATTTTTGTCATCAGATTTACCAAAACCATGTAGTAGAAGGGCCTGCCTGATTGCATACAAATTGAAACTCCTAATGTTTGACCTCATATTATATGGTTTTGGTAATTCTGAAGGAAAAACTCAGCAGAAAATCTGATAGTGTGTATGGGGCTTTAGGTAACTTGTTTTACTGTTTTACTGAAACCTAAATGTGTTATCTCTTCTCCTCTGGGGAATGTGGGATGGAAGAAGGAGAATAGTGAAACATCAGGGGTAGACTTTATATGCACAGATGAAAGGGTTTGGATTTGCTAGATATTCTCATCCTGGGTTAACTTCCAGAGATTGATAATTTCAAGTATGTGGGTTCATTTATTACCAAAGAAAATAACAGAACCACATCACTGAGGCCTTGCTTTGGCAGCTAGGTGCCATCATGGTTTTATACACCAACTGAATTACAGTCTTTTATTTTGAATATTAAAAGCTCTTTGGGATTTTTGCCATTATTTTTACCAGGTATTTCTGCAAATATTGCACTTCCTATCTTTGCATGGTTATGTTTTTTTTGACCACTGTATCTATGGAAGAAGCCATAGTTGTCACACGCAGTCTGAGCTTCCAACACGTCCACCTTTTATTATTTCCATTACCTAGTAGATTGATAGGACTAGTAGGTTGCACACAAAAAAGATGTTGTTTGTGTTTTATTTTTTTCATATTTAAATGTATATTTTGAGTATGGTATTTTATTAAATAATGACTTAGACTTCAGTTTGGTCTTCTGTTTCAAAACTTTTTGTTGTTTGATGTCCTCCTGTTTCTCGGACCACTTCTTCATTCATTCAACTTCTTCATTACTGAGAAAGACAATTCAGCTAGCCAAAGACTTGTTTTCCTCTAGTCTCCTGATCTGGCCTTTCCACAGTGGGGCTGGATGTCCATCTGTAAAGCTCCTGTCTGGAAGGTCTGTCAAGACCAACCATGCTGTTGTCTCCAGTCTTGCCCTGCAAAGAGCACAGCACTGTCCTGCAAGTTTCTTTTTAAAATATGCATAATATGCGCAGATGTCCTCTGCACACCCCGCTGCCTGCATGTCACCAGCAAGGGCGCCGCCATTTTCCTGACTCGGTTCCACCCCCTCATTTGTTCTTTGGTTTTAACCTTATTGGAAGTGATAATGAAATTTCATGTATGACAAGTTCAACAGGTATTTCCTGTACTAATACAGCCACCACATCTAAGAACTGATAAGTTACAATATATTAAACCAGCCTTTCTCAAACTTTTTTACATCAGAGGAATCCTTAAAATAATTTTCAAGTCATACGAAATGCCTGCGAAAATGTATTCATCAGAGGTCATTGGGAAGAACATCCCCATTACCCTTGTGGTTAGAAGGTCAACTTTGAAGGCAGCATTAAGTTCATAGGTGTCATATGCTGGCTTTGACAGATGGCATTGACTCCAAAACTATGCAGGCACTATGGAATGGGAGGTGAATCAACCACAGCTCAATGAACCTCTGTAGGAAGCTTAAGGTTCCATAGAACCTTGGTTGAGAATGACTGTATTAAACATTTTAGAAACAATAGTGCAGCGCTCAAGTGTTATAACAACATATGTAATCATACTTTAACCACCTAACAACCGGCCCATAGCCAAATTACGGCTACAGGGCGGTATGATAACTCTGGGAGGGAGTATATTGACATCCTCCCAGAATCGCGCACACAAAGGAGCATCCTGTTTACATCACATGTAAACAAACCGGCGTGATATCTGGTTTCTCTTTCCCCTCCAAGTACAGTGTGAGCGGAGAGGGGAGAGATCACACTCATCCATCCTGCCATCCACGCTCAGCCATCCCACCATCCACGCTCAGCCATCCTGCCATCCACGCTCAGCCATCCTGCCATCCACGCTCAGCCACCCACGCTCAGCCATCCTGCCATCCATGCTCAGCCATCCTGCCATCCCACCATCCACACTCCGCCATCCACACTCAACCATCCCGCCATTCATACTCATCCATCCATACTCATCCATCCATGCTTAGCCATCCCTCTGTCATACTTATCCCCCATCTATGTTCAGCCATCCATACTCAGCAATACTCATCCATCCACCCCCAGCTGTACTCAGCCGTACCCAGCCATACCCAGCCGTACCCAGCCGTACCCAGCCGTACTCAGCCGTACCCAGCCGTACCCAGCCATACTCAGCCGTACTCAGCCGTACCCAGCCATACTCAGCCGTACCCAGCCATACTCAGCCGTACCCAGCCATGCTCAGCCGTACCCAGCCATGCTCAGCTGTACCCAGCCATGCTCAGCCGTACCCAGCCATGCTCAGCTGTACCCAGCCATGCTCAGCCATATTCAGCTATACCCAGTCGTACCCAGCCATACTCAGCCGTACCCATCCATACTCAGCCATACCTAGAGGCGATTCAGTTCGTATTGCGCGCTATACAAGTATTTCATTCATTTAATTCATTCATTCATACCCAGCCATACCAAGCTGTACACAGCCATGCTCAGCTATACTCAGCGATACCCAGCCATACTCAGCCATACCCAGCCATACTCAGCCATACTCAGCGATACCCAGCCATACTCAGCGATACCCAGCCATACTCAGCGATACCCAGCCATACCCAGCCATGCTCGGCCTCTGTATGTGGCCAGGCTGTGGAAGTCTTCCACGTGTGGTATCGCCGTACTCAGGTGGAGTAGGGGAATTTATTTTGGGGTGTCATTTTTGGTATGTACATGCTATGTGTTAGAAATATTGTATAAATGGACAACTTTGTGTTTAAAAAAAAATGCGGTTTCATTTTCTTTCCACATTTTCCAAAAATTTGTAGAAAATTCACACTCAGCCATCCCACCATCCACGCTCAGCCATCCCGCCATCCATGCTCAGCCATCCCACCATCCACGCTCAGCCATATGCCAAGTACTTTTCTGCAGCAGAGAATGACATTTTGTGACCCGAATTTGGGGGGGGCAAATTAGGTATGCAAACACAGTAGACCTACACTACAACATCTCCAAATTTGGGGTTTCTAGCACCAAGTGACCCCGAGATATGGACAATATGTCAAGTACTTTTCTGCAGAAGAGAATGACATTTTGCAACCCGAATTTGGAGCCACGTATCTCTGGGTCACTTGTAGCTAGGAGCCCCCCAATTTGGTATGCAACCACAGTAGAACTAGCACTACAAAATCACCATAATTTGGGGTTTCTAGCACCAAGTGACCCCAAGTCAGGTCGCAAAATGTCATTCTCTGCTGCAGAAAAGTGCTTGACATTTGGGACCGGATTTTGGGGCCCCATAACTCGGGGTCACTTGGAGCTAGAAAAGATGTTGTAGTGCTAGTACTGTGTTTGCTAGTACTGTGTTTGCATACCAAATTTGGGGTTTATAGCTACAAGTGGCCCCAAGATACATGGCCCCAAATTCGGGTCATTTTTCTAATTTGATTCGAATTTCGTCCGAATTCGGTTGAATTCGTTAGCATTGTAATTCGGTAATTCGGATGCATCCGAATGTCCGAATAATGAAAATTCGTCCGAATTTCGTTTCGGAACAAAACGAAATGCACATGTCTATTTACCCATTTTGTGCTGTCCACCGAACAGGAATCGAGGGGAAATCTTCCACTGGGGATGCTAGTTCTGGTGAGCTTGGTGACAACCAGGGATTCCAGGGGCAAGCAGGGGTCTTAAACTGGCGTCCCTCTAGCTGTTTCGAAACTACAAGTCCTCTGAGGTATGCAAGGCTGACAGTTACAAGCACGACTCCCACAGTCAGAGGCATGATGGGACTTTTTTTTAGTTTTGCAGTTGCAGTTTTGCCGTTTTGCAACAGCTACCAGTTTGAGATACTTGCTTTAGAGGGTTTTTCTCTCACTTCCTGTTTTGGCTATGGGACAGAACATGAAGAGAAATCTCCTCAATGAGACACAGATGGCAAAAATAAACCTTACAGGGCTTTTAACCCTCCCATACTCTAAAATGACCACTTCCCGACCACCTGCCATTCATATACTGCGGAAAGGCGGCTCTATTGCGCGAAATAACGTACCTGTATGTGATTTTGTCAATAGACAGGGGGGGGGGGCGCTTGCCACCGGAGTTGCGATCCCCGCAGAGACAGAACAGAGGTTTGCCGATGTAAACAAGGAGACCACCGACCACCATGCTGTCAGACATGGGCACTCTGATCTAGTGTTCCTGCTAATCAGTGAGCCCATCCCCCCACACAATGAGGGAACACAGTTAACTCCTTGATCACCCCTGATGTTAACCTCTTCTCTGCCAGTGTCAGTTATACAGTATCAGTGTATATTTTTAGCACTGATCACTGTAATAATGTCACTGGTTCCCAAAAAAGTGTCAAAAGTGTCAGTTAGGTGTCCAATCTGTCCAATCTGTCTGCCCCAATGTTGCAGTACCGCTAAAAATCTATGAGAACTGCTGTTACAAGTAAAAAAATAAAATAAACAAAAATGGCATAAAAATATCCCCTATTTTGTAGACGCTATAACTTTTGCGCAAACCAATTAATATACAATTATTGAGATTTTTTTTACCAAAAATATGTAGTAGAATCCATATTGGCCTAAATTGATGAAGAAATTAGCTTTTTACAATTTTTTTATTGGATGTGTATTATAGCAGAAAGTAAAACATATATATATATTTTTTTTTTCAAAAATTGTTGTTCTTTTTTTGTTTATAGCTCAAAAAATAAAAACCACAGAGGTGATCAAATACCACCAAAAGAAAGCTCTATTTGTGGGAAAAAAAAAAGACATCAATTTTATTTAGGTACAGCGGCACACGAGCATGCAGTTGTCAGTTAAATTAACGCAGTGCCGTATCGCAAAAAATGGCCTGGTCATTAAGGAGATAAAACCTTCCAGAGCTGAAGTGGGTAAGACTGAAAGTCCATGCTTTCATGTATTTTTCTTTTTTTCTTTTATCATCATCATTATTGGCTGAAACTGTTATGCCCCGTACACATGGTCCCATATTCCGACGGAAAATATGGGAGCTTTTTGTCGGAAATTCCGACTGTGTGTAGGCTCCATTGGACATTTTCCATCGGAATTTCCGTCACACAAAATTTGAGATCTAGATCTCAAATTTTCCGACAACAAAATCCATTGTTGTAAATTTCACCTCATTGTACGTGTTGTACGTCACCGCGTTTTTGACATTTCTAAATTTCCAACAAGATTTGTGTGACCGTGTGTATCCAAGACAAGTTGGAGCCAACATCCGTTGGAAAAAAATCCATGGATTTTGTTGTTGGAATGTCCAATCAATGCACGATTGTGTGTACAGGGCATAAGTGTGTGATGCGGATTGCTTTGTATGGAGATTCATACTACTTTGAAATGCATTTCATGTCTTTATTGGTATATGGTGAGGTACAGGTAACATATTTTGGAGGTTCCATTTTTAGGGCTTAAAAAGAATATATTTTTTTAAAAGTTGCAAGTCATATAGAAACTATCATTGGAGTCTGGGTATAATAGATGTTTCTGTGTACTTTTTCAGTCTCAGTGGCAAAACGCTTGCCACTGAGACTGGACAGTATGCATCACCTGTAATTCCCAGCCTCTGATTCTAGTCTCCGTATAAATTAACTAGATATTTCATCTTCCAAAGACCTAAAGAAGGGAGTTGTATACTGCTCACTATATATGCTTATAAAGACATTAAATAAACTACTGAGTAGTGTGACTTTCTAAGCTCTGTACTAGGCACCCCCACCGCATACTATCAATTTCAAGCAGAAGCATGGCACCAACACATTACAACCAGTGAAAAACTGAACTAGAAGTGCAATTTCTCAACCCAACCATGATTACAACCCACCCAGCCCTAACTGAAAAAGATTAAAATCTATGATGCGTTGCTGTTTTGTTGTGTACCCTGTAAGTATTATTTTTAAACTCCTTTTTATATTGGCTGGGCAAGATGTTGATGATGTTTAGGTTGATAATGGATGAAAATAATAATAATAAGCAAAAGATTTTTAGCTCTGTAATATTTCCATCAAAATTCATTTCTAGATGTTTTTTCAGGTTAGGAAAGAGGTGGCATGTAGTGGAACACAGTTAGAGTTATAATTTACTGTTTTCCTACAATGTAAATGTAAAATCAGTCCACAGATTAAATGTTAAGAATGTTAAGAATTTTGCTTATTTCAAGCAATCAGTAAGTTATTTTCAAACTAGTGTTCAGTCTCTAACTTAGGAAATTTTTATCACCATGGGGCTTTAAAGTGCTCCTGATTGATAGGTGTAAATATGAAAACCCCCTAATGCAATGATGAGTTGCAGGATTATTTCAAAAAGCATTACTACTACAGGCTTTTCTTAAAAAAAGTACAACGTAATATGATATTTTAGTAATAATAAATTAATATCGTGGACATTGAAGGATCAATAGTTTTAATATTACTGCGATGTTAACATAATTTTATTCAAGTTTATCAGCATGCTAAACAGTTCATGAAAACTTTTATAAAACGTTTTAAAGGAAGGCAGCTATGCTCACCACTATACCACCAACGCATTATTTATTTATTTATTTTTACTTCTATATCTTAAATTGTTCATAATAATATACTTTCATATTATTAATATGCATATTAAAGAGGAAGTAAACCCTGATGGGTTTACTTCCTCTTTGTCTCCCTGCAAAGGTAAAGCATAATGGGCTACTATGCATCGCATAGTAGCCCATTATGTGTCACTTACCTGACACAGGAGCCAGCGATGTCACCGCTGTCCCCTGTAGTCCGGAGCATCCATCTTCTTCCGGGTATCGCTGCTCCGGCCACTCACAGCGCCGGAGCAGCGATGACGTCACACAGCACCGTAGACAGCTGTCACTGTCTTTTAGTAAATATCTCCTAAACCGTGTAGGTTTAGGAGATATTTCTTGGACCTACAGGTAAGCCTTAATTTAGGCTTACCTGTAGGTCAAAGTGGTTTGTAAGGGTTTACAACCACTTTAATAAACTTTGATTACTAAATGTTAATTAATGCATTAAATTAATATAACAATGTTGTTTATGTTCAATCCGATGTATACATGTTGTAAAATGTTTGCGATTGTATGTGAAACACAAAACATCATGTATGTTTAATATGTTTTAAAAAAAATAATAAAAATGTATTGTACCTGAAAACATTTTAAAGGTCTCATTGATATTTACCACTAGCTGACCAGCTGCCACATTTATACTGCAGCAGGTTGGCTCGGCTGGGCAAATCGCAGTAGCTGTGCGTCGATCCTTTAAGACGACGCCACAGGTGCGCGCACGTGCCAGCCGGAGCTGATGCATGCGCTGACGGGCTCGATAACCGCCGGGCACCCGAGATCGCTCATGACAGAGCGAGAACCTGGATCAATGTGTGTAAACACACAAATCCCAGTTCGTTCAGGGAAAGGACACAGATTGTGTGTTCATACTAAATATGAACACCGATCTCTCTCCTTCACTAGTCAGTCTCACCCCCCCTACAGTTAGAACACACCCAGGAAACACAGTTAGCCCCTTGATCGCCCCCCAGTGTTAACCCCTTCCCTGCCAGGGTCATTTATACAGTAATCAATGGTTATTTTTAGCTCTGATCGCTGTATAAGTGTCACTGGTCTCAAAATAGTGTCAAAAGTGTCTGATCTGTCCGCCGCAATGTCGCAGTCCTTATAAAGATCGCAGATGGCTGCCATTCCTAGTAAAAAAGAAAAATGATATAAATCTATCCCCTATTTTGTAGCCACTATAACTTTTGTGCAAACCAATCAATATACCCTTATTGCAATTTTTTTTACAAAAAATATGTAGAAGAATACATATCAGCCTAAATAGCAAAAACTACAAAATATTGTGTTTTTTGAAAAATGGTCGCTCTTTTTTTGTTTATAGCGCAAAAGAATTAAAAAACGCAGAGGTGATCAAATACCACTAAAAGGAAGCTCCATTTGTAGGGAAAAAGGACATACATTTTGTTTTGGTACAATGTCGTATGACCTCGTAATTGTCAGTTAAAGCGACGCAGTGCCGTATAAAAAAAAATGGCCTGGTCAGGAAGGGGGCAAATCCTTCCTGGGCTAAAGTGGTTAAATGTAGATTGAAGAAATAAACCAAGATAATTCAGTCTTCCAAACTTAGAATATTTATACTGTTTGTCTACTTTATAGAGAATTCTTTATACAGCATTAAAACCAGTATGCTTACATTGATTGTAAAGATTTATTTTATTTTTTTTAAATAACAAACATATCATACTTAAACCCACTATGCAGCTCATTTTGCACTGAGTGGCCCTGATCATCCATTTCTGGGGTCCCCCGCCAGCTCTCACGGCTTCTCCCCACATCAGATAACCCCCTAGGAGAAGCGCTCTCCCAGGAGTTACCTTGCGGGCATGCTCCCAAGTCCAGCATTTGGCCCGGCACCCGCGTCATTGGATTTGATTGACAGCAGCGAGAGCCAATGGCTGCGCTGCTATCAATCTATCCAATCAAGAGATGGGATCCCATGGAGAGAGGGACGGTGTGTCCTCGTCGAGGGAAATACGGGGTTCAGGTAAGTAAAACGGGAGGCCGGGGGGGCCAGTCACTGCCAGATGTTTTTTCACCTTCTGCATAGGATGCATTAAGGTGAAAAAGCACGAGGGTTTACAACCCCTTTAAGCTTGCATCACAAATATTTTTTACAGACTATGAATGACAGGTGTTTATATGCATTTTAATTCACTCTGTTATTTTCTGCTTTAAGATTAATCAATGTTGAAACAGACAAAACTGCTTAAGGAAAAACAATAAGCTTAAATCAATACAAATAAATTTGTGTTAGCAATGGATAGGTAGGCTGTACAAGCAGAGACAGTGCTTGCTGCTCGGATCAGAATATATCAGTACTGTTCTAGGATGCAGGAAGAATATTGCAAATAGGAGCTGAATACCATTTAAACAGACCTAACATGAAAACAATTATAAAAAAAAATGATTATATGTAGCAAGTATACTGGAAACAAAGAGGGTACCTCCAGATACAGGGAGCGTGCTTACATTCACCCCAGGGCTGAGTCCATGGCTATAATGGGAAGTTAGAACAAATATGGTTGAGGGGAGTCGTAAAGTAGTCGTAAAGAGGTTGAGGGGAGGTTGCAGATACCCTTTTGTAGCAGATCACTTACAGACTCCTTAGGTTAAAGGACAAAAAAAACACAGCTTTCTTCTAGCAAATCTTGAATATCTGGGTAAGTCTCTCACACAGAACTAGCAGCCAGGAGTGTGTTACCTTGATTGGATTGTAGAACAGCTTCACAGTACCAGAACCTTTAATCTGAACCGGCGGTACTTTGAGGGTAGATAGATGTAGATGTGTCCTCCAAACAAGTCACCAGGCCCTTCTGAGAGACCAGCCTGGCTCTCCCAAGCAAGAGTCCTCCCCTGGATCTCCTCAGCTTGGCTTGGATTCTTCCATTCAGGCAAGACAACCTAAGGACCCCCTCAGAAGTAGTAGGCCCCAGACAGGCTTCTGGGCCTACCTGCACAGCTTTCAGCCTCAGGTCTGGAGGGGCACGAGGTAAGGACTCCCCTAAGCACCTGGCATCTGTCTAATAAATACCCCTTCCCAAAATTCACAGCGGCTAGGAACCTCCTACTGGGCTGTTTCTGGAAAAAGAATATTCATTAAAGCTTGACTTAGTTGTTATTCTCAAACTGTCCTGTGGTACCAGTGACACCTACTGGCAACAGTGGGAAATGCACAACACAGTCAAATTAGAACAGAACCAAATAAAATATGTACAATCAATCTGAGCTGTTTACAGCTCAGCCAAAAACTAAATTTACAGTATAGCTCTATTTTTTGGAACAAGGGGCTACATATACAACAGTGATCTGTCATTACTGCACTGCAAACACATTACCTGAGGGTAACATTCAATTAATAAAGATTGGTTAAACCAGTGATCTAGTAATCACTTCCTTAAGCCTGCTGTATGAAAGAACCATTGCATTTGGAATAAAAAATCATTAGTAAACTTACTGCCCAACTCCAGCCTGCTTTTAAATGGGTCTATCACCCCCAGGCCCCCCACCACCACCACTATCGCCACCGCCAGCACCACCACCACACACTGCATGGGTTAAATGCCCATTTTGGCTATTAAGGAAAGGAAGAAGTACAAATTCTTACCTTATTTCTCAGTTCCCAGCTCCAACTTGGAAGCTTTCTCCTCTTTGAGTGACTGGTCCCCCAAAGCTTCTTCACTTTGCTGCCCAACTGATTTCAGCTCCCTTGCATGATCGTCAGGTCCAGCAATCATGTATTGTATGGGAGGATGACAAGAACCCACCTACAGTATAACTTTTAACATTGGACGGTGGAGAACTGGCTTCTGTGGGAGCATGGAATAAGGTAAGTATTTGTGCCCCCCCCCCCTCCTCCCTCAGCCAAATGAGTATGGGTACATTTACCCTTTCACTGCCAGAACCCTTTTTGTGTGTTTTTTATTTTTTGCACACATGTTAAAATGTACATTTTAGGCCTGAGGGCTACTTAATGGCATTATAAGTACCTGCACCTTTTTATTTTTTTTATGCATAAGTTATGCATTGATCCTGTAGTTTCATGGTTTCATTAGTTGTCCTGTATGTACAGCCTGTAGTACAGTAAATCTTCACATACCTGTGTCAGAAATTTCTGGTTGTGTTTAAACATGAGGCATGCTACATTGCACTGCACAGATTAATGCATGGTTTCTCTGTAGTTTAAGAACTGATACTCCCTGAGAAGAAACTACATATCTCACAATCTCTGGTGCCTCTCAGGCTAGTGTTCTGTAGGTGAGAGTTATACCATAATTAGATCTGACACAGGCACATGCAAGCAGAGCAATAAACAGAGAGATCGCTATGCAGACTTTCATCACATTAGTACTCCCATATTTGTGATGTAACACAGAGGAAATAGTGAGACATGGATTGGATGCTGTGTGACCCAGAACAAGAAATTGCTTGTCCTTTTAGTGACTAGAGACAAGCTAGATGAATTAATACATGGATATAGGAGAATCAGTCATGACACTACGAACTGCAGCCACAACATCATTACCAGGTAAGGCAAAAAAATAACACAGGGAATATAACTAATCTAATACCAAGTTAAAACAACAATTAAAACTCTGAAAACATTATACGTTTTCTGAAAGCAGAGACCCTGGATAAAAAAATGGTGGTAGCTGCATTTTTTTTAATGCCATGTGATAGTGGTACAATGCTTTATCAAACTTTTTTAATAAAAAACGCACAAAATGTTGCGGCACACAGGAAATCTGGCAGACCAACTAATATTTTCTGGTACTTTCTGTATTTATAAGGGATGGAATTTGTGACAATGTGCATGTATTACAGAGACGTACAGAATTTGTTTTTTTCCCAAACACGCACTTTAATAGCCATACAGTATGTGCTTTTTTTTTTTTTTTTTGCTTTGCTGTAAACCAAAGTAGTGTCTGACTACAAAACGAAACAATGCTTCATTGTATGTGTGAGAGAATACGTTTAATGTGGAATTCTGGAGAACTCTGCTATGTGAGTGTATCACCATTGTTATGACCTTGTGGGAAGGGTGTTAATATCGGATTTTGTTTTTCTTAATAGATTAACAAGCCTGTTAATGATGCAATCCACCATTGTGCACCAAAAGCTTAACCACTTCAGCCCCGTAAGATTTTACCCCCTTCCTGACCAGAGCACTTTTTACAATTTGGCACTGAGTCGCTTAAACTGACAATTGTGCTATCATGCAATACTGTACCCAAACAAAATTTGCGTTCTTTTTTTCCATTCAAATAGAGCTTTCTTTTGGTGGTATTGGATCATTTCTGCGGTTTTTATTTTTTTCATTATAAACAGAAAAAGAGCATCGATTTTGAAAAAAAAATTTTTTTTACTTTTTGCTATAATAAATATCCCGAAAAAATGTTTTTAACTGTCAAATGACGGAAGGGCGGTGCGGCTCTCGTTCTGGGACGTTGTCATATGATGGCATCCCAGGACGGCCCCTCTTGCATGCCCACGGGGGCATCCGCGGCTCTTTAACCATGTGATCGGGTGTGTTCAATCACAGCCAGTCACATGTAAACACGGAGATGCCAGTAATCAGCTCTTCTCACCTCACACTGACAGAGTGTGTGGCAAGGAGAGACAATCAGTGGCATCTCCACGCAGGGGTACATCTAGGAATATAATCAGGCCACTGATCATCAGTGCTCTGATTACAATATAGCAATACAGTACCCACCATTGCCCAGCAATCAGTGCCTACCTGTGACAGAAATCAGTGCCCACCACTGCCCACAACTGCCACCAATCAGTGCCCATTAGAGATGCCAGTCAGTGCTGGAAATCAGTCCTCCCTATCAGTGCTGCCCATCAATGCCCACCACTGCTGTCGAGCAATGCCCATCAGTGTCCTCCATCAGTGCCACCCATCAGTGCCCATCAGTATTGTCTATCTGTGCCACCTATCTGTGCCGCCTATCCATGCCCACCAGTGCCGCCTATTAGGGCCCATCAGTGCCACCTAACAGTGCCCATCAGTGCTGCCTATCAGTGCTCATCAGTGCCACATATGGCACAAGTGTGGCATATTAGTGCCTCATCAGTGCTACCTCATCAGTGCCCATAAGTGCCACCTCATCAATGCCCACCAGTTAAGCCTATCAGTGCCCATCAGTGCCGCCCATCAGCGAAGGTGAAAAATTACTAAGTTACAAAATTTACTGACAGAAAAAAAGTAAAAAAACAGAAAATTGTTCCATACTTACCGTAATTTTCTTTTCCTGGTGCCTATCCATGGCAGCATACCTGTGACAAGCTCCGCCTTGGCTCCTCCCTCAAGACTAGTGAATATTATAAAAGAAAAGGTTAGTACAGCCCCCGCATTCTCGTTAATATAGAATACCGAGGGTGGGAATGTATGCTGCCATGGATAGGCACCAGGAAAAGAAAATTACGGTAAGTATGGAACAATTTTCTGTTTTCCTGGTGCCTCCATGGCAGCATACCTGTGACAAATAACTAGCTGAGACGGGTGGGATAATGCTTAGAGGTTTATTTAAAGAATTTATTATTTAGAAGAGGCTAAGGCCGAAGTGATTGCCTGTCTGCCAAACTCCACTGAGGAGAGAGCTCCTGGGTCCACCCTGTAATGTTTCAGGAATGTGTGTTGGGATGACCAGGTTGCTGCCCGACAAATAGTTTCGATCGACACATTCGCTCTTGCCGCCCAAGAGGCAGAGACCGCTCTTGTGGAGTGCGCCCTGACCGCTGAAGGGGTCTCTAGTCCCTTTGTCCTGTACACCTTGTGGATGAGTTTGACGATCCATGAAGCGATCGTTCTGGCTGATGCCTCCTTTCCTTTACGTTTTCCCCAGGGAATTATGAACAGTCTGATGGAAGCCCGGAATGGAGCTGTGGCTTGGAGATAGCATTTCAGAGTGGAGGCGATGTCTAATTCATGAAGAGTGACAGAGTCCTGTTCAGAAAATGTTGGGAGTGCCCAGGGTTCTGACATGCTCAAGGATGAAGCGACCTTGGGAATGAACCCTCGTATTGTTCTAAGTTCCACTCTATCTGGGTAAAAAATAATGTGATCCTGATCTGCTCCCAAAGCTTGGAGCTCTGACACCCGCCTGCCGTAGGTTATGGCTATCAGAAAGGCTAATTTTAAAGTTAGGTTCCAGAGTGATATTGAGTCCGAAGGGGCAAAGGGTGGATTGGCTAAGGACTCCAGGATGACCGTAAGGTCCCAAGTGGGAAAAGATTGTTTAGACGGTGGTCTGATCTTCCTGACGGCCTTAAAAAATTGGATTAACAATGGGTCCTCCGCCCATCTTCTACTGGTTGCTGCTGAGATCGCTGACACCTGTACCTTCAAAGTACTCAATGCAAGACCCAGGTCCAGGCCTGCCTGCAGGAACTCAAGAATTTGAGATGACGAAGGGGAACCTGGATCACAGTTTCTATCAAGCATGAAGGTCTTGAAGTTGTTCCATACTTTATCATATATGTTGTTTGTGGATGGTTTTCTTGCCTTGAGCAGGGTTGCGATCACCTTGTCGGAGCACCCTAGGGATTGGAACCTTTCCCTTTCAGTTGCCAGATGTGAAGGTCCAGCCTGCGGGGATCTGGGTGGGTGTGACATCCTTGCGACAGGAGGAGGGGTACTATTGGAACTTTGACTGGAGGACTGGTGCTCAGATCCATTGCCGTAGGGAACCAAGGCCTTCTTGGCCAGTATGGCAGAACCGCTATCACCGTCGATGTCTCCCTCACGAGTCTTGACAGGAACCTCGGTATGAGGGGCCGTGGGGGAAAAGCGTAGGCCCGATCGCATGCCCACGGGGCTGATAGGGCATCTGTTGCCTCCGCCTGGGGGTGCGGAAATCTCGAGATAAACCTTGGAAGTTTGGTGTTGGATGCTGTCGCAAAGAGATCTAGCTCGAGGGGCCCCCACTGGATCATTATCCAGTTGAAGATTTCCGGGTGTAAGGACCACTCGTTGGTGTCTGCGAACCTGCGGGAAAGGCTGTCTGCCCTTGAGTTGAGATGGCCGGGCAGATAGACTGCCCTCAGGTCCTTCAGATTCCTTTCGGCCCAGAGGAATATGGGCTCCACCTCGTTCAGGAGGGATCTGCTGCGCGTTCCCCCTTGACGGTGCACATAAGATACCGCGGCCCTGTTGTCCATTCTGAGGAGAACTGGTTTGCCCAAAATCTCGAACTCCAGGGCTAGCAGTGCAAGATAGGCCGCTCTGAGCTCCAGGACATTGGACACCACGCCTGCTGCATTGAAGGACCATCTCCCTTGTACTGAGGTCTTGTTGGAATGTGCTCCCCAACCAGCTGCGCTGGCATCGGTAGTAATTATGATCCAGTCGACATGCCCTAGCGGGCGAGACTTCAGAAGCGACTGTCTCTTCATCCACCAATGTAGACTCCTGAGCATCCGGGTTGTCAGGTGTATGGGTTGGGATAGATATCGTTTGTTCCACATTCTTAAGAACTCCAGCTGAAAATGTCTCAAATGCCAGTGGGCCCAGGGGACCATAGGGATGCATGATGACATCCGACCTATCAGGCTCAAACAATTTGAGGCTGTCAGGTAGGATCTCAAGCTCACCTTCTTCATCTGTTGGATAATGGAAGATACCTTCTGAGGAGGGAGAGACACTGATCCTTTCATTGTATTGAACAGGGCTCCCAGATAGACCATCTCTTGGGTTGGAGAGAGAAGACTTTTCTCGTAATTTATCTTCCAACCGAAATCCACTAGTGTTGTTAACAGGATATCCCTGTGTTCTAATAACTGGGTTGGGTTCTTCGCCAGGAGTAGAAGGTCGTCCAGATAGTGATACACCCGGAGCCCCAATTCTCTCAGAGGTGCTATGATGGCAATCAGGGTTTTTGTAAAGACTCTGGGTGACGTGCAGAGGCCAAACGGAAGGCTCCGAAATTGGAGATGTACTTGCCCCACCGCAAATCTCAGGTATTTCTGGAACGTAGGGAGTATAGGTATGTGTAAGTAGGCGTCTTGCAGGTCTATTGACAACATCCAATCCCCTGGTTGGACTACGTGAATGATCGTCTGAAGAGACTCCATCTTGAACTTTTCCAGAAAAATGTAGCGATTTAGCCTCTTTAGGTCTATCACAGGTCTCCACCCTCCGTTTCTTTTGGGGACTAGAAACAGGGTGGAATAGAAACCTGAAAATCTCTCGGATGGAGGCACTGGAACTACTGCCCGTTGTTCCTGTAGGGAAAGAAGAAATCGCTTCAGAGCTTCCGCCTTTTGAGGAGATCTTGACACCCTTGTCGGAGAAAAATAGTCCTTGGGGGGTTGGTTTAGGAAGGACCAGGAATGACCGTGTTTGACTGTTGCAACTACCCAGGGATCCCTGCATTTTTGTTCCCAAATCTTTGAGAACTGTTTCAACCTGGCCCCCACAGGGATCACTTGGGCTGGCCTGGCGTCAAAAAGATTTTGATGGCTCCTGTGGGGTAGGTACCGGCCTCTGCCTCCTGGACTTGAGAAACGTCGACTGTGTGCTCTTCCAGTTGTGCCTGAAGCCTTTCCCTTGTCTTGATTGTCGGTAGTCCCTATTTTTGGAATATTGGAACCTTGGTGCAGAGGATCTGAAACGTCTAGATCGCCTGTCTTGAGGAAGTAGGCCTGACTTTCCGCCGGTGACCCGAGAGATGGCTTTGTCGAGTTTTTCCCCGAACAAGGCTTTACCGTCAAAAGGTATCTTGCACCAATTTTGCTTCGAGGCAACGTCCGCTGCCCATGGTTTTAGCCACAGTGCCCTTTTGGCCATTACTGTGTGAAGCATTGCCCTTGCGGAGCAACGAATGGAATCGATGGCGGCTTCTCCAATGAAGTCGGCTGAGAGCTTCAGCTCATCCAATGCCCTTATTATCTCTTCTTTAGGGATATCCTGTTGGATTGCCGACTCTATATTATCTGTCCAGACGCGTAGTGCGTTGGACACTGATGTCAGAGCTATTGCAGGTTTACAGGCATATCCTGCCATCTGATAGGCCTTCTTAAGGTCAAGGTCCATCCTTCTATCCAGAGGGTCCTTGAAGGAGGTTGAATCATCTAGGGGTAAAGTGACGTTCTTGGCCAGCCTTACCACTGCGGCATCTACCACCGGCGGGCCGTCCAGCATTTTGGAATCTGCCTCGGAGAGAGGGTATAATTTTCCCAATCGATTGGTGGAAAGTCTTTTGTCTGTCCTCCCCCATTCTTCCTCGATCACCTCCCTGATTTCCTCCATAAGAGGGAAGAAGGAGATCTGGCGCTTAAGGAAGGGGAAGTATGATTTGGACTTCCTGACCTCCACGTTGGAATCCTCCCAACCGATTGCTTGTTTAACGGCCTGCACATAGGGCTGGACCATGGCAAAGGCAAAGCCAGAGGCATCTGTGTCATCTGAGGAATCCTCTGAAACGGCCATTTCGTCCTGATGCTTAGAGGAGGAGGGAGGGAACAGACGACCACTTCCACTGGTGGATGGACCAGGAATGGAGGCCTCGGCCATCAGCTCCTGAGGAGGAGATGCCGGTTGTTGTGTCGGCCTTGTAGCGACCAATTCCGTAAGGGAGTCTTTTACTGCCTTTTTAAGGAGATCTGCCACCTGTAGGCTCTCAGACTCTCTGTCTGCTGCATAGTCTCTAAGGCAGTCTCGACAAATTAGTTTGTCCGGAAGTGGGGAGCCTCCGCAGGCCTGACATCTGGTAGGTCTAGGTCTCGGGGAGCGCGAATGACGGCGCCTCTTAGCTGAAGCTTTCCTGCCGCTTCTGTAATGCCCATGTCTGGGTGACCTGTCTCTGCTGTGACAGGAATCATCATCGTCATCTCCATATCGCCTTGAGGTCTTCTTAGACGTCTTCTGGCGTACAGGACTGAAATACAAAAGTATTGTCCTTAGTGCACTCTTTTTTTTTTTTTTTTTTTAAACTTACCTGGGCGTAGGTCCTTACCTTGGGAGTAGAGTAGGATCTTGAGCGGGCGGCGAAAGGCTCATGTTTAGGCGGCTTAGCAGAGGTAACGGCTAGGAAAGAGTCAGAGGAAAAAGGCGTCAACCAGTCGTGCGCTGATTCACGGAAAAGAAGGGAATTTGCCTACAAAAGTGACGATTCCCACCCCCCGTTACTGTGTGTTGTGTTTTTTTTTTTTTTTTTTTTTTTAAATCCATTTTTTATATATATTTTTTTTTTTTTTTTTTTTTTTTGGAGGCTCCGATTTAAATAATTTAATATATTAATAAATTAATTCTTTTTAAGTGAAAAGAGACATTCCATCAGGGCTATACCAATATATACGGATGATCACATGTACAAAAACAAATGCATTAAAACATGCCTTACCTTAACAGGGGTGGGAATAGCCTGGAACTCTAGAGTGTAATTCTCTTGTTGACCACAGGCATTTCACTTGTGCTGCTGGGGAAATAAATAGGAGGAGGGGAAGTGATGTCGTGCTAAAGCTCCTCCTCTGACACTCTGAGGGCAAAAGGAACCATTCGCCCTCAAAAAAGATGGCCGCCGAAGCTTCCGACGCTACCGCGCACGCGCCGAACGTCAAAACTGACCGTCGAAACATACGACCCGCCGGCGCATGCGCAGACGACGGCGGGAACGCTATACTATTATAAAATGACACAGACTCGCCGCGCGCGGCCCCTAGTGAGTCTGGGAGTGACAAACACACATGGGAAAGGAAAGGGGGGCCTGCTAGGACTATGGGAACCGCGGAAACAGAGCGCAGGAGAGAGGAAGGACAGATGAGACTGGAGGGAAAAAACAAACCTCAGGGACAGAGCAAAAGCTGCTACCTCTGCTGCCATAGACTGGAGCCTGAATGCCCATACTGCAGGTAAAGCTCTTACTTAAGAGACAAACTGCTTGTCCCAAAAGATCCTACAGAAGGGACTTCCAACCTTATAAGCGCATTTAGCTGCCCAAGAGAAGGAACTGCGTCCGGGAGAGGCTTGAACCCGGACGGACGCTGCCGAATGCAGAAGGTAAGGACGCCGACCAGGATTCACTGCCATGAGGTATGAGGAAAAAAAGGAGAATGCGGGGGCTGTACTAACCTTTTCTTTTATAATATTCACTAGTCCTGAGGGAGGAGCCAAGGCGGAGCTTGTCACAGGTATGCTGCCATGGAGGCACCAGGAAACATTTTTTTTCTAAATTTTTGGTCTTTTTTTAAAAAAAAAACAAAAAAAAAACAGCAGTGATTAAATACTACCAAAAGAAAGCTTTATTTGTGGGAAGAAAATGATAAAAATGTTTGGGTAAAGTGTAGCACAACCATGCAATTGTCATTCAAAATGCAACAGCTCTGAAAGCTGAAAAATGGCCTGGGCAGGGATGGGGTGTAAATAGGACACGGTAGGAAAGTGGTTAAAAAACAAATTTCTTTATCAGTTTAGGCCAATATATATTCTTCTATATATTTTTGGTAAATAAATCGCAATAAGCGTATATATATATATTTTTTTGCAAAAGTTATAGCGTAAACAAACTATGGGAAAGATTTATGGGATTTTTATTATTTTTTTACTAATAATGGCGGTGTTCTATGATTTTTAGTGGTACTGCGACATTGTGGCAAAGAGATCGGACACTTTTGACACATTTTTGGGACCATTGACATTTATACAGCGATCAGTGCTATAAAAATGCACTGATTACTGTATAAATGTCACTGGAAGGTAAGGGATTAACACTAGGGAGCGATCAAGGGGTTAAATGTGTGTTCCCTCAGCATGTTCTAACTATATGGGGATAGGACTGACTGGTGGAGGAGACATATCGCTGTTCCTACTTTCTAGGAACAAACAATATGTCTCCTCTCCCCTGACAGAACAGAGATTTGTGTGTTTACACACACAAATTCCCATGCTGGCTCTCATGCCCAGGTGGACATCGGTGATTGTGCCCGCCGGCCATGCACCGCACAGCTGGTGCGCGTCTTTGGCTCTTAAAGGAAGCAACGTACCATTACGTTGTTTTTCCCAGCAGAGCCATTCTGCTGACGTATATCGGCCTGAGCCAGTCAGCAAGCGGTTAAAGACTTTGTAAACTTCTGAAAAAAAACCCTGCAAGACAAAGAAATAATGAGCTATTATGCATCACATAGTAGCTCATTATGAAATACGCAGTACACTCCCACGGCTGACATCTTTCACCGGAGTTACTTCCTGGTTTGTGGGCTCCGGCGCTGTGATTGTCTTAAGCCACGATGATGTCACTCCAGTGCATGTGCGTGGGAGTTGCCGGTCATGGCACGGGCCTTGAAGAAACAGCACCAGCACCTGTGAAAGTTTAGGAGAGATATCCAGTACCTACAGGTAAGCCTTGGTATAGGCTTACCTGTAGCTACAAGTGGTGTAACAGAGTTTACAACCACTTTAAGTGCTGTGTGTCTGCTGGAGTTAGCCGTTAATAATGATTTTATGATATGTTGCCTTACATTTTGCATTAGGATACACTGGAGTTTATTGTTCACTTTGCAAGTGAAATTGGGCTTTGCAAATACATTTTTCCCAGAGTTCAGTAAATGTGGTGAAATTTAACTTTGCAAAGAGTTCCTGTACTAGTAAAAAAACTGTGATTTTTTTCCTGCACATAATTGGATAGAATAGCAAGGGTAGGTGGGACTTTAAATGAGGTTGTCCACATTGTGGAGGTATGTTGAAAAAGTACAAATTTATTGGTCATGAATATTATATATACAGAAGCATAACAATGTTAAAGACCCCATTCACAGTAGGTTTATACATTCATCTTGGATCACCCACACATCTGAGTACTTGTGTGGAGTGGGCAAAAGAATACACATAAGTATCAGGCAACTCCAGAACAGTTACATAAATTCATAAAAATACATGTAAAATATAAGCAGCACTAGCAACAATACAAAAATATAAAGGACATTAACACCATATTAAGTAGATGAATAAATTTAGAATTGATGTGTCTGTTACAGACATGTAACAGCATCGTATATATGTATATATATATATATATATATATATATATATATATATATATATATATATATATATATATATATATATATATATATATATATAGGTCTGATGCGTTTTGTGTAAAAAACACTCTTTAGGGGCAGATGTAGTATAATAGAGTAAAATTAGTTTGGTTGTAAAAAATATCAGGAAAATGCAAGTTGGCTCATCCTGAGTACTTACATAAGGTCCAATGGGATGAGATGCGACGACCACAAAAAAAAAAAAAAAACCTGAGACCAGACAAACACCCAAAACCGAATGGTTAAGTGCAAGTGGGAAGGTGAAAGTGACAAAGTAATGTGTGAAATGATCTTGTAAAGCATACGTATGTGGCAGAAAATGTGTGGCGTCTTCAAATGAGGTGCAGCAAGACCGTGTCGGGGGGAGACAAGCACATATAAGCCCCGCACAAGCGCACGCCGGCACATACCAGCGGCACTCTGGCACGACGTGAACTGGGAAGGGCTCCACCACGGGCTGTAAGACCACCCACAGCAGACGCCCATAATTCCCAGCTACGACGGCTACAATGGAAATCCCATGCTGCCCGTGACGACACCAAAATTGACGTCACACGCGGGGTAGGATAAGTGGAGCCGACCACCCTACACAACCCCCCACCCCAGACAGGGCGGGAGGGAGGGAGGAAGGGGGCGGCGCACAGAGCGCATCGCAGCTCCTTGGCACAAACAGGATAGGGGGGTCCGCAGACAGCAGAAGTCGCATTTCAACCTTACAGAGTGACTGGTACTGCACAATAGTGCTGCTTAATTTCATGGACACATAGTAATTGTGTCCAAAGTGTACAAGAACGGGCATGGTACATTACCACCCATTAATTGGATGATTGAAGTCAGTAGAGCTTCACTTCATTCCCTAAGCTTTGTTGAAATGTGCCTTGCAAAGTAAACAGCCTATTTGTCTTTACTAAATCAACCCACCTTTCTCTACTGATTTTTTTTATTTTTTTTATGACACTATGGGATACAACTAATATTCTTAAAATTTCCAAACCTAGGCAGTGATATACCACAGTACAGGCATACCCCACTTTTAAGTACACAATGGGGTTTATTTACTAAAACTGAAAATAGCAAAATCAGGCTCACTTCTGCATAAAAAAACAATGAGCTTCCAGGTTTTATTACCAAAGCTTAACCTCCCTAGTGGTGATCCCGAGTCTGGCTCAGGTTGAGATTTTAGTTCCACGAGCGGTAACCCCCGAGCCAGACTCGGGATCACATCGCTGGATACAAGGAGGACTCAGGGAGAGTTATGCCGCGTACACACGGTCGAACTGTTTGACGTACTTAGTCCGTCATACAATCCGACAGACAATCCGTCGTACTTTCCACTGAACGGACTTGACCACACACGGATGCACAAACAGTCCGTCGAAAGCTTGCGCGATAACGTGTACAGCACGTACGACGGGACTAGAAATAGGAGGTCCAAGACACAGCAAAGCACCCTTCCGCCGTGTAAATCCTTTCTGGGCATGCGCCATTCTTAGTCCGTCGAACTAGCATACTGACGACCGTATTGTCCGCTGAAACCAAAGTACGACGGACAGATTTTTGGAAAATCCGAAATTCTTAGTACTCCGGACTACACGCTGAAAAAGTCAGCTGAAGCCCACACACGAGCGGATTGTCCGCTGAAATGTGTTTCAACGGACTAAGTACGTCAAACAGTTCGACCGTGTGTACGCGGCATTACTTACCTTGTCCCCTGGATCCAGCGATGTCCTCTGTGCTGTGTGACCGAGCTGTCCTCCGCTCGATTCACAGTGCCCGAATGCTGCCGAGCTCCATTCCCTGCAACGTTACAGCGCACAGGAGCGGAAATCGGCGCCAAATTCAAAAAAGCAAAAACACACAAAACACACACAGTACTGTAATCTTACAGATTACAGTACTGTATAAAAAAATACACACCCCCTTTGTCCCTAGTGGTCTGTGCAGTGCCCTGCATGCACTTTTATATTATAAATACTGTTTTTTCTGCTGTTTTAGGATTTGATTACATTATTGAATCATTTTTATTATTATTTATTATATTATAAACTTTATCATACCCTGGATGTCTACTAGACTCTGGTTTGTAGAGATTTAAGAGAGTTATTCCTAAGAATTACAGGACTACAAAATAAAACGCCAGATTTCCATGCAAAATAATTGTACTGCTTTCAGCACCTAAAACCAGAACTAATCATACCGCCAGGGAGGTTAATTGAACAAGCTGGGGTTAGAAGCTCATTGGTTTCTATGCAGACGTGAGCCTGATTTTGAACTTTCCAGCTTTAGTAAATAAACCCCATTGCATACTTAAAAGTGGGGTATGCCTGTAGTATACTATATTTAATATAGTAATTTTATGAATATAAATAACATTTATGATTTTTTTTATGTAAATCCCAAATTGTATTACTGTGTTAGTGCTGTGTCCTTAGGTTTTAGATAATGTTTATACATGTGATTATTATAATTTTTTTACTTGGTTGAACTAGATGGATTGGTCTTTTTTCAACCTGACTAACTATGTAACTGCATGTTTATATGATTAAAGAATCAATAATCATATTTGCCCACTATATTTTTGATAAGAATCAAGCAAAGGGTTATTATCTACAATTTTTACCACTTTTCTTTTAAATCCCTTCAATATGTTATGCCATATATATTATTATGAAGGTGGTTCCAAAACTGGGGAATCCATGAGGAATGAGCCCAAAAGATCATTTTGGCCTTCAGCATTATCTACTTTTTTCAAAAGAAGGCCAACAATAGATTTTATTGGTATTAGCTACTGTATTCTTTCCAGCATTGCATCTACTACATTATCTATTGCAAAAAACCGCCCACAAAATTCAAGATATAAAATACATTGAACAAAAGACTTAATTCCCAGTCAAAATGCCTATATCTGACATGTCTTGCCTGCATTTATCATTTGGTTTTGCCAGTTTGATTTACCTCCTGATCCAGGCTCTCTGGCTAACCGTACACTGGACTTCCCTACAGACTACAGGCATACCCCACTTAAGGGCATAATGGGGTTTATTTACTAAAGATAGAAAGTGCAAAATCAGGCTCACTTCTGCATAGAAACCAATGAGCTTCTATCCCCAGCTTGTTCAATTAAGCTTTGGTAATAAAACCTGGGTTTCTATGCAGAAAAATAAATAATAAACCCCATTGTGTACTTAAAAGTGGGGTATGCCTGTATACTGCAGCTTGTGAAAAAAATTTCACCGGTGCAAAAGTTATGTATCTATATATTAATAAAAACAAGATACTTACAAAATAGATTTGCTGCTGTCAAAATGTGCAAACCATGTATAGGACAAAATAGTATTTAAAATAGTGTGACTGCACTAATCCATATACTGTATGTGCATATATATATATTATTACTATCACTAATGCGGTGTTTCAACTATTGTATTTATACGTGTCAACCTCGGTCTTTTAAAGTGCAATGTGACAAACTATAAAAAAATAAAAAATATATATAAGAAAATGACAAATTTTGTTGAGTGAAAACAGGAATCACAATTATAAACTATGTACATATATCATAAGTATCCAAAGTTCATGCTGGTTTGACATGTATATTCAAAGTGCTTGTGCTTCAAGTTTTATCCGTGCTGCATAACCGTGACTTTACACCACTTCTTGTGCCACCACCACCTTCTAAAATGGTCACTCCCCAGAGCCTAGAAAAAGTTTTTCCTTTGGTTCATATAGGGATAACCACTCCACTATCCTGCCAATCCTCCAGTCAGTTAACCACTAGACGTTTCTTAATGCCCAATTTTGATATCTCATAAAGATTAAAGGTTTATCATTGCGCAGTATGTTTTATAAAATACATTTTTTGTAGCCATTAAAAGCATAAAAAGGGCACACTCACATTTCCCAGTGCCTTAAACCATTATACTGCAGCTTGGTCGCCTTCTTTGCCCTCAACCTGTGATTAGACAAAGAAGGAAAGCACCAGCTCAGGTCACCCCTGTGCCCTATCATGTTCCTTATAGCCCATGTGTGCTGCAGCAGAGCCTAGTTGGCTTTTATTCCTGGCTTTTTTTAGTGTGGTTGTTACTAAACGAGGGATTACAGGAGGCTGCTATCAAGTTGCAGTCTAAAAATAGATTTTTTTAACCGCTTGCCGACCACCTCATGATGATTAACGTCGGCAGAAGGACTCGTAAAGGCAGAATCACGTACCTGTGCGTTGCTCTTTAAGAGGCGGCCAGCGTCCACGGCAAGCTCCGTGAGTCGGGTCGTGGGTCCCGCGGACTTGATCGCCGTGATTACTTCACAGGGAGGAAGAACAGGGAGATGCTAATGTAAACAAGCATCTCCCCGTTCTGCCTAGTGACAGTGTCACTGATCTCTGCTCCCTGTGATTGGAGCAGAGATCAGTGATGTGTCACACACAGTCACGCCCCCCCCCAGTTAGAAACTCGCCACAGGGCACACTTAACCCCCACACTGCCAACAAGTGGTTAACCCATTCACTGCCAGTGTCATTTACACAGGAATCAGTGCATTTGTATAGTGGTCCCAAAAATGTGTAAAAAATGTCAGATGTGTCTGCTATAATGTCGTAGTCACCAGTAAAATCGCTGATCGCCGGCATTTAAAAAAAAATAATTCATAGAAATGCCATAAAACTATCCCCTATTTTGTAAACGCTATAACTTTCACACAAACCAAACAATAATCGCTTATTGCGATTTTTTTTTTTACCAAAAATATGTAGAAGAATACGTATCGGCCTGAACTGAGGAAAAAATATTTTTTTTTTATATTTTTGGGGGATATTTATTATAGCAAAATTTAAAAAATAATGCTTTTTTTTTTCAAAATTGTTGCTCTTTTTTGGTTTATAGCGCAAAAAATAAAAACAGCAGGGGTGATCAAATACCACCAAAAGAAATCTCTATTTGTGGGAATAAAAGGACATCAATTTTGTTTGGGAGCCACGTCGCACGGCCACGCAATTGTCAGTTAAAACAACACAGTGATGAATCGCAAAAAGTTCTCTGGTCAGGAAAGGGGTAAATTCTTCCGGGGCTGAAGTGTTTAATAAACACATAATAGAACTCTTGCAAATTAAAACACTGAACCATGCATTCCTATTTGCCCATCAGATGTCAAGAGGACAAGTGCATTTCTATTGAATAATGTCCAACATTTTCCTGGCCAAAGATAAAGCCTGATCTGGAAACACTGAAAATGGCTGCAGGGGATCCGTGCTTAAGCATTTACCATTCGTGCAGATCTTTTTCTTGAATGGAGATATGACATAATTGTGTTTAAAAAATATGACAGTTTTGAGCAATGTTTATTTCTATCAATCCTATTTATTTTATGCTGCATTACTTGAGCTTTTAAATCTTTTAAAATTGCCATTTACTTTTCCAAAGGGCGCTGGCAATTATTCAACACTAACACCTTTGTCACTGTTGGGAAGAATTATTCATTCAAGTGATTGTAATATTTCGTTTCTTGCATGTCAGAGCAAAAAGAAAATTCAGGAAAGAGGTTAGATGGAATATACTGTAACCTCTTTCAATTCAAAGTATAAAAGTAAAGAGGTAAATCACTACCTAGATCAGTACTAAGTGGGAGAAGCAACCTCCTTACACAGAAGGAGCCTTCTGTACTGTTCTTTGATAGTTTTTTTTTTTGTTGTTTTGTTCACATATACCAGCAATTTATTTATTTCACTGTTCAAGCATTTCTAGCCAAGGCTATTGTAATGGACAGTAAAACAACATACAACTTAAAGTGTTTTTCCATCTTTGCAGTCATATTTGAGAAATCACTACTATATATATATATATATATATATATATATATATATATATATATATATATATATATTGTAGACATGTCACTGGAGAAGTGATCGAGGGGGTGTACATCTCACCTAGGTTGCTACACAGTGTGAGATGGTAAATCCAGGATGGATCAGTTTCTCAGCAGCGATATGCTGCTGAGTTGTTATTTAATTTTGCCGGGCCTGGGTTTATATGGAATGGCAGGTAGGTTTGGTAGAGGGACCTGTCATTCCACATCCCCCGATCCAGTTCTGGGTTTGGGAATCAGGTGAGCTTGGATCCTAATTAGCCTGGGAAGCTAAAGGCTCTGTAGGGTCTGCAGGTGATTGCTTCTCAGCCAGGGAATGAACAATCTGTGTGTTGAAGGAAGCTGCAAGCACAGCCACTGCTGGAGCTAAAACTCACCCTGCGATATCCAGGCGAAAGACGCTGTGTTTGTAAGTGTCAGATAGGTGAGCAGAACCTGTTAGTAAGCGCCCAGCCGGGCTAGGACTTTTATTTTTTGTTGTACTTAGAAAGCACGGTGTTGCTGTATATTTTGTTTGCTGGACTGTTTGTACCACGAATAAACGCCAAGATCTGCTTTATCAAATTCCAAGTCTGCTGTGAACTGTGTCCAAACACACCCTACCCCGGGAAGATCCCTTACAATTGGTGGAGGTAGCGGGCAACGCGGTTGCTAGGGGCAACGGTGTGGACAGACTTGGCTACAGCTGCTGATGTCCTGGGTGAAAGCTGCAACTACACTCCAAAAACAGTCCAGCAACATGGAGGAGATGCTGAAGCAGTTTATGCAAGTGAGTTTGCAACAACAGCAGGCTCAGACAGAGGCCAATAGACGACATGAACAGTCCATGGCTGAACAACAGCAGATGATGGCTGCACAACAGCAGGCGCAGACAGAGGCCAATAGACGACATGAACAGTCCATGGCTGCACAACAGCAGATGATGGCTGCACAACAGCGGATGCATAAGGAAGAGTTGCAAGCTTTGCGCCAAAGCCAACAACAACTTATCGAGCACCTGATAGTAAATCGAGAGGCGCCTGTGGTTGCTAATCCACCCACAATGGAGGGAGCCGCTCCAGAGATTTTTTCTGGGAGAAGGACTGTGCAGAAAGCGCTGCAAAAGATGACTGCTGAGGACGATGTTGAGGCCTATCTAACAGTATTTGAGCGCGTGGCTGAGCGAGAGAAGTTACCAGCCGCTGAGTGGGCAGAGGTAATTGCGCCCTATTTAACAGGTGAACCTCAAAAGGCCTACTATGACCTCAGTGAGCAAGAGGTTAAGGACTATACTCGGCTAAAAGAGGAGATGCTTGCCCGACTAGGAGTTACTACTGCAGTCCGTGCCCGGAGGGTACGCAACTGGAGCTACAGTCTGGACAAATCAGCGAGGTCCCAGATGTATGACCTAATCCATTTGGCAAGAAAGTGGTTGGAGCCAGACACTTCTACTCCTGCACAAATCCTAGAGAAGGTCGTGATGGATCGCTACCTCCGAGCCCTTCCTACTGACTTGCAACGCTGGGTGGGACAAGGTGATCCTAAGAATGCAAACGAACTTGTCAACCTTGTGGAGAGGTTCCAGGCGACTGAGGACTACCTCCGTGATGTTCCTGCAGCATCTTCACCTCCCCGGAGCGCCAGATCTGTGCCGTCAGCTGGTAAGAGACTTCCATCTATTGGGGGAGTGTGGAGGGGTGCTGATGGGGGGAAAAGGGCTCAAGTGGTGTCTCAGGGACAAAAGACTGGTGATGGTCCCGGGTGGCTAAGGGGCTCTGAAAAGGACTCCTTGCCAAAGAGACCAGGCCCTATCCAGTGTTGGAGATGCCATGAGGCGGGACACGTGTCGGCCCATTGCCCTCTTACCTCTGAACCCATGGAATGTGACGCTAGCAGGCGTCAGTCGCTATTTGCGGAACCATCTTGTGCTGCAGTTCCTGGACTAGAGACTGAACCGCAAATCTGCAACATCACAATCAATGACTTTCCTGTTAAAGCGTTAATGGACTCAGGAAGCCTTGTAACCTTGGTGCATGCTAGCCTGGTGACTGGGGACTTAGAGTCTAAAAAGCATATGAGTGTTGTGTGCATACATGGTGATACAAAAGTGTACCCTATAGTGCTGGCTAAAGTCGGGACTGAACAAGGCACCGTACAATATGAAGTGGGTGTGGTTAAAAACCTCATGCATAATGTAATATTGGGGCGCGATTTTCCATTATTCTGGGCTCTTTGGGAAAAAAGAAAAATCCCCAAAAGGAGTGAGGATACCTCTAAGGGGGTTGCCTTGTCCACTGTGAATGATAAAAATGTGCAGGATGAAAATGATTGTTTTCCTTTGCAGGTCCTGGCTGGGGAGGAGGAGGCTCCTCCCACTGAGCAAAATATACTAGACTTAGAGGTGTCTAGCGATAATTTTGGGACTGCACAATTACAGGACCCCACTCTCAAAAATGCGAGAGAGCAGGTTGCTGTTATGAACGGGGTACCTCAGGAACCAGATGCTGAAAAAAGATTTCCACATTTTTCGGTGACTAATGATCTTTTCTATAGAGTCAATAAGGTTAAAGATGAGATTGTGGAACAGCTTCTGGTACCTAAGCCGTACCGGCATCAGGTGCTTGACATGGCACATAACCATGTTCTTGGGGGACACTTGGGGACTGACAAAACGCGAGAGAGGGTTCTCCAGAGGTTTTTTTGGCCGGCCATATATGATGACATTAAAAAATACTGTGAGTCGTGCCCCACATGTCAGGTTAGTGCCCCAGTGTCACATTTTCGCAGTCCTTTGGTTTCGCTCCCTATTATAGAGGTGCCTTTTGAGCGTATTGCCATGGATTTAGTGGGTCCCATTGTAAAGTCAGCTAGAGGACACCAGTATATTTTGGTAGTCCTGGATTATGCGACCCGCTATCCTGAGGCTGTACCCTTAAGAAACACTGCATCTAAAACAATTGCACGTGAGTTGTTTTATATGTTCTCTAGGACTGGGATCCCCAAAGAAATCCTAACTGACCAAGGTACGCCATTTATGTCGAAAGTAATGAAGGAATTATGCAGACTATTTAAAATCTCACACATCCGTACCTCTGTGTACCACCCCCAGACGGACGGATTGGTGGAGAGATTTAATAAAACTTTGAAACATATGTTGAAGAAAGTGGTGGCAAAAGATGGTCGTGACTGGGATCATTTATTACCCTACCTCATGTTTACTATTAGGGAGGTGCCCCAAGCGTCCACAGGGTTCTCACCATTCGAGTTGGTCTATGGTCATCACCCTAGGGGTCTACTAGACATTGCAAAAGAGACATGGGAGAATGAGTCCACCCCATACAAGAGTGTTATTGAGCATGTAGCACAAATGCAGGACCGTATAGCCACTGTAATGCCCCTGGTAAGGGAACACCTCCAGAGAGCTCAAGAGGCCCAAAGTAGAATTTACAACCGGTCCGCAAGAATCAGGACATTCAACCCAGGCGATAGGGTCCTTATACTAGTCCCCACTGTTGAGAGTAAATTCTTGGCGAAGTGGCAAGGTCCTTATGAAATTGTTGAAAAGATCAGTGAGGTGAACTACAAGGTGCACCAACCAGGTAGAAGGAAGCCTTTCCAAGTTTATCACATAAACTTGATCAAGCCCTGGAAAGACAGGGAATCCTTGGGGGCGACAAATACTGTTAATAATTTGTCACAACCAATCCCTCCAGTCAAGGTAGGTGATACTCTATCAGTGTCACAGAAACAGGAGGCTCAGGAATTTTTACAGAAAAACAAAAACAAGTTCTCTGACCTCCCAGGGCGTACACACCTCATCCATCATCACATTGAAACTGAGCCTAGAAGCAGAGTAAACCTTAAGCCCTATAGGATACCCGAGGCACGTAGGGAAGCCGTATCTGCCGAGGTAAAACGTATGCTTGCTCTGGGGGTAATTGAGGTGTCACAGAGTGAATGGTCCAGCCCAATTGTGCTAATCCCAAAGCCCAATGGAACTTGGAGGTTCTGTAACGATTTCAGAAAGTTGAATGAGATCTCCAAGTTCGATGCGTATCCTATGCCCAGGGTAGATGAGTTGATTGAGAAGTTGGGTAACGCCAGGTACATAACCACCCTCGATCTCACAAAGGGCTATTGGCAGATTCCACTTTCTGACGAGGCTAAAGAGAAAACTGCTTTCTCCACCCCTGATGGGCTATTCCAGTATGTAGTGATGCCGTTCGGGTTACATGGAGCGCCTGCAACTTTCCAGAGGTTGATGGACTTGATTCTGCGACCACATCGTGATTACTCAGCCGCCTACCTCGATGATGTGGTCATTTTTAGCCCTGATTGGGAAAGTCACCTCTGTAAGGTACAGGCCGTGTTGGATGCCATAAGTGATGCAGGGTTGACCATAAATGCCGAGAAGTGTGCTCTAGCCCTAGAAGAGGCCAAATATCTGGGCTACATTGTTGGAAGAGGATTGGTTAGGCCACAGCTAAATAAAATTGAGGCAATACAGAATTGGCCTAGACCCCTGACAAGGAAACAGGTTAGAGCTTTCCTGGGTATTACGGGTTATTACCGTAGATTTGTGCCGAACTTTGCCTCAGTTGCTGCTCCGCTAACTGACTTGACAAAGGGCGGAAAGACAGCAATGGTCACGTGGACCCCAGAGGCCGAGGAGGCTTTCCAAAGCCTTAAGTCTGCCTTGTGCCAACCACCTGTGTTAGTCACCCCCGATTTCAGGCGAGAATTTCTGGTCCAGACAGATGCCTCTAGCACAGGCTTAGGTGCAGTACTCTCACAAGTAGTGAATGGTGAGGAGCATCCGGTGACGTACTTGAGTAGAAAACTAACCCCGGCCGAGAAAAATTATGCCATTGTGGAGCGAGAATGTTTGGCAGTAAAGTGGGCCCTAGAATCTTTAAAGTATTACTTGCTAGGCAGGAAATTCAAGTTGGTGACAGACCATGCCCCCCTAACATGGATGAAGTTAAACAAGGAGAGAAATGCAAGAGTGACTAGATGGTTTCTCTCCCTACAAAACTTTAATTTCACTGTGGAACACAGGCCAGGGAAATTACAGGCAAATGCTGACGCATTGTCAAGGGTAAGTTGTCTGTGGGGACAAAAGGCTCAGCCCTCCGGTCTGAAAAAGAGGGGGGGGATATGTAGACATGTCACTGGAGAAGTGATCGAGGGGGTGTACATCTCACCTAGGTTGCTACACAGTGTGAGATGGTAAATCCAGGATGGATCAGTTTCTCAGCAGCGATATGCTGCTGAGTTGTTATTTAATTTTGCCGGGCCTGGGTTTATATGGAATGGCAGGTAGGTTTGGTAGAGGGACCTGTCATTCCACATCCCCCGATCCAGTTCTGGGTTTGGGATCAGGTGAGCTTGGATCCTAATTAGCCTGGGAAGCTAAAGGCTCTGTAGGGTCTGCAGGTGATTGCTTCTCAGCCAGGGAATGAACAATCTGTGTGTTGAAGGAAGCTGCAAGCACAGCCACTGCTGGAGCTAAAACTCACCCTGCGATATCCAGGCGAAAGACGCTGTGTTTGTAAGTGTCAGATAGGTGAGCAGAACCTGTTAGTAAGCGCCCAGCCGGGCTAGGACTTTTATTTTTTGTTGTACTTAGAAAGCACGGTGTTGCTGTATATTTTGTTTGCTGGACTGTTTGTACCACGAATAAACGCCAAGATCTGCTTTATCAAATTCCAAGTCTGCTGTGAACTGTGTCCAAACACACCCTACCCCGGGAAGATCCCTTACAATATATATATATATATATATATATATATATGAGCAGGTGCTCTATGTTTCTTCAAAGTAAATTTTCCTAAAACCACAGTTGGGTTTTGGGGCTAATTTTCTAAATTTATGATTTCAGTACCAGTCCAGCTGGGTTGCACTGGATTCTCCTTGACCGCAGGTGTCGTCTACCCTAAACAGAGTCTCTCAGTTTAGGGTAGAGAGTTAGCACTTCATCTGGAGAGATCACCCATCGCTGGACCCCGGAGAAGAGCTCACCCATCGCTGGACCCAGGAGAAGAGATCACCTATCGCTGGATACCAAGAGTGGATTACCACCGCTGGAATCTTTTTAAATTTTTTTTTATTTTTAATAAAGGACTTATCCCAATGGTGTCTGTGTCTTTTTTAACAATTTTTTACACTTTCTTTGTGAAATGGTAGGGGTACAATGTACCAGTTACCATTTCAAACAGGGGGGGCAGGATCTGGGGGTCCCCTTGTTAAAGGGGGCTTCCGGATTCTGATAAGCCCCCCACCCGCAGACCCCCACAACCACTGGCCAGGGTTGTGGGGATGAGGCCCTTGTCCCCATCAACATGATGCTTTGAGGGGTCACAGACCCCCAAAGCATCCTCCCAATGTTGAGGACATGTGGCCTGGTACGGTTCAGGAGGGGGCGCTCTCTCGTTCCCCCCTCTTCTCCTGCGGCCTGCCAGGTTGTGTGCTCGGATAAAGGGTCTGGTAAGGATTTTTGGGGGGAACTCCACGCCATTTTTTATTCAAATTGGGCGTGGAGTTCCCTTTAAAATCCATACCAGACCCTTCAGTCTGGTATGGATATTTGGAGGGAACCCCACGTAATTTTTTTTAAAAAATTGACGCATTTTTTTTTTATCAATGACTTTCAATGACTGTTCTCTGTATTACAGGGAGCCGACAATTCATTATAGCCACGAGTGCTTCTAAATGACTTTTTTTCCTGCAGAAATGACACTTTGTGCAGGGATAGTTCTAAGCACGGAAAACATGCGCCCCTTTACAGGCATACTATACACACCCCCCAGGTACAACATTTAAAGGAATATTACACTTTTATTGATTCACTTTAAGCATTATTAAAATCACTGCTCCTGAAAAAATGTCAGTTTTTAAAAGTTTTTTTTTAATTGATCCATGTCCCCTGGGGCAGGACCCAGGTCCCCAAACCCTTTTTATGACAATAACTTGCATATAAGCCTTTGAAATTAGCACTTTAGATTTCTCCCATAGACTTTTACAGGGTGTTTTGCGGCTTTTCGAATTTGCAGCGAACACCCCAAATTGTTCGCTGTTTGGCGAATGGGCAAATAGGCAAACAGGCAATGTTTGAGTCAAACATGAGTTTGACTCGAACTCGAAGCTCAAAGGACAACCTCTGGATATGACGCTGAGCATGTGCACTCAACTTCTTTGGTCCACTATGGCAAGGCCTGTTCTGAGTAGAACCTGTCCTGTTAAACCACTGCATGGTCTTGGCCACTGTACTTCAGCTCAGTTTTAGGGTCTTGGTAATCTGCTTATAGCCTAGGCCATCTTTATACATAGTTACATAATAGGTGAGGCTGAAAAAAGACATCAAAAAGTCCATCAAGTCCAACCTATGTGTGTGATTTTATGTCAGTATTACATTGTACAGTTGTGCTCATAAGTTTCCATACCCTGGCAGAATTTATGATTTCTTGGCCATTTTTAGGGAGAATATGAACGATAACACAAAAACTTTTCTTTCACTCATGGTTAGTGTTTGGCTGAAGCCATTTATTATCAGTCAACTGTGTTTACTCTTTTTAAATCATAATCACAACAGAAACTGCCCAAATGACCCTGGTAAAAAGTTTACATACCCTGGTGATTTTGGCCTGATAACATGCACACAAGGTGACACAAAGGGGTTTGAATGACTATTAAAGGTAACTGTCCTCACCTGTGATCTGTTTACCTATAATTAGTGTGTGTGTAACGGAAACTACCCAAATTACCCTGATCAAAAGTTTACATGCCCCAGTTCTAAATACCGTGTATTGCCCCCTTTAACATCAGTGACAGCTTGAAGCCTTTTGTGGTTTTGTGGATGAGGCTTTTTATCTTCTCAGATGGTAAAGCTGTCCATTCCTCTCGGCAAAAAGCCTCCAGTTCTTGAAAATTCGTGGGCTGTCTTGCATGAACTGCACGTTTGAGATCTCCCCAGAGTGGCTCAATGATATTGAGGTCAGGAGACTGAGGTGGCCACTCCAGAACCTTCAATTTATTCTGCTGTAGCCAATAACAGGTCGACTTGGCCTTGTGTTTTGGATCAATGTCATGTTGGAATGTCCATGTATGTTCCATGCACAGCTTCCTGGCTGATAAATGCAAATGTTCTTCCAGTATTTTTTGATAAAATACTTCATTCATCTTTCCATCAATTTGACCAAATTTCTTGTGCCTTTGTAGCTCACTAAGGATGAGCCAAACACCCTCCAGTTTGGTTCGCACCAGAACATGCGGACAGGCAAACAATTTGGACGAACGTGCAAATACCATTAAATTCTATGGGAAACGAACATGAAAAATCAAAAGTGCTAATTTTAAAGGCGTATATGCAAGTTATTGTCATAAAACATGTTTGGGGACCTGGGTCTTGCCCCAGGGGACATGTATCAATGCAAACAAAAAGTATTAAAACCAGTGTTTTTTTCAGGAGCAGTGATTTTAATAATGCTTAAAGTGAAACAGTAAAAATGTAATATTCCTTTAAATATTGTGCCCGGGGGGGGGGGTCTATAGTATGCCTGTAAAGTGGTGAAGTTTTCCCGTGTTTAGAACAGTACTACAGCAAAATTACATTTCTAAAGGAAAAGAGTAATTTAAAACTGATTGCGGCTGTAATGAATTGTCGGGTCTCGGCAATATAGATAAAACTCATTGAAAAAAACAGCATGGGTTCCCCCCAGTCATTTACAGGCATACTATAGACACCCCCTAAGCATGATATTTAAAGGAATATTTCATTTTTATTGTTTCACGTTAAGCTTTTTTTTGCATTGACACATGTCCCCTGGGGCAGGACCCAGGTCCCCAAACACTTTTTATGACAATACATTGCACTTTTTGTTTTTCATGTTAACCACTTCAGCCCCGGACCATTTTGCTGGTCAAAGACCAGATCACTTTTTGCGATTCGGCACTGCGTCACGTTAACTGACAATTGCGCGGTCGTGCGACGTGGCTCCCAAACAAAATTCACGTAATTAGGTAATAGAGCTTTCTTTTGGTGGTATTTGATCACCTCTGCGGTTTTTATTTTTTGCGCTATGAACCAAAATAGAGCGACAATTTTGAAAAAAACGCATTATTTTTTACTTTTTGTTATAATAAATATCCCCCAAAAATATATAAATAAAAAAAATTTTCCCCTCAGTTTAGGTCGATACGTATTCTTCTACATATTTTTGGTAGAAAAAATCACAATAAGCGATTATTGATTGGTTTGCGCAAAAGTTATAGCGTTTACAAAATAGGGGATAGTTTTATGGCATTTTTATAAAAATTTTTTTTACTAGTAATGACGGCGATCAGCGGTTTTTATTGTGACTGCGACATTATGGCGGACACATCGGACATTTTTGACACATTTTTGGGACCATTGTCATTTATACAGCAATCACTGCTATATAAATGCAGTGATTCCTGTGTAAATGACACTGGCAGTGAAGGTGTTAACCAGTGGGTGGCAGTGTAGGGGTTAAGTGTTCCTAGGGGTGTGTTACTAACTGTGGGGGGCTGGGCTTTAATTTAGTGAACACTGATCTCTGCTCCAATCACATGGAGCAGAGATCAGCGTTACTAGTTGCTAGGCAGAATGGGGAAATGCTGTTTACAACGGCATTTCTCCATTCAGCCGCTCCGTGAGAAGATCGCGGGTATGCCCGCGGCGATCGAGTCCACGGGACCCGCAACCGGACTCACGGGGATTCCGCCTGCGGCGCGATGGCAGGGCGGCATTAAAGATTGGATGTACCTGTATGCCAATATGCCTGCCCGTGCCATTCTGCCGACGTACATCGGTGTGCACCAGTCGGGAACCGGTTAATGTCCCATAGACTTTAACAGTGTTCTGCGGCTTTCACATTTTCCTCATCCCTTTAGCTCACACATTCTGAAAACGATCAGCGATCTACCTCTGTGATTTACGGTAGGAATAGTGTACCTTTCATCATAGGCCTTGTTGACTCCTCTCCAAATGTAGTGTTTATGGTTGTGGCCAAAAAGCTAAATTTTGGTCTCATCACTCCAAATGACTTTGTGGCAGAAGGTTTGAGGCTTGTCTCTGTGCTGTTTAGCATATTGCCAGTGGGATACTTTGTGGCATTAATGTAGTAATGGCTTTTTTCTGGAGACTCAACCATGCATCTCCTCTTTCTTCAAGTGCCTCCTTATTGTGCATCTTGAAACAGCCACAACACATGTTTTCAGAGAGTCCTGTATTTCACCTGAAGTTATTTGTGCACTTTTCTTTGCATCCCAAAGAATTTTCCTGGCAATTGTGACTGAAATTATAGTTGGCCTACCTGACTGTGGTTTGGTTTCAACAGAACCCCTCATTTTCCACTTCTTGATTAGAGTTTGAACACTGCTGATTGGCATTCCCATTTTCTTGGATATCTTTTTATATTTATTTCCTGTTTTATACAGTTCAACTTCCTTTTCCCGCAGATCCTTTGAGAATTCTTTTGCTTTACCCATGATTCAGAATCCAGAAACGTTAAACGTAAAATAAAACTGGAAACATTTTTTATTCCAGATGTAGGGAATAAAAGCTGTGCTGTAAATCTGTAATATTTTTCCCTCTTTTATCTGGGAAAAAAATGCAATTCTTTTAAGATGTAGTCAGTTCTCTGAGTCACATACAGCAACCTACACAGAGAGGCTTTGTGTAAATCTGTCAAAATCTCTGTCTTCAGTCTGAGGTGGGGGTGGGGGGGGGTCAATCTCTTATTTCTAGCTACAATCTACAGTATTTACTCAGAAATAGCAACCTGTGAGAAAATTTTAAAAAGCAGTGAAGCAAATTTGTGACAAAGGACCCCAGTTTTTCACTGCAAAATACATTTTGCTTACCGTAGTACTCTCCCTCATAATTTGCAGCACATCCAATTAGGCGTGGTGCAAATCAGTACAATGTTTGTCTTTTCAATAATAAACAAAAATACATTTTTTTTTTGTTCTTTTCTTATGCAATATGCCTGCTCGGGATTGAGCCTGCATGAGTGACCCAATAGCAAGTAGCTTGCTATGGTGGGCGCTCTGTAGGGGAGGATTAGGGCTGGTCTGTGCAAATCCCCTGCACAGAGCAGGAAAGTATAATGTGTTTATTAAAAAAAAATAACATTTATAATCACTTTAATTTCTAAGACATATTGGAATTAAGTAAATTATTAAATAATTTGTGATTTTTGTATTGTTGGCACCTTTAAAGTGCCACCTTTTTGTTGTTAAACTGGAACGTTACCCATAACAACTTGATAAAAAAATAATGTTCTTTAGGAAGGAAGTACATTCTAAATTAACAATTATGCTATTAAAAGAGTGTGCTGTAAATTGCCTTCAGCGTTTCTCCTGTTTCTTCTTGCTGGGGGCTGCTATTTTGCTGAAGCCCAAAACCCCAGTAGTAAATCATAAAGTGGAACTAAAGCCATCGTGCTACCGGTTTCAAAAACAGTTTGATTTGATTGTGTCCTCAGCCAAAATGTCAAACCATCACATGGCCGGTGTCCTAACTGAACGCATGTGCTGCGTGCAGCATCATGGCAGTTGCAGCTCAAACAGGAACAGCTTCTGTAGCACTCCACCCAAAAGGGGAAGCTCTTCTTAGCTGCCTCCTCCCCCCTCCAATGCCACATTTGGCAACTTTCCTGGGTTTGACAAGTACCCATCTCCACTTCTGAGAGACCTGGCGAGATCTCTTTGAAATTTGGTCCCCCTCCTCCTTCCCCCACCCCCGGGCTATTTAGAAAGTGCAATGAGCTTCGCACATGCACAGTAGGGAACCGGCTGTGAAGCCGCAAGGCATCACTGCCGGTTACCCTTACACACAATGGCGGTGGCAGCACAGAAGAGCCAATGGAAACATCAGCTGGGGTGCTGACATTGTTGGATTCCAGGACAGGTAAGTGTCCTAAAATTGATAGTCAGCAGCTACAGTATTTTTTTCATGGGGGGACCTCTTCTTTAAGGCTGTAAGTAGATCAGCCTCTACAAACTGAGCAGTGCCTGAAATAGAGAGAAACTAGGCATGTGCAGAGTAGGGCGACATAGTGTATTACTGGATTTAAAATAGTATAGGCACTTATTTTTAATGTTTTACACCTGCAAATGGGGCCAGCCTAAAGCGATCTAGCAGGACTTAATTTTCTGAGTAAAGTTCCACTTTAATTTTTTTGTACTTTAAAAATATTTTTTTCTATCAGTGTATTAGTGATAGCACTGCATTGTCAAATCATAATAAGACCCTTGGTTGTCCTTACAGGACATCCCACTATTGCAGCATTCTAAAACTAAAATCGTGCCTATTTCTTTTATAAAAATCTGAGTTCTAGAGATATAAATGCCTTTATGTTATACAAAATGATTTCTCAAATTCTATAATTGTCAAAAAAAAAACAATATGCAGCCAGTCAGTATTGGGACCTAGAATATATGGAATAGGAGCACCCTCACTGTTTCCTAGGGCAGTAGTTACACTACAGACGTGGTCATAGGATGTGGAGAAGAGGTTAAAAATGGGTAGTCATAACTCTTTTTGCGTGTATGTGGCTTGGCTCAAAAGTAATGCATGCTCTACTGATTATAGACATTGGCTGAAAAGGGTGTTAAGTGGTTGCTGGTTATTTACAGCACAGACCTTTGCTTGGTATTGAGGTTACTTAGCAACACAATGTTAACGTAAAAAGTTTCCAGTCTTAAGGTTGATCTACACACAGGAGGTCATTAGGTAAGTGTAGCTTAGTGTTCTATATTTAATCATTTGTCTTCCTAGTTGGGTTATTAAAAAAAAAAAAAATAACTGACGTAAATTACCTTACTTGAAGTGACACGATAAACAGACAGCTTACACAGTATGATATACCGGATGTACTTAAAGGAAACCTTCACTTTTGGTAAATCATTTATATAACATATAATTACTACAGAAACCATACTGTAACTGAAGTAACTGATCAATTCAGTCTAGTACTACTATTATCAGTTATGTATTCCTTTGTCTAGTCCCTATAGTTTAGCTATCAATCTATTACGCCAAGCACATGTTATTGTTAATATCACAATACTACCACCCTTGGCTATGAAATCAATACACGGTCTAAGATCAATCAAATCTCATTTATTTCCCAAGGAAATAATACAGCGTGCATAAGGTATCAATAGAAGTTACAATAATACATAGCATACAATCAAAGTACAATATAAGCCATACTTATCCGACCTTCGCAGCTACGCCTCATGATGGAAGTGAGAGGAGAGGCCCAACTCATGGTTGCAACCCTTTTTGTTAAACATACCTCAGCCATACCACACCCCATTGCCCATCCTATCTTTCCCGTAGACCAATCAGCGTCTCTGGGGCGTTTCCTCCCCCAGGCTAATTACCTCGTACAGTCCTGCCATACTTGGCCTCTGGGGGGCAGTGTCTGCCCATGAATTGCAACTGCTCCGACTGGATTGCCATCTTGTGGCTCGATCTCGGACGCCCCACCAGCTGTCCTTTGTTCTTGCAGACAAGCCGGCGCCATATTATCTTTGAAGTTCAGTACATTCCAGGTGGGCTGAATAGAACTCATTCTGCTATTCAAATTGTGTCACATTCCTTGCTTTTAAACATGTGAGACTGCCTGGCATCAATATGGCTGAGTTCGGCTGTACAAACAGCTGTGTAGATGTATAATACGAATTCCTGTCTGATTCCAAATAACCGCTTTGCGCCTAAAAGGCGCATACCACCCTTCTTCAGAGACGGCTCCTTTTGAACAGTCCATAACTGTCTTAACGTGTGTGGTTCCCCAACATGTGCTTCCGAACCAGTACCTGTGGCACAGTCCTTAGCTTGTGTAATGCGTGGTTGTTTCCAACGAGCGCTCCAGAGACATCTCTTATGGAACAGTACACAAGTGTCTTACCACGCTATGTTTTTAACGTGTGCAGAAACAGGTCCTATGGAGCAGTCCATAATTGTTTTACCATGTGATGTTTCCCAACACGTGCTGCTTTGCCACTGAGTGACACATCTCCACCATTCTTCAGCGACAGCTTCCATGTCACCATTCTGCATCTTGGGTATCTTCAGGACGGCAGTACAGGCAAGGGGTGCCCATTCATTCACCATTCACCAGCACCCATTCAGAGCAACATATCACCCAGCTTTCAGACCCAGAGTCTTGAGGAGGGCCTTTCTTGCCCATATTACTAGCCTACAATACCCATAGGTCATACTCTACCACAAACATAAATCAACTTATTACCATAATATATACCTATATATGTATTACGCACCCCTCTCCCAACCTCCTATAACCTTTTACTGTAAATACGGGTCGGGATTAGGCAGGCTTGCTCGCAGCGGCGTTGCAGGGCTCTGACTTGGCAGCAACGTCTCCAATTTGTACACAGAGAGCTCACCGTCAAATCGTCCCTCAACTTGCATAGACAACTGGGAGACCCTTCTAGATAAATATCGCTTACCTCAGAATTCCCGGTGCAGTAGGGGCGGGTGCAGCGTCATGACGTAGGGGGCGTGGCCTCGGAACTCGGACCTCCGTACCCTCCGCACTCTCCCCGCTCTCCCTCGCCTTCCTTCTGTCTCCCGCTGTACGGAGCATGGCGTCCGGATATGAAGCATGAGGCACATGAACTTGCCAGCTAACTTGAGCGCCGAGGAGGCACAGCATTGACGGAAGAGCCGAGTGGACCAGACAGCTGATACAGGCGCCGGGGGCGTGAAGTACAACACCGTCGCCGCTCTCCGCCTGCTATACAGATGGTCCATGTCGGTTGAAGTGAGCTGCATTCCTAAGGTCCTTCGCTTCCCTTGTCAGTACCCCCCGGCAGTGCAGAGGTATAGAGGTGGAAAAGATCAGAGCCACTGGAAGAGTAAAGGCTGTTGGAGGAACGCTGGGACAGGCTTTGAGGACTGATCCAGGGAGGTGGTAAGCCGACAGCCTGTGAGGGCTCAACACAGTTGCACACTAAATCTGCATATGGTTATCTGTGAGGGGAGTGTGGTAGCTGGGACAGGGGGAAGTCGTTCTGGGTCTGGAGATTGGCACAGGGAATGAAGGGCTCGACAGCGACCCCCCCCAAAAGATATTCTGGAAGAGAGCTACCTGTATTCGACATGGGAACTATATTGAAGAATTATTTAAGTGCTGAGGTGCTACTGTATTGCTGAAATCCCTGTATTCCTGAAGCTTTACTATTGCATACGCTTGCCCATAGATTAAGGTGGGAGAATCAACTAAAGTACCCACAGTGAATATTGTTTTATGATTGCCCTTGGATGAAACAATAGAGGGCTGAAGGGGAACAATGGTGCATGACACACACTACGATATGGATCCCTGAAAGCAAAATCTCCTATGGGGTGTAGTAAAAATTTGATAAGTGGACTTTATTTTTTCCTGGAGCAGGTGGACCGAAGAAGAAGCCTATCCATGTACTTTACCTGAACTTATGCCTGATATTATTGTGGTTATATGGTGTTTTTTTTTTTCTCCTTCTTGTCTTTTTTGTGCTTTTTCTGTGCTTTTTCTGTTTTAAGTGAAGAAAGGTGGGGACAGACGTAGATAGTTGAACAAATTAGTGGCGTTTAGTGTCTATTAGAACCCCCCTCTATTTTAGTTTTTTTTTTTTATTTATTTTTTTTTTCCTCTTTTGCATTATGAAGGGGAAATCGAGTAAAGCAAAATCGACCACCCCAGTCTCAAGCCCGGTAGGGATCCAAAGGTATATGGCGGCAAACTCCACCATAAGAGAAGAGGAGAGTGGGAGCCCCAGGGTGGAGAAATCTACGCGGGCGGGATCCAGCAGACAGAGAGGGGGGGAAAGTAGACCAGAGAGGAGTATCCCCGCAAAACTATCTGAGAGCCAGAAAAATGAAAGGGCTACACAGGGGGAAGTGGGAAGACAGGAGGAAATGCAGGAGGAGAGGAGGCAAGACATGGAGGAAGGAGGGATACCCCCGGGGGGTTATGGGCGGTCGCCACACTTAGAGCAAACTTTACATTTAAAAGAGATGCTTGGGGAGATGTTTGCAAAAATGGAAACCTCCCTTAAGATAGAAATTGCCACAATAAGGGTGGATATCGGGCAGGTATTGGGGAGAGTAGAGGAAATAGAAAACAGAGTAGAGATCCAGGAGCAGAAAATAGAAGCAATACGAGAGCAGGTCATAGCACTACGGAAAGGAAATAGGGCCTTAATGCATAAATTAGAAGACCAGGAAAATCGCAGTAGGAAAAAGAATCTACGGATAAAAGGTCTCCCTGAGTCCCATAACAGCTTTACACTCAAAGAAGTGGCCCAACAAATATTCAACCCACTCTTAGATAGAAAAATCTCAGAACCTTTAAGAATAGATAGAATACACATGATAACACGATCTTCAGGAAGGAGGTCAGAACACCCGCGAGATGTAATAGTGAGGTTTCACTACGTGGAGGAAAAGATTCAGGTGATGGAAAAGATCAGAACTAACCCAGGGCTGCTATACGGGGACGTAGAACTGCAGATCTATTCGGACCTGGCAGCAGAGACCCTAAGGCCGCGTACACACGGGCGGACTGTTCGCCCAACTTTGTCCGTCCAACAGTTTCGGCAAACAGTCCGCTCAAAATTAGCATGGACGGACATGGCCACACACGACGAACGAACAGTTTGCTGAAACCGTGCGCGATGACGTGAACGGCACGTACGACGGGACGAAAAATACGACGTCCTATACACTGCATTATAGCTTTCGGCGTGAAAATCCTTTCTGAGCATGCGCGCAACTTTGTTTGACGAACAAGCCTACACATGAGCGGACTGTTCGCTGAAACAAGGTTTCAGCGGACAGTTTTTCGGAAATTCCGAAAAACCTTGTCCGTCCAACTGTCCGCTAAAACTGTCCGCTGAAAGCCCACACACGAGCGGACTGTCCGCCCAAACACTGTTCAGCGGACAAAGTTGGGCGAACAGTCCGCCCGTGTGTACGCGGCCTTAGAAGAAGGAGGCGACTTAAACCGCTCACAGAGATGTTGGTGGCAGCAAATATCCCTTACCAATGGGGATTTCCATCATGTTTAATTGGGAAGAAAGAGGGACGCTCTGCGGTACTCCGTTTTCTGGAAGATTTACAGGATTTCTGTGAGCGGTTGGGTATAAATCCTCCTCCGCAGCTAGAATGGGAAAAGGATGAGGATGTAGGGTCGACAGGGAAAACCATTAAAAATGGGAGGACTCAGGAGTTTTGGACCAGGTAGAGAGGAAGAGGGACTATTGGCGGTGAGGGGGTTTGGGGGGGTTGGGGGGAGGCGAGTGAGGTGGGGTCTCCTATGGTTGTGGGCCTGAATAAACCCCAGGGGAACTATGGAGGTGGGCCAACCAGGTTGGGAGGTGGTCCAGAACCATAGAAGTAATGGGAAAAGGGCTGTCTTACCCAATCTTTTGAGATGTTCCGTTATAAGACAGGGGGGGGAGGGAGGGTGTGGAAGGGGGGGGTGGGAATGGTTTTTCTTTTTGTTTTGTTTTTTGTTTTTTTATGTATTGGGGCTCTCACTCGATCCTTCCTTAGAGCTAGTAGGAGTAGACTTCGCTGGGTTCACTGGACGCGTCAGAAAATGAGGCAATCAACATTTGCAAACAAAACATGGAAGTATTGAATGTGGTTACTTATAACGTAAGGGGTCTAAACACAAAAAGGAAAAGATATAGGATTAATGATGAATTAAGGCATATGGGAGCAAGTGTGGTATGTCTTCAGGAGACACACATAACACATACTTCAGGTATTAAGATTAACACAGTGGACTTCCCGGTGTGGATATATGGGGACTCTCCCTCTGCTTACTCTAGAGGAGTGGCGATTGGCTTTGGTAAAGCAACGAGATTCGAGCTAGAAAAGCGTCTAGTGGACCCAGAGGGGAGATATTTGTGTGTAAAAGGGACGTTATTAAACATGAAATGTACAATTGTAAATGTCTATGCTCCGAATAAGAATAATGATAAATTTTTAAGTAAGTTGTTAAAAAAGATAGAAGACTATAAGGAAGGGAACTTGATCTTAGCAGGCGACCTTAACTGGAACATGGACGCGAAGAGGGAGAATGCCAGGGAGGGAGGATGTAGGCCATCCAACGATAAACAAAGGAAGTTGGTAAAAGCTTTAGCTGCTTTTCAATTGCAAGATGCTTGGAGGGCATTACACCCAAGAGATAAGGACTATACCTGCTTCTCCTCGGTACACGGCTCTTTCTCTAGAATTGATTACATTTTTTTAGAGTACCAGCTCCTATCAGCTTTGAGGAAGGCTGAAATAAAATCAATAACGGCTTCTGACCATGCGCCAGTAATGATCCAGTTAGAGATGAGGGGGGTGCGTGAACCGGGGACAAGCTGGAGGCTTAATGAATTATTACTACAAGATAAGGAATCAATAGATAGAATCGAACAGGAAATGGAACAATTTTTTAGGTTAAATGACACCCCGGAAATCTCCATCTCAATATTGTGGGAGTCACATAAAGTTGTAATGAGAGGCATATTAATTGGGATTGGGGCTGGAAAGAAGAAAGAGAGGGGGAAAAGGAAGCGACTATTGTATGAGGAAATACAGAGACAGGAACAGAATAGAAGAATAGAGGGAAGCCCGGAGAGTCAGGAGTTGAAAAGGATGAAGAGTGAGTTAGAAGAATGTCTGGAGCAAGAGAGGAGAGCTGCTTACCATATGTTAGATAAGGAGAGATATCTTTGGGGGAATAAATCAGGAAAATGGTTGGCCAGGAAGGTGAAGGAAAAGAAAAATAGAACGTTTATCCCAAAGGTAAGAGATAAGAAGGGAGAGGTACAAACTATTCCGGAAAAGATAGTGGACACCTTTCATGCGTATTATAGTGACCTCTATAATATTGAACATAGGAGGGAGGGCGCGACCGGAGAGGAAATAGGTGATTATCTGAGGGGGCTAGATTTACATAAACTAACGCAAGAGGAAATGGCCTCGTTAGAATCCCCAATAGTGATTGAGGAAGTGGAAAGAGCAATTAAAAATACAGCAGTGGGAGGATGTCCGGGCCCGGACGGATTCCCGATTTTATACTATAAGAAATTTCAAAAACAACTTGCGCCAAAATTATGTGAGTACTTCAATGTGGTGGGGGAGGGGGGGGGCAAGTTTAGAGAAGAAACAATGCTGGCACATATAGCATTAATTCTGAAGGAGTCAAAAGATCCTATGGCAGTTGAAAGCTATAGACCAATATCTCTCCTGAACTCGGACATAAAGTTGTTTGCAAAAATTATCGCGGAACGATTAAGACCCTATGTACCGGATTGGATTCAGAAAGACCAGGTGGGCTTTGTTCAGGGAAGAGAGGGGAGAGATAATGTCTTGAAAACCATTGTGTTGATGCAGGAGGCAATCAGACAGGGAGCCCCCACTGTGCTTGTGTCGATTGATGCTGAAAAAGCATTTGACAGGGTCAGCTGGGGCTTCCTGTTTGAGGCATTAAGATACTTTGGAATAGGTGAAAGGATGAGAAGATGGATAGAGGCTCTGTATGACCATCCCAAAGCTAGAATAAGAATTAATGGATCCCTGTCCCCCCCCCTTGAGCTATTTAATGGGACACGTCAGGGATGCCCCCTCTCACCGCTTCTCTTTATAATGGTACTAGAACCCCTTCTGGCAGCCATTAGGAAAAATCAAGACATCCAAGGAATAAAAGTAATGGGCAAGGAGTATAAGACAGCAGGCTTCGCCGACGACCTTCTATTTTATATGTCTAACCCGAGGATCTCTATCCCGGGAGTCATGAAAGAACTTATGAAATTTGGGAAAGTCTCAAATTTCAAAGTGAACATGTCAAAATCTGAGATACTAAACTTAAACCTATCGACAGTTGAACAGAAGGCGTTGCAGGGGAAGCTGCCGTTCAGATGGTGCTCGAAAGAATTAGGGTATCTTGGAATTAATTTGACGGCAAAAATGGGAGGTTTGTTCGAGGTTAACTATATCCCTCTCCTTAATAAAATTAAGCAACAACTGAGTAAGATTCAATATAGAGCCCTTTCGTGGACAGGAAGAATAAACGTTATAAAGATGTTTATCTTACCGATATTTACATACACCTGCCAAATGATTCCTATTTTGTTATCCCCTGTGTATCTAAATAAACTTAAAACTATGATCAGAAGATTTATATGGAGGGGGAAGGCAGCGAGGGTAGCATTTCATACCCTGTCTAGATATAAAGAGAGAGGGGGGTTGGCCCTACCCGATTTTAAAAAGTATTATGAGGCTATCATGTTATCCCGTATTACGGATTGGATATACAATAAGGAAGGCAAGGACTGGGCAGAACTAGAAGTTAATTTAAGCACAAAGAATATAGGAGAATTAATATGGATACCAGCAAAAACTAGGGAGTTAGCGGCAAACACAAGTACACTGACGAAAAATGCACTGCGGGTTTGGGACACAGTAAATAAGAGATATGGTTGGACACATAATTCACCATTAATTCCACTGTTGGACAATTTTTTTTTTAGACCAGGGCAGGAGGAGTATATATATTTTAGTAGGTGGGCTGGGAAAGACAGTATTAGATTATACGAGGTCATGGTAGGTGATAGATTATGCACATACGAAGAAATAATTGGGAAATGGGGACATAAGCCACTAGATAAATGGAGACACTCACAACTATTCTATTTTGCCCAGTCCTTGCCATGCCCACTGAGGGGAAAGGAAAAGTTGAGGCCCCTAGAAAAATTATTAACGAACCGGCATAGTCTGGAAAAAAGAATAGCAAAAATATACAAAATCCTGATAGATGAAACGGGAAATAAATATCCTGAGTATTTGGGGAAATGGGAAAGGGAAATAGGCTCTTTAAGTAATGATGAACAAAGAAATAAAATATTGAGACGTACATACTCGGTAGCAACAGATTCACAAACAAGGGAGATGTCCTATAAACTCCTGACTAGGTGGTATATAACCCCACAACAAGGTAACAAGATTAGTAAGGATAACCCCTCTAGGTGCTGGAGAGGATGCTCGGCGGTAGGGTCTTTTGCTCACTTATGGTGGGAGTGTCCTAAAATACAAGCATACTGGGGGAAAGTATTAGAAGCAAGTTTAAATGTAACAGGTGAAAGGATTAGGAGGGATCCATGGGAGTGTTTATTCCATGGTTCAGAAGATAGAGAGGAAGCGTATGAACGGTCCCTGATCCCTTGCTTGCTGAACGCTGCTAAAGCTTTGATTCCACGGAAGTGGAAAAGTCAGGACCCCCCCACAATGAAGGAATGGGTTGAGAGACTGGAAAAGATAAGAAATATTGAAGCCACGATCTCTAAGTCAGAAAGCACAGAGGAGAGGTACCTGAATAAGTGGAAGCATTGGTTACATTTTAGAAAATCTGACAATTATTGGAAGCTACTCGAATGTTAAGGAACTGTAATAACGGAAGGATCGAGTGAGAGGGGGAGGGGGGGAGGGAGGGGAGGGAATAAAGGGGATTTATATTGGAGATAATGTTAAAAAGATGGAAATTTGGAAGAATTATGATTGTTTGACAAACTCGAAAAATAAAGAATTATAAAAAAAAAAAATATCGCTTACCTACACATATAAGTTTACAACAATTACCAAACCCACACAATTCCACCCCTGTGCCTGGATTTCAGAGATCATGCCCATTGTATACCATGCACCTCTACCTACGGTTAGGTTCAAGGAACCCTCTAGTCCCATGACTAACACTACACCGGTATTCTTTAGGACAAAGAAACAAAAACTCGCCTATGTCCTAAATAATACCTGGGTGCCTTCTTCCCAGCAATGACCTCTCCATCCAGAATACAGAGAGAAATAACTTCCCAACATTATTCGTTCATCCCCATGTATTGACCTGGCCTACAAAGGACATCATGGTCATGCTTCTGACAAAGGGAAATATCAACCTGCCTCCAGCGTTCATCTTCTCTGATCACATGTGTGATATAGCCTCAAATGCAACAAGATAGAGTCCCCAGTCAGTAAGCCCATTGATGCCACCAAATATACAGACCAAGTCTGCACTTCTGTATATGAGAACATACAGCATAACACCTTTCACAATCCAACTTAGTACCACCCATACAGGCATTCGACCACTACTTTGGATTAGTGTAAGCAACGTGTTTTGGCAAAATCTTACTGAGCGGTGATGCTAACTCATCAGGCCACTGCCCCTCATACAGAGACAGTACAATCAGCTTGATGTTGGCTGATATTTCCACCTGCCACAGAGTGCGCGCCAGAGCCAATGACAGGTTTCTGTCCTCCCTACCAACCTCTCAACATGGTTGACAAAATCCGGAGCCACTCTAACCTGAGTGTTTCTGTGACTTCATTGAATGTTATCAAGGATGCCACCAATCTCCCAGGGTAACAAAGTCACGCTCCTTCTCTGAAGCTATGGCTGTGAGTTTGTTCCTCAGGAGGCCGATGTCCCCTCCATTAATAACACCCATCCCAGCTATTATTCCCCCCCAATATAGTGCTGAATACATCCCTCCTCTTTCGGGTTACTCCTCAGAAATAAGCATCCTGCATGGACTTCATTCTCATCTCTGGGAGTAAGTCACTGGTACAATAACCGCACCTGATTCAGTGTATACTCAGCACATATAGGGTGATAGGTTTTTGTCAACCACCATGAGATGTTGCAGCACCATGTGGTGAAGTCCTACTGTACCCTGGTAGCCAGCGTTTGTTCCCTTTATTTTAACGGAGCATGCTCCTGTGTGTATTTACTGGCATTATCTGTGCAGGGTTTCAACCTCTCAGGTGAGACACCAACCGGGCGTATCTTCCTCATGTCTAGTTCTGGTGTCCCACATGTCCTGTAACCGAAAGCTTCTCTCTAGGACCGCTAGGATTGAGACACCACCCCTACGAGGAAGTTTTCCCCCATTGATGTGTCACCTGGCACCCTTTAGTCTGATCCACAGCTACCTTATTATGCATAAGCGCCAGTATGCCTCCTGGGTACCTGCACCATATTAACTCCGTTACACCAATACATGTAATACATTAAAACCTTTCTTCTTTCAATTCCTCCTTCCAACAAAAAACCACATATTTTACATTTTCATGTTTTGACGGATTGGATGTGTCATAACTCTTCCCCAACCTCCAACCCATTGCACATGTATAAATAACATGTTTGCATTCATCAGGAGAGACTTCAGCAAAAATATTTCACAAGTTCTCTTGCTAGGCACAGTCTTTCAGATTCAGCATTAGCACCAAATTGTCCATACGAAAAAACAGGTATTAATCTGAATCTTTCAGTTTTCCTTCTCTCCTGATGTTTATCGGAACTAATTTGTGGTATGGTGTGGCACAGACAAACTGCCAACCAGATGCTCATCTGTCATCCATGTTCCAGAAGCCTCTCCAATTCTCGCCCCACTTGGATTCTGGAAGTGAAAAACAAGAGCAGTATCAACTTCTTATCCACAATATCTGCTCGCTTACCATGTTTACTTATAGTTCCCTCCTTGGAGCCCAGGATCTCAATATTCCTGGCTTCTGCAACTCTGACCAAACTATCCAAACAACCATGACCTCTTTAGGCTGAACCCACTGTAAAATGGATCCCCATGGTATGATCAAAAAATGTTTAAAACTGAACGTCAGTGTTGCTTCTCAAAAACTTCAAATTTTACAAACTAAAAAAAAACAATGCATCTATCTGTATCTTTACGATGTATGCACTACCCCTTTTCAGGTGACTGGTTCTAACTGAGGGCATTGTCAATTCCCCCCCTTTCAGGTGGATTAGACCTACTACTTTTCCACCTGAATAAAAATATAACTAACATAGAGGACTAAACCAATATCAAAAAAAATTTTTTTAGAAGAAAAAAAAATAAATGGTAGATTAGCCCAGGGCGCAAATATTGGAATGTTCATCCAGTCTTGTTGCTGGCTGTGCTTAGGGTGTGAACTGTCATTCCTTATCTCTCCTTCAGAACTGTGTAATCTGTCCTGGCTGCTATCTTTCATAACTGACCTACCAAAGGTCCTCTATCATATTCTAAACCTGATACTTACATCAAACCTTTTTCATAGCCGGGAAACATTGACCAGAATATTCTTACCATGCTTGCAGCTCACTAAGTTCTGCTAACATTGTTTCCCCCAGTGCTATATTTGAGTAACCATGCGTCTATCTCCATTTTGACTCTAAGCAACTGTCCTACATATTGCTTTTTAGTTTCTAGACCCCGCATTTTCGTTTTACACGGGAATTGGTTTTTTCATTACTATGGGTTCGGTGCTGTGGATGGCTACCCCACCTGGCTGAATAACACACATGAAGCCTTGGGGTCGTTTTCGGGTATAATTTCCTTTCGATATCATTATTCGCCGCCCGACAATATTTTGAAGTGTGACCCCCCCTTTTACACAAAAAACCTTTTAGTTCTGGTTTCCCTGCATAGGCCATTTTTTTAGCATATTGCTGGATAATATTACTGCGATTGGAATGCACAGACTTTACACTTTCGTTGTCTGAGGAGTCATCAGAAGTTTCAACTCCTGAGTCAATTTCAAGTGCAGTTATCCCACCTTTATTTGCCTGTTCCACATCGATTCCCATCACAGTACTATCATTTGCAGTGATAATAGCATACGGGTTTTCTTCATGTTTCACTTCTAGCTTTTCTGTACACTGAGCATGTGCGGAGGGTACCTCCACTATTGCACACTTGGAGGATAATTCCATTATGGCTGCTTGTGCCTTAAGCATTGTGATAACCTGCAAATTCTCAGCCTCCCTTTGATTCAAAGAGGCAATGCAACTTTCTCTTAATTTACACGTTTGTTCTAATTCATCTAATCTCTGTTGCAATACACATTTCTCAGTCACTAATTGTTTAATCCGACTACTAGTATCTGCATCAGCCTTTTCAATCCTCATTGCTATATCACTTACCTGTTCCATCACTTTTTCTCTATCAGCAAACCATTCTAATTCTTTTTGTTCCGCAATTTCTTTCATTCTCATTAACATGCCTAAGGCATTGGCCATTCTCTGTTTCCTGCCTTTTTTTGAAGATTTTTTATACTTTATGGCATCATTATGAGTATTGCATTGTTTCAATAGATCATTGAATTGGTGTGTTAACGCCTCCTTTCCTATACTGTTGAATTGAATACAAGCATTTTTCCCAAGAAACTCTTCAAGGATATCCATTGACATGCTAATTAGCCTATCCACACTACAGTTGCTTAGACAATAGAAAACAGACAACAAATGGACAACCCCCCCTAGTCTTACCAAAAAAAAAAACAACAAAAAAAAAAAACAGATACGAACGTTTAAATCTACAGTGACTTGTGGTTCTACAGCATACAAGACACAAGGCACACTCTTAATCAATGCCTTGGTCTTCTATTGGACCAGAGCTATTTCACTCTCACGTGGGTAGAAATAAAAACCTATATTTACCCCACTTTTTTTCTTTTTCCTCAAAGATGTATGGTAATTCCTGTCACTCTCTAACCAACACTGTGCATTAGCAATACACTAAACAAACAGATACCAAGCACACAAAGACACAGATGAAGCTGTTTAGAAGCTAGCTTTGACCTGTAGTCCCACTCCAAATACAAACAAAAAAAAAAAAATGCAAAAAGCCAAAAACAAAAAAAAACAAATACAAATCCGTTTACCCACAAATTTCTTTAGGAGAACACACTCTTATTCAATGCTCTCCTATCCGATAGCAGGTCATAGGGAATTTCTATTGGGACAGAAAGTTTTTTTCACAATCACGTGGATATTTCCACTTTTCCCTCAAAATTGTATGGTTTATCCTGTCAATCTGCGGTTATATCACATAACCAGGGATGATCAGTCCCTTATCTCGCCAGTGCGCCAATTTGCCCTCTGGTTACAAGTTTCTGCAGCAAACACAACAATACGTACATATATATATCAGTCACAGTTCTCACCAGGTTTTACGCGTGCGTTTATACCAGTGAAATATCTCACAGAATTTTCCTGCTCATCCAAGCGTGGTTTCAGAATTCGCGAGCCAGCGCCAATCTTGTCCACACTAGAGATGACTTTCAGTTCTGGGTGTCTGAGCATCTGTGCTTACAGGGACTCAAACAAAAATGCCTTAGATTTTTGTGGATTCTGTGTAAAAATACGTTTTACACGCCTTCTGGGGTGCCAAATGAAGTAACTGATCAATTCAGTCTAGTACTACTATTATCAGTTATGTATTCCTTTGTCTAGTCCCTATAGTTTAGCTATCAATCTATTACGCCAATGCACATGTTATTGTTAATATCACAATACTACCACCCTTGGCTATGAAATCAATACACGGTCTAAGATCAATCAAATCTCATTTATTTCCCAAGGAAATAATACAGCGTGCATAAGGTATCAATAGAAGTTACAATAATACATAGCATACAATCAAAGTACAATATAAGCCATACTTATCCGACCTTCGCAGCTACGCCTCATGATGGAAGTGAGAGGAGAGGCCCAACTCATGGTTGCAACCCTTTTTGTTAAACATACCTCAGCCATACCACACCCCATTGCCCATCTTATCTTTCCCGTAGACCAATCAGCGTCTCTGGGGCGTTTCCTCCCCCAGGCTAATTACCTCGTACAGTCCTGCCATACTTGGCCTCTGGGGGGCAGTGTCTGCCCATGAATTGCAACTGCTCCGACTGGATTGCCATCTTGTGGCTCGATCTCGGACGCCCCACCAGCTGTCCTTTGTTCTTGCAGACAAGCCGGCGCCATATTATCTTTGAAGTTCAGTACATTCCAGGTGGGCTGAATAGAACTCATTCTGCTATTCAAATTGTGTCACATTCCTTGCTTTTAAACATGTGAGACTGCCTGGCATCAATATGGCTGAGTTTGGCTGTACAAACAGCTGTGTAGATGTATAATACTAATTCCTGTCTGATTCCAACAGTAACTATAGTAAGTATAAAATAATCATCCTATTTCAGTCTGTAATGCCACTCGTGTGATTGGCTTACTGTTCATCTCAGCAGTTTATCTCCTAATACAACGTTTGGACTGGTCCTCTAATGTAACAGGCAGGTCCTCCTACTTGGTACCCAGGAAGTGACTGAAACGCGTGAATTAGATTCAGTAGAACAGCAGAAGATAAAACTGCAATGATATTTTCTAAAATTGATGCAATGTCTGCAATGTCTGCAAAATCTGCAAGAGAGTTTTATTTATTTCTCAACAAAATTGAAATCATGCTTTCAAATTTTTTCCAATGATTAATTTTTTTAGTTACTGTATACAGGCGCATAACAATTTAAGAGGGAAGTTTCAGGAAAAAAAACTAAATTTTAAATAAGGAACTTTGAAGCAAAATAAGAGTCAGTGCCCATCTGCAGCCTCACCATTGCTATCGATGCAGCATGATCAATGTCCATCTGCAACCTCACAAGTGCCATCAATGCAGACTCATCAGTCCACATCAATGCAGCCTCACCATTGCCATCAATGCAGCAACCTCACCATTGTCATCAGTGCAGCCTGATCGATGCCCATCTGTAGCCTAGAGGGGGTGGGGAGGGAGGCGCGACGAGCGCCGACAGATTACATACAGTGAGAATCTACTATGATAGACAGAACAGTGGTCCAATGGCGACCCAGGAGACGGGACGTCCTATTACAGAGGCCACCAAGTAAATAGGAGATTCTCACTGTATGTAATCTGACAGCACTCGTACCGCCCCCCCCCCCCCCTGCCCTGTCCCCTCAGCTAAAATGGAAGTTTTGGCGTATAACATGCACACACTATTTGCACCCGATTATCATGGTGAAAAAGTGAGTGTTATAAGCCAATAAATATGCCTTTGCTATTCTGTTGCAGAATACAAACACCATGGGTATTATTTGATTTATTGCTTACTTTTCGATTAGGTAGATTCACACAATATAAACATTAGTACATTTAGTATAGCCATGTATGCCTCTTATGCATTTCCAGGTTCATATCCACTTGGATATTCTGTAATAAAATGGGAGCTACATTTTCATATTTATATTGCTCTTATCCTTTTCTGGCATTTCATGCACACATTCAGTATTTTAGACTCATGTTCATATCTCCTAAATTTGACCTTTGGCTTAGATCAGGGGTCAGCAACCCGTTGATTGCGGGCTACCTGACTACCGCTGACAGGTGACAGGTAGACCGCAAAGACATCCCACTGTTGCAGAGTCTCGGTCCTTGCTCCAGAGTGGCGCATACACACGTTCACCCAATTCCAGGCTGCAGAGGCAGTCCCTTTGCATATGTGCAACTTTGGGGTGGGGAAAGCCTCCAGAATAGCTCAGGCAGGTATCCCATGACCGCGTCTTTGGAGTGACGAAACGCATCGGAAGGAATGGCATGCTGACGTCACCGCGTTCTACGCCAGTCCTGGAACTAACTGGCAGTAGTCGAGAGCCGGCCAGCTCATTTGTTTTTATGGCTTTTCTTGTATCCGGATATTGTGAGTTTTACATCAATAAATTATAAAGGTTTTTAAGCTATGCGAGCATCTTTTTTTTTCTATATGGATTTGCTTATCATGGTGTAACATCTTGTTGCTGGGGGAGAGAGATTTCCTGTCTGCCATCCTAAGTATTCATCCTGATTAATCTAGGTGCTTTCTGGTCCCAGATAATAGGGACCTAGAGTTAAGGTAAGCTGTCAGAGTTAATATTGGTGGTGGCATCTTCTGCACTTTACAGCACCTTTTTAAAGGGTGTTTTGTTTGATCCTGCACTGGATTCCTGCTGATCCTTTTGCCTGAAAATTTTTGGGACATTTATATGGACTAATATTTTCTATTTTGCTTATATTAAGTGTCATCATCAAATCACTAAGTTTCACGTATGAATTTGTATTTATTTTATATGGTAATTTTATTAGTTTAATAATTTCCATTTATCAATTTTCATTTATGAACTTTCACTTATGAATTTGCATTTATTTCTTTATATATATCGTAATTTTATAAAACAAAATTGCACTTTAATTGTGATTGGGTCACTACAAATTAATTTTTTGATCACAGTTTTACACTTAAATCTTTCCTAGTGCAGTGCTTTATATTTGTTAAAGGTTCGGAGAAGAGCCCCTCACCAACGGCCCTTCTCACCGATCCAAGGGAAGGTGAAAGAGGTGGCAGGGATCAGGGCCACTACATCTTCCCTGTGCCACTCTGCATATAAAACTTCTTTAAACTCCAGCCCTCCTGCCAGTCCAGCCTTACTGACATTCCAGCCCTAATGACACCCACAATACCATACCCTCCTGACACCCCAGCCCCCCTGATCCCCCCAATACCATAACTTCCTGACACACCAGCCCTCCTGATCCCCCCAATACCATACCCTCCTGTCTCTCCAGTGCCATGCCGTCTTCAGACCCCTGCCTTCCCGATCCCCCTGTACTGTGCCCTCCATATCTCCCAGTACCATACTCTCCTGACCCTGCCCCAGCACCTTCCCACACCCCCCTTTACCTTTCTCTCCTGACCTCCCTGTACCATGCCCTCCTGACCCATACCATACATGCTACTGACCTCTGTACGCCACCCTACATGCTACCAACCTCTGTACGCTGCCCTACATCCTACCGACCTCTGTACGCCGCCCTACATGCTACCCACCTCTGTTACGCCACCCTACATGCTACCGACCTCTGTACGCTGCCCTACATGCTACCAGCCTCTGTACGCTGCCCTACATCCTGCCGACCTCTGTACATCACCCTACATCCTAACTGACCTCTATACACTGCCCTACATCCTACCAACTTCTGTTCACCGCCCTACATCCTACTGACCTCTGTACATTGCCCTACCTACTACTGAGCCCTGCACACTGCCCTACATACTACTGAGCCCTGGACACTGCCCAAAAACTACTTGCACTGGCCAGAAATAAGAGTAGGTAGCCAAGCTTGAAATTGTTAAAAAAAAGACTTGTGGGGGTAACCAATTGCTCCCCAAACATGAAAAAATTATGAATGAATGTGAATGCCGAGTTATCACTGAAGCTAACTTAGGGTGAGTACATATTTTTACAGTGATATTAGTTTTAGAAGATTTTTCTAAGTTTTTAACCTCCCTGGTGGTATGATTATGTCCGATTTTTGATGCTCAAAGCAGTACAATTATTTTGCTTGGAAATTTGGCGTTTTATATTGTAGGCCTGTAATTGTTAGGAATAAGTCACTTAAATCTGTCCAAACAAGAGTCTAATATATAGACTCTGAAAATTTACTAGCCTGTCATCCAACATTTGTTGGCGGAAAATTGGACAACAATTGTCAAAAGGAGCGTACTAACGGTAAGATTTTAGGACAACAGTCTGTCAACAGACAATCTCCTGCCAACAATCGAACCGGGTGCACAAGGCTTTAGACTTACATATTTATATGGACTTGCCTAACAAATTTGATAATTAACTCCAGCTGACAGAAAACATTTTATTTTTCCTTTTTGGGATTTTTTTATATAAATGAATAAAAGCTAATAATTGTAAGCATCTCTGTCAGTGTTAAATGGTTTGTCTCAACCTTCTAACTGCTACTTTCTCTAGACAGCTTGTTATGTTAAAGGCAATTGAAAAATAACAGACTTACTGGCTAAACCACCAGGTGAAAATAACAGGATTTTTTTTTTTTAAAGAGAACAAATGCAGCCACCACAGCTAAGAGCTGGTAAGTTGCTGTTTAATGTTTGTTTTGGGATTAAAGTAATATTAAAGGCAGATACTTTGTGCGGCTCCACCCCACCCCTGCTCTCTCCTCATTTGATGTGATTGACTTGACAGTGGGGGGAGCCAATGGCTCCCGCTGCTGTCTCAGCCAATGAGGAGGAAGAGACGCGGGAGAGCCACTGCTTTTGTGCATAGCGCTGGATCAAGATGGGACTCAGGTAAGTATTGGGGAGGCTGGGAGGGCCGCTGCACACAGAAGGTTTTTTACCTTCATGTATAGAATGCATGAGAGTAAAAAACCTTGAGCCTTTACAACCACTTTAATACTGCTTTAAGCCTGGTGCAGAGATGATATTATTACAGCTCATTGATGAGCCTGTGATTTTTTTCAAATCTTATGTATTTTTTCTACAAAAGCAAACACATGCATTTGAATGACAAATGCAGAGTTTGACAAGAAAAGTCTGTGTTTGCATGCAGTTCAAACATACCTCAGTAGAGCACCTGGTATCCAAGGAAAAGCAACACAACCTGAAGCAGGTCAAGCCTCTGGACTGACATGTGTATTGGTCAGTTAAAGCGGAGTTCCTCCCAAAAATGGAACTTCCACTTTTCTGGTTCCTCCCCCCCCTTCGGTGTCACATTTGGCACCTTTCAGGGGGAGGGAGGAGCAGATACCTGTCTAATACAGGTATTTTGTTCTCACTTCCAGGCATAGAAACCCAAGCGACCTGCGGGTATCTACACCACCACCCCCCCAACCCCCCCCCCCCCCCCTGCTGGGAGACACACAGCAGGGACCAGTGTGATAGTGCAGCGCGAATTGTGTATGCACAGTAGGGGACCAAGTAGTGAAGCCGCAAGGCTTCACTTACTGATTCCCTTACTGAGGAGTGCGGTGGCAGCACACGAGAGCCGAGGGACAGATCGGCTTTGGGTGCCAGCATCGCGGGCGCCCTGGTCAGGTAAGTGTCCATATTTTAAAAGTCAGCAGCTGAAGTATTTGTAGCTGCTGACCTTTTTTTTTAAAAATTTCGGAACTCCGCTTTAAAGTCACTGAAACGCTACTGACCAGCATTTGAAGTGCATTTCTAAAGCATGTTAAATGCAGGAAAACAGTGACCATTAACATGAGCCCCTACAGTCATGGAGTCCCAGGACTTTTTAGGTTTACATGCAGCTTCTGATAATTTGTTTTTACCGCAGCAGTTGCAATATTCTAGGGTGCCCAATCTTTTTGAATTGATTTCCTATTGCCTTTTTTGGCACCTGTTTTAAGAGTAGCTTACAATACAATACTAGGACACCATGCTTATAGTTGGCAACATTAAAAAAAAAAAAATACAGGGATCCTTTTTTTACTCTGCATCGAGCAAGCCATTGTAGGTGGAGAATGTATTTAATTAGGGGCAGGGTCTTCATTTAAAATGGGTGTGGTTCTATATGATGTGTATATTGCTAACGTAATGACATTCCCTAATCAAGAGCTATAGTTATGGAGCTAAAGAAGAACAAAACAACAATAAAACAATGGTAGTAAAAGTATGTAAATACTCATCTCAAGGTTTTAAAAGAAGACTGCAAAAACAAACTGTGAACACTCATTCTGCACACAGTAGATCATGGATAAGCACAAAATACAAAATAATTAAATAAAAGCTGTCCCACGCATGTACAGTAATAAACCCATTGTATTAGTGCTTGCTCAGATCTACAGTAGGCATTATTATCAAGTATTAGGAAGGAAGCAGTGGTGTACCTAATATAGCTAAACCTAGAGTGGATTATTTTTAACACGCTCCCCAATTCTCTATGCCACAATTTTTATTAGAAGTAATCAAGACATCTAATAAATACTGATAATGGACAGATCAAAACTGGACACAGTAAAGAATTTCTTTATATAATAAAAATAATAAAAATGATGCCCATGCAACAAAAAGACTTACCACTAGGGATGAGCTTCGAGTTCGAGTCGAACTCATGTTCGACTCGAACATTGCCTGTTTGCCTGTTCAGCGAACAGTGAACAATTTGGGCTGTTCGCGGCAAATTCGAATAGCCGGAACACCCTGTACAAGTCTATGGGATAAATCTAAAGTGCTAATTTTAAAGGCTAATATGCAAGTTACTGTCCTAAAAAGTGTTTGGGGACCTGGGTCCTGCCCCAGAGGACATGGATCAATGCAAAAAAAGTTTTAAAAACGTCCGTTTTTTCAGGAGCAGTGATTTTAATAATGATTAAAGTGAAACAATAAAAGTGTAAAGTTTAAATTTCGTACCTGGGGGGTGTCTATAGTATGCTTGTGAAGGGGCGCATGTTTCCCGTGCTTAGAACTGTCCCTGCACAAAGTGTCATTTCGCAAGGAAAAAAAGTCTTTTAAAATCACTTTCCATTGTCGGCTCCCGTAATACAGAGAACACTCAATGAGTGTTCTCTGTATAAGCCGACAATTCATTCATTGATAAAAAAAAAGCGTGGGGGTTCCCCTAAATTCAATTACCAATATAGTGATATCTATTGGAGGAGAGTTTCTTTTTTGAAAAATATACTTTATTTTATATAAAAAATATAAAAAAGAAGTCAATGCAAGTCGCCTTTTTCTAAGTCGGAGCGACGGTTCCATTGTACAGAACGGGATGCGACTTGTCAGGCGGATAAGTTGCCTGACAAGTTTCCCCAGTGTGAACCGTCACTTAATCATCACTGGGTTTTTTATTTTGCTCTATAAACAAAAAAACTGACAATTTTTGAAAAAATAAATATGTTTTTTTTTACTTTCTGCTATAAAACATACCCAATAAAAAGAATTAAAAAAAAATAATTTCTTCATACATTTAAGCCAATGTGTATTCTGCTACATATTTTTGGTAAAAAAAAAATAAAAAAATACCAGTAAGTGTATATTGATTGGTTTGCGCACTGGGATACAGTATATATTGGAACTTAGGGTTTAGGTAGGAAAGTCTAGGTACTTTTAGTGTTAAGTCAAATACGAAAAAAGTCTCTCACTTAGGAAATCCACCAGGCCTAGCAGCCAACAGGGTGCTTAAATCAAAGCAAGTCTCTGCCACAGACTTGTTGTAGAACACTTGGTTAAAGTCTCTGCCACAGACTTGTTGTAGAACACTTGAATGAAACTGAAAGGTGTAGACAACTCGCAGAACCCTCGTATGGTACCAGTGTCTTGCAGCCAGTCCGGCGATACAACACAAGACTAGATTCACTTGGGGTCTTTCAACTTGTCCAGGCTCTTGCTGAGAAGCCAACCTTTGCATGGCCTTCTCCCGAAGAGTCCTCCCCTGGATACCTTCACAGTTGCTGGGCCTCTCCACAAACCGAGACGACCCCGGACCACCTCTGAATCCTTCTTTGAGTTTCTTGAGTGGCAAGGGTGGCATTTGCTAGAACAAATCGGCTGTATCTTCCTCCTGCATCCACTGAATGCCATTGGGAGGGAGAGGAGGAGAAGCAGGCTTTCAACTGCTGCAGAAGCAAAATATAACTGATTTGTTCTGGTAAATGCTGCCCCCACTGCCCCTCCTGTCCAGGTGTGACAGGGAGGCCACACGGGCAAACTGGAGCATGGAAACAGTGGTGCCTTTCTGAATGTGGCACCCAGGGCACATGCCCCCACTCCTTCATTTCAACCCTGGGCAGGATAGACAGTGATGGGAGATTCACAATGATATATTTGTCACCAGAACAGAAAGTAATGAGAAATCTTGAGGGTAATGGGAAGATAGTATACATCTGTTTCAGTAACAGCTCTATAAGAGGGGATTTGGTTCTTTTTCTATCTCCGGGACAAGAAGTTAGAGGAAATATCCTAAAAAAGAAAACAATAAAAAAAAAACTTAAAACCTGACAAAATTTGTATCATTTTGTACTCTACCAAAAGAGAAATAGATATACAGTACCTTCAGGCCTGCTTTACTTGGACTAAATCAGAGTAATAATAGTTAAAAAATAATCATTATGGCTGTCCAAATGAAGACACGAGTCCTACTAACACTGCTGTGGATAATTTTTTCGGGGTTTTCAGGCTTATTCTGATCACTCTATGCGCTTACACTAAGTAAAGATATAATACAAAATCTTAACCATACATATCCTATGTTCATCTAATAAGCAAGACTGAAACGATAAGTGCATTTTCACATAAAGTACACTTGTCCTTTCTTTTTCTGTGCCAGGGCTGTGGGATGCCAGTATGTACAGTGTATAAATCTGGGCCAAGAGAGGTTGAGTTACTTTTGTTTGGGGACAGCAGAAGAAAACATTTGTGCATTTTTTTTTTTTTTTTTTTTGCAATAGCACCACTCATTTGTATGACCTCCCTCCATTCAAAAAAAGGGCTAAAGAAGCACATGTGCCGATTTTGGCACCGAGTCAAGCATATTTTGCATTGCACGTTTTTGCACTTTTTGCATGCATTTTTTTTTGTGTGGAAAACGTAGAAAAATGCGCCACTGCTACCTGCATTTGGGCTGTTATTAAAAACACATTGCAGTTTTTTTGCACATTTCCTGAAATGCAGGCAAAATTGCTTATTGTTGCCCACGTTTCTGCTATGCCCAGGTGTAAAACAGGACCTTAGGGTTCTGCGGGTTTTGTGCCTACACATTCCTAAGAGATTACCCTGCTCCTCAATTACATTACTCTATTGTAGAATGGGCACAGATTGGCTACCAGATATACTTTGGGTATGTTAAAAAGATCTGACATTAAGCTGATATACAAATGAAGCAAGATCTAATCCTAATTAAAAAAACACAGCATTTTGCAATGAATATGATGATTCCGTAAACTATGTTCTGAGAGCAACATTTTATTGGCAGAGATAATAGGGACAATTTTACATGAGCCACTAACCATACACTCTACACAATTTCACTCCTGAATCCTTTACATGAAATTAGTTAACTGGAGCATTTAAAACCATATGCACAATCTGCGCAGGTCATTATACTACTGTGTGTTCTTTTCCATGTTACTGTCTTTCTTCTCTCAAATTGATGGTAGCTGTGAAATACGTCTGTGCTTTTTAATTAAAGGTAATTATAACAATATGCAAATTACCCCTATTTGAACTTAATTAGATGGTAATTAGTGCTATGTGCATGCAAACTGAACTCATGCCTTGGAAACCAGACGGGTACCGGGGTTGCAACTGCCTTTGTTTTTTTGGTGACTTTGCAATTACATTGGTAATTATCTTATGTTTCTTTACGTAAGTAAATATACTCAGTGAAACCCAAATTAATATAGTTGTTTTTTAGTATGTAAAATATTGAGAAATAAAATGTAATATGATTTTTTTTAGATGTTTTATTAACCACTTCAGGACCGCCGTATTGCCATTGTACGTCAGCACAATGGCACAGGCAGGCAGAATCACGTACATCTACGTGATTGCCTTCCAGCGGGTGGGGGGTCCCATCGGACCCCCTCCCGCTGGTTACGGCGGTCCGATTCGGTCCAGGAGCGCTCCGTTATGAGGGGATGGCCGTTCGTTTTCGGCCACCCCCTCTGGATCGCTCCTGGCCAATGAGAAGCTTCCTCCCCTGTGTATTGTTTACACAGGAAGGAGGAAGTGATGTCATTCTCCTCGGGGCGGTCTTTTTGACCGGACTACGAGGAGAAGAGTAAAAGTAAGTCTGCACGAACACTACACTGACATGTAGGTACACACAGGCACACAAACCCCCCCCGATCCCCCCCCCGATCGCCCCCCGATCCCCCCCCCGCCCCCCCTCCCCCCCCATTCACAGTGTCACTGATTGCATTGATCATTTCTTTACTGATCAATGCATTCAGTGTCAGTTGTGACAGTAAAAACTGTCAGGACAGTTAGTGTTAGGTCCAGGGTAGCCCCCTATCACCCCCCAATAAAGATTTAACCCCCTGATTGCCCCTAGAGTTAACCCTTTCACCCCCTTTTGCCAGTGTCACTAAGCGATCATTTTTCTGATCGCTGCATGTGTCGCTAGTGTCGCTAGGTAGCTAGTTATTTTTTTAGGTTCACCGCCAGGTTTTTATATCGCTAGGTACCCCGATATACTACCCAATAATGTTTTTAACCCCCTGATTGCCGCTAGTTAACCCTTTCACCCCCTTTTGCCAGTGTCACTAAGCGATCGTTTTTCTGATCGCTGCATTAGTGTCGCTACAGTCGCTAGGTAGCTAGTTATTTTTTTAGGTTCACCGCCAGGTTTTTATAGCGCTAGGTACCCCGATATACTACCCAATAATGTTTTTAACCCCCTGATTGCCGCTAGTTAACCCTTTCACCCCCTTTTGCCAGTGTCACTAAGCGATCATTTTTCTGATCGCTGCATGTGTCGCTAGGTAGCTAGTTATTTTTTTAGGTTCACCGCCAGGTTTTTATATCGCTAGGTACCCCGATATACTACCCAATAATGTTTTTAACCCCCTGATTGCCGCTAGTTAACCCTTTCACCCCCTTTTGCCAGTGTCACTAAGCGATCGTTTTTCTGATCGCTGCATTAGTGTCGCTACAGTCGCTAGGTAGCTAGTTATTTTTTTAGGTTCACCGCCAGGTTTTTATAGCGCTAGGTACCCCGATATACTACCCAATAATGGTTTTAACCCCCTGATTTCCGCTAGTTAACCCTTTCACCCCCTTTTGCCAGTGTCACTAAGCGATAATTTTTCTGAACGCTGCATCAGTGTCGCTAGTGTCGCTAGGTAGCTAGTTAACTAGGCTCCCAAAAAGTCCCCCACATGTGGTATCCCCGTACTCGGGAGAAGCAGCAGAATTTATTTTGGGGTGTAATTTGACTTCTGCCCATAGCATGTGTGAGCAATATATCATTTAGTGACAACTTTGTGCAAAAAAAAAAAAGTTTGTAATATTCCCGCAACTTTTGGCAAAATATAAAATATTCCATGGACTCAACATGCCTCTCAGTAAATAGCTTGGGGTGTCTACTTTCCAAAATGGGGTCATTTGGGGGGGTTTTGTGCTATTTTGGCATTTTATGGCCTTCGAAACTGTGATAGGTAGTGAGGAGTTAAATCAAAAATTTGCACCCTTAGAAATCCTGAAGGTGGTGATTGGTTTTCGGGGTGCCGTGCGCGACTAGACTCCCAAAAAGTCCCACACATGTGGTATCCCCGTACTCGGGAGAAGCAGCAGAATGTATTTTGGGGTGTCATTTCACATATAACCATGGCATGTGTGAGCAATATATCATTTAGTGACAACTTTTTGTAAAAAAATGAAATGTTTTTATTTTTTTTTTTGTCATTATTCAATCCCTTAGGACAAAAAAAATAAATATTCAATGGGCTCAACATACCCATCAGCAATTTCCTTGGGGTGTCTACTTTCCAAAATGGGGTCATTTGGGGGGGATTTGTACTGCCCTGCCATTTTAGCACCTCAAGAAATGAGATCGGCAGTCATAAATTAAAAGCTGTGTAAATTCCAGAAAATGTACTCTAGTTTGTAGACGCTATAACTTTTGCGCAAACCAAAAAATATACGCTTATTGACATTTTTTTTACTAAAGACATGTGGCTGAATAAATTTTGCCCTCAATGTATGACTAAAATTTAGTTTATTCGATTTTTCTTATAACAAAAAGAAGAAAATATCTTTTTTTTTCAAAATTTTCGCTCTTTTTTCATTTATATCGCAAAAAAAAAAAATCGCAGAGGCAATCAAATACCATCAAAAGAAAGCTCTATTTGTGGGAAGAAAAGGACGCAAATTTCGTTTGGGTGCAATATTGCATGACCGCGCAATTACCAGTTAAAGCAGCGCAGTGCGAAATTGCAAAAAGACCTCTGGTCCTTAAGGTGTTTATTGGTCCGGAACTGAAGTGGTTAAATATCAGATACTTTAACCAGTCCCCGTCCACCGCACGCCAATGTACATCGGTTGGGTTCATTAGGGGAGCGATTAGTCCCCAGGACCAGACCAATGATATATGGTCTGGACCTGGTGATCGCTCCTAACAAATGAAAACCTTCCCCTGCCTGTGTAAGCACAGACAGGAGGAAGTGATGTCACCTCTCCTCGTGGGGTCTTTCCTATTCCAGTGAGAGAGAGAGGACATCTAACCATGAGTTGCGCCAACAGTACACTAACACCAGTACACATATGTATACTTGCCACCTCCTGATCGCCCCCCCCCCCAGTTAACCCTTTCACTCCCTGTTACTGTGTCACCAATTGCAGTTTACAGATTTTTCACTGATCACTGCATTGATGTCATTTGTGATTGAAATTAGTGTTAGGGCAGTTAATAGTAGCCCCCCCCGTTAGTTCTAGGTTAACCCCCTAATAAAGGTTTAACCCCTTGATCGCCCCCATCTAACCCTTTCACCCCCTGTCGTCAGTGTCACTAATTGATCGACGTATTTGTGTCACTGGTGATGATAGTTAGCCAGTTAGGTGATTAGTTTCACCGTCAGGTTTTTATAGCATCAGGTACCCCATATATACTACCTAATAAAGGTTTTAACCCCCCGGTTAACCCTTTCACCCCCTGTCGCCAGTGTCACTAATTGATCACCGTATTTGTGTCACTGGTGAAGGTAGTTAGCCAGTTCGTTTCACCGTCAGGTTTTTAAAGCCCCAGGTAGCCCCATATATTACCTAATAAAGGTTTTAACCCCTTGATTGCCCCCTAGTTAATCCTCTCTCCACCTGTCACCAGTGATCACCGTATTAGTGTTACAGGTGACGCTGATTAGTTAGTTTGTTTTTATAGCATCAGGGCACCCGCTGTATATTACCCAATAAAGGTTTAACCCCCTGATCGCCCGGTGGGTGATATAAGTTAGTTTTTAGCATCAGTCAGGGTCTGTGTCGCCCCAGGCAGCGTCAAATTAGTGCCAGTAGTGCTAACACCCATGCGCGCACTATACACCTCCTTTAGTAGTATAGTGTCTGAACGGATCAATGTCTGATCTGATCAGATCTATACTAGTGTCCTCAGCAGTTTAGGGTTCCCAAGAATGCACTGTTAGTGGGATCAGCCCAGATACCTGCTAGCACCTGCGTTTAGCCCATCCACTCAGCCCAGCCCACCTAAGTGCAGTATCAATCGATCACTGTCACTTACAAAACACAACCCACATAACTGCAGCATTCGCAGAGTCAGACCTGAGCCCTACGAACGCTAACTGTTTTTTTGGTAGCGTTTGAATCAGTCGCTGACAGTCAGGAGCTTTATTTACCTGCGAGTCTCACTAGTGTACCAGTAAATTTAGAGATGAAAATGTCCAATCGAAGGTACACTAGTGAAGAGGCCTACACATGTCTGAGCATGGCAGATAGTGAAGAGGAAGTCATTCATCTGTCAGATTCAGGCTCAGAATACGATCCTGTAGACAGCAGCAGCACCCTGACAGATAGCTCTGATGATGGAGTTGTGGTCCCTGCCAAGGTCAGGCTTACTAGACCCTTGTTCTTCTGCTGTGGTTGAGGTGCAGGAACCACAGGGCTCTCGTATGGAGCAGAGAGCCAGTACTAGTGCCGCTCATCCTTCTGATGAACTAGCAAGCACCAGCGGCTTAGTACACCCTGGTCGTAGTCAAACCAGCACTGCAGTAACACGTGGTGACGTGGTGAGTCTCATAAGTGCAGTTCAAGCTGGTGCGGTGGCTAGCACAACTAGTGTTCCACAACCACCAAGAAGAAAACATAGGCCTGTCAAGCCCATACTGTCCTTCCTGCTGAATTCGCCAATCCTAATTGGGAACACACCACTTCTGCAGCACCCGTATTTCCCCCATTCACTGGCCAACCCGGAATTCGGGTGGAAACAGTTGATTTCACATCACTTGATTTTTATTTGCTGTTTTCATGGAAGATCACTATAGATCAATTGTGGACCAAAGCAATTTGTATGCTGGTCAATTCATCACCACTAATCCCCAACTGACCCTTGCCAGAGATTGGAAACAAATTACGCTTTCCGAATTTAGGACCTTTGTGGGCCTATCCCTCCTCATGGGCATAAATTGAGTAAGTTGCGGTCATATTGGTCCACTGGCCCAATTCACCATATGCCCATGTTCTCTGCCTCCATGGCCAGTGCACGATAGGAGCAGATCTTGCGGTTCATGCACTTCAACGACAATGAACTCTGTAGTCCTCAGGGTGACCCTGGATACAATTGACTCTACAAAATTTGGTCCCTCTATGGGTAGCAGAATGTATTTTGGGGTGTAATTCCACATATAATCACATGTTATGTTTGAACAATATATCCCCATACTCAAGAGAAGCAGCAAAATTTATTTTGGGGTGTAATTCCACATATAACCATAGCATGTGTGAGCAATATATCATTTAGTGACAACTTTGTGTAATTTTTATTTATTTTTTTGTAATTTTTCAATGGGCTCAACATGCCTCTCAGCAATTTCCTTGGGGTGCCCTGCCATTTCAGCACCTCAATAAATGATATAGGTAGTCAAACTAAAAGCTGCGTAAATTTCAGAAAATGTACCCTAGTTTGTAACTTTAACTTTTCCGCAAACCAATAAATATACGCTTATTGACAATTGTTTTACCAGAGACATGTGGCTGAATAAATTTTGGCCTAAATGTATGACTAAAATGTAGTTTATTAATTTTTTTTTATAACAAAAAGTAGAAAATAATTTTTTTTTCAGAATTTTAGGTCTATTTCCATTTATATCGCAAAAAATAAAAATTGCGGGGGGCGTGGTTTGGAGCCTGAAGAAGATGGACGCCTAACTCCGCTCTCCTGTCCCAAGAGGTCCAGTATACTGCCGCAAAGACACCCCTACTGCCTATCAATATGGGGAGTACACAACAAAACGCTCCTCCAGTGAGCACCCGAACGCCTAGGAGCCAAGAAGCCCCACTCAGCCCACATATACCGAAGATATTCTGGACAAGAACCAGAGGCGCCACACAGGAGGCTCAGGCCGCAGCGCATGAGGCTCCCTCAGCTAGCAGGCGCCACAGATCCAGGAGCCGCAGCCCTCCAACTCAAGCCTCGGATCCTCCAACACCTCCCGCCCTCAGCATAGCGGACTTACGTGCAGTGGCAGCGGATATCAAAAATACATTGTCCGCGGCCATATCAGAGCTCTGCGCGGATTTTCAAGCCATGGCTACGTGGATGGATGAGGCAGAAGACACACAGGCCCGCCACGATGCCTCACTATGTCAGGTGCAACAAATCTCGGAGTCTCATGCGATCCACCTCAGGGAGAAATTATGAGAAAAGCGAGGGGCAGAGGTAGAATCCTACACCGTGGATCTGTAATAAAAATTTTCCAGGATCTTTCATCTATCACCCTCCTGAGGAGAAGAGAGTTAAGACCCCTTCTGGATGTCCTACGTGAGAGAGCAGTAGCTTACCGCTGAAATACCCATTTTGCCTGTCGGCCACAGCTAATTGCCACACAGTGAATCTCAGAGTGCCTGAGGATTTGGAACATTTTTGTACCGTCTTTAACTTACCAATAGTAGAGGTGCCTGATTGGTACAGCGACTTTCGCTTACCCACGATGCACAGAGCAGAATCCATGGACTGTATAGCCGAAGCAGGAAACTTCAGCATTAGCCGTCGTCGCAGATCGCATCCCCCGCCAGCGCCTGCATCTCCACGCGCATCAGGCAACATGAGGAACAACAGTCCCATGGCATCCCCGGACTACAGGAGACAGAGAAGATCCTGAGCTGACTCCAGATTCCTCCGCACCAGCCTTCGGTTATCAGCACACCAGTTTCCCTGTCTCACATCGTCATCATCCGTGCTACCAGTGACATATCTCATCTTCCCCATCTACCTTCCCCAGCGTACTAACATGATCACCGCTCACTACTGCCACCATGGAAGATCTTCTCTTGCCTCAACACAGGACATTATCCCCGACCATGGACTGCTCCTTACATCTCAACGTGCCTGGTGTGAGTACACCTCCTTCCCTACTTTGAGAGACCCAAAGCAAACAGTGAAGAGACTTGATACACATCCAGCTTCTCACAGAACGAGAACCGAATGATCTGTAGACTTTACCTTTATTTCCTTATAGACCCTATACTAGGACTCAGGTGGAAAGTAAGATTAGATTGTTTGATGCTTGATTTACCACCATTGCTGCTACAGAATCCATATAGATGCCAATTATCTGTATATTAATGATGATGGTTTCCTTTGTAGCACTCACGGGGCGATCGATCCCTAAACACACAAACTTTGTCATAAGGGACGTTCCACCTCACGTAACTGATTACCCGATCCTACAGCTTAAACTATACTACATCAAACCGAGCTAGACCCCCAGGCTCTCCACTAACAATTCTATTATTGCCAACCTATAAATTTCCCCCTCAGGAGATGATATTTATGCTATTAAAGCACCGTTTACATTGTGAGATCGATCACCCTCTGACTGACTGCCACCGATTTAGGATTTATAATATTTGCCGATCCCTGATTCGTGATCGATACTTAGCGATCAGTAAAATGAGCGAAAAGGAGGGGAGGGGAGAGTACGGAGACAATCCATCATATAGCACAATGATCTAGAGACAGGGACCTAAACAATGTTGGAGGTGTGGAACCTTTAACTGGCATGTTCGTTTTCTTTTTATTGCAGCTCTGTTAGTGTGTTTGACTATTGATTATTAAAAGAAAAACAAAACAAAAACAAAAAAAAAGGACACACAGCACTACTATTGAACTTTTATTGTGCATAGTGGTTATCCGTGTGTGGGTTGGCGGAGATAGGTCACAGATCTATTCTGCCAGGATAGACACAATCCATCTCCCGCGGCCTGTCTGCTCTCCCATATACTCTACCCACTAGCTAGCACAGCGCTCACTTGCAGATGCCTTCGTAATTACTCTACGCGACACTGCCTCGGATTGGTAGACTTATACTTTCCACCGAATCTGACACACACCCACTTTCCACTTTTCGCGGCTCAGTACGACCACACTGGCCACACACAGGCAAAACAATGTAATCTCACATGCCCCACCCCCTTGTAATGACACGCTTTCTCACCCGCCTGCAAGTCTATGGCGGAACCAAACAAACAATCCGTTCAGCTCTCCCCACCAGTCTTCCTTTACATAAGGGAATGTTATATCCATGGGCTCCAAGACCTCACGGGACTGTGAGAATATATTCAACCCGACTTCGACACCAACCACCCTCACCCACAGAGATCTCTCTCAAGATCTATCTGTACCCTACTGGAACAATTCCTGTCGGGTGTAACTAGTTAGTTACCCCGACCCCAGTAACCACATACTCAGCCCAGCTGTGTATGCCCCCACATACACAGTTGGTCCTACCTCAACTCCTGTAGAACTGTCCACCTTTCTTTTCCTTTTCCTTCTTTCCTCACTACACCTCCCCCTACTACCCACCCCCCTCCTTGCTGTACCGATAATTGGGTGTCCCTCCGTTGCTCCTCTCAGCCACTGAATCCTATATAGCAACAACCAGACTACCCACAATGACTGCTCCTCATACCAGAACAGTCCACCCTTCACTTAAAATTGCCTCTCTGAACGCAAAAGGACTTAATATACCAGAAAAACGTAAGTCAGTATTATTAAGCATGAAAAGCATGAAAGCAGACGTTGTCTTCCTACAAGAGACGCACTTTAGCTCCCAAAAAATCCCCAAACTATCCACTGATTATTACCCTCACAGCTACCACGCAACATCCCCGAATTCAAAAACCAAAGGTGTATCGATCCTGCTATCCAAACATGCCCCCATACATATCTCTGAGACACTGATAGACGAGCAGGGTAGGTACATCTTTCTCAAAGGCACCTGGACCAACAAACCTATCACACTGGCTAACATATACAGCCCCAACAAGGAACAAGTGCCCTTCTTCCATGAAATATCCACTCAACTGCAGACGTTCCAATCAGGCATATTGCTGTTAGGTGGAGACTTCAATGTCCCATTGGACCAGCTAGTAGATACCTCAACGGGTACCTCCTCCCTACCTTACAGAGCACTCCGTCAAATAAAATTGACCCTCCAACAACTCTCCCTCCATGATACCTGGTGTACCATGCACCCTAAAAAGAAAGACTTTACCTTTTTTTCAACCCCTCACAATAGATACTCACGACTTGACTACTTATTCCTAACTCAACCTGACCTTACCTACCTAACGAAAGCGACCATAAAACCAATGACTCAATCAGACCACCACCCTATCATGACCACGCTGATACTCCCCGATAAACAGACACATACTCAAATTTGGAGAATGGACCCCACTATCCTTACGGATATGGGAAACGTAACAGAACTCAGAAACTGCCTGGTTGACTATTTCAAAGAGAATAGTACCACAGACACATCTGTCATGACCCAATGGGCTGCTCACAAATGTGTGGTCAGGGGAAAAATGATCTCGCTCACTGCCAAAGCCAGAAAGGATAAACAGAGGCACCTCCGACAAATGTTTGACAAACTCAAAATACTAGAATCCGCACATAAACGCACCCTAGCCTCTCAAACCTTTCACAAACTCCAAGCCATTAGGACATCTATACAGGAGGAGCTAGGCAAAACCATTAGGAAAAACTATATGCTGTCCCAAAAGCATTTTTATGAATTTGGCAACAAGAGCAGTCGATTATTGGCGCGAGCCCTCCATTCTAAAAAGTCTAAATATACCGTCCACTGCCTACACTCCCCCACAGGGGACACATACACCAAGAACACCGAGATTGCACGGGAATTGGAAACATTCTACACTAAATTATATCATTTAAATGGGACAAATAGCCCCCCCTACCCCTCCCAAACCAGACTAAAAAACATGGAAGAATTCCTAAACAAATACTGCCCTAAATCTCAGGCAGCAGAACTCCTAGCTGAAATGGATGGTCCCATCACTCAGCTAGAATGGGACAAGGCTCTCAAACAAACAAAATCCGGTAAAAGCCCGGGTCCAGGTGGGCTATCAGCGGTCTACTACAAGACCTTCTCAGATGTTTTGCAAAACCCGTTCATGACAGCTTTCAACTCCCTAACTAAAACAAACCCCATACACACAGAGATGCTCGAGGCCCATTTTGTGGTCATCCCTAAAGAAGGCAAAGACCACACACAAGCTGCCAATTATAGACCAATATCCTTACTAAATGTGGACATCAAAATCTTCGCCAAAGTATTGGCCAATAGGCTCCTCCCCCTCTTACCCTCTCTTATCACTAACGACCAGGTAGGGTTTGTCCCCAATCGTGAAGCCAGAGACAATACTATTAAAACTATAAATTTACATCATCTCATTACAACATCCAAACAAAGTTTTTTTTTCCTGTCTCTTGATGCGGAGAAGGCATTTGACAGGGTAGCATTGGACTATATGCAAGCAGTCCTACAAACTGTTGGTCTCGGACCAAAATTAACTACATTCATTCAGTCCCTCTACCAGAATCCAACGGCCAAGGTGCGAGTCAACAATACCCTGTCAGATGCCTTCTCCATATGCAATGGAACCAGACAGGGATCTCCCTGTCCCCCATCCTTTTTATTCTTACCCTCAAACCCTTCCTTAACAGTCTTAGACAAAATCCCAACATAACAGGAATCAGGAAGACCTCCAAAGAATATAAACTCGCTGCCTTCGCAGATGATATCTTACTATTTCTCACACGTCCACACACAACGATCCTGATCCTACTGAGCGAATTTAGAAATTTTAACACATTATCTAACCTTAAAATAAACTTCGCCAAATCATACGCCCTCAATATCTCCCTCCCCCCGAAGACATAAATCACTGCAAAGCTAACTTCCCATTTCAATGGAATGACCATTCCATAACTTACCTAGGCATACAGCTGACGTCCCACCTAAAAGACCTCTATGCGCGGAACTTCCACGTCTTGCTACAGAAGATCACTTCTGACCTAAAACAATGGGACAAACCGATCTTTTCCTGGTTTGGTAGGGCCGCCATATTAAAAATGAATGTATTGTCACGATTCTTGTATGCTCTCCAGACGATACCTATACAACTCCCCCACACATTTTTTAAATCTTATAGAAGCCTCTGCTCTAGATTCCTTTGGGGTACCCACAGACCTAGAATCAACTACACTTATCTATCCCGGCCCAAAAATCTCGGAGGTATAGGCCTCCCAGACCTTCTTAACTATTACAAGGCAGTACAGCTAACCAGAATCATAGATTGGAATACCCAAACGTCCAATAAAGACTGGGTGCCTCTAGAATCTTCATTCACAAAATTACCACTTAGATCCCTTCCGTGGATCCAGACCTCCCTCCTCCACAGAGAAATTAAAACCCACCCACTCCTAGCACCAACGCTGCAATGTTTTCGAACGCTATGCACACAGTCCTCTATCTCTACTATCACAGGTCCTTTGACACCGCTAAAAATGAACCCCGACTTCCCGCCGGGGATGCACTAAAATTTCCTCCAACACCATTGGTCACAGCCACAAATTCTGTTAAAACACTTCTATGAAAATAGACGCCGGAAAACACCCGCCCAACTGGCCACTACGATGCAAAAAACCCCTGTACCCTCTTGGACATTCCAACAGATATCCCACTATCTAAAAGCAACAGGGAAAAAGACAGATTGCTCGTGACAATTGACTCCCTTTGAACAACTCTGTTCTTCGACTACACCCCACTCCCATCTTATTTCCCAAACACACTCTTTCTTATTCGGGGACTGCAAACCCAATGCTTTTAAAAACTGCGCAGCGTGGGAAAAAGACTTAGATTTCACACTCACAGAGGACGAATGGGAAAATGTATTCCTTAATACACATAAAGGTTCCACAAACGTATCCGTCCAAGAAACTGGATACAAAGTCCTTTCTCGATGGTATAGAACGCCAGACAGACTACACAAATGGGATCCTTCCATGTCAGAGAAATGTTGGAGATGCCAACAAGCCCAGGGTACACTACTCCACATCTGGTCGACATGTCCCTCCCTCCAACCTTTTTGGAAGACGGTACACCAGTTGATAAAACCATAACGACGTATGACCTACCGTACAACCCAGCTCAATTTCTACTACATCACACCACTTTACCACAAACCCTATACCGCAGATCCATAACAATCCACCTGATTAATGCAGCCAAACAATGCAACCCGATCCATTGGAAATCCCAAACCACCCCTACGGCTAAAGCATGGCTGCAAAAAATACAAAAGATAGCAGAAATGGAAGAATTAATTCATATAGCTAGAGACACCCCAAGTAAATACGGAACCAAATGGGCCTGTTGGAAACACTTCATAACTACCTCTGAATTCGACCGCATTCAGGGTCATAACGGATAGGATAGGGAAGTAGATGAAGACATATACTCACCAGGAAAGTCTCCAAATCATTCCTCCTACTTTTCCTACACCTCGACACACCATGGTTTCCCTTACCGATTTCTCAACTGGAGATTGTCCTGTAACCCGAATCTTTCCCTTGCAATCTCCCCACTCTCATAAGCCTAACCAAATGATGCATGACCCAACCTCTTACCTTCTCACCTTTCCGCCACATCTTCACAGCAGAGAGCAATGGAGGGCAGCCCATCACCCATTCCCTCTTTCCCCTCCCCCCACTTCCCCCCATCTTATCCTACCCCCCTCCCCTACGTTCCCCCCCTTTTTCCCGAACTTACCGCCAATATCATACCACACATCAAAACTGGACCAACCCCCTTTTCTTTTTTTCTTTTTTTGTATACCATCAGAAAGCTACTGTCTGATGAATCCCGGTACAAAAGAGAACCACAACAAACGGACCCCCATAAACATGGTCGCTAAGATAAGCAAAACCGCCTAGTAAGACCAATAGAGTTGTTTTGAATTTTAAGGTTGATATTTGATACTTGCTGTCATACGTATTACCATGCGTGTTGTGAATCTCTGAGAATTACCATTTGTAATAGATGTTTATTGTATGTTCATTTTAGCTGTATTTTCCTTCTACTTGATAAAAGTTTATTGAAAAAAAAAAAAAAATCGCAGAGGCAATCAAATACCATCAAAAGAAAGCTCTATTTGTGGGAAAAAAAGGACACAAATTTTGTTTAGGTACAGCTTTGCATAACCACGCAATTACCAGTTAAAAACAGCGCAGTGGCAAATTGTAAAAAGTGCTTCGTCATTGAGCAGCCAAATCTTCCAGGGGTGAAGTGGTTAAAGAGGGAACTTTAGATAATTAAAAAGGTGTGTGAAATATGTTTATGACAGCAAGGGATTAAGAAGAAATGTAAAATATAAACACACATACATAGTTTTTGACAAGTAAAATAAATAAATCAAAACGTTCCATGAAGTACATTCATTGTCAGTCACATCATTCAGCAATGCAAATAGATGTCAATACTAACTGCCCACCAACCCACTGAAAGAAAAAAAACCCGTTCACACAAGTCCGTTCCTACAACTTCCCTCTGCCAAATGGCAGTAAACAGTAGGTAGGGTCTATTCATGATTTACTTGACCAAATATAGACATGACCATATTTGGTCAGTGATATCATGGGAAACCCCATGATGTCATTGAACAATATCATCACCAACACGGAAACAAGGTGCTTTGCCTGAGGTTCCCCTCCTGGTAAGGTACCCCCCCATGTTAAGGATAGTGCCTGCTATGGGGGACCTCACACTTTTTTTGTGTGTGGGGTTCTCTTCGGAATGTATACCAGATTTGAAAGGCCCAGTATGAATTCTGGGGAGGACCCACACCATTTTTTTAAACTATCTTCAAATCCTTTGTTTACATGGCCAGGGACTCCTAGTCACTGCCAGTATGTGAATAGATCGGCTTGGGTGAGATCACTGGGGTTGAGTAACTAAATATGGAGAGTGCAAAATATAGTGCAGCTGTGCATGGTAGCCAATCGGTTTCTAACATCATCTTGCTCAATTAATCTTTGACAAAAAAAAAAACTGGAAGCTGACTGGTTTCTTTGCAGAACTACACCAGATTTAGCACTCGCTCTAGTTTTAGTACATCAACCCCACTGTTTGCTAAGAATGTGGTGGGTGCAGGTTGCAGGTTTTCTTTTTTTTTGCTGTGTATAGCAAATTGAGTAATTTTCCCTTCATTTCCTGTCCTAGAGACACGAAATTAGAAAACCATATCTCCAAAGTGACGGAAAATCCCATCAAGTTGCCTTTCTGCTCTGGTGAAAATTGTACCCAGGAAAAACTGATACGGTGAATCTTCAAGTGAAGTTTTTTGAGGGTTTCAGCACTTCCCGACTTTATCAAAAACTAAAAACCAGCTTTGGCTTTAGGTACACTTTATTTATTCACAAGTGTTATGGTCTCTGGCCCACTTTGTAATTATAAGTTTTGCATATTGAAGGGCATGCAAGTTAAACGAAACCACAATATTGGGTCATTTCCAGTATTTTATATTACACTGTGTTAAGAAAAAAAGGGAGAGAATTATACTATTATACTCATTATCAATGCTTCCCCTTGTTAGATCTACTGTCAATTGCTTTTTTTGTTGTTGAGCAGTCTATTAGTCACAGATTTATAAATGCACCTATACACATGTCCATTGTTGGGCATGAAAAATTGTTCTAGACCTACCCTGGCTATACTCTGAATCTGTATGGGATCTCTCTAACAATCCAGGCTAACAAATATCCCACTTAGGTATCAAAAGGATGGCATGGAAAAGAATACATAGTCATACGAGTACAAAACTAAGGGCTCCACTAGAGTTCAACTATCACACCAAATCCCAAATTATTGATCATATTTGATAAAAAAATAGCGGTGGATAATGGGACTTTAAAGGTGTGACCCTTCAATGATTTAATCACACACAAATAAAGGATACATTAATTTAACTCCTATTTGTGTGTAATTAAAGCAGAGCTCCACCCAAAAGGGGGAGTTCTGATTTAGGATCGCCTCCCCTGCTCCTGTTTGTGAAATGGAACTTTTGGAAAAGAGGGGGTCCGACTGTCTAGGAGATCAGAAGCAGAAGTTCTTCTCCCTCCCGCAGTCTTCTAGGACACATGACAGGTCCCAGAAGACCATGGGAGCATTCACAGTGCTCACCTCCACTCCCACATGCACAGAGGGCACCTGGCTGCGAAGCCCATAGTAAAGATGCCGGCGCTGGGAAGAGAGGACACAGAGTGAAAACGGCTGCATCAAGCACATAGCTGGATGGTGGGACAGGTGAGTGTCTGTTTATTAAAAGTCAGCAGGTACAGTTTTTTTTAGCTGCTGACTTTTAATTTTTACATAGGAGACTGGAGAACCAGTTCAATTCATTGAGGGGGGTCACACCTTTAAAGTCCTGTTATCCACTATTATTTTTGTCAAATATATAATCATATGAGAGCTTCATTAGTTGTTCTTGTATGTTAGGTTTAGTTGATCCATCCACATGACACAGATGTTCTGTGCAGATGCCACACATTTGTAGTGGTCAAACTTGGTCATCATTATGGATGGTCAAATGTGAAGCAGATCAGGCTTTAACAGGCCAAGTGTTCAGTAAAGTAGTGGTCAGGGCTCTATGCAGACCACTCAAGTTCCTCCACAAAAAGATCATTAAACCATGCTCCTATTGACTTGTGTGCAGGACCACAGTCAGACTTGAACAGACAACAGAAAACAGTCTTCCTCAAACTGTTTCCACAAGATTGGAAGCACACAATTGTCTAAAATGCATTTGGATGCTGTACAATAATTGGAACCTTTAAAAGTTTTGGGAGGTGTCTATACTCCTTTGACCATATGGCTTAGGTGTAAATGTAATGTGTTAAGTACATTTATTTCAATTTTGTTCTTTCCTAGATACAACTTAAACTCTTAAAAGTTGTAGAGAGAGTACATTGGTACCATAAGCTCAATATTTCCATTCCATATGTTGTCTACTGCTATTTTATGAATTGAATTGGTTACTACAATGGAAGTCTATTGAGCAACCATTTGCAGTGGGGACACAATTAACCCTTGTTTATGGTATCTACAGGTTCTAAAATAAAAGATAAAACAGATTAAATCGTTGTGCTATTGTAAAATGGTATCATTCAGTGGACAGCTAACCCTCTGACTTTGACAGTGTTATTTTGCACAGATGTCTGGTTGCATTTCACAGCAAATTATAAAACAGGTGCTAAATTACCTTTGGCTGCCTTCACACACCCGAGGGCTTCTTCTGGTTATCCCTAATGTAATTAAACATTTACACTCAATTAAGTGAAGATTGTATAGTCACTCCATGCTGGGCACAGAAAACCCTGCTAAACTCATGCATGCAATGTGTGAGATATATATCTGACATAAACCAATAAAATAGGTAGAATTTTCTAAGTTAAATATTTAACCATCTGCATATTGAAACTATAATGTTTTTTATGAATGCAAACAATTATATTTCATATTGTAATTGAAAAATATTCTAGAGCATGTATATAAAATATGTCGTATGGCATTTTCTCTCAAAAGTAAACATAGCAAAAATACCAAAAATAATGTGGTGATTGAAAGTACTCTAAAATATGGCATTAACTATGATTAAAGTGTGCCCATAGTGGAGTAAAAATGTATAAACTGCCATATGCAAACAATAGTATGAACTGTATCTATGGGTGCCTACATCTAGTGTATTTTTCTAGAGGACTCCTGGAATCCATAATCCTAAGGCACTATAATGGACAAATAAAAACATCATAAACAGTAGGGACTGTATGCTTTGCTCTGATCCTTCCTGTCTCTTGTACCTCCTTTTTGGTCACTGAGGCCTCCAATCACATAAATAGGTCAATTTGTAAGTGGTGGCACAAAGAAGAACCAGCTTTCTGGTTGAAGCCAGTGTTTGCCCATTACAATGTTTTGGGCTTAGGATGCACTAGAGGAAAACTAACACAACCTAACTTTGCAGCCACTTCTTGTCTACATTAACTGCTTTAGCCCCGGAAGATTTTATCCCCTTCCTGACCAGAGCACTTTTTGTGATTCGGCACTGCATCGCCTTAACGGACAATTGCGCGGTCGTGCAACATTGCACCCAAACAAAATTGACGTCCTTTTTTCCCACAAATCGAGCTTTCTTTTGGAGGTATTTGATCACCTCTGTGGGTTTTATTTTTTGCACTATAAACAAAAAAAGAGCGATCATTTTGAAAAAAAACAATATTTTTTACTTTTTTGCTATAATAAATATCCCCCAAAAATATATAAAAAAACATATTTTTTCCTCAGTTTAGACCGATATGTATTCTTCTACATATATTGGTAAAAAGAATTTGCAATAAGCGTATATTGGTTTGCGCAAAAGTTATAGCGTCTACAAAATAGGGGATAGTTTTATGGCATTTTTATTATTTTTTTTATTAGTAATGGCGACAAGATTTTTATCGTGACTGCGACATTATGGTAGACACATCAGACACCTTTGACACTATTTTGGGGCCATTAACATTTATACAGTGATCAGTGCTATAAAAATTCACTGATTACTGTGTAAATGACACTGGCAGGGAAGGAGTTAAACATTAGGGGTGCATGAAGGGGTTAAGTGTGTCCTAGGGAGTGATCCTAACTGTGGGGGGGGGTAGGGCTTCAACTCACATGACAGCGATCACTGCTCCCGATGAAAGAGAGCAGTGAATTCCTATTAGTTTCAGGTGTCCTTTATGTTCCTTTGCGTACACTTTCCTTACATTTTTCATATGCTGATCTTTTACACATTTATTGCTGCTTGACGGGCTCTCGATCATCCCCCTCCACTTTAGCCTATCCCAACTTATTATTCGCAGTGGGGACACGAGAGCCTTGGTTGTAATGGTGCCTTATTTCAGCTTATTTTTATATGTTTTATGGTTTTCCCATAATGGTTGGGGCCTGCCTGCTGCGGCGGTACTCATGTTCCCCCCATTTGTCTGGCTTACTGGGGCGTTTTGGTCCTAGTGACTGGACAAACCATGTCCCAATTTTTTGAAGGGACGGTTTGTGTGAATGTTTTGTCGTTGCTTGTTGAGGGCTCTGTCCCCTCCACTATACGGTTGGCTCTCTTGTCACCCGTCTTTCTATCTATCCTTCTCTCTTTTCTTCTTTCCCTCTGTATTTATTTTTACACTTTCGTTGCAGGAGTCGCCGGAGGTTCCTTACATCAGAAAATTCATCTTCCTCAGGGGCTACTTCCATGGTTGGTAGTATGGATTGGGTTTGGTGGGCTCTGTGGGGTAGGTGCTTTTGATTTCTATGGCGGTCCCCCCCCTCTGCTCAATGACTGATACGCCCGTACCTCCACCATCCCCACTCAAAATTATCTCCCACAATTCCCAGGGACTGAACTCTCCCATTAAACGTCGCAAAGTCTTTCAATATCTATACAAACATGGGGTAGAGGTGGCTCTGCTTCAGGAAACACACTTCCCTAAAAGATTTAACCCCTCCTTTATACATTCTAAATTCCCTCTATTTTACCTGGCCAATGCAGAGGATAAAACTAGGGGAGTGGGCATCTTTATTTCTAAACGCTGCAAATTTACACTGAAATCCGAACTCAAGGATACGGAGGGTAGGTTCTTGTTAGTGGTGGGTGATCTCGATGGAAAGCTGTACTCTTTAGTTTCTTACTATGCTCCCAACAAGGGCCAGCTAGCCTTTTTTAAACGTATGCTTTCTACTCTATCGCCCTTACTGGAAGGTACTGTGGTTTTCGGTGGGGACTCCAATACCGCATTTGACCAGGGTTTAGACAAGTCACGCCCTCCTGGCAAACGCCTGACCAGACCTACCAATCAAAGCCTACGTATAGCCAAGCTGCTCTTTCAGCGAGGTTTGGTCGACATCTGGAGAGAAGTGAATCCGACCCTAAAAGACTTTACTCACTATTCTAACCCTCATGGCTCCTTCTCCCGGATAGACCACATCCTTGTCGAATCTGCCTCTATTCCTCTGGCTACAAGGGCTAGTATTAAGGAGGTGGTCTGGTCAGATCACTCAATGGTAGTTTTGTGCCTCTCTCGTCCTGCTGATCACAGGCCGAGTAGACGTTGGAGACTTAATGAGTCTATTTTGAGTGATCCCGCTAACGTTCAAGAAATTGAACGAAACATCCTTCAATACTTTGCTACAAATGATACACCTGACATAAATGCCACTTGCCTGTGGGCTGCCCATAAGGCGGTAATTAGGGGTCAACTTATACAACTTTCTTCACAAATCAACAAAGCTAACAAAGCTAATATTGAAAATCTGGACAGGGAGTACACCAAACTAGCCAAACAACATAAAAAAAACCCAAGCTCGGTCCCCATTCCCCAACTTGATGCTGCTAGAGTTGCTTTGAACCTGGCCCTAACCACCAAAGCCGAAAAATGGCTGCGCTGGAATAGAGCAAGATTCTACTATCAGGGTGATAACATTGGTTCTATGCTGGCCAAGAGATTGACACCTAAATTCCGATCCCCGGCACTCCCCAGAATCAGAATACAAGGAGGATCTATGTCCCAGAATCCCCAGCGCATTATGCGCGAATTCCACGACTTTTACACATCATTGTACAGTAGTACTCATAGTCCATCCCCTGCAGAGATTAACAAATTCCTAGATACCCTCCCGATCCCCTCACTAGAAGATAGACACAAATCTAGGATGGATTCGCCCATTTCAGCGGATGAGGTGTGCGCGGTGATTAAAAATTTGAAAACGCATTCGGCCCCTGGTCCGGACGGGTTTTCGATTCCCTACTATAAGGCGTTTGCCCCTACGCTTGCCCCGTACATGGCCCGTTTTTTCAACACTCTCCGAAGGGGGCGGAGTTTAGATTCCTCTCTCAATGAGGCTTACATCACTGTTCTCCCTAAGCCTAATAAAGATGCCAGTTCAGTCGGTAATTATAGACCAATCTCTCTTATCAATAATGATTTAAAGATTCTGACCAAGATCCTTGCAGACCGTCTGGCTTCCTTCATTAGCTTATACATACACAAGGACCAAGTGGGATTCATTCCGGGTCGACAAGGTCCGGACCAAACTCGAAGGGCCATAGACATCCTATCGCTTCTTAATTCGAACTGGGACGGGAAATCTTCCAGACAGGGATGCCTCTTGTCATTGGATCTCCAAAAAGCGTTTGACTCTGTACACTGGTCATATATTTTCACCACCCTACAACGTTGGGGATTTGGAGAGTCTTTTCTCAATGTCTTGCGCGCCCTGTACTCGTCCCCAACGGCCCAGGTACATCTGCAGGGATTTTATTCGGAATCTTTCCCCATATCCAGAGGGACAAGACAGGGATGTCCGCTTTCCCCTTTAATTTTTGCAATAGCGATCGAATCCCTGGCCATAGCCATTAGGCATAACCCAAATATACAAGGTATCCATTGCGGTTCTATCCAACACAAATGTGCTTTATTTGCAGACGACATCCTTATGTTCGTCTCTTCCCCCCTGACCTCGTTGCCCAATATTTGTAGTCTCTTAGATGACTTTGGATCGATTTCGGGTCTCAGGGTTAATTATCAGAAATCTCAAGCTCTTAATGTTAATATTCCTGGCTCACTCATAGAAAGGCTTAGGGATAGCTTCAAGTTCACCTGGAGTGACTCATCAATATCGTATCTGGGGATTAAATTAACCACTAGGATTGATCTCCTCCATCAAGCTAATTACCCTTCGTTATTCCACAAATTGGAGGAGGATCTCATCGGGTGGACTGGGCTGTCCCTATCCTGGCTGGGTAGAATCAATGCTATAAAGATGACGTTGCTCCCTCGCATTCTGTATTATTTCAGGGCTCTTCCCATCCCGGTGGATAGAGTACGCCTGCAACGCTTTCAAGCTAAAGTTATTAAATTTGTCTGGGGTAAGGGTGGACATAGATTTTCTAAATCTATTTTATTCCGATCCAAATCGGAAGATGGTTTGGGACTTCCAAACTTACGTCTATATTATCAAGCAGCCCAATTGGCTCAGATGTCAGCTGTCTATTCTAGATGGGAACAGCCTGATTGGATACAGATAGAGAGACAAGCGGTACCTAGGCACACGCTAGACTTCCTGATGTGGAGCCCTAAAAAGATGAGACCTCCGATCCTTTCACCAACTCTCTCGCACTCCTTCGCAGTTTGGGATGGACTTAAACATAATTGCTCACTAATTTCCCAATTAAAACCTTTATCTCACCTATTCCATAACCCAGACTTCCCTCCGGGCCTGAACATTAAAGCCTTTCAATGGTGGCTGGACAAGGGGCTATATAGAATAGGTCATTTCCTCAGACCAGTGGGCCCAATCTCTAAAGCCTACTGCACCAGCAAACTTGACATGCCTCCCACTGAAATATTTCGATTCACTCAGATCTCAAATTTCCTACACAAAAAATGCAAGTCCCTTCCCAGTGGTCCTCAGGTGACGTCTTATGAAACATGGTGCTGTCAGTCCGATGAGCAGAGGGGGGGGATTTCAGTCATTTATAGGGCACTGTCTTCCACAAAGTCCAAGACATCTTATATGTCGGCCTGGGAAGAGGACCTTAACCAATCCTGGAGCATTGAGCAGTGGCATGGGGTGTTCCTGAAATCCTTCAGAGGTATCCTTAACCCAAGTATGATAGAGGCTGGTGTCAAGGTTCTTACAAGATGGTACCTAGTCCCTTCGAAATTGGCCAAAATGTTCCCTTCCGCCTCCCCACTGTGCTTCAGGGGATGCGGCCTTCGAGGTGACATGATACACACGTGGTGGACATGCCCTAGAATACGGCAGTTCTGGTATAGGATCTTCACCTGGATATCCAGAGTCTCTGCAACACCGGTTCAGTTGTCTCCTCTGGTGGCACTTCTTAATTTCCCTACAGAGGGAGCCTCCAGGAGTACGCAACGCCTCATCACTTTCATTTTATTGGGTGCCAAGCTCACTCTTGCCAAAGCCTGGAAGCAGCCCTATGTTTCCACTATACAGGCCAAAAGGAAAATTTCCTGGATTATGTTACAAGAAAAGACGGCAAGCGTACTCCTGGACCGCTCAGATAAATTCAGGGCCACTTGGGAACCATGGGCGCACTTCGTGGGAGTTTCTTTATCCACATAAATGCTCCCGGTTTTAGACCCTGATTACGGTTCTGTTACCCCCAGGCGACTCCTGTAGGAAAATGCCACTTCCCTTTACCTTTTTTATATCTTTCTCCCTTCCTCTTCTTCTCCTTTTCTACTATTTTTCATTCTTCACCTTCTTCTAAGGAGCCTAGTGAGAGACAGTCTTTAGTGGACACTTCATTGCGGAGTTGGGCCGGGCCAGCTGATTTCAGGGCCGGTTCCTGCATCGCAATGTGGATCTCAGTATTTTACACTCGGTTCACAGAAACCTGATTTACATACTTTCATCCAGTTGCACTGGGCGTCTGTGCCCGTTAGGGATGTTGTTCCATTCATCTCAGGATTACTGTTACATTATAGCCATGCTACAGGTTTTGGTTACATATGATGGTTCACGTATATAATCTAATAACCCTTGTTGATTTACTCCTTGTCCTATCTGTCTTTATTTTTGGCAGGGGGATAGGGGCCCTCGGCCACAGCAAAGAGCCCTTATGGGGTGGCGGAGATCCCTCCCTCCTTCCATGACCATTATATTTTTTATGTATTTTCTTCCTTATTTGACTGGGATTTTGTTCAAATGCCTATGTTAGCTCAGGCCTATTAGAGGCAAATATTTACCTCAGTTACATGAATGTGTACTTCCCATCATATGTATTTCATGTTGGATTCGGGTCAGTATTATAATGCTCTGTATGCTTGCAAACTAGCTTGACATATTCAACCTTAAGACTGTCCATATCTCTATTTTGTATTTCACTATGTTTTAGTCATTTTCACGTTGACTTTGTTTACTGTTCTTGATGCAAAATAAAAAAATATTGAAACGAGAAAGAGAGCAGTGATCTCTTTCATGTCACTAGGCAGAACAGAGAAATGCCTTATTTACATAGGCACTTCCCCATTCTGTGGCTCCATGACATGATCGCCAGGAGACCGGCAGGTATCGAGTCTGCCGGTCCCGTGGGCATGGTCACACTCTACGCAGCAGTGCACCCAAGCACGCCCAATAGCCCCACCAATTAAAGGGGACATACAGGTATGCCCATTTGCCCGCCGCTGCCATTGTGCTGATGTATATTGGCGTGCAGTGGTCGGCAAGTGGTTAAAGGGATACAAAATATATTTTGTTTTAAAAATAACAAACATGTTATACTTACTTATTCTAATGGTTTAGCACAGAGCAGCCCAAATCCTCTTCATCTTGCCTCCCCCCCCAGCGCTGACACTCCTCTTGCCTCCCCCCTGTTGAGTGCTTCCATAGGGAGCTGATTGCTATGGGGGCACTCGCGTCTGCTTACTTTCCGAGACCCACTCTCTGTGTCCAATAAACTTATGGAGACAGAGAGCAGGGCTCTCCTCTACCCCTACTGTTTCTTCACTGCATGCGACTGATAACAGCATGAGGCAATGTCTTCCGCTGCTGTCTGTGAGCCAATGAGCCAGTGAGCTGCTCTCTCAGGTAAGTATTGGGGGGGAAGGGGGAAGCTGCATACTGAAGGCCTTCATCTTTTAGAATCAATTACACTTGCTCTAGTGATGGTAGTAATGGGATTTATCAGGGCTAGTTTCCTGATGGTGACAACAATATCTGCATAATGTGCAATAAATCTGTCACTTTTATAGGGGTTCATTTACTAAAGGCAAATAGACTTTGTAAGGAAATCCAATCATGTGAAAGCAAAAACATGTTTTTTTCCCCTTACTTGTGATTGGGTGTATTCTTTGCAAAGCAAAATTGCGACACATTCACTAAGCTCTGGGGGAAATCCCCTTGAAAAGTGCAACTTCTCTTACAAACTGAACAGCCTATTTGCCTTTAGTAAATAAACTCATAATCTCCATTGGGAGAGTGCAAGACACGGGGGAGATTTACTAAAACTGGTGCACACAGAATCTGGTGCAGCAGTGCATACATAGTAACCAATCAGCTTCTCGGTTTCAGCCCCTGTTCACATTGGAGTGACTTGTCATGCGATTTGACAGGTAAAATCACATGACAAGTCACAGCCTATTGCCGGTAATCGTTCTGTTTAAATCGGCGCAACGCTGACTTGTGAAAGCAATTCCTGCACTACTTTTGTCAATTTTGGGTGTGACTTGCATAGGCATCTGTGCATGAAGCTCCACAGATGTCTTTAAAGTCGCACTGACATATGGCTTTGAAATCGTGCGATTTCAAATAAAGTCACACAATTTCAAAGCCGCAGTCAAAGTGAATGAGGGCTTATAATCAAAGCTTAATTGAACCAGCTGAAGTTAGAAGCTGATTGGTTACTATGCACAGCTGCACCAGATTTCTGTGTGCACCAGTTTTAGTAAATCCCCCCCCCCCCCCCCAGGGTGACACTGCAGGAGAACAACTGTGAGATATGGAGTGTTGACATCCTATAATAGGAGATGACTGAACAAGGACCTTCATGGCATAAAGACCAACTTTTGTTTATTTCATATCTGAACATTTGAATAGAATCTATTTAGTGATTGGCTTTATATATGTGCTAAAGTGTTTATGTGCCCAAACTATAGACCTTAAAGTTTTAACATATTTTTGCCAAGCAGTGAAAGACCAAAATTAATTTCTCCACAATTCCTATAGGTACAGAGGTGAATATAGGCTTTTTTTTAAGGGGTTGATTTACTAAAATGTTATATTCATATATTTTTTTAACCAGTTTCTGTTAATATAGAGCAGTGCACTTACACTTTGAAAATAAATAATACACTCTAATGGGAAAAAAGCAGAGGATAATACCAAACAAAGACTAAGGTTGTATGTCACAATGAATCAATAGTCCTTGTCAATTATGCTTACAATAAACAGCTATTTGTTCTTGTGCTGTGTGAGAAAAATAGAAAGGTTATGTATACAGTCAAAGATACAAACAATATTTATCAAAGTACAGACATTAACAAATATGGTGTAAGCAAGGCTTGGACGACATTCTAACCTATCAATAAACAGTACAAAAATGGTTCAGTGGCATTGATAGCAAGCAGGATAAATGCAATAAAGTTAATTTGTAGCAGGTTCTTTTCCAAAGGTAATTAGGATAAATAGATATACATGTTTATTATTGTACTATGTAGTTGATTTTAAATGGATTAGCAATCTTTTTAAAGAAAGTCAACCTTTTACTGTCTTTGAAACAGTTCCCATGGTTGAATTATATTTGTCTATATAATGTATATGCCAGTCATGTTCTGCTTTGGATTCACACACTCAACGCTTAAAGCGGAACTAAGCTGTATCTGACCATCACAAACTGAAAATGCTATTTAATTCATTTTAAACTAGTTGCTGACTGCCCTATAGCAAAAAAAAAAAAAAAAAAAAATGCAGTGGTAAACAAATACCACCAAGAGAAAGCTCTATTTGTGGGAAAAAAGACAAACATTTTATTTGGGTACAGTGTTGCATGACCGTGCAATTGTCAGTTAAATTAACGCTGTCCTGTATCAGAAAAAATGGCCTGGTCTGGAAGGGAGTAGATATTCCAGATCTGAAGTGGTTAATACTCAAAGCAAACTCATCCATTCAAGAAAGCTTGCAGGGACATTTTTTTGGCTTTATAAATGTCCTTTTTGCTGCAGCAGGTTCTATACATTGTACAGATGCACCCCTTTACAGGCAGACTAAGGGAACCCCCCCCCCCCCCCCCGGCACTATATTTAATGTCATTTAAAGTAATTTTTTATTTTTTATTTTTATTATTGCACTTTAAGCATCAGTAAATCTCGTCTCATTTAAAAATTATGTTTTTACAAACTTTTTTTTCACTGATACATGTCCCACAGGGCATTACCCAGATCCCCATAACCATTGTATGCCCAATTACTTTCATATAAGCCTTCAAAATGGTCACTTTTCATTTTTCCAGTTAGGTACCCATAGATTTCAATAGGGTTCGTTATTCAGGTCTGAACTTTCCAGATGTTCGAGAGTTGTGGTTTGAACCGAACAGGGGATCATTCAGTCCATCTTTACACTCAAGTTCCTCCACAAAAAATGAATTATACCATGCCCCTATTGACTTAGCATTGTGCACAGGAGCACAGTCAGACTTGAACAGAAAACAGTCTTCCTCAAACTGTTTCCACAAGGTAATGCCACGTACACACGATCAAACAATCGGGTGGAAAAGCCCGGCAAACTCAAGTCCGCCGGACAATCCCCCCATGTGTAGCCTCCGGCAGACTTTTTTTACCCGAAAGTACGGCGGACTTAGAAAGTAGTTTTGCACTCCAATCTTCCCGCCGGACTTGCATTTCGGCGGACAATCCGGCCGTGCGTATGCCAGTCCGCCGTACTTTTGAAATGAACAGACTTTTCCCGCCTGGAGAAAAGTCCACTCATTGTGAGCGGGTCTCCAGGTAGGCGGGGCCCGCGAAGGAGACGTCGCTGACCCCACCACCTGGTATGGACTTAAAGGGGAACCCCAACGCCCAAAAAAATCGGTGTAGGGGTCCCCCCAGGTCCACATCAGACCCTTGTCCGAGCACGCTACTCGGCCCACCAGGAAAGGGGGGATGAGCGAGCGCCCCCCTCCTGAGCCGTACCAGGCCACGTGCCCTCAACATGTGATGTCCCTATATAAGTTGCCGCACGTCGCGTCGGAGCCATTGTGAGCGGAGGATGCGACGAGGCAACATCTGAAGAGAAGAAGAGAAGAAGAGAAGAACAGAAGGTGGCGACGACGACAGTGGCGACAGAAGACCGGGCCACCGCCTGTAAAAGAGCTATAAGAAGGCGCAGTTCGCTCGCTCGTCCCCCCCTTTCCTGGCCGGCGGGGTAGCGTGCTCGGACAAGGGTCTGATGTGGACCTGGGGGGGAACCCCACGCTGATTTTTTCGGCGTTGGGGTTCCCCTTTAAGTCCATACCAGGTGTCGGGGCCAGCGACGTCTCCTTCGCGGGCCCCTCCTACCTGGAGACGCGCTCAAAACGAGCGAACTTTCCTCCACGTGTGAGGGCGAGTCCGTTCATTTCAAAAGTACGGCGGATAGTACGGCGGACTTAGTACGCTGTACTAGTCCTCTGAAAAAGTGCAGTGTGTGTGCAAGTAGCCCGTTCGGAAAGTCGGACGGACAGTCCGGCGGGAAGTCCGCCAGACTAAGTCCACCGAATAGTCGGCTACGTGTGTACGCGGCAGTAGAAGCACACAATTGTCTAAAATGCATTTGAATGCTGTAGTATTAACAGTGCAATTCATTGGAAACATCACTTAATAATTTGAGGGGGTGTTTATAAACCTTTGGCCATATGGACTAGGTGTAAATGTCATGTGTTAAAGTGGTTGTATACCCAAATTTGACATTTTTACCTAGAGGTAAGCCTATAAAAAGGCTTACCTGTAGGTAAAATTAATATCTCCTAAACCTGTACGGTTTAGGAGATATTCCCTTTACATGCAGCCTCTTTAAGAACACTTATTTCAGTGCTGTTCTTTCCTAGATTAAACTCTCTTAAACATTGTGGTGAGAGCACATTGGTACCATAAGCCCAATATTTCCAGTCCATATGCTGTCTACTTTCTGTCTCTACTATTTGATGAATTGAATAGGTTACTACAATGGAAGTCTTATGGGGCCACCATTAGTAATGGATACACATACTGTATAGCAATAAAAAACCAACAGAGATTCTAACTCTACCTTGCTCTGTTCAGAAAAAAAAACATCTACAGGTTAAAAAAAAAAAAGATAAAACAGATACAATTGTTGTGATATTCTAATATGGTATTATTCATTTAATTTTCAAAGCAAACTCACCCATTCATGTCTGCATGCTTTTTTTTTTTTTTTTTGAAAAATAATTTTGAAAAACACTCCCTAGTATTTCTGGCTGTGGAAATGTATTTAAATCCTGGGTGTGCTTAGCTAAGAAACTCCTCCTCCCCTCTTCTAGAGGAAGGAAGAAAGATGCCAATGAAGACTAGTGGGATGTATGAAAACATTTTGGCCTAGGCCAGAAACTGGGAAGCAACTGAAGAATGTAAAAACAAGAAGTTTAAAAGAAGTAAATATAATATACCTTCCTATCTATTTACTAAAGTTAGCAGTGTAAGGATTAAAAATAGTTAATGTTGATTGAGAGGGTTTTGATCTGCTTTAAAACATTGCTAATGATTGTTAGGCCTTGTATTCACATAGGCAGCGGCGGCCCATCCATTAGGGGAGCACAGGTACCACCCCCCTATCCATGTCCCCTGCCCCCTTATCTACATGCAGGCCGCCGGACCAGAGGCTCTAATAAGCTTCAAAAAAGGGTGGGCTTGGGGCGCAGAGCGCTGTGCTCTGAGTCCACCCAGCTGTGTGAAAATAGCAAATGAATATTCACTATTGCCACATTGATCCTCCTCCCGCCCAATCAGGAAGCAGGTCATCTGATTGGCTGAAAGGACAGGAGATCCTATTGAATGCCTAGGAGGAGGGGGGAGGAGAGGAGACGCCCCCCCCCGTAACCTTGGGGTATGTTCAGACTGACTGACCTAGAGCAGGCGAAGGGGGGGTGTGCCACCGAGGTGGTGGTTGTTTGCTGCCCCCCCACAAAAAAAACACTGTCCGTGTTTAGGTCTGCTTTGTTTTTGTACCTTATTCTGAGTGTGCTAGCATTGCACCGCCAAGCCGATTTTAGTGGAACTGGAGTATTTTTTCAGTGCATTACACCACAACACACAGATCATAAACATGGTATGTTAAAACATAAAATATTCTAAATATGCATAATATGCTAAAACATATATATATATATATATATATATATATATATATATATATATATATATATATATATATAATAGTGTGGACTGGCTAAGAACAATGGAGTGCCAAGAAGAATGCATGGCACTGCAACACACTACACCTATTTATGTGCATTGCATAACTGTATTTGTTTCTGTAACGTAAGAGTCAAAGAGAGATAATAAGCAGTTATGAGATGTGAATTGTCAAGGGTTCAGGAAATCCATACAAAAATTTACAAACCAAAAATCAGAAATCCATACAAAAATTAACAAGCCATGAATTCCAATGTAAACCGTATGGAAGTCCATAGGAGGTAAAACTTCATGAGCAATTGCCCCCCCAATCGTGGGACTGTTGGGCAAGTTATTTCCAAACAAATAGTATATTTGGACACTACTGCTGGGGCCCTTTTAATTTGTCTTAGAGGGCAACATAAAACATGTAAAACAAGTATAACATGTTTAAAAATTACAGGTTTAGCTGAAGGTTATATTATGGAACAATGTGATTTCCATGAATGGCTTCAGCAACAGCATACTGTAGTGTATATTTTTGGCTGGATTTTTTTTTTTTTATGGGTGATTGCCTATTTTTTATTAAAATGATGGCAATGGGAGAATGAATGTGATGTGAATTTGGTGCACAATATTTACTGCACAGCAGGGCAATGGCATTCTGCATACAAAAGGCAGAATTCATGAACAGTACCTCTGCCTCTGCCTCTAGGCCTGCTTGATATTATCTTTTTTTGGTAGGTCTATGAAGGAGGTAAGCTAAATGTAGGCAATGTAGAGAGCTTTTGGTTCACACTGTTTTTACGAAACAATGCAGTAGCTTGCCTCATAGAACTAGCAGCTTTGAGAATGGTTCAGCAACTAGCAAGAACTCAATGTTTTCTACGTAAACATATACATATAGTTACATAATTAGTGAGGTTGAAAAAAAGACACAAGTCCATCCAGTCCAACCTGTGTGTGTGCTTATATGTTAATAGTACATTGTATACCCCTGTACTTTGTGGTCGTTAAGGTGCCCATCTAATAGTTTTTTAAAAATATTGATGCTCCCCGCTGATACCACTGCTTGTGAAAGAGAATTCCACATTCTTACTGCTTTAACAGTAAAGAGTCCTCTATGCAGTTTAAGGTTTAACTGCTTCTCGTCTAATTTTAGTGAATGGTGATTGCTGTCCTTTGAGCACCCAAACTTAAAAAGGCTCTGGCAACACAAAATACCCCTATAAAATAGTAAAAAAGAGGCTTTGTACATGACGTGACACAGCATAAATGATTGTTCTCCTTTTCTCCCTTAAAATAATGCACAAAGAAAAATAAATTAGAAAAGACCCCATTAAAAGACCCAACAAGAGCTGCAGAGTATGGGGAGGGGGGTTTGTGAATACCAAGTACATATTTCCCTAACATCTCCCTATACATACTGTCATGTTTTCCCATCTTCTCTCTCTAAGTTCCAAAATACACTGAAAATTTGGCTACTAAGTCACATTTTTTTTTTTTTATAGTGAGGGGCCTAACTTATTAAAATTTCCCCATAATTTACTCTTCCAAGCCTGCTGACAATGGTTCAAAACCATGCAATGCAAAAGAAATTAAAAAGATGTGACATGACAAAATCACACATAAATTTGCTGCTCATGTGAATTTAAATCTGATGACTTCCATGTAAAACTATGGTTGACGCAAATCTGAACCTCATCGCTAATAATAACTTATAATGGCCAGAAAGCATTTTTACACAATTAAGATTTTCCAGTTCCCCAATATTTGGAAACACAGGTCCAATAAATGTATGTTCTGTAAAGGGAAAGAAAACCACAGAACAGGAACAGGAAAAAAGAACCTGCAGGATCCAGTAGTATTCCTGCTTTTAACCCAAGGAGTTAAACGGCGAGAACAGCTGCCCTCTGTATGTAGCTAGATGAGGAGTTCCAATTTCACTCTGACTTAACTGGCTGCATTCTTTCCAAGCCAACTGGCCTGATTTACTTATGCAAATGAGCAACAACAGATATAACGGAAAATTGTTATCAATACTCACCGTAATTTTGCTTTCCTGGTCTGTCCACACGTCAGCACACTATGGGTTAACTGTTCCTCATTATTCCTCAGGACCACCTTCTTCCAGCTTTATAAATCCCTGTCCTCCCCTCCCCCTCAGGTTCTTTTGTAGCTGCGACAGGCCACTTAGGGAGGGAAGCAAAGTTTTGCTGACATGAGGACGGACTAGGAAAGGAAAATTACGGTGAGTATTGAAAACAATTTTCCTTTTCCTGGTCATCCTCCCATCAGCACACTATGGGATATACCAAAGCTAATATAGGCATGGAAATAAACAACAAAGACTCTTCTAATTTCATGCTACATCACACTTTTATTTAATTAATTGATCAAAGGAGTTAATACTACTGACGCTCCAAACATCGAAAAGCTAGTTGGGTCCACATCAAGTTTGTGGTAGACATGGGCGCCGTCAATAAATTAGTTTCATTCTGTTCCATTACGGTTCGTATTCAAATTAATTCGTACTTCGTATTTCGTGTCCGAAATTCCGTTTCAATTCGTACGAAATACGAATTGTCGTTAGGTTCATTAACGTGTACGAACGTTCGTTACGATGAATTTAAAGGCAAAAATATACCTCAATATGACCGTCGATGCTGATGAAAGTTTTGTTTTTATCCGAAATATGAAATTCCGTTCCAAAATTCTTTCCTATCCGAAATACAAATTTTCCTTAGATGAGGGGCTCCCACCATCCCTGTGCTGTGCTGACTTCCTCCTGGGGATTCGTAAACAAAATTTAGTATTTCGTACAAAATTCGGACGCATGGCAATTCGTATTTCGGATCCTCCCGAACGTACGAATTTAGGGAAATTCGTCCGAATTTGAGATTCGTACGAAACGAATCGCACATGTCTAGTTTGTAGTGCTGAGCAAAATTCTCACAGGAATTCCAGCTAGAAGTCCTGCATATGTCTACCACTGGGATCTTTGCCACTGACACCCAAGAAGCTGCCATCCCTCTTGTAGAATGAGCCGTATAGTTTGTGGAGGAGCAAGGCCCTGTTGCTTGTATACCAAGGAGATAGTTCTTGTGATTCAGGTGGAAAAGACCCTTGATGGTGCTGCCTCCCCCTTCTTGGGTCAAAAAGGGAAGATGAACAAATTATTTGATTTGCATATCTGTTGTGCCCTTTGAAGATATGTTGATATCAAGCCGACCATATCCAGAGGTCTCAAATCCAACTGGTTCGTCTGCTCTGGAGGTCGTGTAAAGCAAGGTAACACTGCTTCCCAGTTTACATGAAACCTTGACACTACCTTAGAGTCTAGGGCTGAAGAGGGTCTCAGGATCACTCTGTCCGGATAAATAATGCAAAATGGTTCTTCACAGGACAAGGCTGCTAATTCCGATACCCTTCTGGCCGTTGTAAGAAGACCAGCCTGATTGATAGAGACCCCAGTGTGCATGGATCCGCCAGAATGAATGGGGGCTTCAATAGTACTTTTAGGACGGTGCTCAAGTCCCTAGTTGGGAAGAAGTTTTTCCTCGGTGGCCGAATTCTCATTGCGGGCTCTGAGAAATTGCTTTATCTAAGGCTCATTAGCTCATCTATGTCTGGTGAAGCAGGACAGGGCTGATACTTGAACTTTAATCGAGTTGTATGCCAAGCCTATAGTTAAAGCTTTTTGTAGAAGTTCCAAAATATTTGCGATACCCGTAGATAGCAGGGAGAAATTATGTTGTAATGCAAAGTCCACAAATCTTCTCCAGATCCTGGAATATGTGGTAATTGTTGTAGGTTTCCTTGCCCCTAGTATTGTAGCTATTACTTCCTCTGAGAGGCCCTGTGCATGTAGTCAGGCCAATTCAACAGCCAGGCCATCAGCCATAGTCTCTCCAGGTTGAGGTGCATCCATTGTTCCTGCTGTAACAGATCCCTCATGATAGGGAGGTGTACTGGTGGGGCTGATGCCATCTGCAAGAGCAGAGGAAACCATGGCCTCCTGGGCCAGAAGGGTACAATTAATATGGCATGCACCTCCTCCTTCACGATCTTCAGTAAGGTCCTCATGATTAATGGGAAAGGAGGAAACAGGTACACTAGGGGGAACCGCCACAAGATCAAGAAGGCATCTTGGGGTTTTGCCACGTTGTACCTGAACCTTGCGGCAAATTCTGGTACTTGCACATTCTCTTTTGTGGCCATAAGGTCTACATTGGGTGTCCCCCATATGGCAAAAATTGGTTGAATATAGCAACTGCTAATTGCCCATTCTCCCTGGCTTGGAGATCTCCGGTTCAAGCGGTCTGCTATCTGGTTTTCAATACCTGGAATGTACACTGCTGTTAAATCTTCCACATGAGTCTCAGCCCAGTGGAGAATCTTGGGTGCCACTTGAAGTAATGCCAGACTCCTGGTTCCCCCCTGTTGGGTGATATATGCTACCGCCGTCTGGTTGTCCAATCAAAGTTTGACTCGAGCTCCCTGAATCATCCCCTTAAATGCCACAAGGGCCATGTATGCTGCTTGAAGCTCCAGTAAATTGGAGTATCTAGTTTCCGTCATGCTCCACCTGCCTTGAACCTGCTCGCAGAGGCAGTGAGCCCCCCAGCCCTGGAGGCTGGCATCCGAGGTAATTACAATCCAGTCTCCCAAGCTGAGAGGCATGCCCCGCAACAGGGTTTCTGGCAAGGTCCACCAGTTCAGACTCTGTCGGATTCTCCCCGGTAACAACCAGATCTTCTGGTCCTATGACCGCTCATTCCATTGTCCCAGGAAGGACACCTGGAAGGCTCTCATATGGAATCTTGCCCAAGGTAACGCTGTGATAGCTGTGGTGAACATCCTCAACATTGTCATGCAGTCGGTGTCTCCAGTACCCTGTAGACACAGGCTTTCAGTTCAGCTACCTTGCGATCTGGTAGAAGAATCCGCCCTGACTGCATGTTGAACACCATGCCTAAGTACTCCATCTGTTTGGCAGGAATGAGCTTTTTTGACTGTTTATTAGCCACCCGAAGTTGGACTGGATCGCTGTCACCCTTTCACACTGTAATGCCAGCTGTTTGCTTGAACGTGCCATGACAAGAATGTCATCTAAGTAATGGAAATTTTTTATTCCCTGCAATCGCATAAATGCTATAGTTTTCAAAAGGATTTTATAGAAAACCCTGGGAGCTGTGTTGATGCCGAAGGGCAGACATCTGAAATAATAATGTCTTTCCTATATTATGAATCTGAGGTACCTTCGATGATGTTTGTAGATTGGGACATGCAACTAGGCATCTGCCAAATATATTGAGATTAACCAATCTCCTTGTTGAACTACTGATGCTATTGTATATACGTATATATATATATATATATATATATATATATATATATATATATATATATTAAGCAACACGTTACTTGCGTGTGCGGCACTCTTTTACAATTTTTGTCCCCCGTAGGCTCCTCCTACCTTTCCACAGAACTTCGTGCCTGCTGTGGCGAGCTCATGGCTACAGATGAACGAGAAAACAATAAGTTAAGTAATGAACGCATACTAGTAACTATCCTCTTCCCTTCCCTTTATTTTATTTTACAGGAGAGTGTAAGATGCACATAAGACATTTCAAGAGTTTGGGGAGAAGGACTGTGAAATCACTTACCAAAATCCCTGAAATACACAGTGATGGTTGTCTACTGCTGCTGCAGTGTCTGGCTTTATGGTGTGCTGCTTACCCCGGCAATGTGTGGCTGATCCCGCTAAGCCCTGCCCCCCGTGAGATAATTTGGTGGTGACCTTGGCTCCAGAGGAGAAGATGCAGGTAAATTCCTCTTCAGTTTGCCACAGATAAGTGTGTCCTTTAGACAACAAATGCCCACAGCCCGGCACAGGGTGTCCAGTGTCATAAGAGGATTTACCTCTATCCATTCTGGACCCTCCAACCCCAGGAGAGGCTCAACCTGGGGGGGAAGATTTGGTAGGGGTGTAGATGGAATTCAGTCCAGTGGCCTGGCGACCAATGAAAAAAGAACACGAGGGGGAAGGGAGGACAGGGATTTAAAATGCTTGGAGAGGGTTAATGAGGAACAGTTAACCCATAGTGTGCTGACGGGAGGACGACCAGGAAATATTGCTGCAGCATGCTTGCATTGCAAGCCTACTGTATATGTGCATACTACTGTCTACACACTCACTACTTGCCATCCCTGAACCTATCTAGCTAATTGTACACTGATGTTCAGTGTGAATGGTACCATCCTAAATAGTTGCATGCGTTCAATATCCAAATAATACAGATTTTTTGTAAAACATTTAACTTTGCACACAACCTAAAAACTGAGTAAACCCAAGCAGCATGACACAAAGACAACACGATTTATTCAATGATAAAATTAAATGAAAAATGTTGCAGTAAGGATAAAGTGGTATTAAAAATTTACACAAAACATATATTATAGCAAAAAAATACAATATTGATAAAGCGCTCAACATATAAATGATTGAAACCAAATAACTACATCAATATACTATATATAAGTGCTCAAAATATCACTACAAAACAGTCCAAAGATTAAAGATGCAGTCCATAATCCCCTGTGCAGACACTATATTTAGGAGGTGCTCTCCATGCAGACCCTTCACCTTCCCTCCTAACTAAGAGTACTCTCACCTTCAATATCTGATCCTCATTACAAAGGTCAAATAACATGTGCCTTGAAAATATGAACTAGGTACTCAGACTCCAAACCCAACATCTCCAGCAGGGATGGATTCTTCTCCCCAATCAACTCCCAGCTTGTAGTCTCAGGATTAGTAGAGGGAAAGGTCATCCTCAGTCATTCACACACATCAGGCTCAAGGAAGACAAAATAGAGAATATAGTGCTCATTGACCAGATTCAGTGTTTTTTTTGACTACATATGATTTTATCCAGTGGCTTGACACTCTGTACCTACTGTATTTGCAGTGCTTATATTCAGAGAATGTAAATGCAATATTTGTGGTTATTCTATTTTACTAACAGATACAGAAGTGAGCACAGTATTCTCTATTATGTCTACCTTGACCCGAACTTGTGTGAATGAATGAAGCTTGATCTTTCCATCTACTAATCCTGAGGCTACAAGCTGGGAGTTCATTGTGGAGAGGAATCCACCCCTGCTGGAGTGCACCACTTAAATATAATGTCTGCACAGGGAATTATGGACTGCTTCTTTGTACTTTGGAATTATTTTGCACTGATCTTTTGAGCACTTGGATATTGTATATTTATATAGTTGTATACTTTTAAAAATCTATATATTAAGCACTTTGTTAATATTGGAATTCTTAATATTGGAATGCTATAATATTGTTTGTGTATATCTGTAATACAACTTTATGGTTAGTGCAACACTTTTTAATTTAATATTAGTGTACTTTGTGTCTTCTGTTCCATTAACAGGATTTTTGAACCACAATGTTTAAAAAAAAGTACAAATAAAAATGAAAAAAAAAAAGACCAATTCACTAAGCACAAGATGCACATGCATTGAGGAAAGCACCAATTTTAAAAATGAATTATACAATACTGTCCTAGAGATAAAGTCAGTGTATGTATATGTATTACTGAAAATGCTGAAGCACCACAGTATGGGATGGCAGATGGCAGCGCTGCTTGAACTTTGACACATGCACACAAAAATCCACAAATGCTCACTTCTGGGTACTGAAGTGTTTTACAAATTAGGGTTCCACTTTACTTTTTCCTCAGCTGTATGTTCTTATTGCTTTATTTATTTGAATTAAAAAAAATGCAACAGTAAGACGAACCTCCCTCACAACAAAAAAAATAATAAATCTGAAAAAAAAATGCATTTTATCTAAGCACTCCACCTATTAGCTGATTAGTAAATTCTTTGTGTAGTATATACACGTACGTGCTTGTAGCTTGTGTTTGTGCAATGAATGAACACATAATAAATGGTACCTTCCATGAGCATACTATTTTCTCCCAGAACTTTCACATCTTCCATTGGACAAATAATATCAGTTTTGAGTCTTGACACACTCATTGTGATCAGATTAGTGTAACTGAGTTACCTGTGTGGCCATAAATGCAGATATATGTTCCTGACATTCATTAAAACGTTCATTAAAACTGCAGAAGCATTGGAACGTTATTAGAATTATTGTATGATGGAAGTATGTAATGGAGCTACTGTATGTCTACCAGCATAGGCAGTACATCAGTTATATACATTTCCCTCTATATTGATATCCTGGTTGAATGTGTTTTGATATAATATCATTGTTTTTATAATTTTTTCTATTATTGTTAACTTTCATCGTGTATACCAAAATCCAATGGAAAAAAGACGCCGCTCCAGCTGAGATAAGGAAGCCTAATGATCCAGCAGGTGCTCACCTCGGCTCACCTCCGAACACAATGAAATGTGAAGAAATGGCCGCACACCACTGTAGATCAGAATCCTCTTTATTTGGACATCCCAAAAATGACAGGCATCAGAATGCTGGGTAGACACGTTTCTCACACTTCACGTGCACTTAGTCATTAAGGTAATGACTAATCACACATGAAGTGTGCGAAATGTGCCTACCCAGCATTCTGTCATTTTTAGGATATCCAAATAAAGAGGATTTTGATCTACAGTGGTGTGCAGCCATTTCTTCTAATTTTATACCAAAATCCACCTTTGGGTATACTCCATTCCACCTGATGTTTTCCTTGGCATATGATGTATTTGATTTGGAATGAATAGAAAGATTATATTAGATACAAATAATTTCAAAGCTCATTCAGAGGTGCTAGGCAATTATCAATGCCTCAGTGCACACAAAGGCGATATACTGTAAAACTGTTTACTAGATCAGGTGTGTAAAAAGCAATTCCACTCATATCAATCCATACAAGAATTTCAGTAATAATAGCGTTAGGAAATACTATGCATTTATGAATACTTATTATATATACATATATACATATGGATTAAAGGTTGTTTTATATATATTTTTTTATTTCTAAATGAGGATTATATATAATACATATATTTTTAAAGCAGTTTAGAAAAATGAAAATTGTAGAATAGCAAATACAAACTCATCCATATTTTGATTTATTTTATTAGACGTGAAGTATTCTTTTTTAACCTTTTTTTTTTTTAATGAACATCACTGTTAATTTGTGACATTTTTTTTTTTTTAACACAGATTGCTATCTAATATACATGTCACTGCCTTGGATCATTTAGCTTCTTTTTTTTTAATCAGAAAAAGTTTTTATTAGAGAAACATAATGGTACAAGACATCCATACAATGGCCTCACATAATGAGAACACACACAATATGAAATCAGAGTAACAAACATAATCTTCCCAGAACCAGCATATCAAGGAGGTGCAGTAAATAAGAATAAGGGAGACCGGATAATAGACAGGATGTCAGCAAATCTGTCCTCAGCATAAGAAGCAGGAGGGAAGAAGGAGAAAACTATTGTGCAGTTACAGTATTCAAATTTTACATTTTCTTAGTCAATAGGAACAAAAAAATATATAAAAAAAAATAAAAAAAGAAGTAACAGAAAAAGAAAGCAGAATAAACTAGGGGGAGGGAGAGATAGTCAGAGATCCCTGAGCCACGGAACATATAGAACCAGTACCGTACGCAATACCCACAGTTATTGGCATTCAAAAGCATTCTTCAACAATTGTATACATCCAAACCAAACAGGTAAGACAGGACCCATGGGAAATATCAAGGACAGATCAGCCCTGCAGTAACCTATTCTGAATCAACTGGTGCGGTGCCAGACCTGGGACGTCCAGCCAGTCCTGCCACATATTATAAAACTTTTGGGGGGTATTTCTATGTTGGTATGCCAGCTTTTCACGTATCAACATCCCGTTAACCCGATCAATCCACTGTTGCCTGCTGGGTACCCTGGGCGTGATCCACATCTGGGCTATCAGTTTACGAGCCATATAAAGCAGCCTGAGAATCGCCGTGCAAATGGCCGGGGTAAGGGACTCCTCGTCCAGGGCCCCCACCAGGCATTTCTCCGGGCTTGTGGGAATCATGATTCGAAATACCTGATGAATAGTTTCCAGAATCGTAGTCCAGTAACGAGTCAGTTTAGGGCACTTCCAGAACATATGGAGAAGGTCACCGTGGTCTCTTTTACATTTAGGGCACAGGGGGGAGTCCCGGAGGCCCCAAGCATACAATTTAGCTGGTGTCTTATAGGCTCTATGTAACAAATAAAGATAGGAAAGTCTCTGGGAGGCCGACACTGATACCCTGTGGGCAGACATAAGACAGAGATCCCAGGTCTCACCATCTAGAGGTCCTAGGTCCCCTTCCCATCCACGCCTGCACGGCAACATAGCCGAGTCTTGAAGCACCCCGGTAATAATGGCATACCCCTTAGAAATCATACCCTTCCTACTGTCCGTCATCATTATAGAGTGTATAATTGCATGGTCAACCAAGGCAAGTGGGGTAGCTCTGGACTGAGATTGTAAAGTGTGTCTCAATTGAAGGTATTTAAAAAAATCAGTGCGTGGTAGTGCGAACTCCCTCTGTAGCTCCAAAAAAGACTTAAGGGTGGGGCCATTGTATAATTGGGTCAAGTATTCCAGACCTTTCACCTGCCAGCTGCGGAAACCTTTGAGTCTCAGCAGCTGATAATAAAAACCATTGTCCCAAATAGGGGTTAGAGAAAAAAAGCCCTGGATTTTCAACAGTCGCTTAATATATTTCCAGAGTGTGTTTAATAAGACCACAGTCGGAGCACCCTTAGGAAGATGAGGGAAGCCCGCCTCTAAGTTTGAGAACGCTACACGGTGGTGAGCCGTATTGCTCAGCAACTTGCGAACAGGGTCCAGTGAATCTTCCAGTCCCAAACCACCAAGCTGCTGTAGTTGAGACGCCAAAAAATAGGCCCTGGCATGTGGAACAGCCAGGCCCCCGTCCTCTTTACCATATTGTAATGTTCGCAAACTAATCCTGGCAGCTTTTTTACGCCAAATTAGTTCTCTGAATTGGGAGTCTATTTTGTCAAACCAGTACTTGGGTATCCACACCGGGGAGTTGTGGCAAACGTATAATAATTGGGGAGCCCAGACCATTTTTATAAGATTAGCCCGCCCCACCACTGATAACGGTAATTTGCACCAAGCCTTGCATTTTCCCCTAAATTTAGTCAGCAGAGGGACCAGGTTTAATTGAATATAGTGTGTGACCTCTCGGGAAACCTACACCCCCAAATATCTGAAAGTGGACACCACTTGAATCATAGCTGCACAGTCAGGGAGGGCGGTCGGTATGGGGTCTAGGGGTAAGAGTACTGACTTATTCCAGTTAATAGAAAAGCCAGAAAGAGCACCAAAGTCCGTAATTAGGGTCATAACGGCCAACAGGGAGTCCTGCGTGTCACCTAGGTATAGCAAAGTATCGTCTGCATAGAGCGATACTACATCCACACCCGTGTTACGAATAAAACCTTTAATACCAGCATCTCCCCTGATCCTAGCAGCAAGAGGCTCGAGAGCCAGAGCAAAGAGCAAGGGAGATAAAGGGCAACCCTGCCTGGTACCACGAAACAAGGGAAAGGGTTCCGACGTTGCAGAGTTAACCCTAATCCTAGCTACAGGGTTAGCATAAAGTAGTCTGACCCATCCAATAAACCGTCTGCCTAGGCCCATCTTTTCCAAAACCTTCCACAGGTAAGGCCACTCGACACTGTCGAAGGCCTTAGCTGCATCCAGCGAAAGGATGGCTCAGTTACCAGGGTTTAATACAGGGACTTGAATATTTAGATAAAGACGTCGTATGTTTTGTGCCGTGGATCTCGTAGGTATAAAACCCGCCTGGTCATAGTGCACTAACTTCTGAATAACGTGAGACAATCTGGTCGCCATGACTCTAGCCAGCAACTTAACATCCGTTGTAAGTAGGGAGATAGGCCGGTAGGAGTCAGGGGACGTTGGCTCCTTACCTGGCTTCAATAACACAATTATAATGGCCTCATTCATGGAGTCCGGAAGCGTGCCAGAGTCCAATGCATTATTAAAAACATTCAAAAGTGTCGGCAATAAGGTGGCCGCATATCGTTTATACACCTCAGAAGGAAGCCCGTCTGCCCCCGGAGATTTATTGTTGTGGGTGTGTTCCAATGGTCAATGGGGCATCCAGCTTACAAGCATCAGAAGTAGACAAGCAAGGTAGGTCACTCCCAGCCAGAAAAGCATCAATCTCTTCCGCGCTGGGATGGACCTTGGATGCATACAAATCAGCATAAAACGAGCGGAAGACTTGCAATATAGAGGGAGTATCCGTGTGGAGTTCCCCCCATGTATCACACAGGGAGGAAACCATCGGAGTGGATCCCTGCGCTCTCGCCAACACAGCCAGCATGTGACCAGTAGCTTCGCCCTCCTCAAAGTGTGTTTGTTGCAGAAAAAATCGCTTATTTTCCGCCAACTGTAAAGTCAGCTGAGTAGCCATAGCCTGTGCACTCAGCCAAAGCTTTTTAGTACCATCTGAGGGATGGTTGATATAACGGTCCTCTGTATCCTTAAGGGTTTTACAAACCTCCCGCTCCCAGGCCTTAGTATTTGTTTTAATAGAAGTAATAGCGGCAATAAATTGACCTCTCAGAAAGGCTTTTGCCGTATCCCAAACCGTACCCAAAGGGGCGGAACCAATATTGTCCCGAAAAAAAATCTGGAGGTTGTCACTAATGGGGTCGGGTGAGGGAAAAAGCGTCAGCCAGAAAGGGTTCAGCTTCCATAGTCTCGGGGTAGCTGCGGTAAATAGATTAAGTTCGACCCAAAAGGATGAATGATCAGAAACGTGTCTGTCTCCATAACCAGAGTCAACAACAAAAGGGAGTAAGGCCGCGTTACCCAACCCCAGGTCAATGCGCGACAGGCTTCCATGAGCGGTAGAGCAGCACGAGTAGCACCTGACCCGGGGGTGGGAAGTCCGCCACACATCCTTCAAACCAAGTTCAGACAACAGGTCTGCGAACGGGGTATCACCCGCAGGGCGGGAAGGCATGGGCGGGGGAGCGGGAATCTTATCCCATCTATGGTTAAGATAGTTATTAAAGTCACCCAGTGCCAGCAGGGGGACCGTATGGTGAGGGGCCATAAACTTGGCCAAACATCGGAGAACTTCAGCTGAGTACGGGGGTGGCACATAAATATTAGCTATAATACATGCCCAATTACCAGTCCTGCCATGCAGAAAAATATATCTTCCCCCAGGATCAATAACCGCCCGAGAACAGATAAAGCGGGTATCCTGACGTATCAAGACACTCACCCCCCTAGCAAATGCGGAGAACGTAGAGTGAAACTGGATAGGGTATGTCCTCGGGCTAAGACTAGGTATGTGATCCGGGGGGAAATGAGTCTCCTGCAGGCAGACAATACCCGAACCCATGGCCTTCAAATGCCGGAGGACAGCCAGGCGCTTCACAGGGCTGCTTAGTCCCCTGACATTCCAGGAAAGGCACTTAACGGTGGTCGACATTGCTCAGTAACATAAAAATGTGTACACTCAACATATGTGATAACAGTATCAAAATAAACAGGAAGGTAATAGCAGACCAAAGCACCCCGGCATAGTCACACCAAGAGCCAGAGCATCTGGGCAGGACAAGCACAAAGCCCCCCGTCATAGTTCCGGATCCAGATATGTAGGCATTGTCTGCGTAACAAGGAGAAGGTTGTGGAAGCAGAGGGACTCTGTAGAAAAAGAAAAGGTGGGAAAAAAAGGGAAACAAAACAAAAAAGAGACAAAAAATAAAATCCAAAAAGCAGGGGGAGAAAAAAAAGAGGTCAGGTGCAGAACCAAACAGGCCCTGAGTCTGCATAACAAGGGTGGGACGTGCCCCCACTATCCTTATGGGGGGATGGGGGGGAAGGCCACGGAAACACCCAGAGAAAACATTCCCAGGTAACAAAAGGGGTTTCATCCAAACAAGCAGCATAGTCTGTCAGTAGGTAATAAGAAACACTGAGTCCTGCGTGCTCCGCCGAATCTGGAAAAAAAGATAGTCCCCATCAGAAGAAGTCATTCGGATCCGGGAGGAGGGCGTTGTTGCCTGGCTTCTCTAAGCGCCTTATCTTCGCGGTCCAGCCACTGCCTGGCCGCAGCAGGGCTATCAAAGAAATGGGTAGAGCCCAGGGCGGTGACCCGAAGATGGGCCGGGTACAGCATGCCGTATTGAACATTAAGATCCCTGAGCTTCTTTTTGACTTCAATAAACGTTGCCCGTTTCTTCTGTAGTTCTGCTGAGAAGTCAGGAAACAGCGATATTTTGGCATTGTCAATCACCATCTTGTCAGAGAAGCCTCTGACCTTGGAAAGTACCGCATCCCTGTCTTTGTAGTTGAGGAGTTTAAACAGGAAGGGACGTGGGTGGTTACCAGGAGGCAGCGGGCGGGATGGCACCCTATGGGCACGTTCCACAGCAAAGAGAGGAGAGAAGGATTCCCTGCCAAAAGTTGCAATCAACCAATTCTCAATAAAGTCTACAGGATTTCTGCCCTCAGCCTTTTCCGGAATCCCCAGAGCGCGCACATTATTGCGTCTCATGCGATTCTCCATTTCGTCGAGTCGCATAGCGTGTTGCTCAGTAAGATGGCAATTGAATCGCAAGTCTCTCTGCATGGGTGCCATGTCATCCTCCACTGTGCTCAGCCGGCCCTCCAGGGCTGAGGCCCTCTCCCTAAGCTTCTGCATATCATGACGGACAAAAGTAATCTCGGCTTTCACACCTTTAATGTCAGCAGAGAGAGTGGTTATAGAGTGATTACATGAGGTAACCGCAGTAAATATGTCTCTCAAAGTAGGTTCTGATGGATCAGCAGCAGGGGAGTGAGCATGCAGCTCAGGGACACCGCCATCAGGGGTACTCACTGTGTTCCATGGCGCAGGGAATCCATCAGCATCCTCCAAGGGAAGAGTGTCATCAGCTTCAGGGGACCCTTGGGGGGTAGCCCCGGACGAGGGTGGACCGGCTAGGGCTTCTTTATAGGATTTCCCTCCATACAGGAGTTTCTGCGCTGCCTCCTTGTAACAGTCTTTCGCCGTCCTCCGCGCGCCAGCGCCATCTTGGTCAGGAGGATCCGGCTGGGCCTTGCTCAATTTGTGTCCCTTAGACATGTCCGGTGTCCTGCGGGGTCCGGAGGCAGAGCCCGGTCGTCTCCCGGTACCCGGTGGAGCAATTCTGGAGCTTTTCGCCGCCCTAGCGCGGGCTGGGGAGGATGTATGTGCGGATGATCAGCGGAGCTCCGGGAACACACGTCTGCCTACATGCGCTGCTTGGCCACGCCCCCCATCATTTAGCTTCTTAAGTATCAGATGCTTTTGAAGCCTATAAGCTCTAACCAAATGTAGCTGTATACATTGTATTAAGTAGCCAATAACTCTACAACTAATTTTCCCTTTAAGTTTTTATTTGTGTTTTTTATATTGTTATTAAATAATCTAGTAATTTTGAATACATTCTATTGTCATGTGACAGCTGCAAGTTCATGAAGCAGACAGTTTCATGTACCCACAACCCATGTAACCATCATAATTAGCTGCCAGGGTGTCTACATTAGTGGGAACCACACCAATTGGTTCCCAGTGAATAATGTGTACCTCACCTCAACATTTCATATACCTAAAATGTGCCTGCTGTACTATGTACTTTTATAAAAAAAAAAAAAAAAAAGTATTTTGTGCTCTATGTTTTACTTCCTTTGTGTAAAATATCTGGTGATTCTGCCAGTCTCCCCACTTTCCTGGTTCAAACTGACTACATCAGGCATTGAATCACATCCCAGAGTGGTCAGTTTGCTTCTTTAAATCCTAACGCATTATGATCAGACTTGTGCTGATTAACACCCCCCCCCCCACACACACACACACACAGCTAATCTTTGCCTCCTGCTTACATGTCCCCTGCAGTCTCTACTCCCACCTCTCTAAGCCCCTTATGCATATATCAAAGTCCCAGAAGATGCTGGGACTGTGACATCATAATGGGCGGGGACATCATCCGACGATGTCCCTATATAAGTCACCGCACGCCGCGTGCCTGTCATTGTGGCCAGAGTCAGCGACGAGGCAACAGCTCAAGAAGAGAAGAACAGAAGAGAAGAACAGAAGAACAGAAGGCCGGACCACCGCTTGTAAAAGAGCTAGAAGAAGGCGCGGAGGCCCGGCAAGAAGAACCAAAGAGGGGGACAAGACCCCCGAAGAGGGGGACAAGACCCCCGAAGTCGGAAGAAGAGGGCGGCGGCGAAGAAGAAAGCCGGGCTCCTCCGCTAGTAAAAGAGCTAGCAAAAGAGCAGAAGACAGCAGAGGAGTCTGGCGACAAGACCCCCGAAGACGTAAGAAGTCCCCCGGAGCTGTGCAATAAACTATTTTAACCCTTGTGTGTTGTGTTTTTTTTTTACATTTTTTTCACAGGTGAATGGGTAGGGGTACATTGTACCCCATACTCATTCACATAGAGTGGGGGGCCAGGATCCGGGAGCCCCCTTATTAAAGGGGGCTCATGGATTCCCATAAGCCCCCCGCCTGTAGACCCCGACAACCAATGGCCAGAGTTGTCGAGAAGAGGCCCTTGTCCTCATCAACATGGGGACAAGGTGCTTTGGGGTGGGGGGGCCGTGCGGTCCCACCTTCCCCAAAGCACCCCCCATGTTGAGGGCACGCGGCCTGGTATGGCTCAGGGGGAGGACGCTTGCTCGTCCCCATCCCCTTTCCTGACCAGCCGGGTTGCGTGCTCGGATAAGGGTCTGATATGGACCTAGGGGGGGACCCCCACGCCATTTTTTCGGTGTAGGGCTTACCCTTTAGCTTCATACCAGGTGATGGGCCTGCTTCCTTCGCTGGTCCCGGCTACCTGGAGCCGCGCTCAAAATGAACGGATTTTTCTCTGTGTGTGTGGGCAAGTCCGTTGATTTCAAAAGTACGGCGGATAATCCGGCGGACATAGTCCGCCGCAAACGTACCGGTTTGTCCGCCAGACTAAGTCCGCCGGATAGTCAGATGCATGTGTACGCAGCATTACTCACCAACTTTGACTACTAGTGTTAGCCTATTGATCTACTGATCATTGTCGCATCTGACAATTGAACCCTGTTGAATGTGCCAGTCTTCCAATTCAGAACTAGAGTCTTAGGCCGCGTACACACGGGCGGACTGTCTGACGGACTTGGTCCGCTGAAACGTGTTTCAGCGGACAATCCGCTCGTGTGTGGGGTTCAGCGGACTTTTTCTGTGGACAGTCTGGCGGACTAAGTCTTTCGGAATTTCCGTAATATTGTCCGTCCAAACTTGGTTTCAGCGGACAGTCCGCTCGTGAGTAGGCTAGTTCGACGGACTAAGTATGGCGCATGCTCAGAAAGGATTTACATGGCCGAAGGTTGCATTGCAGTGTATTGGACGTCGTATTTCTAGTCCCGTCGTACGTGCCGTACACGTCATCGCGCAAGCTTTCAGCGGACTGTCTGTTCGTCGTGTGTGGTCAAGTCCGTTCATTCAAAACTGTCTGTCGGATTGTCTGACGGACTTAGTTGGACGGATAGTCCGCCCGTGTGTACGCGGCCTTACAATTCATTGTCTCTTCATTAAACTTCAGCCCTGGAGGAGGGGGAAAGCATTGAGCTCCCAAAACTTATGTGTTTTGTATCCATGTGAGCAAATAATAATTTAAAAAACTTTTAAATTCTCAGACCTTTTGTTTAACACTCTCATTGGGTCTTGTACTTGTGAATCTTCATATCTGAGCTCCATGATTTTGGAACACCCTGCTTTAGTTTAAACCTTACCAGAGCCACAGTGCCTTAACACAATCTGATTGATCTATAGATAGATTGAATCCAACTCCTCATGTTCAGAACTGATTACCCCCGATAGTTTACAAAACAGAGGAAAAGCACAGCTTAGAATTGCACTGTGTAACAAGTTCTTAACACCTATGGCACTGGTAGGTAGGGTAGCCAAAGTACTTCCATTCCCACTGAACCAAGCATGGCAGGGTCCACCAGACTGACAAAGACCAATGTGATGAGACTTCCAGAGCCTAATAAGTACTCCAGCTCCATATTTGATTTCTAGTTCCATTTCCTAGGTGTACTGCATGAGCAGGATTGGCAAACAGTGACATATGTCTACCCAAATAACATTCCATAGGTTAATGTAATCAGGAGCAGTTGGCAGCCACATGTTCCAGTCCTTGACACCTGACACTGCCATAACCTAAAATGAAGTGTCTTTGTCAAAGAAGAGATCCCTTTTGGGCTAGGAGGCCATTTATAACTGGCACAAACAGGAGTGTTATCCCCCTCCTTAAGAGCCTGTTTACTGCAGATGATAAAAAGGAAAACTCTTACATGAGGTTGATGTTTTAAAGTTTCCAGGGGTTACTGACTTGGCAAACAGATCCCAAAGAAAGTCGGTAGTGGCATTACATCACTGCAAAGGGACACCAGCTTATCCTTACTCTTGGGGTTAGCATGTCTAATGTGCTGCTGTACCTTAACAGACAAGTCTTTACTGTAATGGTTGCAGAACACTCATTCCAAAATATGAGCATGCTTAAAGAATATGTAAACCCAAGGTTTCACATTCATGATATGTGCCTTTTGTGCCATGCAGTTGTATGGAAAAAGTACCCTATTCTTTTTGCATTGCTACCTTTGTGTGAAATACCTTGTGTCCTTCCAGTCCCTCTGCTTTCTTTTCTTTTAAAAACTGATCAAGCTAAGCAGGCGAACACACTAGGGTCAGCTCTCTATCTATGCTGGGAACTCAGTGTGCTCTCCTCCAATGATCAGACTTGTCCTGACACACCCGCTATTCCCCTCCCCCCAGCTCTTATGCAGTTGAGAACAGAGGAAATGTGATCGCTTATAAAAAAGGGAAAAAAGATATTTATAATATTTTATTAGATCTATACAAAAATGTTTTGCTTTAATTTCTATTTTAAATTGAATTGGTGATTTTACAAGGTGATCATTTACAATCACTTCCAAGTGGTTCTAAAGGCAAAGGACTTTTACCTTAATGCAGAGACTTTCAATATCAGCTCTCCCCTTAACCACTTCCCACCCGGCCAATGCATATATACGGCCGGGTGGGAGCCGTCTACTCCTGATAGGACGTTCAGGAACGTCATTCAGGAGTAGCGGGATCGCGCGCGCGCGCCCGCGCAGCGGCGCGATCCCGATGTGCTCGTGTCACCCGGACACGGCACATCTCAGATCGGCAGGAGGGCTCTGTGATTGGCCCTCCTGATCACATGACGGCCGTGTCCAATCACGGCCGTCATGTGATGTAAACAAACAGCCGGTTGCTAGGCAATCGGCTCTCCTCTCCTCATACGGAAGTCACCGCTGAGGAGAGGAGAGCAGAACGCTGCAGCCGGCTGATGATCAGTGAGTATGGGCTGCTTTTTACAGCTTTTTACTCACTGATCATCAGTATAGTGTAAACACACAACACACCACACAGTACAAACACAGTCCCCACACATGTCCCCAAAACACACATGTCCCCAAAACATACATGTCCCCAAATAATAAAAACACATGTCCCTAATAATAAAAACATGTCCCCCACATATGTCCCACTAAAATCACATGTCCCAATGATTATCTGCACACATATGTACGTGATCACCTGCACACATATGTACATGATCATTTGCGTACATATGTCCGTGATCACACAAACCAATTATTATACACTTAACGGAATTTTTTTTTACCAAAAACATGTAGCAGAATACATTTTGGCTTAAATTTATGACAAAATTTGATTTTATTGGATTTCTTTTCAAATAGAAAAAAGAAAATATAGTTTTTTTTCCAAATTTCCGCTATTTTTGCGCTTATATCGCAAAAAAAAAAAAACGGAGTCGTGAATAAATAACACCAAAATAAAGCTCTATTTGTGCGAACAAAATGATAACAATTTCATTTGGGTACAGTGTAGCATGACCGCGCAATTGTCACTGAAAGCGCTAGAGCGCTGAAAGCTGAAAATTGGGCTGGGAAGGAAGGGGGTGAAAGTGCCCTGTATTGTAGTGGTTAAACACTTGCATGAGTCTTCTCTCAATCCAGCACTGTCCCATCTGCAGAAGTTCCCTCTTAGATCCCTTTCACATTGGGGCCACCCGTGCATTAGCGGTAAAGCGCTGCTTGCTTTAGCAGGATACTTTTAACCCCCGATAGTGGCCAAAGAAGGAGTTAAAACACCCATGTTGCAGCACTTCTGAAGTGCTTTTTAGGCGCTTTGGAAGCGCTGGCCATTCATTTCAATGGGCTGGGCATTTTGGGAGCGCTGTATACAGAGCTCCCAAACCACCCCACTGAGGCTGCATGCATGACTTTTTCTAACATCCCGCTAGTGCTAAAAAAGCCTGAAAACTGCCTCAGTATGAAAGGGGTCTTTCTGTATTCACAGGACACAGTGGCACCAAATCATCTGAGGGGGGAGTGAGGGTGGCGCTGGGCTGTGCTGCATGTGTCTATAGATGTACAAAGATTGGCTCAGGAGTATACCCACACGAGTGCCCCCATAGCAAGCAGCTTACTATGGGGACCCTTTGAGAAAAGGAGCTGACAGAGCTAGCAGGGGAACTCCAGAAGAGGAAGTTCAGGGGCAACTGGCAAGTAAAACATCTTTTTTATTTTAGGGGGACAAAATCAGCCTTTACAACCATTTTAAGTACCTCCAGTTGCAACTAATTGTAAGGTAGAACAAATCATACATTTGGAGCCTGAAGGCTTCCAAAGGTCACACTACCTGTACATTCTGCACATAGATGGTCACCTCAGGCCTGGTTTGGATTTCTCCTTTGAGTTTACCATACCCTTCAGGTGTTCAGCAATATGCCAAAAAACGGTACAAATCCCTGTGCTGCTATATTCCTATATTATGCTTCACACAAAAAATAAATCAACAGGTAAATAAATGCAGTGCTCCCTTTACCACAGTAAAAAAATACTTTCAGTCAGAAAGCCATATGAAATATGAAATATCAGATACCCAGATATAAATTTTGTATTTACCATATTGTATGTTTTTGAAGAATATTGATATGTATATAAACAATACTACATCAACATTCAAATGAACAGTATTTGAAGTAAACCCCATATGATAAAGATGAGGAATCAGAAAGTCCAAGTCCAATCATGATACGACGCATCACATGGGAGTGTCAATGACATCATCACGCTGGGCAGAGTTGTGAAGCAAGCTGAGTCTGTCATTGCTGGTTATACTGAATAGTTACCAGGACACATGTATACTGCAGGCTATGCATTATTGTGACACGTAGGAGTGTTTTTATTCTACTTGATGTTAAATAAATACATATGCATAGCGCCCAGCTGTCCCTGATTTCAAGGGACTGTCCCTGATTTGGAATAAAGTCCCTCTTTCCTTCTCATTTGTCCCTAAGTTTGCACTTTTTATCTTTCAAAAAGTTTCTCAGTGCTAAGCCTTTCATCCAATTTCTAAATTGCTGTATCTGTACATTTCAAAAGCTAATATAAAGGAATAGTATTGGTAAAAAAAAAAAAAAAAAAAAGCACTTGTGGATGTAAATCTTTTTTTGTGTCATTTTCTTTTAACCACTTGCCGACCGCCTCACACCGATATACATCGGCAGAAGGGCACATACAGGCAAACTAACGTACCTGTACGCTGCCCTTTAAGAGGCGGCCAGCGAGCGCATGCACCACCGGCGGTGCATGCGCGTGCCCGCCGGCAAGCTCCGTGAGTCAGGTCGCGGGTCCCGCATATTCAATCACCGCGAGGCTACCCGCAATCGCCTCACGGAATCGTGAGCAGAGATCAGTGATGTGTCACACATAGCCATGCCCCCCACAGTTAGAAACACTCGCCAGGACACACTTAACCCTTACCCTGCCCCCTAGTGGTTAACCCCTTCACTGCCAGTGTCATTTACACAGGAATCAGTGCATTTGTATAGCACTGATTGCTGTATAAATGACAAGGGTCCCAAAAATATGTTAAAAATGTCTCTAATAACTTTTGTGCAAAGCAATCAAACGCTTATTGTGATTTATTTTTACCGAAAACATGTAGAAGAATATGTATTGGCCTAAACTGAGGAAAAAAACGTTTTTTTATAGATTTTGGGGGGGATATTTATTATAGCAAAATGTAAAAAAATTATGCATTTTTTTCAAAATTGTTGCTCTTTTTTAGTTCATAGCGCAAAAAATAAAAACTGCAGGGGTGATCAAATACCACCAAAAGAAAGCTCTATTTATGGGAAAAAGGGACATCAATTTTGCTTGGGAGCCACGTCGCTCGACCGTGCAATTGTCAGTTAAAATGACGCAGTGCCAAATCGCAAAAAGTGCACTGGTCAGGAAGGGGGTAAATTCTTCCAGGGCTGAAGTGGTTAAGGGGACGTGGCAGGGGAAGTCTAATAAGTGTCCCTTATTCCCCTCTCAAAAAGTTGGGTGGTATGTCTATGGATAGCAATATTGATTACGTTGTTCTCTCTGCATGAGTGGCACTGTGGAAAAGTACATACACACATGCACACACACACACTTGCTTCAGCCTCAGTTAAAGCATATATAGCAAGCCAAAAAATATGCAGCACATATCTGTAATACATGCATATTTTCCCATGTTGTATCCCTTTAAAGACCCTGCAAGTACAGAAAAACACATGTTGATCTACTAGTAATGCACTCAGCCCTTACACGTTTGGGGGTGGACAACACAAAGCATTTCTGTGGGCTGAGTGTTGCCAGCCTTACCCAATATCTTTTGCTAAACTACTCTCATTCTGAGATCTCTACAACATAAAAGCAAATGTATTTTTGTAGTCCAAGATGAGAACTAGGAGGGCTCTTTGGGATAAGACAGGAAGTGTGCCAAGGGCACAGGACAGCTCTGAATTTCTGATAATATCAATAGTTTTTTTTCCCATATCTGATACAGATATTAATGCTTCCAGTAGTAGATTAAACAGACCAAAAGGCAGCAAATAAGAGAAGTTCATTATTAGGGTTCACATAATTGTAATGCTGTTAAACCAACAGATTTTTAAAGAAAGTCCTTTTTTTTAAACAACAAATGATAAAAATTAGTGTCCTTAACAGAACTACGGAACTTATACTTTAAATGTTTTTCCCTTAGCTAGTTAAGCTCAGAAAATAAAAAGTATACCTTATGAGCAAACTCAGTAGGAGATTTTATTTCTTTTTAATTCCAAAGTATTTTTACACTTTTACAATATTATAATTCATGCACCATGATCTAAACATTAGCATATCAAATTGTTTTGTGTTACATGAGTTGGGTGAACAGTCTGAGGGGATTTTAAGAAGTTTACTCACCTCTAGTTAGAAACAATTATTATTTCTCTGTAACATACAATTGTGAACACTATTAAATAAACCTCTAAGCTGAACAAGGGCTTTTATAATTCCACTCCACTAGTTTACGTGCCACCTAATCCATGATTATTTTTTAACTCTGTTTAATGAGATTGCTATGGTGACCCTTACTCTGCTGTGTGACATGACCCATAGGGCTCTGGTGATGCATTTCAAGTGGCCCATTATAGTGTTGAATGCTTGGTTTGCTCCTTACCTACAAAAAAAGGAGGCGGCAGCTGAATAGGATATTGCCTTATAGAAAGAAGAGAAGAAAATGTGCATTATGTAGAAACAAACATTAATCATATGTGCAGCAGACCTATAAATATTGTAAACCATCATACAGCAAAGCAAAAAAGGAATCTAAAATATTTTTCATATTTTTTAGAAGTACATAGTGTATAATTCCCCCTTCACGTGGCTATTCGGATCAGGCCTGCCTGTCCGTTTTTGAGGTGGACCTGATTGGATGGTCCATTCACCCCCATGGACTGGTGGCTGTAAACAAACTTGTGTCTGTTTACACCTGCCTATCTGCAATCCAATCTGGATCGCTAAAAACAAACGGAAGGGGATCCGTCCTCCTCCATGTAGGCGGATAGGATTGGAGGTGGTTGGGTGTAAACATACAGAAGAGTCTACACATACGGCTGCCCATAGAACAGAGCAGGTTCTGTCCATGTCCACTCTACATAAACTCAGCGGACATAGACCTGTCATCTGTCCACTCTATTCTGATCAGCAGGGGTTTTGTGAGAGGATTCATTGCTGATCAGAACAGAGTCTACTCCGTGCGGAAGGGGCAAAGTATGAAAATCTTATTGTCATCTTTTTTCTAGCTTGCTGTTGTATTGTTTAGGAAGAAATGAAGACAGTTGAAGTGATATTATTCTTTGCAAGGACCAGTATCCTAGCATTAAGTGGGTTTATTTTCCACTTGTGCATACTAGAGATAGCAGTTATTTCATAACAAAATTGATTAACTGTAGCGATGGTTCGTGCGCTCCATGAGTGCCTGGATTTTACATGCAATAAACTGTCTGATCATATTGACTACTACCCAAATGTTAAACTTGCCTACATCTATTCAGTCATATTGGAAAAGTCTATTGGAAATAGTAAGCCAAAATTGAAGGTGATTAATTTCCAAAAACACTATGGCAGTGGTTTTTAACCTTTTCTGAGTCACAGACCCCTTTAAGAATCTGATGAAAGCTATAGAACCCCCTCTGCAGAATTATTCAAATAAACACAACTATGATATACACAAAGTTTGACTATAGTAAACATCTTAACAAAAAAACTCACTCCTTTTCCTGCAAAAAGTAATGGTCACACTTTACAAACATGAAATACAATCATCTTGTGCAAATTAAACAAAACAATTTAACTCTGCTCAAATCCACTACTATTATTACTAGAAAATGAGAATTAGAACCTGCAAATATGAAGGGATGCAAGATGGCGGTTGTGCAGAGAATGATAGTACAAATTTAAAGGGTAAACATGGGCCAACAACGAGTCTTAGCAGTCAACGCTATAAGCAGTGACAGGGTGTGTTTTATTTAATTTCTTTCCAGGGGAAACCATTGATTGGTACAAGGGTTAGGGCTGTATACTGAATGCAAATAATATTTTTTATTTGACCCTCACAACCCCCTTGAAACCAATCCATGGACCATTTAGGGGTCCTTGAACAGCAGGTTAAGAAATCCTGCACTATGGTGCATATTTAAAAAGTTCTCTTTGTGAATGTCTCAACATTCATGCAAACATAATGAATAATACTCTTAGGGGGTTATTTACTAAAGGAGAATCCACTTTGCACTGCAAGTGCACTTGGAAGTGCAGTCACTGTAGATCCGAGGGGGACATGCAAGGAAAATAAAAAACAGCATTTTAGCTTGCACATGATTGGATGATAAAATCAGCAGAGCTTCCACTCGTTATAGATCTACCCCTTAGATTTAAAGCGACTGCACTTCCAAGTGCACTTTCAGTGCAAAGTAGATTTACCTTTCGTAAATAACCCCCTTAATGTTTATAATTTGTAGCACTACCAATTCAGCTTGGTAAATCGGGTTCTCTGTTCTTCTGCCTCAACTCTGAGAACAACCTTAGCCCTACTGACACAGCAGGTTAAGCAGATGGATACTGTGTTGCTACTGGGAGCAAAAATGTAGATGCTCTGCACACAATGAAGGTTCAGTATAAAAAGGAAACACTGGATTGGTTAGTGGGAAATTAACCCAATATGATTTTCATTCAATAGTAGTATGCACATACATGAGTTAATAAAGGATTAGGTCAATCAAAGTTCACTAGACCAGTGTTTCTCAACCCCAGTCCTCAAGGCACCCCAACATGTCATGTTTTTGGGATTTGCCTCATATGAAATGGCTGTGGTAGTTACTAAGGCAGTGAAATTGATCAAATCACCTGTGCAAAATAATGGCAAGCCTGAAAACATGACCTGTTGGGGCGCCTTGAGGACTGAAGTTGAGAAACACTGCGCTAAGCAATATGTTTTCTAGGCTATAGCAGCAAAAATTGAGTTCTAAGCAGCTAAATTAGAGTAAACCTGGTATTCACAGAAAATCACCAAAAAGTAATGGCACTAGGTAACATCAATGATAATACTGCAATAACTCTTCTTTAAACAGTAGGCTATAACCACTATAGAATGGCAGTATTGAAATGTATGATTCCATAAAGAGGTACAGTACCTCTTACTATGAACAACAGGCAAAGTTCTTGGGAAGAAGCTATCTGAGTGAACAGTCTTTAGCCCTAGTTCTTCAAATTGCTAGCATTGGGGCCCTGCCTTTACAGTGATGCACATGAGTACAGTCCCAGTAAAGTCTACATGCAGTAAATAATGCTGCTAGTTATATGGCCAGTCCACATATCTTCAGTCTCTGCTAGCAGCAACAGGTTAATGGCAGCAGTGTCTTCTCACCAGTCCCAGCGATACAGCAACAGTCTGGAATGACTCTGATCCCAGCACAAGGTCACAGGCTTTAGCAGGCTGATGTGCACACGGGAGAAGTGATGTGTACACCTAGGTCATCTCACAGCAAAGACTAAATACTTTGGTATTCAGATATGAAAATACAGCTTTCTCTCTTTTTATACCTGGCTTGGATTGGAAATTGCAGTCCAATGTTCCATTAACTGCCATAGTGACGTTTTTTTTCCTGAACTTTACTGCCCATAATTCAATGCTGCCAACCATCAAGTTTCTCAACCTCGTTCTGCTTTCAGCTCCCCATGTTGGATGGAGGCGAGGTAGTGTTAACCCATTCAGCTGAAGTCCATTGGAAGCACAGAGGGCATTGTAGCACAGTGTCCTAAATCACTCTTTAGCCAAGCACTTAGCTACATCTTGTATTTGATCCTAAGAGAAAAATAGATATAAGAACATTTGACCATTAGGGTGCATTCACACTCGCAAATGTACCTGTAGTCTAATTTCCTGCAAGAACCCCAGTGGGGGGTCCCGTGATCAGTTGCGAGAGATAGCCTCATTGAAAGCAATGGAGGGCTGCTGGCTCCCACAGCTAATCGCACCCATTTGCATGTAATGTCTCATGCAGCAATCAAATGCATTTGACCGGCCCTAGAAGCAGGCAGTCTGCATCCTTAACTAATCACCGGCATGTGATCGCTGCATTAACTATTACATGCAAGTTGGCACATGATTAGCTGCAGGAACTGACAGCCTTCCATTGCCTCCCATTAGTTAACATTCACTAATTTATAAAATAGCCTAACACTGTAGGCTAAGAACATTTTACCAGTATAGGAAGTATTGAACAAGACATCTGCATTGTGTACAGTTTATGGAGATTTCTGTGTGAATGGCCAAAAAAATGGGTGTTTGGTTGAACAAACCTCCAACTGCAGTGTAAAGTTAAACATTTGGCAGTGGTTTTATTACCATTGCTAAATGTGACAGCTTCCTTTTGGTTGGTAGAGCAGGCAGCCGCCATCATATTAAGAACCAGTGACCCATCCCCGCCCATCATATTTGGCTGCCAGCTGGGGATTCATGACTGGAATGTGAACTTTAGCAAACAGCTAAGATCATGTAAAGAAAAAAAAAACAGTATGAGGTCCCCCTAAAATTCATACCAAGCCCTTTAGGTCTGGTATGGATCCTAAGGGGGACCCCATGAAAAATAGCAAAAAAAAAAACACATCAAATTCCTCCATAATTGTATACTAGACCCTTATCCCAAGATACAGCCCGGGGGAAAGGGGGAAATGAGCATGCAGTTCCCCCCCAATCCCTGAACCATACCAGGCCACATACCCTCAACATGGGGGCACCTTATCATGGGAGATCCCCTGGCAAAGCACCTTGTCCCCATGTTGATAAGAGCAAGGTTCTTTTTCCCACAACCCTGACCCAGTGGTTGCAGGAGTCTGCAGGCAGGGGGCTTATTGGAATCTGGAAGTAAGGTGGCCTCTGGTACTAACCCCCTACCCCCCTTGTGCTTTTTTTTTTTAAACTAGTGTTTTGGATGTATTGCTGGGGTTAGCTAAGGTTTTATATTTTCAAGCAAGGCTTGCTTTCACTTTTAAAGATTGATTTACTGCAGAAGTCTGGAGGTGCCCAGGCAGCAATATTGTCAGGTAATCTGAGTCCAGGTGACAAATGCACCCCGTTGGGGTCTGGAGTTCACCGCAAGGTAGTGGACCCTATGGCTGACTGCTGCAGATGGAGCTCTAGGTGATACAGGAGAGCAGGTACTTTGTAGTACCAACACAGATGCCACCTGGAGCTAGAGCATAAGATTTCTCGGGGCACGAAATCTAAGAGCCAGTGGGTGTTCACCAGAGGTCCCTAGTGGTAGGGATGGATTTAGCTGAGAGATTACGTAAGCAGCCAGGTGAGAGTGGCTGGCATCTTAGCCATTCTTCCCAACCGGCGCACGCCGATATACGTTGGAAGAATGGCATGGACAGGCAAATGGGCGCACCTGTACGTCCGTTTAAATTTTTAACATTTACCACCATGCCATCACGTGCGCGCTGCCAGCAGAGGTACGTGCCTGTCAGGACCTCTGTGAGTTGGATCGCGGATAGCCGCAATTGTCTCACGGGGAGGAAGAATGGGGAGATACTAATGTAAACCAGCGTCTCCCAGTTCTGACAGTGTCACTGATCTCTGCTCCCTCTTATCGGGAGCAGAGATCAGTGAAGTGTCACACACAGCCACGCCCCCTACAGTTAGAAACATGCCCCAAGACACACCTCTGAACCTATAAGACACGTCATATCAAGCATATACGCCTTACTAAGTGCCAAACCATCCACTACCAATGGCATTGCCTACCCAAAATGGGAAACGGACCTACAGACCAACCTGACTCAAGAAGAGTGGGAACACATCCTTACTCATATTCACAAAAGCTCCCTAAATGTATCCACTCAGGAAAACGGGTACAAACTCTTCTGGTACAGAACCCCTGATAAAATTCACAAATTCCATACCAGTGTCCAACCGCAGTTCTGGAGGTGCATCGGTGCACACGGATCACTGCTACACATCTGGTTGGAATGTTCCCTTATCCAACCCTATTGGAAAGAGATACACCGTCTCATCTCCCAAATCACTACCTATACACCTGATTTCACCCCAGCCCAATACCTACTCCATCACACTTCTATACCACAAAAGGTATACTCAAAATCCCTGACTCTGCACATGATAAATGCGGCAAAACTTTGCATACCCATACACTGGAGAACATCATCCCCCCACCATTCCGGAATGGCTGCACAGAGTAGGTAAGATAGTGGAAATGGAGGACCTCATACATCAGGCGAAGGACACCCCTTCCAGGTATCATGCCACTTGGGCATGCTGGCTACACTTCAAAGAAACCGCAGAATATCGCAACCTCATATCTACATCCCTATAGCCTGACCTGAGGGGACCACCCGGTCACACAAAGAGCGACATCTGGCATCTTGCCAGCAGACATACCCTCCCTGATCCCCCCACTTAACCCCCCCTCACCAATCCCCCTCCCCCTCCCCAAGACCCTTTATTTACTACTACTCCATCACATTCAGACACGGGTGACTGACCTGGATTGTAATAACGAAACCAGATTACTGACTCACACATCCCAGAGATCGATACCACGACGACCACAGCTGTATTGGACGACCTCCCACTGGGGCACAGTTAGATCCCAATGGGGGTGCCTGGGCGGGATGGCCAACCCCCTGATCTCCTGGTACAACAAGTGCAGTGAAGGAACCCTGAGTACTTCCCACGATTGAAACGCACCACCTCCATCATATTACTCCTCAATGCCACTGCTGTTAGCCCTTGTACACACGGTCGGACATTCTGACAACCAAATCCGTTGGATTTTGTCCGACAGATTTTGTCCGAAACTGTTGCATATACATGGTTGGACAAAGTTGTCGGAAAATCCGATCTTTCAGAACGTGATGACGTAATTTCGCTATGATGAGACTACGTTCAGGCTAGTAGCCAATAGCTTTGGTCTAGGAATTTAATCTGAGCATGCGTGGCACTTTGTCCGATCGAAATTCTCTACACACAATTGAACAAAGTCCGATCGGATCATTTTGTCGGAAAATTTTATAGCCCAGCTGGAAAACTTGATCCGTCGGATACTCCGACGGAAACAGTCCGATGGAGCCCACACATGGTCGGATTATCCGACAACACGGTCCTATCGGACATTGTCCATCGGAATATCCGACCGTGTGTACAAGGGCTAACTGTCTAGTTTTGTTTAACACGAGTTGAGTTTACTTTTAAGATTTTGTACTTGCACGCTAAGACGCATGGTGTATTCCAATTGTGTCTGACTCCCTTCTCCCCCTTTAAGTTTGTTACAATACTTCATCCAATGTTTTACTCCATTTACTGTCTGTAATATGCAAAATCTCTAATAAAAAATATTTAGAACATTTTCTATTTCTAGGTCCATCAGAATTTTCGGAAAAAAAGTCAGATGAAGCTTACACACTCTTGGAATATACGATGTAAAGCTTCTGTCAGACTTTTTCTGACGGACATGTGTGTACGCGGCACAAGAAATGTCACCCTGTTTCTTTACAGTATGACAAGTTACAGAACACTAAAGATGCAGCAGCATCTTTGCAGCACTAATACATTCTATGTATGATTTTAAATCTATTAACAACTTCATTCTAAAGTCTCAGGGAAATAGGGAAAACAGGTTAAATTCTAATTGGTCCTTTATGTCTTTCATGGAATACAATTAGGAGACACACAGCATATGGCTATACATCTCTCACACTGTCTCACACTGTCTTGGAGGATTACATAGACAGTTTTTATATTACCCATTACCCTTCGGAAATTAAAATTCCACATGATTCTTGTGAATAATAATAGGTGTAGAGCTGCTAATTTCAACATTATGCTCTTTTTATGATGCAAAGGGGTTTCTGCAAGGCAGGTATTATGATTACATAATGCTTTTCGTGGATCATTAAAGAGGAGCGGATGGCCACTTAGGGAGGGAGTCCATTTTCTTGTGCTAAGGATAGTATTATTCAGCATTCTGAGTACATTTCTTTATCATCATAATATCATTAGGTATTTATGTAGTTAAAGATGATAGCAGACACATTTACATCTAATAAGGTCATTGTAAACATAAAATAAAATGCAAGGTAAGGTAGTGTAAAGGTAAATGAGCATATATTTAGGATTATTTGATATGGTAGATCAAACTGACAATGTGCAAAGTGTAATTGAGAGGCCGACCAGATTTCAGCTTACTGAAAGCAAATAAGTAAAAGATGACATTTTGGTTGTCATTTTTACTGTGTGTTGTGTCCTTCGTACATTGCACTCCTTTATTATTAGATATACACCTTTATGATCTTCAGAATGTGAGTAACAAATGTTGTTTATGCTTGGAAATAACTAGTGGTTTAAACAATTGTAAAGCAGAATGAGCAATATAGTGTGTAGTGAAAATCAAACAATTTGACATCCTGTTGACTGGGTAGAATGGTTGGACTAATGGTATATATGAATGTGGGCACATAACCAAACGCTCAACTTTTTGATGGGTGCAGTGCTTGATGGTAGACCCTGACATCCAGGGCATATGCCATTGGTCTTTTACTGAATGCCTCTGTTGTAGTAACTGTTGCCTCTATTCAAGATATGATGCATGATACACCTTCCTGCCTGGGCGAATTTTGAGCTTTCAGCGATGTCGCACTTTGAATGACAATTGCACGGTCATGCTACACTGTACCCAAACTAAATTTTTTTCATTTTGTTTCCACAAATAGAGCTTTCTTTTGGTGGTATTGGAGGATCGCCTCTGGGATTTTTATTTTCTACTAAACAAATAAAAAAAGACCAAAAATTTTGAAATTTTTTTTTTTGTTTCAGTTACAAAACGTTGTAAATAAGTATGTTTTCTCCTTCACTGATGGGCATTGATGGGGCTGCAGTGACGGGGACTGATAAGGCGGCACTGATAGGTGGCACTGATATGCGACGCAGATAGGCACTGATAGGTGGCACAAATAGGCACGGATTGGCATGAATAGGTGGCACGGATGGGCATGGATAGGCAGCACAGATGGGCATGGATAGGCGGCACAGATGAGCATGGATGGGCACTGATAGGCGCAATTGATGGGCACTGATAGGTGGCATGGATGGGCACTGATAGGCGGCACGGATGGGCACTGATAGGCGGCATTGTAGTGTACTGTATTATACGGATGTATGCCAATCAGTGCCAAACAATAATGCATGCCAATCAGTGATTCCCATTGTGGGCACTGATTGGCATCCATTGTGGGCACTGACTAGCATCCCTGGTGGTCTAGGGGGACATACCTGGTGCTGGGCATCCCTGGTGGTTTGGTGGCATCCCTGGTGGTCCAGTGTGGGAATCCTCGGGGGGGGGGCTGCGCTGATAATTGATCAGTACAGACCCCCCTGTCAGAAGAGCAGCCGATCGGCTCTCCTCTACTGCCGTCTGACAGATGCGAGTGAGGAAAAGCTGATCAATGGCTCTTCCTATTTACACTGTGATCAGCAGTGATTGGACACGGCTGATCACATGGTAAAGAGTCTCCGTCAGAGACTCTTTACCGAGATTGTAGTTGTGGGGTGTCAGACTGGCACGGCGCAACAATGATCGCTGCGATGCACGCCCGCGGGGGTGCGCATCGGCTTAATATCCTGATCACGTGATATCACGTCTAGTTGGGATATTAAAACCACTTTGCCGCTGTAATTTTGCTATATGGTGGATGGTAAGTGGTTAAAACATCATGTACTTTATCTTCAATCTACCTTTGATTTTTTTTGTAACACTGATGACATACTTTTATTTTATTCATTTACATGAAACAATAAAAGTGACTGATTTTATATATATAGATTCTTCTATAGATCTTATTCAAAGATTTGTAAAGTTACATCTCAGAAAGTATTCAAACAGATTTCCCTTTTGGGCTTACGTGCTCACGCCCTTCCTCAAATCAGAACACATTTAACATTTTGATCACAGACATTGCAATTTAACATTTTTCCCAAAACAAAAAAAAAAAAATCACATATGGAATCAATCTATGGTTAATCGCTCATTAGTACAATTGTATTCCTTTGTTCATTAATCGTTTCAAATAGTTTCTTTTCATACATCAGGGGACACAGAGCCATAGTAGTTACTATGTGGCTTATAGGCCACCTTCAGGTGATGGTCACTGGCACGCCCTAAGACAACAAGTGCACTCCCTATAGAACCCCTCCCACTACTGGGAGTACCTCTGTTTTTTCACCAGTGTCAGAGGTGTTGTTCATGAGTAAAGATGTGCTGTGCTGAGCTCCACTGGAGCAATACTTGCTGGGGCTAGCCATGCTGACCAAATCCATCAGGGTCCTCTGCTCCTGAAGGTTTAACGGGACCCACCATGAAGGGTGAAAATTGGGTCTGTTGGTTTACCACAGATAACCCTGCATCAGGAAAGGTAATTGGAGTTTTCTAAGAAATCTTTAGAATCTTCTTATGAATGTCTCCTTTAAAAATAATAATGTTGCCATGCCTATATGTCATCACTGGGGGCTGTATTGAGCACTCACCACCTCATGCTGGAAACAGCACTGTGTCAGGAGCCGAACACTTCCTCCAGCTCCTCCGGCCGAGCAGCAGAGCTTCTGGTAAGCCTAAGGGGGATTTGTCTCCCCGCCTGTTTCCCCCCTATGCTGAAATCCCCCCCCCCCCTCGTGGGGGACAAAAGCGCCCGGATCCATTTTTTTTTAAAAGGAAGGGAAAGCGCAGCAGCTGCTTGGTGGCTTTTGTAACCCCCCTGTGTCATGCTCAGGGGGGTTACAAAAGGGTTTATGTAGTCCGCCGCTTGCGTGGCAAAACCTGTCCTTTTGGAAAAGGGGGTAGAGCTGTAGTCGACGCAGGGGTGGGGCTAACAGCGCTGGCATTCTCTGATGCCAGGTGCACGTGCAGGCAAGCTTTTAAAAGCACACTGTTTGCTGCTGCTGGCTGTGGAGGGACACAAGAGCAAAGAGGTGGCATTCAGGTTTGGTGACACAGGCATTTTCCTTTTGACATATTGTTACTGCTTCAGGCTGGGCATTAATAGAAGCAATTTTTGCTGGACTATAGCCCTAGCAGTGTATGCATTCCTTCTGGTAGTGCCTCTGCTTTGTGCATCAGGCTATGAGTGAAAGGGGGATGAGGAACTCCTAAAAGGGTTCTAAAGGATCGATTGTTTTACAACAACCTAAATCCATGTCCAAGAAAATGTCATCTTCCTCTGAGAGTGATGTGGCCGGTCAGATTGAGCTGTCAGGGGGGACGGATGTTGCAGCACCGCCGGACACTTCAGCCCCTATATATATCACCCAGGAGGTTTTTTCTCCTGCCATTTCAAGTTTAGAACAGAAGATTGATGCTAAGATCACTTTTCATTGTGGATCCAACCGTAGCAGATCCCCATCCAGTGCTCAGGACCCTCATGCTGAGATGAAAGGGGCAGGGGATCAGGAAGTTCTTCCAAAAGATCAGGAAGACGCTGATATCTCCTCATCTGAGGATCCTAATATAGAGGGAATAGTCTCACAAAAAAGTTTGCTGGTACACTACCTTACTAAGTTGGTTCGTTCAACTTTTTTGCTGCCTGTAGCGCAGTCTATTGATGAGCCCACCTCTGGTTTAGGATCACTAAAGCCTCCCCCATCTGGGGATGCCTTTCCAGTCCATTCATGGCTAAAAAAACTGATGTTTTCTGAATGGGAAAACCTGAATAAGCATTTTTTTCCTCCAAAAAAGTTTTCTATACTTTATCCTATGGAGGAGGAATTCTATAAGAAATGGGGGGTTCCAGCAATCTATGCTGCAATCTCCTCAGTAAATAAAAATCTCACTTGTCCCGTAGACAATGCACAAATGTTGAAGGATCCAACAGATAAAAAGTTGGAATTTCTTTTTAAGATCAACATTTCTCTGGCAAGTTGAGTGGTGCAGCCGGCTCTTACGGCAATTGGAGTGTCTCAGTCCATAAAGGACCAGTTTGTAGAGATGCGTAAGATTATTCCTGATCAGCAGGCCCAGCAATGGGCTGCGTATCAGAAGCACTATGTTTTACGGAGGATACTATGAAGAATTCTATTATTCAAGCCTTCATGGCTTATGCTAGGGCTGGTATATACACGCAGAGTCCTATGGTTGAAAAATTGGTCAACCGAAGCGCAGCGTAAGTGTCAGAAACCAAGAAACAGACTGAGACAGAAGTACAATCAAATCACACTTGTTTATTAATAAAAAATAAAAAGGTAAATAGAAAAAAAGCGTAGTCAAGCATAGCCAGAGTCCTGTAGCCAGATCGGGTAGTCAGCCAGTCCAAAGTTCATTAACCAGATCGGGTAATTAGCCAGGCCGGAAGTCAGGGATCCAAGGAGAGCAACTGCAAGCAGGATAAGAAGCCAGGTGGGATGTCAGCAAGCCAGTCTTGAAACAAAGAGCAGGAGATGGTGGTTCCCTGTGATGTGACCAACGCAAAGGCAAATGAAAAAGTGAGCAGGAAGGCTTTAAATAGGCAGGTCAGATGAGCATCATCGGGAACAGCTGGTAACTGTGGAAAGAGAAGAGAGCTGGCAATTAGCCGACAGCTGAGCAGCCAGCCAAGAGGAGGAAGGGCAGAGCCAGCCCTGACAGTAAGAAGCTCTTAGCCAGTTTCCCATTTCATAGTGAACGGTTATTTGGAGACGATTTAGATAAATATATCCAAAGGATTTCTAATGGGAAAAGTTCTATTTTACCAGTAAAGAGGAAGTTTAACCATTTCACCTTTAAAAGTGCATCTTCTCCAGTGCCAGGAGCATCTGCCTCTAGGCAATCTTGATGGCCTCCACCTTCGAGCTCAAGAGGAAGAATGGGCAGTCCCAGGGCCAAAAGAGGACTTGGGGCAGAAATCCCGCAAAGCAAAATACTAAAGCCTCCTTATGTAGGGGCGCCCCCACTCGCTCGGTGGGGGGAAGCCTTCTGCAATTTTCAAAGATATGGCAGGAACAATGTCAAGACAGATGGGAGGCTTCAAAGATGTGGCAGGAACGATGTCAAGCCAGATGGGTGGCTTCCTTAATTTCTCTAGGTTAGAAACTAGAGTTCTGAGAATTCCCATTTTTAAGATCAAACTTTCCCAGAGATCCAGGGAAAAGGAAGTCTCTTTCTAGCTCTGGATCATCTCTTGTCCCAAAAGGTGATCTCAGAGGTTCCCACAGAAGAGCAGTTCTATTCAAACATTTTCACAGTTCCAAAACCGAACGGGTAGGTAAGACCCATTCTAGATCTCAAGGATTTGAACCGGCACTTAAATATCCGGTCCTTTCACATGGAGTCAATACAATCGGTTGTCTCCATTTTGCAAGGAGGGGAATTTTTGGCATCAATCAATATCAAAGATGCATATCTCCACGTACCAATATTTCCCACTCATCAGAAGTTTCTACTAATCGAGGTAGAAAATCGGCATTTTCAGTTTGTGGCTCTGCCGTTTAGTCTAGCCACCACACCACCTGTGTTCACAAAGATCCTGGTGCTTCCATTAGCCAGATTAAGGGCACAAAGTATAACTATCCTAGCCTATCTAGACAATCTGATTTAAGAAGATCAATCAGTCACCGGTCTAAACCAAAGTTTAATCTCAGCTGCTGCTGTAAGCTACCTGGAATTCCTAGGCTGGATTCTCAACCTAGAAAAATCCTCCTTAAAACCATCAAGGAGATTACAGTACTTGGGGCTGATCATAGATACCGTTCAAATGAAAGTATTCTCTTACCCCAGGCAAGAGTCAGCTCCATAAAGGAACTGATTCGACTTGTCAAAACAAAGAGAAATCCTTCCATTCGGCTGTGCATGAAATTGTTAGGAAAGATGGTGGCCTCTTTTGAGACCATTCCTTATGCGCAGTTTCATTCAAGACTGCTACAAAACACCATTTAATCAGGCTGGAACAAAAAAAGTCCAGGCTTTGGACTTTCCAATGCACTTATTCCCTGTCAGAGCCTCAATTGGTGGTTGATAGCCAGCAACCTCCAAAAGGGGAAATCCTTTCTACCAGTATCCTGGCAAGTGGTAACAATGGATGCCAGCCTTCTAGGCTGGGGAGCAGTCCTAGAAGAAGCATCTGTCCAGGGGAAGTGGTCCAAGTCAGAAAGGATCTTGCCCATCAATATTCTAGAAATTCGGGCAGTTCATCTGGCCCTAGAGGCCTGGACGCTCAGAATATGGAATTGCCCTGTCAGGATTCAATCCGACAATGCCACGGCTGTGGCTTACATCAATCACCAATGGGACACGAGAAGTCGTGCAGCCCAAAAAGAAGTGAATCATGTTCTAGCTTGGACAGAAAGCAACATTTCTTGCCTATCTGCGATTTTCATTCCAGGGATACAAAACTGGCAGGCGGACTACTTGAGTTGCCAACAATTGTTTCCAGGAGAATGGTCCCTTCACCCCAACATTTTTCTGTCAATATGTCAAAGATGGGGTGTTCTGGACATGGATCTGTTCACGTCCATATTCAACAACATGGTCGACAACTTTGTGTCAAGGACAAGGGATCCGCTAGTGTGCAGAACAGGCACCTTGGTCTTTCCATGGGATCAGTTTTCACTGATCTATGAGTTTCCTCGGGTTCTGCTGCTTCTTCGCAAGGTCAAGCAGGAATGGAAAGAGGTGATTCTGGTGGCCCCAGCATGGCCCAGAAGATCTTGGTTTGCCGAGATCATAAAGATGGCGACAATCCACTTGTAACTGTGAAACTTTAATAAAAAATTATATTTAAAATAAAGATGGCGGTAGGGGACCCTTGGACCCTGCCGCTGTGGCCAGACGTTCGCACAAGGTCCGGTATTCCATCCTACCTTACAAACGCTAAATTTAATGGTTTGGCTATTGAAACCCACATTCTAAAAGACCGTGGGTTATCTCCTTCAGTAGTTAATGGTTAATGGTAGGAAGCCAGTCTCCAGAGTCATTTATTATAGAGTCTGGAAGGCATATGTTTCCTGGTGTGGATCCATGGGTTTGCACCCCAGGAAGTATGTCATAGGTAGGATCCTGGAATTCCTGCAAATGGGATTGGAAATGAAGCTGGCCTTGAGTACTATCACAAGCCAGGTCTCGGCCTTATCAGTATTCTTTCAACAGCCTCTTGCTTCTCCCTCTCTGGTACATAGTTTTATTCAGGGGGTAACGCTGATTAATCCCGCCATCAGGGCACCCCTGAATCATTGGCATTTGAATTTAGTCTTGTCGGCTTTACAGAAACAGCCTTTTGAGCCTATTTGGGAAATTCCCTTGGTTCTTTTGAGGAGAAAAAATAATCTTTCTGGTTACCTTATTCTCTGCCAGAAGGGTATCAGAATTGGCGGCTCTGTCTTGTAAAGAGCCATATTTGATTATGCATAAGCATAAGGTGGTATTGCGGCCTCATCCTGAATTACTACTGAAGGTAGTGACAGGTTTTCATTTAAACCAGGATATTATTCTGCCTTTTTTTCCCCAGAGCCTCGCTCTAGGGAAGAACGGTCAAGGTCTATTTAAAAGAGACCACTCAGATTTGCAAAACAGATGTTTTGTTTGTACTGCCAGGAGGTCCTAAAAGAGGACAAGCAGCATCAAAATCTACTATTTCCAAATGGATTCATCAAGTAATTGTTCAAGATTATGGTCCAAAGAAGAAAATTCCTCCTTTTCATGTTAAAGCGCACTCCACCAGGGCTGTTAGTGCCTCTTGGGCAGTGCATCACCAGGCCTCCATGGCTCAGATCTGCAAGGCTTTAAATTGGTCTTCAGTCCATACATTTACCAGATTCTATCAAATCGATGTAAAAGTCATGAGGATATTGCCTTTGGGCGTACTGTACTGCAGGCCGCAGTATAAGTCCTCTAGCCTCTTAATGCCCTACCTTTTTTTTGTGTCTCCCTCCCATCAGTTGCCATTGCTATGGGACATCCGACATAGTAACTACTCATGCTCTGTATGTATGAAAAGAAAACAGGATTTTTAAAAAAGCTTACCTGTAAAATCCTTTTCTTTGAAGTACATCAGGGGACACAAAGGTCCCTCCCTTCTTTGGTATATTGCTTGGCTACAAAACTGAGGTACTCCCAGTAGTGGGAGCGGTTATATAGGGAGTGCACTTCTTGTCTTAGGGAGTGCCAGTGTCCATCACCTGAAGGTGGCCTATAACCCACATCTGTGTCCCCTGATGTAATTCAAAGAAAATGATTTTACAGGTAAGCTGTTTTTAAAAATCCTGTTATTCCTTTGTTCATTAATCATTTCACACCACTGATTTACAAATGGTTAACCATGTAGAGACTCATCTCACTATTCACTCAGGAACCATCACATTGTCATTCTGTAGAAAATATAAATAAAATATAAATGAAATGAAATATAAATATGTAAAAAAACATCTTAATCCAAATATTCAGAAGGATACTATAAAATAATTTTATAGATAATGTATTATAAATCATGCAAATAGAAAAAGATCCAAATCTGTATTTAAACCTTTTGGAGTAATAGTATTAACAAAATTTATCCAATGAGCCTCACGTTTTCTTAAGTTTAGTTCACGATCACCTCTTCTCCTGTTTTTTTTAATGCCTTCTAGCACCATGAATTTTAACTGGGAAATTTTATGCCCCTTCTCTATAAAATGTCTAGCTAGTGGTAACTGTATTAATTTATTTATAATTGAATATTTATGCCTGGCTATACAATCTTTAACCTTGTTGGTTTGTTTCCTTCCTGGACACCGTGTTGAAAACCAACCAGATAAAAATTGATAGCGATCTTTATGTTAAAAGTACAGATCACAAACAATTGTTACATTTTGACAGTTTTCACCCTCGATCTGTTTTTAATTCCATTCCAAAAAGCCAACTAATGCGGGTTCAGAGAATACTTAGTTATCCGCAATGTTGTGAACAAAGATTAAAAGAAATGTAAACTAAACTAATCAACAGAAATGATTCTGCAGCATCAATAAAAAAAAAAAGAACGTTTAAATTTAAATAAAACTAATCCAAATAAAAAACACACTGAAAGGATACCTTTTGTTGCGCAATTTTATCCGTTTTCACATACTGTGTTTAAGATAATTAAGAATTTACTAAGGGAAAGTTATCCCACTATAGAAGAATTTTGGAATTTACCATTATCTGCGGCCTGCCAGGTTGCATGCTCGGATAAGGGTCTGGTATGGATTTTTGGTGGGACTCCCACGCCATTTTTTTTACATTTTGGCATGGGGTTCCCTTTAAAATCCATACCAGACCTGAGGGGTCTGGTATGAATTTTGAGGGGGACCCTCACACCATTTTCCTTTTTAAACTTTGTCACGGGGTTCCCCGTAATATCCATACCAGACCTGAAGGACCTGGTATGGAATTTGGGGGGGCCCTCATGCATTTAATTTTTTTTAAATTTTGGTTCGGGTTTCCCCTTAATATTCATACCAGACCCACAGGGCCTAGTAATAGATTACTAGTGGGGGAATCCCATGATTTTTTCAATGACTTTTATGTGTGTTGCCGGGACAGACAATTCATCATAGCCGCGAGTACTTTTAAATAACTTTTTTTCCTTTAGAAATGTCATTTTGTGCAGGGATTGTTGTAAACACAGGAAACATGAGCCACTTTATAGGCATACTATAGACACCCCCCAGGTACGAAATTTTAATGAATATTTTACTTTTATTGTTTCACTTTAAACATTATTAAAATCACTGCTCCCAAAAAAACATTGATACATGTCCCCTGGGGCAGGACCCAGGTCCCCAAACACTTTTTCTGACAATACCATGCATATAAGCCTTTAAAATTAGCACTTTTGATTTTTTATGTTCGTGTCCCATAGACTTTAATGGTGTTCGCGTGTTCGAACAAATGTTTTGCCTGTTCGTATGTTGTGCTATGAACCGAACCGGGGGGTGTTCAGCTCATCCCTATTCAGAAGATTTCACCTCACTTTCTGTCCCAATGACAATTGGATTTTGAAAATTTTTGGTTATTAGGGAAACTAGGATTGGTGATAAAGCATCAGTGGGAGACATCTTTTTCCCATATTAACTCTTACAGGAGAGAATTTCCCTTCCTAGGGGTAGATTTCCTCTCACTTCCTGTTGTCTCCCTCTGTTTTTAAGTAGGAGTCATTAGTAAGTCGGATGCTTGAAAATAGGGGACCACCTGTATGTACTATATGGCCTGCCCTATACACTCTGCGGAAAATTGGGCCTTAGGTGTTGGTGGTACCAGAACACTGTAAGCCCTCGCAGTTACTCTTGGTGGGCGCTGGAATGGGCCCTGCTGTGAAATATTATATCAAGAATTGTAATTACATGCCCCTGTTTTATAGGGGCAGAAAAATTGGGCCTTAGGTGGTGGTGGTGGCACAACACTGTTAGGCCGCGTACACACGCGGGGACTGTTCGCTCAACTTTGTCCGCTGAACAGTGTTTCGGCGGACAGTCCGCTCGTGTGTGGGCTTTCAGCGGACAGTTTCAGCAGACAGTCTGCTGAACAAAGTTTTTCGGAAATTCCGAAAAACTGTCCGCTGAAACTTTGTTTCAGCGAACAGTCCCCTCGTGTGTAGGCTTGTTCGTCAAACTAAGTTCCGCGCATGCTCAGAAAGGATTTACACGCCGAAGTTTGCATTGCAGTGTATAGGACGTCGTTTTCTAGTCCCGTCGTACGTGCCGTTCACGTCATCGCGCACGGTTTCAGCGGACTGTTTGTTCGTCGCGTGTGGCCAAGTCCGTCCATGCTAATTTTGAGCGGACTGTCCGCTGAAACTGTTTGACGGACAAAGTTGAGCGAACAGTCCCCGCGTGTGTACGCGGCCTAAAGCCTCACAGTTACTCTTGGTGGGCCCTGCTTTGAAATATTCGATCAAAAATTGTAATTACAATACAGTGCAGCCGTAGTGAAGTTGCTACTACTTTTCTGGTGGTGTACACAGTACACAATACAGTGCAGCCGTAGTCCAGTTGCTGCTGCTTTTCTGGTGGTGTACACAGTACACAATACAGTGTAGTGTGGTATTGCAAAAAAAATATACATCGTGTCCAGAAGGCCACCAAGGAGAGGCAGAAGCTCACAGGCCATTAAAAGAGGGCAAGCAGGCTCTGTGTCTACAGTCAACAGTGCTGGTCATGGACATGATGCATCCTTTGCAGGTGGCCGTGGGGCACACTTGTCTTTTTTTTCTGCTGCTGGCCCTGTTATTGAGCCAGAACACGGAGAAGAGTTGGTGGAGTGGATAACAAAGCCGTCCTCATCCTCCTCATCCTCTGTCACCCAGGCTCCCAGGAGAAGTTTTCCTTCCTATGCAGCTGCCAAAGCTGACTATTCCACTGGCTCCTTGTCCACAGTCACTCCTTCCGTAGCCCCACCATCATGCACGGAGGAGTCCCCTGAACTATTCGACCACAGTGTCAGGTAAATGCTGCTGGAGGATGCGCAGCGATTTGAAGGCTCTGATGTTTGTTCCCAGGTTGAGGAAGGGCGTTACATTAGTCTAGCGAGAGGGGGTGCCCAAGAAGGAGAAGAAACTGGCAGTCATGTTCCCCCAGCTGCAGCATAGTGTCAAGTTTTGCTCCAGTGACATGGAGGGAGGGGATGATGAGGTCACTGACTCTACTTGGGTGCTTGATAGAATAGAGGATAAGGAGCAGGCACAAATCCAACGAGGCAGGATGTCCTCTAGGGGGCAGCTTAAGGGCAGCCACCCTACTGCATCACACCGCAGAGATCCACAGGTGCTGGGCGCTGCTGACTCCCCGCTGATTTTGAAAAGTTCCTTGGTGTGGGCCTTTTTGGACACGTGTTCAGCAGATCATACCATTGCTGTTTGCAACCTATGTCTGAAGTGGATCAAGCGTGGCCAGAACAGCAGCCACTTGGGCAATACATGCTTGACCAGACATATAAGACCCCCCATGCAGTCTGTTTTCCGTATACTATATTTGAGATTTAATATCTCTCAGATATGATTTGGGTTAAATGAGAGTTCTCTGACCATGAGTGAAAGGTTTAACACAATAACAACATTTGAAAGTAGTAATTTTCCTGGGAAGTTAAGTATTGATTATGGGCTGGCCTCCCTTTATTGCATATCCCAGCATGGGATCCTTTGAAGTGAGTATGTATAAAACAATGAGGTTTGGATCTCATTGTATACACAAGCCTAGGCACCAACTTGTCTGGTCTACCAGAGATTTCTGTGAAGATAATATGTTCTGCCCTACATAGATACAAGCTAAATTAAATATATTTATAATTAAAATATTTTACAGCTATTAATGGAGATTTCACATAAACTCATAAGGCAACAGGTCCGTTGGCAACAGCACTTGAAAGACCCACATCAAAGAAAAAGGCAGACTTCTCCTTGCTCCTCATCTGGGATCTCCATCCCTACTATACCTCCAGTCCTCTTGAAAACCTGCACTAAGAGAAATGAAGGTATAGCAATAGGTGTCCTAAGTACTTGCAGACAATCTTCTGGCAGTACACAGCCATCTGATTTTAGCAGGCAAATGTCCCTACCCCAGTTGCTAAACCATAAAAAAGAAATTCAGTCCCGGCCATCCACATGCTCAGCGTCTAAATGCTAGCTTGGCTAAATTGCTAGTACTGTAACTACTGCCTTTTCAGCTGGTAGACTCTGTCCCCTTTCATGAATTTGTGGAATGTGCTGTACCTCAGTTGCAGGTTCCAAAATGCCATTTCTTTTAGCGGCAGGCCATTTCAGCTCTCTACTGGCAAGTGGAAGGCAATGTTTTTGTCTTGTTGTACAGGGTGGTCAGCAGTAAGGTGTATATTACCGCTGACCCATGGTCTAGCAGGCATGGGCAGGGATGTTACCTATCCTTCACAGCGCACTGGGTAAATCTGCTGGCAGCTGGGAAGGATGCAGGACAGGGTTCAATATTGTTGGACCTTTTTCTGCCACCACGCCTCCAAAATGCTAGCGGTGATTCTGCCACAGCTCTCTCCTCCACCCCCTCCTCTTCTTCTTCCACTATGGCCTCTTCTGCAGATTTAGTCTCTGAACCAGTGGTGCTCAGTAAGTGTTCTAGGGGCTACGCAAGCACTCAGGCAAAAAGATGCAGGGGACAGGAGCCACACTGGGGCAGAGATTCTGTCAGCTCTTCAGGGGCAGGCTCAGAGGTGGTTGACACCAAGCCAGCTTCAGCCAGGAATGGTTGTATGCGACAATGGCACCAACCTTCTCTCTGCCCTCTGACAGGGACACTTGACTTATGTTCCATGTTTGGCACTAGGGATGAGCCGAACACTCCCCAGTTCGGTTCGTACCAGAACCTTCGAACAGGCCGAAAATTCGTACGAACTTTAGAACCCTATTAAAGTCTATGAGACTCGAACGTTTTAAATCAAAAGTGCTAATTTTAAAGGCTAATATGAAAGATATGCAACAGACAACACCAGCAATATGGGGTATCTTCATGTGTATACTGTGCTGGAGGCACACAACACCCACTTTAACTCCTGCAGATGCCTGTATTAGAGAACACCAGCAATAAAGGGCAGATACAGGTGTATACTGTGCTGTGCTGGAGGCACACAGCACCCACTAACTCCTGCAGATGCCTGTATTAGAGAACACTAGCATAAAATGGTAGATACAGGTGTATACTGCGCTCGAGGCACACAACACCCACTAACTCCCGCAGATGCCTGTATTAGAGAACACCAGCAAAAAAAAGGTAGATACAGGTGTATATGTGCTGGAGGCACACAACACCCACTAACTCCTGCAGATGCCTGTATTAGAGAACACCAGCAATAAAGGGCAGATACAGGTGTATACTGTGCTGTGCTGGAGGTACACAGCACCCACTAACTCCTGCAGATGCCTGTATTAGAGAACACTAGCCTAAAATGGTAGATACAGGTGTATACTGCGCTCGAGGCACACAACACCCACTAACTCCCGCAGATGCCTGTATTAGAGAACACCAGCAAAAAAAGGTAGATACAGGTGTATATGTGCTGGAGGCACACAACACCCACTAACTCCTGCAGATGCCTGTATTAGAGAACACCAGCAAAAAAGGGTAGCTACAAGTGTATACTGTGCTAGAGGCACACAACACCCACTTTAACTCCTGCAGATGCCTGAGAAAAGAACACACTGCCCCTGCCTATCTTGCTTTTTCCCTGCACGTCGGAACAAACTACACAAGGCCGCCGCGCTGGCGGCCTTATATAGTGTGGGGTGTGTACTAAACCCCCCCAGCTATAATTGGCCGCAGGCATCTGCCTGTGGCCAATTATGGCTCTCCTCGCTGCCGGCGCTGTGATTTGCCAAGCATGCGGGGTCACAGTGCATGCTTGGTCAATCAAGAGCCAGCAATGCACTGCGATGGCATAGTGCATTGTGGGCTATTCATGCCACAGGAATTTGGTGCGAACGGTCCACAAAGTTCTGAATTCGCCAAACAGACGAACGCCCGATGTTCGAGTCGAAAGAGAAATCCTTCCATTCGGCTGTGCATGAAATTGTTAGGAAAGATGGTGGCCTCTTTTGAGACCATTCCTTATGCGCAGTTTCATTCAAGACTGCTACAAAACACCATTTAATCAGGCTGGAACAAAAAAAGTCCAGGCTTTGGACTTTCCAATGCACTTATTCCCTGTCAGAGCCTCAATTGGTGGTTGATAGCCAGCAACCTCCAAAAGGGGAAATCCTTTCTACCAGTATCCTGGCAAGTGGTAACAATGGATGCCAGCCTTCTAGGCTGGGGAGCAGTCCTAGAAGAAGCATCTGTCCAGGGGAAGTGGTCCAAGTCAGAAAGGATCTTGCCCATCAATATTCTAGAAATTCGGGCAGTTCATCTGGCCCTAGAGGCCTGGACGCTCAGAATATGGAATTGCCCTGTCAGGATTCAATCCGACAATGCCACGGCTGTGGCTTACATCAATCACCAATGGGACACGAGAAGTCGTGCAGCCCAAAAAGAAGTGAATCATGTTCTAGCTTGGACAGAAAGCAACATTTCTTGCCTATCTGCGATTTTCATTCCAGGGATACAAAACTGGCAGGCGGACTACTTGAGTTGCCAACAATTGTTTCCAGGAGAATGGTCCCTTCACCCCAACATTTTTCTGTCAATATGTCAAAGATGGGGTGTTCTGGACATGGATCTGTTCACGTCCATATTCAACAACATGGTCGACAACTTTGTGTCAAGGACAAGGGATCCGCTAGTGTGCAGAACAGGCACCTTGGTCTTTCCATGGGATCAGTTTTCACTGATCTATGAGTTTCCTCGGGTTCTGCTGCTTCTTCGCAAGGTCAAGCAGGAATGGAAAGAGGTGATTCTGGTGGCCCCAGCATGGCCCAGAAGATCTTGGTTTGCCGAGATCATAAAGATGGCGACAATCCACTTGTAACTGTGAAACTTTAATAAAAAATTTTATTTAAAATAAAGATGGCGGTAGGGGACCCTTGGACCCTGCCGCTGTGGCCAGACGTTCGCACAAGGTCCGGTATTCCATCCTACCTTACAAACGCTAAATTTAATGGTTTGGCTATTGAAACCCACATTCTAAAAGACCGTGGGTTATCTCCTTCAGTAGTTAATGGTTAATGGTAGGAAGCCAGTCTCCAGAGTCATTTATTATAGAGTCTGGAAGGCATATGTTTCCTGGTGTGGATCCATGGGTTTGCACCCCAGGAAGTATGTCATAGGTAGGATCCTGGAATTCCTGCAAATGGGATTGGAAATGAAGCTGGCCTTGAGTACTATCACAAGCCAGGTCTCGGCCTTATCAGTATTCTTTCAACAGCCTCTTGCTTCTCCCTCTCTGGTACATAGTTTTATTCAGGGGGTAACGCTGATTAATCCCGCCATCAGGGCACCCCTGAATCATTGGCATTTGAATTTAGTCTTGTCGGCTTTACAGAAACAGCCTTTTGAGCCTATTTGGGAAATTCCCTTGGTTCTTTTGAGGAGAAAAAATAATCTTTCTGGTTACCTTATTCTCTGCCAGAAGGGTATCAGAATTGGCGGCTCTGTCTTGTAAAGAGCCATATTTGATTATGCATAAGCATAAGGTGGTATTGCGGCCTCATCCTGAATTACTACTGAAGGTAGTGACAGGTTTTCATTTAAACCAGGATATTATTCTGCCTTTTTTTCCCCAGAGCCTCGCTCTAGGGAAGAGCGGTCAAGGTCTATTTAAAAGAGACCACTCAGATTTGCAAAACAGATGTTTTGTTTGTACTGCCAGGAGGTCCTAAAAGAGGACAAGCAGCATCAAAATCTACTATTTCCAAATGGATTCATCAAGTAATTGTTCAAGATTATGGTCCAAAGAAGAAAATTCCTCCTTTTCATGTTAAAGCGCACTCCACCAGGGCTGTTAGTGCCTCTTGGGCAGTGCATCACCAGGCCTCCATGGCTCAGATCTGCAAGGCTTTAAATTGGTCTTCAGTCCATACATTTACCAGATTCTATCAAATCGATGTAAAAGTCATGAGGATATTGCCTTTGGGCGTACTGTACTGCAGGCCGCAGTATAAGTCCTCTAGCCTCTTAATGCCCTACCTTTTTTTTGTGTCTCCCTCCCATCAGTTGCCATTGCTATGGGACATCCGACATAGTAACTACTCATGCTCTGTATGTATGAAAAGAAAACAGGATTTTTAAAAAAGCTTACCTGTAAAATCCTTTTCTTTGAAGTACATCAGGGGACACAAAGGTCCCTCCCTTCTTTGGTATATTGCTTGGCTACAAAACTGAGGTACTCCCAGTAGTGGGAGCGGTTATATAGGGAGTGCACTTCTTGTCTTAGGGAGTGCCAGTGTCCATCACCTGAAGGTGGCCTATAACCCACATCTGTGTCCCCTGATGTAATTCAAAGTAAATGATTTTACAGGTAAGCTGTTTTTAAAAATCCTGTTTTTCCTTTATTCATTAATAATTTCACACCACTGATTTACAAATGGTTAACCATGTAGAGACTCATCTCACTATTCACTCAGGAACCATCACATTGTCATTCTGTAGAAAATATAAATAAAATATAAATGAAATGAAATATAAATATGTAAAAAAACATCTTAATCCAAATATTCAGAAGGATACTATAAAATAATTTTATAGATAATGTATTATAAATCATGCAAATAGAAAAAAGATCCAAATCTGTATTTAAACCTTTTGGAGTAATAGTATTAACAAAATTTATCCAATGAGCCTCACGTTTTCTTAAGTTTAGTTCACGATCACCTCTTCTCCTGTTTTTTTTAAAGCCTTCTAGCACCATGAATTTTAACTGGGAAATTGTATGCCCCTTCTCTATAAAATGTCTAGCTAGTGGTAACTGTATTAATTTATTTATAATTGAATATTTATGCCTGGCTATACAATCTTTAACCTTGTTGGTTTGTTTCCTTCCTGGACACCGTGTTGAAAACCAACCAGATAAAAATTGATAGCGATCTTTATGTTAAAAGTACAGATCACAAACAATTGTTACATTTTGACAGTTTTCACCCTCGATCTGTTTTTAATTCCATTCCAAAAAGCCAACTAATGCGGGTTCAGAGAATACTTAGTTATCCGCAATGTTGTGAACAAAGATTAAAAGAAATGTAAACTAAACTAATCAACAGAAATGATTCTGCAGCATCAATAAAAAAAAAAAGAACGTTTAAATTTAAATAAAACTAATCCAAATAAAAAACACACTGAAAGGATACCTTTTGTTGCGCAATTTTATCCGTTTTCACATACTGTGTTTAAGATAATTAAGAATTTACTAAGGGAAAGTTATCCCACTATAGAAGAATTTTGGAACTTACCATTACCTGCGGCCTGCCAGGTTGCATGCTCGGATAAGGGTCTGGTATGGATTTTTGGTGGGACTCCCACGCCATTTTTTTTACATTTTGGCATGGGGTTCCCTTTAAAATCCGTACCAGACCTGAGGGGTCTGGTATGAATTTTGAGGGGGACCCTCACACCATTTTCCTTTTTAAACTTTGTCACGGGGTTCCCCGTAATATCCATACCAGACCTGAAGGACCTGGTATGGAATTTGGGGGGGCCCTCATGCATTTAATTTTTTTAAAATTTTGGTTCGGGTTTCCCCTTAATATTCATACCAGACCCACAGGGCCTAGTAATAGATTACTAGTGGGGGAATCCCATGATTTTTTCAATGACTTTTATGTGTGTTGCCGGGACAGACAATTCATCATAGCCGCGAGTACTTTTAAATAACTTTTTTTCCTTTAGAAATGTCATTTTGTGCAGGGATTGTTGTAAACACAGGAAACATGAGCCACTTTATAGGCATACTATAGACACCCCCCAGGTACGAAATTTAAATGAATATTTTACTTTTATTGTTTCACTTTAAACATTATTAAAATCACTGCTCCCGAAAAAACATTGATACATGTCCCCTGGGGCAGGGCCCAGGTCCCCAAACACTTTTTCTGACAATACCATGCATATAAGCCTTTAAAATTAGCACTTTTGATTTTTTATGTTCGTGTCCCATAGACTTTAATGGTGTTTGCGTGTTCGAACAAATGTTTTGCCTGTTCGTATGTTGTGCTATGAACCGAACCGGGGGGTGTTCAGCTCATCCCTATTCAGAAGATTTCACCTCACTTTCTGTCCCAATGACAATTGGATTTTGAAAATTTTGGGTTATTAGGGAAACTAGGATTGGTGATAAAGCATCAGTGGGAGACATCTTTTTCCCATATTAACTCTTACAGGAGAGAATTTCCCTTCCTAGGGGTAGATTTCCTCTCACTTCCTGTTGTCTCCCTCTGTTTTTAAGTAGGAGTCATTAGTAAGTCGGATGCTTGAAAATAGGGGACCACCTGTATGTACTATATGGCCTGCCCTATACACTCTGCGGAAAATTGGGCCTTAGGTGTTGGTGGTACCAGAACACTGTAAGCCCTCGCAGTTACTCTTGGTGGGCGCTGGAATGGGCCCTGCTGTGAAATATTATATCAAGAATTGTAATTACATGCCCCTGTTTTATAGGGGCAGAAAAATTGGGCCTTAGGTGGTGGTGGTGGCACAACACTGTTAGGCCGCGTACACACGCGGGGACTGTTCGCTCAACTTTGTCCGCTGAACAGTGTTTCGGCGGACAGTCCGCTCGTGTGTGGGCTTTCAGCGGACAGTTTCAGCGGACAGTCTGCTGAACAAAGTTTTTCGGAAATTCCGAAAAACTGTCCGCTGAAACTTTGTTTCAGCGAACAGTCCCCTCGTGTGTAGGCTTGTTCGTCAAACTAAGTTCCGCGCATGCTCAGAAAGGATTTACACGCCGAAGTTTGCATTGCAGTGTATAGGACGTCGTTTTCTAGTCCCGTCGTACGTGCCGTTCACGTCATCGCGCACGGTTTCAGCGGACTGTTCGTTCGTCGCGTGTGGCCAAGTCCGTCCATGCTAATTTTGAGCGGACTGTCCGCTGAAACTGTTTGACGGACAAAGTTGAGCGAACAGTCCCCACGTGTGTACGCGGCCTAAAGCCTCACAGTTACTCTTGGTGGGCCCTGCTTTGAAATATTCGATCAAAAATTGTAATTACAATACAGTGCAGCCGTAGTGAAGTTGCTACTACTTTTCTGGTGGTGTACACAGTACACAATACAGTGCAGCCGTAGTCCAGTTGCTGCTGCTTTTCTGGTGGTGTACACAGTACACAATACAGTGCAGTGTGGTATTGCAAAAAAAATATACATCGTGTCCAGAAGGCCACCAAGGAGAGGCAGAAGCTCACAGGCCATTAAAAGAGGGCAAGCAGGCTCTGTGTCTACAGTCAACAGTGCTGGTCATGGACATGATGCATCCTTTGCAGGTGGCCGTGGGGCACACTTGTCTTTTTTTTCTGCTGCTGGCCCTGTTATTGAGCCAGAACACGGAGAAGAGTTGGTGGAGTGGATAACAAAGCCGTCCTCATCCTCCTCATCCTCTGTCACCCAGGCTCCCAGGAGAAGTTTTCCTTCCTATGCAGCTGCCAAAGCTGACTATTCCACTGGCTCCTTGTCCACAGTCACTCCTTCCGTAGCCCCACCATCATGCACGGAGGAGTCCCCTGAACTATTCGACCACAGTGTCAGGTAAATGCTGCTGGAGGATGCGCAGCGATTTGAAGGCTCTGATGTTTGTTCCCAGGTTGAGGAAGGACGTTACATTAGCCTAGCGAGAGGGGGTGCCCAAGAAGGAGAAGAAACTGGCAGTCATGTTCCCCCAGCTGCAGCATAGTGTCAAGTTTTGCTCCAGTGACATGGAGGGAGGGGATGATGAGGTCACTGACTCTACTTGGGTGCTTGATAGAATAGAGGATAAGGAGCAGGCACAAATCCAACGAGGCAGGATGTCCTCTAGGGGGCAGCTTAAGGGCAGCCACCCTACTGCATCACACCGCAGAGATCCACAGGTGCTGGGCGCTGCTGACTCCCCGCTGATTTTGAAAAGTTCCTTGGTGTGGGCCTTTTTGGACACGTGTTCAGCAGATCATACCATTGCTGTTTGCAACCTATGTCTGAAGTGGATCAAGCGTGGCCAGAACAGCAGCCACTTGGGCAATACATGCTTGACCAGACATATAAGACCCCCCATGCAGTCTGTTTTCCGTATACTATATTTGAGATTTAATATCTCTCAGATATGATTTGGGTTAAATGAGAGTTCTCTGACCATGAGTGAAAGGTTTAACACAATAACAACATTTGAAAGTAGTAATTTTCCTGGGAAGTTAAGTATTGATTATGGGCTGGCCTCCCTTTATTGCATATCCCAGCATGGGATCCTTTGAAGTGAGTATGTATAAAACAATGAGGTTTGGATCTCATTGTATACACAAGCCTAGGCACCAACTTGTCTGGTCTACCAGAGATTTCTGTGAAGATAATATGTTCTGCCCTACATAGATACAAGCTAAATTAAATATATTTATAATTAAAATATTTTACAGCTATTAATGGAGATTTCACATAAACTCATAAGGCAACAGGTCCGTTGGCAACAGCACTTGAAAGACCCACATCAAAGAAAAAGGCAGACTTCTCCTTGCTCCTCATCTGGGATCTCCATCCCTACTATACCTCCAGTCCTCTTGAAAACCTGCACTAAGAGAAATGAAGGTATAGCAATAGGTGTCCTAAGTACTTGCAGACAATCTTCTGGCAGTACACAGCCATCTGATTTTAGCAGGCAAATGTCCCTACCCCAGTTGCTAAACCATAAAAAAGAAATTCAGTCCCGGCCATCCACATGCTCAGCGTCTAAATGCTAGCTTGGCTAAATTGCTAGTACTGTAACTACTGCCTTTTCAGCTGGTAGACTCTGTCCCCTTTCATGAATTTGTGGAATGTGCTGTACCTCAGTTGCAGGTTTCAAAATGCCATTTCTTTTAGCGGCAGGCCATTTCAGCTCTCTACTGGCAAGTGGAAGGCAATGTTTTTGTCTTGTTGTACAGGGTGGTCAGCAGTAAGGTGTATATTACCGCTGACCCATGGTCTAGCAGGCATGGGCAGGGATGTTACCTTTCCTTCACAGCGCACTGGGTAAATCTGCTGGCAGCTGGGAAGGATGCAGGACAGGGTTCAATATTGTTGGACCTTTTTCTGCCACCACGCCTCCAAAATGCTAGCGGTGATTCTGCCACAGCTCTCTCCTCCACCCCCTCCTCTTCTTCTTCCACTATGGCCTCTTCTGCAGATTTAGTCTCTGAACCAGTGGTGCTCAGTAAGTGTTCTAGGGGCTACGCAAGCACTCAGGCAAAAAGATGCAGGGGACAGGAGCCACACTGGGGCAGAGATTCTGTCAGCTCTTCAGGGGCAGGCTCAGAGGTGGTTGACACCAAGCCAGCTTCAGCCAGGAATGGTTGTATGCGACAATGGCACCAACCTTCTCTCTGCCCTCTGACAGGGACACTTGACTTATGTTCCATGTTTGGCACTAGGGATGAGCCGAACACTCCCCAGTTCGGTTCGTACCAGAACCTTCGAACAGGCCGAAAATTCGTACGAACTTTAGAACCCTATTAAAGTCTATGAGACTCGAACGTTTTAAATCAAAAGTGCTAATTTTAAAGGCTAATATGAAAGATATGCAACAGACAACACCAGCAATATGGGGTATCTTCATGTGTATACTGTGCTGGAGGCACACAACACCCACTTTAACTCCTGCAGATGCCTGTATTAGAGAACACCAGCAATAAAGGGCAGATACAGGTGTATACTGTGCTGTGCTGGAGGCACACAGCACCCACGAACTCCTGCAGATGCCTGTATTAGAGAACACTAGCATAAAATGGTAGATACAGGTGTATACTGCGCTCGAGGCACACAACACCCACTAACTCCCGCAGATGCCTGTATTAGAGAACACCAGCAAAAAAAAGGTAGATACAGGTGTATATGTGCTGGAGGCACACAACACCCACTAACTCCTGCAGATGCCTGTATTAGAGAACACCAGTAATAAAGGGCAGATACAGGTGTATACTGTGCTGTGCTGGAGGCACACAGCACCCACTAACTCCTGCAGATGCCTGTATTAGAGAACACTAGCCTAAAATGGTAGATACAGGTGTATACTGCGCTCGAGGCACACAACACCCACTAACTCCCGCAGATGCCTGTATTAGAGAACACCAGCAAAAAAAGGTAGATACAGGTGTATATGTGCTGGAGGCACACAACACCCACTAACTCCTGCAGATGCCTGTATTAGAGAACACCAGCAAAAAAGGGTAGCTACAAGTGTATACTGTGCTAGAGGCACACAACACCCACTTTAACTCCTGCAGATGCCTGAGAAAAGAACACACTGCCCCTGCCTATCTTGCTTTTTCCCTGCACGTCGGAACAAACTACACAAGGCCGCCGCGCTGGCGGCCTTATATAGTGTGGGGTGTGTACTAAACCCCCCCAGCTATAATTGGCCGCAGGCATCTGCCTGTGGCCAATTATGGCTCTCCTCGCTGCCGGCGCTGTGATTTGCCAAGCATGCGGGGTCACAGTGCATGCTTGGTCAATCAAGAGCCAGCAATGCACTGCGATGGCATAGTGCATTGTGGGCTATTCATGCCACAGGAATTTGGTGCGAACGGTCCACAAAGTTCTGAATTCGCCAAACAGACGAACGCCCGATGTTCGAGTCGAACATGTGTTTGAGTTGAACACTGAGCTGAATTTGGTGGTGCAACGGTTCTTGAGCAGGTACCCAGGCTTACAAGACCTCCTGAGACAGGCCAGAAAAGTCTGTGGTCATTTCCACTTGTCATACAATGCCAGTGCTTGGCTGACTGACATTGAAAGGGAATGCAACCTGCCCAACAACCGCCTCATTTGTGACATGTCCACCAGGTAGAACTCAACATTGTCAATGCTGCAGCAGCTGCACAGGCACCAGAGGGCCTTCAATAAGTACCTGTGTGAGTATGGCAGCAGGACAGGGTCAGAGAAGCTTGGCTTCTTTTCCCCACGCCAGTTGCTACTGATCAAGGATGCATGCACTGTCCTGTCACCATTTGAGGAGGCCATGAGGATGGTGAGCAATGACAATTCATGCATTAGTGATACTGTCCCTCTTGTCTTCCTTTTGGAGCACACGCTTCATGGAATAATGGACAGGGCATTTGATTGGTCCCTTTTATCCAGATATTATTTCTGCAGGCCCACCAAACACACAGGATGAAGAGGAGGAGGAGGATTGTGTCAGCATGGACGTGGGGGATAACACTCATCAGCAGTCTTCAAGGGATGGTTTTCAGTCCCCAGAAACCCAAGGAGTTGTATGTGGCTGGGAGGAGGTTTTTACAGATCATATGATCCTTAGTGACCCAGAGGACTCAGAATCGAATGCCTCTGCAAACTTTCACAGGTTTTGCAGAATCAGGGAGGCCATGCAGCATAAGGACCCTAGGATTCGTGGTATCAAAGAGAGGGATCAAAGAGAGGGATTACTGGCCGGCATTACTGGCTGGCAGCTTCTTGATCCACATTACATGGGTAAAGTTGCAGAACTCATCCTTTAAGTCAGGCCTTGAAGAAAGGTTTGTGCAATGCATTTCCTTACCCTGTGAGGTTACAATTTCCTGGTGCTGGACAACATGTTGTTGAGGCTTCGTTCAGTCATAGGAAGACCAGTGGAAAAGGTGGCCGGCTGACCGATGCCTTTAGACAATTTTTCAGTCCTCAGCACCAAGGTCTGATCGGTTCAAGCAACTATGTGTCTGTATTACATGGTTTAGGAATATCTAGGGGTAAGAGCAGACTTGGAGACCTTTCCAACAGAGCATCCACTGGGTTACTGGGTCTTGAAGATGGATCACTGGCCAGAGCTAGCTCAATATGCAATTGAGCTACTGGCCTGTCCTGCATCCAGCATTCTTTCTGAATGTACATTCAGTGCTGCTTAGGGATGAGCTTCGAGTCGAACTCATGTTCTACTCGAACATTGCCTGTTCGCCTGTTCAGCGAACAGTGAACAATTTGGGCTGTTCGCAGCAAATTCGAAAAGCCGGAACACCCTATACAAGTCTATGGGAGAAATCTAAAGTGCTAATTTTAAAGGGTAATATGCAGGTTACTGTCCTAAAAAGTGTTTGGGGACCTGGGTCCTGCCCCAGGGGACATGGATCAATGCAAAAAAAAGTTTTAAAAACTGCAGTTTTTTCAGGAGCAGTGATTTTAATAATGATTAAAGTGAAACAATAAAAGTGTAATATTCCTTTAAATTTCGTAGCTGGGGGGTATCTATAGTATGCCTGTGAAGGGGCGCATGTTTCTGGTGCTTAGAACTGTCCCTGCACAAAGTGTCATTTGTGCAGGAAAAAAAGTCTTTTAAAATCACTTGCGGCTATTGTCGGGTCCCGTAATACAGAGAACACTCAATGAGTGTTCTCTGCATTAGCCGACAATTCATTCATTCATTGATAAAAAAAATAAAAATAAAAATAAAAAAAAGCGTGGGGGTTCCCCTAAATTCAATTACTAGGCCCTTCAGGTCTGACATGGATATTAAGGGGAACCCCGTGTCAAATTTAAAAAAAAATTGACGTGGGGGTCCCCCTAAATATCCATAACCAGACCCTTTATCCGAGCACGCAACCTGGCAGGCCGCAGGAAAAGAGGGGGGGACGAGAGAGCGGCCCCCCCTCCCTCCTGAACCGTACCAGGCCACATACCCTCAACATTGGGAGGATGCTTTGGGGGTCTGTGACCCCTCAAAGCACCTTGTCCCCATGTTGATGAGGACAAGGGCCTCATCCTCACAACCCTGGCTGTTGGTTGTGAGGGTCTGCGGGCGGGGGGCTTATCAGAATCTGGAAGCCCCCTTTAACAAGGGGACCCCCAGATCCCCCCCCCTGTTTGAAATGGTAAGGGGGTACAAAAGTACCCCTACCATTTCACAAAGAAAGTGTCAAAATGGTTAAATAAGACAAACACACTTTTGAAAAATTCCTTTATTAAAAATAAAAAAAATAAAAAAAGATTCCAGCGGTGCTAATCCACTCTTGCTATCCAGCGACGGGTCTCCGGGGTCCAGCGATGGATGATCATATCCAGTGACGGGGGATCTCTCAGTCCAGCGCTGTCCATACATCCTTCTTCTGTCTCCACTCCGGAGACACTGCAGAGATCCCAGCGCTGACGTTTCTTATATTAGGAGGGCGGGGCCACCCGTCACCTGACCCCGCCCCTCTGACGCTGGAGAGGGAAGCCAGGGGTTCCCCAGTGACGTGTGGGTGACCCCGCCCCCTCTGATGTAACGGAAACCTGCGTTACATCAGAGGGGGCGGGGTCACCCACACATCACTGGGGAACCCCTGGCTTCCCTCTCCAACGTCAGAGGGGCGGGGTCAGGTGACGGGTGGCCCCGCCCTCCTAATATAAGAAACGTCAGCGCTGGGATCTCTGCAGTGTCTCCGGAGTGGAGACAGAAGAAGGATGTATGGACAGCGCTGGACTGAGAGATCCCCCGTCGCTGGATATGATCATCCATTGCTGGACCCTGGAGACCCGTCGCTGGATAGCAAGAGTGGATTAGCACCGCTGGAATCTTTTTTTTATTTTTTTTATTTTTAATAAAGGAATTTTTCAAAAGTGTGTTTGTCTTATTTAACCATTTTGACACTTTCTTTGTGAAATGGTAGGGGTACTTTTGTACCCCCTTACCATTTCAAACAGGGGGGGGCCGGGATCTGGGGGTCCCCTTGTTAAAGGGGGCTTTCAGATTCTGATAAGCCCCCCGCCCGCAGACCCTCACAACCAACGGCCAGGGTTGTGAGGATGAGGCCCTTGTCCTCATCAACATGGGGACAAGGTGCTTTGAGGGGTCACAGACCCCCAAAGCATCCTCCCAATGTTGAGGGTATGTGGCCTGGTACGGTTCAGGAAGGAGGGGGGGCCGCTCTCTCGTCCCCCCCTCTTTTCCTGCGGCCTGCCAGGTTGCGTGCTCGGATAAAGGGTCTGATATGGATTTTTAGGGGGACCCCCACGTCAATTTTTTTTTAATTTGATGCGGGGTTCCCCTTAATATCCATATCAGACCTGAAGGGTCTGGTTATGGATATTTAGGGGGACCCCCACGTCATTTTTTTTTTATTTGACACGGGGTTCCCCTTAATATCCATGTCAGACCTGAAGGGCCTGGTAATTGAATTTAGGGGAACCCCCACGCTTTTTTTTTTTTTTTTAATCAGTGAATGAATGAATTGTTGGCTAATGCAGAGAACACTCATTGAGTGTTCTCTGTATTACGGGACCCGACAATAGCCGCAAGTGATTTTAAAAGACTTTTTTTCCTGCACAAATGACACTTTGTGCAGGGACAGTTCTAAGCACCAGAAACATGCACCCCTTCACAGGCATACTATAGATACCCCCCAGCTACGAAATTTAAAGGAATATTACACTTTTATTGTTTCACTTTAATCATTATTAAAATCACTGCTCCGGAAAAAACGGCCGTTTTTAAAACTTTTTTTTGCATTGATCCATGTCCCCTGGGGCAGGACCCGGGTCCCCAAACACTTTTTAGGACAGTAACCTGCATATTACCCTTTAAAATGAGCACTTTAGATTGTGAACGTTCGAGTCCCATAGACTTTAATAGGGTTCTAAAGTTCACACGAAGTTTAGGTCTGTTCGCAGGTTCTGGTGCGAACCGAACAGGGGGGTGTTCGGCTCATCCCTAGTGCTGCTGGAGGGTTTGTAATGGATCATAGAGTGCGCCTGTCCACAGACTCCATTGATAGGCACACATTCATAAAAATCAATCAGTCTTGGATCAGCAGCAGCAATCAAGCACCTGATGCTGATGTAACTGATTGATTTTTCTATGGATGTTGGATCCCTTGAAGACTGCCTATGCTGAGTAAATATCCTATTCCTCCTCAGTCTCGATGATGCTAGCTTCCAACAATATTTTTTGGTTTAGGGCACCACCACCACTGCCTAAGCCCCGATTTTTCTGTCCCTGTTTTAAAGGGGCAAGTAATTACAATTTTTAAACTAATATTTCACAGCAGGGTTAGTTCCTGTGCCCAACAAGAGTATCTGTGAGGGGTTACAGTGTTGTGGCACCACCACCACCACCAAAGGCCCAATTTTTCTGCCCCTGTCCCAGCAGGAGAAAAAAATTACAAGCATGCCCACGGCCACCTGCAGAAGATGCACCATGTCCATGACCAACACTGTTGACTGTAGACACAGAGTCTACTTGCCCTCTTTTAGTGGCCTGTGAGCATCTGCCTCTCCCTGGTGGCCTTCTGGACATGATGGGGATTTTGTTTTGCAACACCACACTACACTGTATTGTGTATTGTGTACACCACCAGAAAAGTAGTAGCAACTGCAGTATGGGTGCGTGGTACTGTGTACACCAACAGAAGTGTAATAACTATGGGTGCACTGTATGTATTGTGTACTGTGTACACCACCAGAAAAGTAGTGGTGGCTACACTAGGGGTGCACGGTATTGTATAACACCATCAAAATTCTAATAGCAACAATGGGTGCACTGTATGTATTGTGTACTGTGTACACCACCAGAAAAGTAGTAGCAACTGCACTATGGGTGCACGGTATTGTATACACCAACAGAAGTGTAATAACAACTATGGGTGTGCTGTATTGTGTACACCACCAGAAAAGTAGTAGCAACTGCACTATGAGTGCACGGTACAGTCTACACCGCCTGAAGTATATTAGAAAAAATACACCAGGAATGGCCTGCAGTCAGATATTCACTTGGCTACACTGGATACAGTATACATATATATATCTATATATATATATATATATATATATATATATATATATATTGTAAGGGATCTTCCCGGGGTAGGGTGTGTTTGGACACAGTTCACAGCAGACTTGGAATTTATAAAGCAGATCTTGGCGTTTATTCGTGGTACAAACAGTCCAGCAAACAAAATATACAGCAACACCGTGCTTTCTAAGTACAACAAAAATAAAAGTCCTAGCCCGGCTGGGCGCTTACTAACAGGTTCTGCTCACCTATCTGACACTTACAAACACAGCGTCTTTCGCCTGGATATCGCAGGGTGAGTTTTAGCTCCAGCAGTGGCTGTGCTTGCAGCTTCCTTCAACACACAGATTGTTCATTCCCTGGCTGAGAGCAATCACCTGCAGACTCTGCAGAGCCTTTAGCTTCCCAGGCTAATTAGGATCAAAGCTCACCTGATCCCAAACCCAGAACTGGATCGGGGGATGTGGAATGACAGGTCCCTCTACCAAACCTACCTGCCATTCCATATAAACCCAGGCCCGGCAAAATTAAATAACAACTCAGCAGCATATCGCTGCTGAGAAACTGATCCATCCTGGATTTACCATCTCACACTGTGTAGCAACCTAGGTGAGATGTACACCCCCTCGATCACTTCTCCAGTGACATGTCTACATATCCCCCCCCTCTTTTTCAGACCGGAGGGCTGAGCCTTTTGTCCCCACAGACAACTTACCCTTGACAATGCGTCAGCATTTGCCTGTAATTTCCCTGGCCTGTGTTCCACAGTGAAATTAAAGTTTTGTAGGGAGAGAAACCATCTAGTCACTCTTGCATTTCTCTCCTTGTTTAACTTCATCCATGTTAGGGGGGCATGGTCTGTCACCAACTTGAATTTCCTGCCTAGCAAGTAATATTTTAAAGATTCTAGGGCCCACTTTACTGCCAAACATTCTCGCTCCACAATGGCATAATTTTTCTCGGCCGGGGTTAGTTTTCTACTCAAGTACGTCACTGGATGCTCCTCACCATTCACTACTTGTGAGAGTACTGCACCTAAGCCTGTGTTAGAGGCATCTGTCTGGACCAGAAATTCTCGCCTGAAATCGGGGGTAACTAAGACAGGTGGTTGGCACAAGGCAGACTTAAGGCTTTGGAAAGCCTTCTCGGCCTCTGGGGTCCACGTGACCATTGCTGTCTTTCCGCCCTTTGTCAAGTCAGTTAGTGGAGCAGCAACTGAGGCAAAGTTCGGCACAAATCTACGGTAATACCCCGTAATACCCAGGAAAGCTCTAACCTGTTTCCTTGTCAGGGGTCTAGGCCAACTCTGTATTGCCTCAATTTTATTTAGCTGTGGCTTAATCAACCCCCTCCCAATAATGTAGCCCAGATATTTGGCCTCTTCTAGGGCTAGAGCACACTTCTCGGCATTTATGGTCAACCCCGCATCACTTATGGCATCCAACACGGCCTGTACCTTACAGAGGTGACTTTCCCAATCAGGGCTAAAAATGACCACATCATCGAGGTAGGCAGCTGAGTAATCACGATGTGGTCGCAGAATCAAGTCCATCAACCTCTGGAAAGTTGCAGGCGCTCCATGTAACCCGAATGGCATCACTACATACTGGAATAGCCCATCAGGGGTGGAGAATGCAGTTTTCTCTTTAGCCTCACCAGAAAGTGGAATCTGCCAGTAGCCCTTTGTGAGATCGAGGGTGGTTATGTACCTGGCGTTACCCAACTTCTCAATCAACTCATCTACCCTGGGCATAGGATACGCATCGAACTTGGAGATCTCATTCAACTTTCTGAAATCGTTACAGAACCTCCAAGTTCCATTGGGCTTTGGGATTAGCACAATTGGGCTGGACCATTCACTCTGTGACACCTCAATTACCCCCAGAGCAAGCATACGTTTTACCTCGGCAGATACGGCTTCCCTACGTGCCTCCGGTATCCTATAGGGCTTAAGGTTTACTCTGCTTCTAGGCTCAGTTTCAATGTGATGATGGATGAGGTGTGTACGCCCTGGGAGGTCAGAGAACTTGTTTTTGTTTTTCTGTAAAAATTCCTGAGCCTCCTGTTTCTGTGACACTGATAGAGTATCACCTACCTTGACTGGAGGGATTGGTGGTGACAAATTATTAACAGTATTTGTCGCCACCAAGGATTCCCTGTCTTTCCAGGGCTTGATCAAGTTTATGTGATAAACTTGGAAAGGCTTCCTTCTACCTGGTTGGTGCACCTTGTAGTTCACCTCACTGATCTTTTCAACAATTTCATAGGGACCTTGCCACTTCGCCAAGAATTTACTCTCAACGGTGGGGACTAGTATAAGGACCCTATCGCCTGGGTTGAATGTCCTGATTCTTGCGGACCGGTTGTAAATTCTACTTTGGGCCTCTTGAGCCCTCTGGAGGTGTTCCCTTACCAGGGGCATTACAGTGGCTATACGGTCCTGCATTTGTGCTACATGCTCAATAACACTCTTGTATGGGGTGGACTCATTCTCCCATGTCTCTTTTGCAATGTCCAGTAGACCCCTAGGGTGACGACCATAGACCAACTCGAATGGTGAGAACCCTGTGGACGCTTGGGGCACCTCCCTAATAGCAAACATGAGGTAGGGTAATAAATGATCCCAGTCACGACCATCTTTTGCCACCACTTTCTTCAACATATGTTTCAAAGTTTTATTAAATCTCTCCACCAATCCGTCCGTCTGGGGGTGGTATACAGAGGTACGGATGTGTGAGATTTTAAATAGTTTGCATAACTCCTTCATTACTTTCGACATAAATGGCGTACCTTGGTCAGTTAGGATTTCTTTGGGGATCCCAGTCCTAGAAAGCATATAAAACAACTCACGTGCAATTGTTTTAGATGCAGTGTTTCTTAAGGGTACAGCCTCAGGATAGCGGGTCGCATAATCCATGACTACCAAAATATACTGGTGTCCTCTAGCTGACTTTACAATGGGACCCACTAAATCCATGGCAATACGCTCAAAAGGCACCTCTATAATAGGGAGTGAAACCAAAGGACTGCGAAAATGTGACACTGGGGCACTAACCTGACATGTGGGGCACGACTCACAGTATTTTTTAATGTCATCATATATGGCCGGCCAAAAAAACCTCTGGAGAACCCTCTCTCGCGTTTTGTCAGTCCCCAAGTGTCCCCCAAGAACATGGTTATGTGCCATGTCAAGCACCTGACGCCGGTACGGCTTAGGTACCAGAAGCTGTTCCACAATCTCATCTTTAACCTTATTGACTCTATAGAAAAGATCATTAGTCACCGAAAAATGTGGAAATCTTTTTTCAGCATCTGGTTCCTGAGGTACCCCGTTCATAACAGCAACCTGCTCTCTCGCATTTTTGAGAGTGGGGTCCTGTAATTGTGCAGCCCCAAAATTATCGCTAGACACCTCTAAGTCTAGTATATTTTGCTCAGTGGGAGGAGCCTCCTCCTCCCCAGCCAGCACTATAGGGTACACTTTTGTATCACCATGTATGCACACAACACTCATATGCTTTTTAGACTCTAAGTCCCCAGTCACCAGGCTAGCATGCACCAAGGTTACGAGGCTTCCTGAGTCCATTAACGCTTTAACAGGAAAGTCATTGATTGTGATGTCGCAGATTTGCGGTTCAGTCTCTAGTCCAGGAACTGCAGCACAAGATGGTTCCGCAAATAGCGACTGACGCCGGCTAGCGTCACACTCTATGGGTTCAGTGGTAAGGGGGCAATGGGCAGACACGTGTCCCGCCTCATGGCATCTCCAACACTGGATAGGGCCTGGTCCCCTTGGCAAGGAGTCCTTTTTAGAGCCCCTTAGCCACCCGGGACCATCACCAGCCTTTTTCCCCCCATCAGCACCCCTCCACACTCCCCCAATAGATGGAAGTCTCTTACCAGCTGACGGCACAGATCTGGCGCTCCGGGGAGGTGAAGATGCTGCAGGAACATCACGGAGGTAGTCCTCAGTCGCCTGGAACCTCTCCACAAGGTTGACAAGTTCGTTTGCATTCTTAGGATCACCTTGTCCCACCCAGCGTTGCAGGTCAGTAGGAAGCGCTCGGAGGTAGCGATCCATCACGATCTTCTCTAGGATTTGTGCAGGAGTAGAAGTGTCTGGCTCCAACCACTTTCTTGCCAAATGGATTAGGTCATACATCTGGGACCTCGCTGATTTGTCCAGACTGTAGCTCCAGTTGCGTACCCTCCGGGCACGGACTGCAGTAGTAACTCCTAGTCGGGCAAGTATCTCCTCTTTTAGCCGAGTATAGTCCTTAACCTCTTGCTCACTGAGGTCATAGTAGGCCTTTTGAGGTTCACCTGTTAAATAGGGCGCAATTACCTCTGCCCACTCAGCGGCTGGTAACTTCTCTCGCTCAGCCACGCGCTCAAATACTGTTAGATAGGCTTCAACATCGTCCTCAGCAGTCATCTTTTGCAGCGCTTTCTGCACAGTCCTTCTCCCAAAAAAAATCTCTGGAGCGGCTCCCATCACTGTGGGTGGATTAGCAACCACAGGCGCCTCTCGAATTGCTATCAGGTGCTCGATAAGTTGTTGTTGTGCAGCCATGGACTGTTCATGTCGTTGCTGTTGTTGCAAACTCACTTGCATAAACTGCTTCAGCATCTCCTCCATGTTGCTGGACTGTTCTTGGAGTGTAGTTGCAGCTTTCACCCAAGACATAAGCAGCTGTAGCCAAGTCTGTCCACACCGTTGCCCCTAGCAACCGTGTTGCCCGCTACCTCCACCAATTGTAAGGGATCTTCCCGGGGTAGGGTGTGTTTGGACACAGTTCACAGCAGACTTGGAATTTATAAAGCAGATCTTGGCGTTTATTCGTGGTACAAACAGTCCAGCAAACAAAATATACAGCAACACCGTGCTTTCTAAGTACAACAAAAATAAAAGTCCTAGCCCAGCTGGGCGCTTACTAACAGGTTCTGCTCACCTATCTGACACTTACAAACACAGCGTCTTTCGCCTGGATATCGCAGGGTGAGTTTTAGCTCCAGCAGTGGCTGTGCTTGCAGCTTCCTTCAACACACAGATTGTTCATTCCCTGGCTGAGAGCAATCACCTGCAGACCCTGCAGAGCCTTTAGCTTCCCAGGCTAATTAGGATCAAAGCTCACCTGATCCCAAACCCAGAACTGGATCGGGGGATGTGGAATGACAGGTCCCTCTACCAAACCTACCTGCCATTCCATATAAACCCAGGCCCGGCAAAATTAAATAACAACTCAGCAGCATATCGCTGCTGAGAAACTGATCCATCCTGGATTTACCATCTCACACTGTGTAGCAACCTAGGTGAGATGTACACCCCCTCGATCACTTCTCCAGTGACATGTCTACAATATATATATATATATATGTATATACGTGACCATGTATAAATATTAAATACACTGCAGCTAACTGAATAACCTGCCTGCCTGAAGTATATTTGAAAAAGTATACCAGGGATGGTCTGCAGTCAGATATAGCTAAACTGGATGCAGCCTGCTCAATCTAAATGGCACTCTCTCTCCGTCCACACCAACAACACCAACAGCACACTACACAGGGCCGGCGTGCAGGCAGCCTTATATAGTGTGGGGCATGGACTTAGTCCCCCTGAGCCATGATTGGCCAAAGGCACCCTTTCTTTGGCCAATTATGGCTCTCTTAGCTGGGAATGGCCATAGCATGCAGGTCATGGAGCATGCTTTGGCCAATCATCATACAGCAATGAACTGCGCTCCCGCAGTGCATTATGGGGCGTTACGCTGTGCTCGAATTTGGAGTGAACGCCCCATAATATTTTGTTTTTTACAAACAGGCGAACAGCTAATGTTCGAGTCAAACTCATGTTTGACCCGGACATAAAGCTCATCCTTGGTTACCACTAGCTAGACATTTTAGAGAAGGGGCATACAATTTCTCAATTAAAATTCATAGTGCTGGAAGGCATTAATAAAAACAGGAGAGGAGGTGATCGTGAACTAATCTTAAGAAAACATGAGGCTTATTGGATACATTTTCTTAATACTATTACTCCAAAAGGTTTAAATACAGATTTGGATCTTTATCTATTTGTATGATTTAGGATACATTATCTATAAAAGTATTTTATGGTATCCTTCAGAATATTTGAATTATGATGTTTTTTACATATTTAGTAGAATAAAAAGAAGGTGCTACTGATTTTTAAGTTCCCACGATATTTGCGTAAAATCATGATTAGCAGATAAATACACAGACATTTTTACAAAATCCTTACTAAATATAAAAGCTTAACCTGTATTGAGTTAATAAACAACAAATATTTGTAACTTTTAAATTGTGCCTTTTTGAAAAATGGTGCAAATCGAACGTACGCAAAAATGTAAATATCCAAAATTCCTCAAAAAATCTGAAGGTTTTAATTTTTCCCTTACAGCTTTCAAAATTTGTGAAAGGCCCCAAAACCATATATTTTCTGAAAGCATATGACCTCTATAATAAAAAGAAGGTGCTATGATTTTTTTTAGACCTCACGGTATGTGCGCCAATGTTTATCAAACCTATATACTCTCAAAAAATACACTAAAACCATTATTAGCAGAAAAAACACAGCTAATTTAAAAAAAAAATCCTGCTAAATCCCTACTAAATATAAAAGCTTAACCTGAATAGAGTTAATAAATAACAAAATATTTAAATTTTTACATTGCGCCTTTTTGCAAAATGGTGAAAATCAAACGTACGCATAGTTTATTTAAAAATCTGGAGGTTTTAATTATTCACTTACAGCTTTCAGAGTTTGTAAAAGACCCCCCAAACTATATATTTTCTGAAAGCATATGATCTCTGGAATAAAAATAAGGTGCTACTGATTTTTTAGGTCCTCTTGGTATTTGCACAAATATTTATCCAATCAATATTTTTGCTAAAAATACATTAAAATAATTAATAATGGATTCATACATGACAAAATGTACACAATTTGCGCTAAATTCTTAGTAAATATAAAAGTTAAAACTGTATTGAGTTAATAAATAACACATATTTGTACGTTTTAAATTGCACCTTTTTGTGAAATGGTGAAGACTGAAGGTACGCAAAACTGCAAATAGAAACAGTTTACTCTAAAAATCTGGAGGTTACCATTTTTCACTTACAGCTTTCTTTGAAAAGATCCCTCAAACTAAACATTTTCTGAAAGCACATAACCTGTAGAATAAAAAAAAAGGGCTAATTTTTTGGAACCTGCAATTATTGCGCAATCGTTCATCATATCGCTATTTTCACAAAAAATACACTAAAATCATTAATAGTTTACATAAACACAACATAACTTACAAAATTCCTGCTAAATTATTACTAAAACCTTGTTCACATGTGGCATACTAAAGTGTATGCCCATGGAGGGCAATGTTTACCCCCACAGGGATGCACAGGTGTTCCATACATCCCCGTACAGGCAGTCCCATTTATGTCAATTTGGATGCAATGGCTGCACAGGCATAGCTGCTGTTCCCAATCTGACATCTGTGTGGGTGTGGGTACGTGATCCCAAACGCAGACAGTGTGAGCTCAGGGACATGCATGCAGACCTACATAGATGTAAAATTGGGAACAGCGGCTTTGTTCGGGCAGTTTCTACATCCCAAATGACATCAATGGGACTGCCTGCACAGAGATGCGTGGAACACCTGTGCATCCCTGTAAAGGTACTCTGTGAACAAGGCCTTTCATACAAGTACACCGATTGGGTCTGCCTGTGTGTTTTTTCAGGCGGGCCTAATCAGACCACCCATTGTTTTCTATGGAGAGACATGTGTCCATTTACTCCGGCCTGCATCCGATCCAGATCGATGAGGATTCCATTCCCCATCCATCTAGCAGATCGCATCGGATGGTATCCGATGGAAATGGACATGCGGTCCCTTTCCATCTGACTGCCCCATAGATAACAGCGGGCTGTGTCTGCTCTGCATCAGCGGACTGGAAACGGACCTGTCAGATCCCCGCTGAGCAGGCGGATCTGCTTGACAGAGTCCGCTCCATGTGAAAGGGGTCTTATCAGGAGCGGCCAGTCCATTTGGGACACTAGTGAACAATTCTGATATAAGCTTATGGTCATTGACGTGACCGTAAGCTTATAGGAGAGGGAGAAATTAGGTCCATATCTATGGGCGCTTCTTAGGTCTGTACAGCATACGAACCTGGCAGTGAAAGGGTTAAAGTCCAACTCTGGGCAGATAAAAAAGTATCCCTTGCAGTGGGACTTTGCCTGCACGGAAAAGGTTAAAACTGTTCTAAAGCCTAATACCTAATACATTCTGTACCATAAGGAAAACAAAACCTTCTGTGTCCAGGATCCTCCTCCCAGCCCACCCTTATATTTACCTGAGCCTGATTTCGATCCAACGGCTCTCTCGGCTCTCTCTCCTCCCAGGGCAGATTGACAGCAGCGGGAGCCCTTGGCTCTTATCCTATGATAAGGTTGTGGGAGACAGGGCAAAGGCCTGCAATCTGTGTTTATGGACATAGCCAGCTGGGCTCAGGACAGAGTCTGCATGAATACCCTTCCCAGCAAGTGGCTTGCTAGGGGGCAGGAGGAAGGCAGGAGAAGGCAAAAGCACTGCCGGGGGACTCCAGAAGAGGAGGACCGAGTTTGCTCTGTGCATTCGGGGCCACTCTCCCAAACTTGCATACCTGTCAAATTAGGACCTTTGGCTGTGTCCATACATAGTCCTCATAGAGTAACAGAAGACTTATTTTTCACAAGGCTTTTGGGGGGAGGGTGCTTTGGTGAAATCTAGGTGTCTAAATAGACCCCTGAATTCTCTCTTTTAAGTCAGAGGGACATAAGGCAGAGGGACATAAATTCCTCCATCCTATTCTCTGAAGCCTTGACTGCACTGGAAAGTGAATGAACAGTGCTCTGTACAGAGACTCTTGTTCATTCACAAACTGAAGAAGAGTAAACATAGTAAACACAGTTTGCTATGCTTCCATTATTAATAAACACAGTGAGTGATCGGTACCAGTCAGTCATTATGTTCATTCACAAAAGGAAATGGCCAGTATATATGACCTCTTTACCAGCCCTTTTCACCACTCTCCTTCCTGAAAATATCCCCTAACCTGTTTACCCACAGCAGCCAGCGGCAGAGAAATGGAGGAAAATCGGAGGGGGGGTTGTACACAGAGGGGGTCTGGGCAGCAGGGGGAATAGGATGATGCACAGGGAAGGTGATTTTTGTGATGGAGGGGCAATTACAGTAACCCATCCCCTGTGTGTCTCTCCCTGCAGCAGCTGAAAGCCAACGAGAGGGAGAGAAAGAGAAGCTGGATTTCAGCTGCTATAGGGAGAGACACACATGGAGGAGTTCCTGTAATTGTCCCCACATCGCACTGATTTCTCCTTCTCCTGACCATATTTGATTCCCCTGCTGTCCAGGCATGGTACAAGAGGACCGCTGCTACAATCTTATCAGCTCTGAAAATGACCAAGTAATTTTAGTACATGAGAGGAGCCTGTACAACTGTTCAAGGTTGAAGGTCAGCCCCCTGAAGTTTGGATTTTATCTGCACAAAGTACCTGAGACTGAAAATTCAGCCACATATAGCATAAAACATACATATTGTGATATTGTGGGGGCTTCAGCTCAGTGGTAGTAGCAGTTTTAGTGCGTCAGTGACAGTCTGAACTGTGGTTTAGTGTTCAGTTTTATTGACAACATTATTGTTCAACAAAACAGCTGTCCATGCAAAGGATTTTCACTGCCAAACACAGGTAACGAAAATAACCAACCACCTGGCTGTCAGGGCTGGGCCCAACCCTTCCTTCTCTGAGCTGGCGACTCAGCTGTCGGCTAATTGCTAGCTCCTATCAACGGTGACTCACCTGTTGATGATCCTGCTCGTCGGTCCTGCCTACTTTAGCCGTCCAGTCCAGATAATCATATCGCTAGAGACGCTCTCCTCTGTTGCTGTTAAAGACTTGATTGGCTGACATTCCTTCTGGCTCCCTGATGTTTTGGCTTGTCTATCTGTTTGACTACGTTTACTCTGTTTAACTTTATATTATTATTCTTAAACAAGTGTGATTTAACTGTACTTTTGTCTCTGATTCATGGTTTCTGACAGTGGGTGAAGGCCATGAATTCAGAAGATGCAGTCAATCCACTTGTCGGTAATATTTTTTCCAGATTGGATTAGCAGGATCACCGCATGGATCGGTTTGCCACGGTGTTACAAACACTTGCATGGCTCACCTGGAATATCCCACTGTGACTGCTCTGGTAGAACCTGTTTTGCAGGCCACTCCTGCTGCTGCTCCAGTCTCTGTGCAGGCACCCTCCTCGAGTATTACCTCTATAAGAGGTATGTCTGGTTCCGCTCCTCTTCCCCAGTGATTTGGGGATGATCTAGTCCAATGCAAAGGGCTTCTCAACCAGGTTGAGGTATACTTTGAGATGCTGCCCCAGGCTTTTGCCACAGACAGAAGCAAAGTAGGTTTTGTGATATCTTTGCTTTCTGAGAGAGCCTTGGCCTGGGCAAACCCTCTATGGAAGAAGCAAAAACCTGTCTTGAGTTACCCTGAGTTTGTGGCTTCTTATAAAAGGGTATTTTAAGTTCCTGCACACTTTGCTTCTGCTGCCAAGTGCTGTTGAAGTGCTGCCAAATGTTGATCAAACAGAGTACGAGAACTGTTGCTGATTACACCATTGAATTCTGTACTCTGGCAGCGGAGGTTGCTTGGAACAATGAGGCCCTCGTGGTTGCTTTTTCTCATGGTCTCTTGGCTACCATCAAGGATGAGATAGCAGCCCAAGATATACCCACTGAGCTGAAGAAGTTGATCACGTTTGCCATCCTCTTTGACTCCAGACTCAGAGAAAGACTCTCTTTTAAGGAGCTCTTGTGGAAGCCTCCTGTACATTTGTCTCCAAGCTTTGCAGTTCCACCTAAGCCTCCCTCACCTCCCATGTCTCCAGGTACCAAGTTGGTCCGTGAAGGTGAACCCATGCACTTGGGTTTCATGTGTCTTTCTGCAGATGAGAGAACCCTTAGGAGGAGGGAGAGATTGTGCCTTTATTGTGGCCAGGCAAGTCACCTTTTGAACAACTTAGTGACCTTGTCAAAAAGGGGCACAATTTGAAGATTTTGAACAACAAGGAAAAATCATTTTTGGTTCCCATGGCCCCTAGGATCCCTATAATGTACTATCTCCCAAAAATTCACAAGGATGCTGTCAATCCTCCAGGTAGACCAATAATTAGCGGCATAGACTCCATCACTTCACATATAGGCCGCTACATAGATTTTTATCTACAGCCCCTTGTGAAAAAAACTCCCTCATATCTCAAAGATACCGGTGCTACTATTAGAAGACTTGAAAATATAACGCTCCATGAGCAATATATCATTGCCACAGCGGATGTGGCTTCCCTCTACACCTGTATACCACATGGGAGAGGCATAGAGGCCGTTCAACATTTTTTTAATTTAGAAGACTCTTTGGCACCCTTTCAACGTGACTATTTAATTGAACTTCTTGAATTTGCTACAGAACATAATTTCTTTTGGTTTGATGGTAACTATTATTTACAACAAAGAGGCGTGGCAATGGGGGCTAAATTTGCCCCTAGCCTCACAAATCTATTTATGGCTAAATGGGAGGAGGATGTCATCTATGCCTTGCAGAACCCCTCTTTGGTTATGTGGGCAAGGTACATAGACGACATCCTCCTCCTGTGGAGTGGTACACCAAACTCTTTAGGAGAATTTTTTGAAACCCTGAACGATAATGACAGAGGTATCTCATTGTCATTCGAGATGAGCACATCTAAGGTTAATTTCCTAGACTTAGAAATAGAGATAATAAACAATCAGTTTATGTTTAAAACATTTTTTAAAGCAACGGATCATAATAGCTTTATCCCTTTGGATAGTTGCCACCACAGTTCCTGGTTGAATTCAGTTCCACGCAGTCAATTTCTAAGTTTACAGAGGAATTGCACTGATCTAAATACATTTAAAATACAAGCAGGAATCCTTAAACAAAAATTCCTGGACAAAGGATATGATGTCAAATTATTAGATGGGGAGCTTCAGAAAGCTATCGATACCAATAGGGATAATCTTGTTGCAGAAAGACCACAACGTGAACATGATGATACCTATAAGTGGTTCATGTTGACATCTTTCTCACTACAACATAAGCAGATTAAAACCATTATAAACAAACATTGGGGCATATTGAAAAACGATCCAGTCCTATAGTCTAAATTACCTGAACAAGCTAAGGTGCTCTTCAGAGGAGTTCCATCCCTACAGAGACATATTGCCCCTAATGTCTTGGATCCACCCAGTCGCCCGTAATTTTTTCATAACATGACGGGATTCTTTCCATGCAAGAAATGTGTCGTATGTAGACACAATATATCTGGGAAATTTAAGACAACTGAATTTACATCAACTGTTACTAATAGGATACATACCATCAAACCATTCTGTACTTGTAATACTAGGTACGTAGTGTACTTAATTACGTGCCCATGTGGAAAACAGTATATAGGAAGAACAATTAGAACTTTTGCCATTAGGGTAGGGGAACATATAGCTCTTATAAAAAGTAGAGATTCAAAGCACACGGTTCCGGGGAACTTCAAAGAGCACCACAACAGTGATCCCACTGGAACACAATTTCTGGTCATTGATAAATATACACCACCATGGAGGGGAGGAGCTATGACCAGGGGTGTGTCCAGATTGGAGACTTACTGGATATATACTATTAAATCCTACTCCCCTTTGGATTAAATGTGGAGTGTGATATTAATGCGTTCATCAATGAGGGTTGAGACAGTGACATTTATGTCCGGTCGAATGCTTTGTTTCAATACCGATTTGCATATCAGAATCGTATGCCTTATGAACTTAAGTACTGAAACAAATATCTTGACTTGTATGCCTTTTTTCGCCGTTGGACATATAGGGATTACAACATCTACAGTTGTACAAAGATGATCTAATCCATTCTTTTTCAGATGCCGCCATATGAGAGATGGACATATGGCGTCGTCATTAGGGTGTTGCTATGTACGTCTTGTAACATGAAGTTAGAGAAAATATATCTATGATAGTCTAGCTTTATATAAATGGCTACTTCTCAGATTAAGTAGTTATAGATACTCAATTTTTAGATCATTTTAAAATTTTAAAAATAAAAATATCTATTGTTTGGTATCTTTGACATTAGATAAATGCCTGCCTACATAGATGAGTTACTTGAAGTTTATATTTGTAGAATGCCAGTTTGGGAAGGTGACATTTTTGTCATATATGCGATTTATCCCATTGCCGTAATGTAACAATGCAATAAAGTTATTGTAACCCCGTTAGGCACTGCGTTCCGCCCGATTTTTATTTGCACTCCACACACTTCGGAAGTGATGTGATTACGTTCGCCTCACTTCCTCTGTGTGAGAGACGGCCATGATATGCGGCGCGTTCCACCGTATGTTTATTTGCGTGCCACGTAGTTCGGATGTGGGGCGTGTGTATCTACCTCACGTCCGGCAATGAAGGTTAGCTTCTTTACGGCCGGTTACTGATTGACTGATTGGCTGACCGATGACCGTAACGAACGCATTCACGTTCGCGCCAATTGCTGTTTTCTTTGTGATTGGCTATAATACATACTAACCCGGAAGCATTTGTTCGTCTTCCTGGGAAAGATACGATCGGACGTACAGTCCTTGCAGCTGTTTAGCTGCTTTTTTAATACGATATTTTTACTTTTCATAAGAGGTCCACTATGGCCATAAATTTTGGACTTATATATAATTTAATTTATTATAAGTTAACCTTGGTTTAGTGGAATAGTTTTATAATGAGGTGTGGAACGCATGCTGGCGGCCATTTTATACCGGAAATGAACTCCGGTGACACGGGCTGAATGAATCTGTGCCTAATTGGGGGTCCTGGTATTTAAGTGATTAAGTTGCAGCTGAGTAGTACCCCAGATGACGTCTTCTACGACGAAACGCGTCGGGACTCTGTTGCAATTGTGTTTTATCCTGTTAAGCGCTTAAACCACTGTACACATGTGAGTTTTGTACTTTTATTTTTTATTTGTTTCTATAAAAACGGAATTACGCTATTTGTGGTCCCTGTTTTTTTCTTTGTATGTTCTTAACATGCCTATGGGTATATCTGGCTGGAGTTAAAATACCTCTCAACGTATGAAGTGATTGCCTACATTTGAGGTCCCCCTGGATAACTGGTTGCTGGGTGAATCTGCACATAGTGGCAAAAGCTTGTATGATCCCCCAAATGTAAATTTGTGAGGATCCAATAACTCCGGTAAGCCTTCAATTCGCCTGGTGACAGGAATCTCACGAGACTAATGTATGAACCTTTTTGAAAGGAGGTGTAATATATTTCCTACACACTTGTGGACTATATAAAGACACTATACACAAAGGACTCTGTTTTTTACTATTGGGACTCTGTTTTTTTCCCCTTTTTTTCTTTTATATTTTGCTTCTTGGACATTTTTTTGGTAAAACTTTCTTTGTTTGAGTCACTTATATATGCAATTTATGTAAGAATCTATGTGTTGGGGCGGAGCCGGCGCGCAGGGTGAATGGACGTGTGAGTCCTGAGCTCCTGCCTTACGGGACATCCAGAGCTAAATAAAGCGACGGTTAGCACGGATAAGCGGCAATATACCACGGCGGAAGGTCGGGAGACTAATCCGGTCATGTCACGGAGGAGGAGAGAGCGTCCACAGCCCGGGAAGTTGACTGATTTCTTCGGCCGGTCAGGCCGCGTGGCTGGGCAAGATGGCGCGGATGCTGCACATGGATCCCAGGCCGCGGAGGACACGGAGGATTCGGCGGCAGGATGGGAAACAGTGAGTAGACATAAACACAAACATAAGGCGCCACAGGTCCCATCCCAATCCTCCTCCACTACGAACAGCCCTGTTAAAGTGAAGCCCAAGCTGACACAGGAGCTAGCAGGCAGAGGGGACAGAAGCATGGCTGATGCTGTGAATGATACCTTGGAGTTTGAGGACGCCATTGCAGCATTCCCCACCAACAATCAGCCTGTCATGGACTCCACTTTAAAAGAAATGCTAGTGACACTGAGAGGAGCTATTCATACTGACATGCTGCAATCGGTGACTCAATGCAAGACAGAAGTGAGTGCGGTCAGTGACAGAGTTTCCCATATAGAGAATAAGATGGGGGAATTTACTGACACGTTTAACAATATGGTGGACGCTCATAATGAACATGATGATGATATAGCTTGGCTAAAAGCAAAAGTGGCGGACCTGGAAGACCGTTCCAGGAGGAACAACGTGAAAATTAGAGGGATCCCTGAGACTGTTAAACCCCAAGAACTGATGGCGTATCTCACCACTATTATGCGCGAGCTTCTGCCGGAGGTTTCTTTGGAGGAACTGGCAATCGACCGTATACATAGGCTACCAAAGCCGCAACATATACAAGCCAAACTCCCCAGAGACACCATTGCAAGGATTCATTTCTACAGGGTGAAGGAAAAATTAATGTTCGCCATACGTCAAGCTACCCAACCCCCGGACTGTATACAGGGGCTTACTTTCTTTGCGGATCTGTCAGCGCACACCATGCAGCGACGGCGAAACCTCCTGACCATTACTAAACCGCTTCGGAATCACAAGATACCTTACAAGTGGAACCACCCAGCTACTTTGATCATCTCTAAAGAGGACCGGGAATATAGAGTTAATTCACTGGAAGAGGGTCTGCGTTTGTTGGAAAAGTGGAAAATCATTGCCTCGACACCAGCTGACCCCTCGGCGCACCAGGCGAAGACGGCTCCTCCGGATGGATGAAGAAGCTTCGGTGACATACCGTGCTCAGTCTACATTTTTCTTCTAGCGACTCTGGATGACCCCATCGGCATTGAGACTTGTGTTTCCCCCCGTTTATACAGCCACTGTTGGCTCAGATTCCTTGGAAAAGGTTTCTGTGTTCTTTTTTGAATTATTTTTATTTTATTTTTTGCTCAGCATTTTATTCTTTTTTTTTATTCCTTTTTCCTTTTTAATTCCTTTTTTTTTTACTTTTTATTTGTGTATTTTGTCTTATTATCACTATCTGGAAACAAGACTTTCCTCATACAGTTCTTACAGTACTCATATGTCCTTCTGGTGAGGGGCCGCATTTAGGAGTATAGCACTTCTGCGTGTTTAACGTTTTCTCTTTCAGGTTTTGGTTGATTACACGCTCGCCAGTATGGTATTTAAGGTGTCATCATTAAATGTTAATGGTTTAAATAGTCCGCAAAAGCGGCACATGTTATGGAAGGAGGCCCGGTTATTGCAAAGCGATGTTCTGTGCCTACAGGAGACGCATTTTAAAGAAAATAACCACCCTAAATTGTATAACAAACTCTTTCCTACGATATACCTGTCTAACGCCTCTACGAAGAAAAGAGGTGTCGCTATTCTCATTAAACAATCAGTTGCCTATAAATATGTTTCTCATCTGCAGGACGCAGAGGGGAGGTATCTGATCCTTTGTTGTGAAATTAACAACGTGGCCTACACCATAGTTAACGCCTATGCCCCAAATGCCAGACAGGTACATTTTATGAATAAGCTCTGGAAAAAAATACAAAACTTAGCCAAAGGCCACGTTATTTTTTGTGGAGACCTAAACGCGGTTCCAGATAGTACTCCGGATGTATCCAGTTCCACCCCGCGTCAGTCCTGCAGGCCAGAGATTGCTAATTTCCTAGGTACAGCTGGCCTATTTGATGTATGGAGATGCCAGCATTCTACTGAGCGTGACTTTACTTTTTTCTCCCGAGTACACATGTCCTACTCCAGGATTGACATGTTTTTGGTCGATAAATTCTTATTGCAGCGTATCTCTAAATCGGAGATTGGTACAATAACATGGACTGATCATGCACCAGTATCAGTAGTGGTTGGGGATGGCGCCTTCTCTACTGGGGCTAACCGGTGGAGGTGTGATTCCCAACTGTTTAAAAACCCAGATGTTGTAAAGGAAGTTTCGGCCTCCCTACAAGAATACTTTACTGCTAATGATGTTGATGATGTAGACTCGTTTACATTATGGAATGCACACAAAGCATTTATTAGGGGTCTCTTGATCAAGATCAGCGCAGGGGAGAACAGGAGGAGGAGGCTGCGCCTAGACTGCCTTTTAAAGGAAATAACTGATTTAGAAACTTTGAACAAGGATGCACCCTCTTTTTCTGTCAGCAACAAACTGGCGAAGGCTCGTAGTGACTTACGTGCATTACTTGTAGCCCAACACTCAAGGAACGTTCATAGACTTAAGGCTAACTATTATACACATGGTAATAAAGCAGGGAAGCTCCTGGCCACACAGCTTAAGGAGAGAATGCTTAGACAGCGAATACCTTATATAATTCATCCTCAGAACGGTTCTAGACTTTCTAACCCTAAAGAGATAGCGGATGCATTCGGCTGGTATTATAGTAGTTTGTATAACCTGAAGGAAGATACTTCTACTGTACAACCCACGCCTGATGTTATAGATCGCTTCCTTCGGGAGCTACGCCTCCCTCAATTACAATCACAGCAACTAGAGGAATTAAACGCCCCATTCTCGATAGCAGAAATTCAAAAGACTATAGAGGCCCTCCCTAAAAATAAATCTCCTGGCCCTGACGGATACTCTGCAGAGTATTATCGAACATTCTCTGGTATTTTACTCTCCTATATGCAGAGGATGTTTCAGGTAGCAGCCTCCTCGGCCTCATTTCCTCCTGAAATGCTATCAGCGACTATTATCACATTGCCTAAACCTGGAAAAGACCCGGATAGAGTGCAGAACTTCAGGCCCATATCTTTGTTAAATGTGGACCTGAAGATATACGCAAAGATCTTGGCAAACAGGTTAACAAAGGTCTTGCCCCAATTGGTACAGCCCGACCAGGTGGGATTTGTTGCGGGGAGGCAGGCCCCGGATGCCACTAGAAGGGTGTTGAACTTAATTCACTCCGCGTCCGGTGGGGGGGGGCCTGCGGTCCTCCTGTCGCTGGACGCGGAAAAAGCCTTCGACAGGGTGCACTGGGGGTATCTCTCGGCAGTCCTGTTGAAGTTTGGCTTTTCGGGTCCTGTTTTTTCCGCCATCACTGCTCTGTACTCCAGGCCTTCGGCGCATGTTTTCGCGGAGGGCCTGTTTTCGGAGCAGTTTTACATTACCAATGGTGCGAGGCAGGGGTGCCCTTTGTCACCCCTGATCTTTGCCCTTTTGATGGAGCCGTTGGCGGAGAGGATTAGGACTCATCCAAATATTCGGGGTATTTGCTCTGGGTCCACCGGACACTCTATAACTTTATATGCGGATGACGTGATCTTGTCTTTGGTGGATCCGGAGACATCCCTGAAGATGGTATATGAAGTGTTGGAGGAGTTTGGAAATGTTTCTTACTATAAGATCAATGCGAATAAATCCAGCATATTGGGAATCAATGTGCCAGTAGACATGTGTAGTCGTATACAAACCTCTTTGCCATATGTTTGGGCAGCAGATGGGCGTAAGGCTGACTAGCTCCTTGTCTCAAATTTACAAACATAACTTTGAACATGTTCCATCGATTTTTGAGAGAGAATTGTCCAGATTTAGAAAGTTTTTTCTTTCCTGGTCCGGCAGACTGGCTGCGTACAAAATGTTCTTACTACCGAAGCTTTTGTATCTTTTTAGAGCACTTCCTGTTCCACTGCCTGCTTCCTTCTATAGAACGCTTCAAAGCCAATTAGGTAGATACTTGTGGGAGGGGAAGCCAGCTAGATGTAGCTTCAGAATCCTATTCAAGCATAGGAAGGTTGGTGGAATGGGAGTTCCAGAGTTGAGAGATTATCATATGGCAGCTATTTTGGACCAACTTAGAACTTGGTTCTACTCCCCAGAGCAGAAAAAGTGGCAGGTTTGCGAATTAGAACAGGCACAACAAAGGGATCTCTCGGGTTTAATATATGCCACAGCATTAGGAGACCCTAGACGTTATAAGCATCACCCGACTATACAGGCGACTCTTCAGGCCTGGTCTTACCTGCATAGATGCCAGCACGACCTTACTGAACTCAAACATCTTCCTATTCCCCTCTCGGCCTTATCGTTTCTTACTCCTGACCTACAAGTGACTCACTGGGCAGTCCATGGATTATGTTATGTGCCCCAACTGTTTTCACAGGGGAAATTACGTTCGTTTGATAGCCTGAGGATATCTCAGGGCCTCCCCAAGACGGAATTTTTAACATACGCTAGAATAACCAGCATGCTTTCTAGTGATAGATCACAGTACTTTAGTCTTCCGAAAGTGATCTGGGAGTTGTGGCAGCCATGCTCTGCTCAAAAGAAGGGTATCACAGACATCTACAATCTGCTTCACGGTAAATTACATTTTCAAATGCACAAACAGTTGGCGAAATGGGAGGAAGAGTTAAACATTACTATTTCCCCAGACCAATGGATCAGAGCAATTAAGGGTAGCTATATTTCTACTCGTTGTTCCAACTTTCGGGAAGGAGCACAAAAGATACGTTTTAGATGGTACAGGACTCCCGACTTGCTGGCGAAATACGCAGGGGAGGAAGCGAAGGTATGTTGGAGAGGCTGTGGTCAAGTGGGAACCATGACGCATATTTTTTGGTCATGCATATCTTTACGTAGTTTTTGGAGGGAAATAGGTAAGATAATAGCTGTGATCACAGGGATCTTCAATCCCCTCCGGGCTGAGCAGGCACTTCTAGGAGTGGCAATGGATATATATCCACCCATGGAACGTACGTTGGTGATGCATATTTTGTTCGCGGCCAGACTGTGTATTGCACGCAAATGGAAAACTTTGGTCTCTCCCTTACTGTCAGAGGTAATAGCTTTGGTGAATGATTCTTTTGAGTATGAAAAAACGATAGCATATCAGGAAAATAGAATGCATTCCTTTCATTGTAAATGGGCCCTATGGGACAAATATAGGAAACATCCTTAGTCGTGCGCAAAATCGGCTACGGCTTGTCTGATCTATGCATATATGACACCCTATCCTTGTTTATTTTTATTTTACTGAAGGTTGAAACCCTCGTGTTTGCACGTACTATGTTTTCTAGATATGGAATTTCAAATTTCTCCTGTTAAACTAATCGTTCGGTATGCTCCCCGAATTTGGTATCAATATCTTGTTACGGACTGAATATACTTGAACCTGTATTTTGATATTTGTTAACTTGTGAAATTTTTTCAATAAAAAGATTTAAAAAAAAAAAAAAAAAAGAAAAGAATCTATGTGTTATGAGCACTACGTTATAGTGGGATTTTTTCACTGTAACTTTACACCTATAAGTAAGATTAAGGATATTTGAAATTTTGAGAAGCGCTACACTTTTTCATAACATTGTTTACCTTACACTTGATACCCCGGTGATGTGTTAGCAGCTCTCTTGTGTGATTTATATTTATTTTCTTGTAAGAATAGTGCAGTGTTTTGTTACAAAAATTTAAGTCACTTTTTGAACTCTTGTCCTACCCGTTCCAGGGAATACTCGAATCTTGAGGTACTGTCACAGACAGACTTTAGGTGGCGTTGTTTCGTCCCCAGTTATCCAGAAGGATAAGCCCATGGTTTTGGTTACCCTTTCTTGGGCTAAGTTCTCCGCCGAGATACAGGCTCTAATCGACTCTGGGGTTGCAGTCCTGTTCATTGATGCTGCCTTTGTATCGAAGCACTAAATTCAGCTGCAGCTGCGTGACACTTGACTTGCCATTGAGGATTTTGACGAGAGACCTCTAGAGCCTGCCCATGTGACTCATGAGACTGTTCCGTTGTCCATGGCCACAGGGGCTCTTCACCATGAGATAATCCAATTCCAGATTTTTTGCCCACCTACGTTTCCACTGGTTATTGGTTATCCTTGGTTACAGAGGCACAACCCCACTTTTGATTTCTCTCCGTGCTGAGGTTCTCTCCTGGTCGCCACAATGCAGTAAGACATGCTTTCAGAAGATAGCCAAGGTCTGGTGAACCTCTTCACTCTCCTCCCTGCCGGAGGAGTTCCTCGATTTTAGCAATGTCTTTAATAAAGATCAAGCCGGTAGTTTGCCTCCACACCAGTAGTATGTTTGTGCAATTGACCTTCAACCTGGTGCCATACCCCGTCGTGGCCGGGTTTTCCCTTTGTAGGTCTTGGAGAATAAGGCCATGGAGGAGTATGTTGCAGACACACTTTCTCAAGGTTTCACCCACAAATCCTTGTCTCCTGCTGGTGCTGGTTTCTTCTTTGTGAAGAAGAAGAGTGGTGAACTGAGACCTTGCATTGATTATAGGGGTCTCAATCGCTTCACGATTAAGAATGCCTATCCAATTCCGTTGATTACGGAGTTATTTGACCGCCTCAAGGGAGCAATGGTTTTCACAAAGTTTGATTTGATAGATAGAGGGATATACAATCTCGTGAGGATTAAGGAGGGCGACGAGTGGAAAATGGGGTTTAATACCAAAACAGGCCATTATGAGTATATCGTAATGCCTTTTGGCCTTTGTAACGCCCAGGCAGTTTTCCAGGAATTTATTAACAATGTCCTCCGAGATTTGTTGCAGTTAAAGTGGAGGGCCACCCTGAAAAACAAAAGTACATTAAAAATTTGCAAAAAATCAGAAAAAAAAAAATGAAAAAAAGTTTTTTTTTAAACTTACCAGAAATGCCTGTTGCTAGGCATATCATCCTAATCTGCCTCTTCCTCCTCCGCCGTGAAGTTCTGTCTTCTCTCCTCCGTGCGGTGTCTTCTGGGTAATGGGTCACACTGTGTTCTGGGAACTGTGTGTCCTAGAACACAGCGCGCCCCATTCACAAAGTGCTGCACGACTTGCGCATGCGTAGTAGGAAATGGGCAGTGAAGTCGCAAGGCTCCACTGCCTATTTCCCTTAGATAGAATGGCGGCGCTGGGACCTGAGAGCCGAGGGACTGGTCAGCCTCGGGCGGCCGACATCGCCCTGGACAGGTAAGTCTGCTTATTAAAAGTCAGCAGCTACAGTGTTTGCAGCTGCTGACTTTTAAAAATTTTTTTTTAAAGCTGGCCCTCCTCTTTAAGTATGGTGGTTTATCTCGAAGATATCCTCACATTTTCCAACTCCCTGGAGAGCCACCACACAGATGTCTGTTGTGTGCTTCAGAAACTAATGGTGCATACACACGACCGGACTTTTCAACATCAAAGGTCCAACGGAACGATTCCGGCAGACCATTTGATCGTGTGTGGGCTGCAGCGGACTTTTCATTTGCAAAAGTCTGACAGACTTTAGAAATGGAACATGTTTCAAATTTTTCCGCCGGACCCAGTTCCTACCGAGAAATCCGCTCGTGTGTATGCTAGTCCAACGACAAAAACCTATGCGAGGGCAGCTATTGGCTACTGGCTATGAACTTCCTTATTCTAGTCCGGTCGTACGTCATCACGTTCGAATCCGTCAGACTTTGGTGTGATTGTGTGTGGCCAAGTCCATTCATTCGGAAAGTCCATCAGAACTCTGTCAGAACTCCGTCAGAACTCTGTCAGAACTCCGTCAGAACTCTGTCGAAAGTCTGTCGGACCTAGTCCCTCGAAAAGTCCGGTCGTGTGTACGCGGCATAAGAGAGAACAATCTCTATTGTAAATTGGAGAAGTGCGAATTCCATCATGAACAGGTTAAATTCTTGGGTTATGTCATTTTCACTGCTAGTTTTTCGATGGACCCAGAGAAACTTTCAGCAGTCCTATAATGGTCCTGACCCATGGGTTTATGTCCTCTGCAGTGTTTTCTTGGCTTTTCCAACTATTATCAGAAGTTTATTTGTAACTTCTCATTTCTGGTCAAGCCCCTGACTGATATGACCAGAAAGGACGGTAACCCACAGAGTTGGTCTCCGGAGTCCATTAAGGCCTTTGAGAGTCTCAAGGCTGCCTTTGTTTCTGCTCCTGTATTGGCACAACCTGGTCGTTCAGGGGCTTATCAAATAGTTTCTTGAAACTATCAATGTCCCTTGCCGAGACCATCGCCTGTGGAAGGGAATTCCACATCCTTGCCGCTCTTACAGTAAAGAACCCTCTACGTAGTTTAAGGTTAAACCTTTTTTCTTCTAATTTTAATGAGTGGTCACAAGTCTTGTTAAACTCCTTTTTGCGAAAAAGTTTTATCCCTATTGTGGGGTCACCAGTATGATATTTGTATATTGAAATCATATCCCCTCTCAAGTGTCTCTTCTCCAGAGAGAATAAGTTCAGTGCTCCCAACCTTTCCTCATAACCAATATCCTCCAGACCCTTTATCAGCTTTGTTGCCCTTCTTTGTACTCCCTCCATTTCCAGTACATCCTTCCTGAGGACTGGTGCCCAGAAACAGACTGGTGGTCTGCCGAGGGGTAGGGGTCATTGAGAAGGGGGTTAGGCCCAGACTCAGCTGTCGGATAATTGCCAGCTTCTATCTCTCCACAGTCACTCACCTGTTGATGATCCTGCTCATCGGTCCTGCCTACTTAAGCCGTCCAGTCCAGATGATCTCTGCCTTCGCCTTGGTTACATCTCTAGAGAGGCTTTCCTGTGTTCCTGTTAAACACTTGCTTGGCTGACATTCTTTCTGCTCCTTGATGTTTTGGCTTGTCTGACTATACATTCTGGTTCCTGAATTCTGGCTAGGTTTTGGCTACATTTACTCTGTTTACCTTTTTTTTTTTTTTTTTACTATTATTAAACAAGTGTGATTTAACTGTATTTCTGTCTCAGTCTGATTCATGGTTTCTGACACTGCCTCTCTCTTCAGAAGCTGTTTGGGCATTAAACTTTAACTTCGGGCTTGCTCCTCAGACTATTTAACACAGTACCCTTTTTGTTTTTGTATACCTTTGTTTTTGTAGCTGATTCAGTTGCACTACACTGCCGCTTGGGCCCACTCCCTGGCCTCTTGATAGGGATTCTCCAGACACCATTGGCTCTTCTCCAACATGTAGTGCTGTCTTTTGAGTAGAGCACCTCTGTCTTCTAACAGGAGCACACAACTGTCTCAAAACAGGAGCTCAGGAGTGCTTCTGGACACACACCTTGCTGGTGCAGGACTCTAGTAAGACCTGGACTCTGGTTTGTAGATTTCCTCCCTTTCAAACCACTTAGAAATCTCCAAACTATGGAGCCCAATCTGGGAATACCAAAACTCTGAGAAAGCTGTAAAAAGCTGTAAAAACAGTTTTCACTACTGTAGTATTGCACTCCCCATATGTGCAAATCCTGTGTCCTTTCTACAGCCATTTTCACAGTGGCAGGGCAAATAGTAATATACGTTAAGAATAAAATGCTTTGACTAATTTAATAGGGCAATTTAATGGGGAATGTGATGTTCTACACAGGTTTGAGCTTTTCTCAACTTACATAAATGAGAACAATGGAAGATTATGATTGATTGAATTATTTGCATTTATGATTTTTCATGATTAGTTAAAGAGGAAGTAAACCCTGATGGGTTTACTTCCTCTTTCATTCCCTGCAAATCGCATAGTAGTCCATTATGTGTCATTTACCTGACACAGGAGCCAGCGAAGTCACCGCTGTCCCCTGTAGTCCAGCGTATCCATCTTCTCAGTGGGGTCTCGTAGCTCCGTCGCTGTTATTCGGCGAAGCCGCGATGACGTCACTCCCGCGCATGCGCACGGGAGCCGACACACGCGGCATCTTCGTCGTTGACGATGCCACGCTCAGTGCGCCTGCGTGCCGCTGTCTGCGGCGCATGCGCCGTAGACAGCGGTGCCTGTCTTCGGGCAAATATCTCCTAAACCGTATAGGTCAGTGATGGCGAACCTATGGCACGCGTGCCACAGCTGGCACGCAGAGCCATCTCTGTGGGCACGCAAGAGGGTCCTGGTTCACGGTGGGGAGAACATGGCAGCAAACAGCGGCGAGGTGCAGGAAATTAACTGCACGAGTGAGTGGGTGGCTCCGCAGCCTCCGCGCGGAAGGCTACAGACCTGAGAGCACGCGAGGGAGAGAAGCAAGCAGCAGCGAGGTGAGGGGGACACTGTCTGCATGAGTGAGTGCGCGGCCCTACGATCTCCGCGTGGTAGGCTACAGGCCTGACCGCACGCACGGGAGGGAGAGAAGAGCTTCACTGCGTCATTGTATGGCTGAAGAGGGGTGCATCATCCCTGGTGCCTTCCGGAGCTTGGACTCCTCAAACCTCTTTCAACAGTGAGGCCCGGAGAACAGACTGACCGTGGGCCCAGAAGACAAGGACAGACGAGAGGTGCAGGCTGTGAGGGAGCCGCTGGATGGAACAGGGATGGAGACAGGTACCGGGCACAATTATACCCTGAATACCTGCAGACAAAGACTGGGGCAGGGAGGCAGAGCAGGGATTGCACATAAGGACAGAGCTAGAGGTCTCCCTTTCTCTCAGCTCTCCTCTTTTTCAGCCCCCGTGTCCCCCTCTTTCTGCTCCCCCTCTCTGTGCCCCCCCTCTCTGTGTCCCCCCTCTCTCTCTCTATCTCTCTGTGTCCCCCCCTCTCTCTCTCTCTGTGCCCCCTCTCTCTCTCTCTGTCCCCCCTCTCTCTCTCTGTGCCCCCTCTCTCTTTGTCCCCCCTCTCTCTCTCTCTGTGCCCCCCTTCTCTCTTTCTCTGCCCTCCCCTCTCTCTCTCTGTCCCCCTCTCTCTCTCTCTCTCTGTATCTATCTCTCTCTCTCTGTCCCATCTCCCTCTCTCTCTCTGCCCCCTCTCTCTCTGCCCCCCCTTCTCTCTCTCTCTCTCTGTGTCTCTCTCTCTCTGTCCCATCTCTCACACCCCTCCCCCTCTGTCCCCCCTCTCCCTCTCTGTGCCCCCATCTCTCTGTCCCCCATGTGTCCCCCCTCTCTGTGTGTGTCCCCTATCTCTATCTACCTGTTCCCCCCTCACTCTCTGTCACCTTTCTCTCTCTATGTGTCCTCTCTCTCTCTCTCACACAGCCCCCTTTCTCTCTATCTCACAAACCCCTATCTCACAACCCCCTCTCTCTCTTACACACAACCCCCCTCTCTCTTACACACACCCCCATCTCTCTCACACACCCCCTCTCTTTTGCTCAGCACCCCTCTCGCGCAAATTGCCGTGTTGGCACTTTACAACACAAAACCAACTTATTTATTTCAGTTTGGGCACTCAGACTCAAAAAGGTTCGCCATCACTGGTATAGGTTTAGGAGATATTTCTTGGACCTACAGGTAAGCCTTAATCTAGGCTTACCTGTAGGTCAAAGTGTGTTGTAAGGGTTTACAACCACTTTAACATTATTCATTTTTTTTATTACAGTTGTTTCACACTAAATTACATTTTGGGAATATCATTTTTTTTTAACAAGCTGCAAGCAACATGGGGGGATAAGTACAGGAACTCCTCCCCTGTCTGCCTCTTCCTGCAGCAGCTGAAAGGCTGCTTCTCCTTTTCTCCCACTTGTTGGCTTTGAGTTGCTGCAGACAGAGACACATAGGGGATTGGCTACTGTAATTGCCCCTCCACCACAACAATCACCTTCCCTGTGCATCATCCTATCCCCCCTGCTGCCCCCCTGTGTGCAACCCCCCTCGGATTTCCCCCCTATTCTCTCCTGCTGGCTGTTGTGGGTAAACAGGTCAGGGGATCTTTTCAGGAATGAGAGCGGTGAAATGGGCTGGTAAAGGGCTCATATTTACTGACCACTTCCTTTTGGGAATGAACACAATGACTGATTGGTACCAATCACTCACCGTGTTTATTCACAACTGAAGCATAGGAAATGGTGTTTGCTATGTTTACTTTGCTTCAGTTTGTGAATGAACAGGAACCTTTGTAGAGAGCACTTTCTGTTCATTCACTTTCAAGTGCAGTCAAGGTGTCAGAGAATGGGATGGAGGAATTATGCCCCTTTCTCTGTCTTAAAAGTGAGAATTCAGGGTCTGTTTAGACCCCTATAGTTCACGAAAGCACCCTCCTCCCAAAAGCCTTGTGAAAAAATAAATAAGTAATTAACGAAATGTAGAAAAAAATTATTCACATGGGTTCTCTGTCCCAAACAATGTGAAGGAGTGGTTTGTTTGTGCGGCTGGAGCCTTCTGATACTACAGGTGTGCAAGTTTGGGTGAGTGGCCCTGAATGTCAATTGTCTATGTTTGGGGCTGTACATCTGTCAAATTAGGACCTGCAGCTGTGTTTGTACAGCCCCTGAGTCCTCATAGTGCAACATAGGCTGCCTACACACAGCTCCAGCCACATAATGAAAAACACTGAATTACACTGTACAAGCCACAGAACCTAAATGAATGAGCGCCAAGACCTCATTCACACAAAGAGCTTTATTTATTACCTCAATACAGTTTTAACTTTAAGTCTTAGCAGGAATAGTATATGTTTTTTTTGTGTTTGTGTCTGCTAATAATGATTTTAGTGTATTTTTAACAGAAATATAATAATTTTTTTTGGAGGGGGGGATGTCAAATGGGCGGTATGGGACCCCATGATTTCAAACAGCAGTCCTGGTCATATTTCAATACACATAATGAACCTTCTCACAGTGTGCATTAGAAACTTCAACACGTCAGCTAATACCTGCCTCATTTCCTGGATTGATGATGTCCTGGCCCACACCTTTCATTAATTCAATATCGGTTATTTCTAGACTTGTGCACAACGGAAAATTTTGTTTAGTTTCGGTTGGTTGTCAAAATACATAATTTCGTTCTGTTATATTCGTTATGTTACATTAATAATTTTTCAGATAATTTGTTATTTCTGTAGAGTGTCAATATTCGTTATGCTGAATCTCGAATCACATCAAATTCATACTGTAAGATTTACTTTGAGTTGATCTTTTGTTTCATTAGAGCTTTAACAAATTACCGAATCATGTCGAATTCATTCATTATATGCGCTATAATTTCTTTCGTATTAGTTGAAATTCGTTATTTTTTTATTCAGACATTCGGATGCATCCGAATGTCCGAATAAAAAAATAACGAATTTTCCAAACTATGAATCATTATCACAAATATATATAACGAATGAATTCGACATGATTTGGTAATTCGTTAAAGATCTAATGAAACAAAAGATCAACTCAAGGTAAATCTTACACTGCAATCAGCTGATTAATTTTGTGCTGGAGGTTGGATTACTCGCAAAGTGTATTTCTGAGAACTGAGTGAGAAGGGTGTTGTACTGTATTTGAGCAGAGGAGAAGAGATATTGTAATTGTGTGTGTTAAAAGACTCAATAAACAAATGACTTTCCAAATTACGAATCATTATCACGAAGTGAAATTTCGATTTGTTACGAAGCGAATTGCACAAGCCTAGTTCTTTTACCATGAAGGGCCAGCATTACATGTGGATGTTGGTTAGGGCACTTTGCATGCATATGCAGTCTGCTTAGGAATACCCATGCCACCAGACTGACACCCACCCATTCTGTCATTTTAATATTTACATAACTCCTCCCAAAAGCCATCCCAATGCTTGCATCTCATCTGAGGGCTCTTGAGTAATGAGACAGGGTACTTTTATGTTTACAGAATTTATTTATGTTCCACTCTTATTGAAATCTAGAGTTAGTACTGCAAAAATAATGAATGCTGGCCAAAAAGACTGAAAGTGATTGTAAACTCAATAAAAAACATAAAAAAAAAACACAAAAAAAAAAAACGGGTTTATACCTACTTCGTATAGTGGCTCACTTGTGGACCCAATCCGCAGCTGTGCTACCTGCTCCCTCATTACAGGATTTAACTGACAGCAGCCAGAGCCAATGTCTCCTGTTGCCTCAGTAAAGCCAGTGAGACCAGAGAGAGTGAGAGGAGAGATCTGCTGCAGGAGGGCTCAGCGCTGAATTGAGTGAGGGTTCAGATACTCAATGGGGGGGATGAGTGGGTGATAATGCAATGGATTGCATTACTTTACAAAAATGTTTAGGCTTTAGAAGCACTTAAAACCTCACTAGAGGCACTGTGAAAACCTTGCTAAGTCTGGCTGCAAGGGATCAAAGGAAGTTTCTAAAAGATTCATAATAATGTACCGTAATATAAACTTTATAACAGCACAGTTACTCTTTCCTAGCCTCCAAAGTTCATTGGGAGATTGAATCCCAATTGGAGTTCACTGTTCTGTGCTTAAAAAAAAAAAAGCTTTAGCTACTGTACTGTGTATGAGGCCAATATCTCAGAAATGAAATTCAAGCCACGTTAGGCAAGAAAATGAACAGACAGATGCTAGATGATTTGTTTACCAATTAACATGCATACCAATGAATAAGCATGTACACCACAAGATGGGACAGATTTATTAATAGCTTATGCACCTGTTATTTTATTTATCTATATACTTTTTGTAATGCATTTTTAAATTTATACTACTCCCCAAAGGTTGCTTGGAGCATATTTGATACCTAACATAGCAGCTTGCACATCTGTCTGCTGGCGAATGTTCTAAAAAGAACTGCTTAAGTAACCAAGGCCAGACAGAAAATCAAGATCCGTGTAGCCTGTTGTGACAAACACGCCGATCCATTTGCAAACTCTTAGAAGTAAAAATAAAACTCTATGCAGGTCATGAAGGTTGTAAAACATGATTTATACTGACATTTAAAAACTTACATTAACCACTTTAATACTGGGCACTTTCACCCCATTCCTGCCCAGGCCAATTTTCAGCTTTCAGTGCACTCACACTTTCAATGATAATTACTCAGTCATGCAACACTGTACCCAAATAACATTTTTGGCATTTTTTCACACAAATACATATTTTTTTTGATGATCTTTAATCACCACTGGGTTTTTATTTCTTGCAATACAAATATAATTTTAAAAAAAATTGTTTTTCTTACTTTCTGTTATAAATTTTGCAAATAAGTAATTTTTCTTAGTAAATTTTATACTGCTACATTTCTTTGGTAAAAATAAGCCAAATCGGTGTATAATATTTGGTCTGTGTGAAAGTTATAGCGTCTACAAGCTATGGTACCAATCATTAAAAATTGATCACAACTTATGTATTGACGGCCAAATACCCCCAAATGACCCATTTCTGGAAAGTAGAAAGTCCAGGGTATTTAGTAAGAAGCATGACAAGTTTTTTTGAAGTGGTAATTTTTTTCCCACAATTCTTTGGAAAATTAAAAAATGGAATGAAAAACATATTAACAAGTTATTTCTCACACATGGCACAGACATAATTGCAACTACACCCCAAAACACATTCTGTTACTTCTCCTCAGTATGGCGATACCACATGTGGGAGACTTTTTCACTGCCTAGCTACATAGTGAGGCACAACATCCAAGGAGTACCTTCAGACATTGTCCACTGTAAGACCATGTCTTCTTACGATACTATTTGTGTACAAGTAAAAATCTGTAATTTTGCTGGAAAATACTTAGAACCCCAAACATTATCTATTTTTGTAGCAGAAGCCCTAGAGCAGGGCTCTTTGCCCGGTTCCATGCGGCTGTTAGACCCCATTCACACCTGAGTGTTTTGTAGCTTGAAGCCTGAAGCTACAAAACGCTGGAGGGGAAAAAATTTATTATTCTCAATGAAGATGGTTCATATCTCCACTCCATGTCGCCTGAAGCCGAACGCCTGATGCTCAAACAAGTTCCGGACCCTTTTTTGTCGCTCGAATTGAGCAGATTTGGGCGTTTTTCTTCTTTTAACATTGGTGACCTTTTGCCCTGCACAAAATCGCAGTAAAAAACACTGCAAAATCACACGATTTTCTGCTTGAAAAACTCTACGCTCTGTGTGTACTGCATGCTTTCTGTGATGTTTTTTGGAAGAATTTACTGCTAGCTCAGGCTAGAAGACCCATTAACTGTTTATTGTTATCCTGACCAGTTCACTGTTTGTAAGACAATTTGTATTTTGGAAATTAGATGAGCTGCTGTCTTCTGTCACATGGATGTACTTTCAAAGGAAGATTACTGACTTGATGAAAATTACTGGCCTGTGGTCTTTGTAGTGTTAAAACAGTGTGTGACATTTACAATAAATCCAGCTGAGCAAAAGTATGTGTGTATGAGGAAGGGATGGGGTGATGTTCATGTGTGCCCATGCGTATGATGTGGCTCTTTGCGGTAACTTGTTAAAAAAGTGGCTCTTGGTCTTTGTCTGGTTGGCCACCCCTGCCCTAGAGAATAAAATGGTGCGTTTTACAACTTTTTATGTCACATTATATTTATGCAGCAGTTTTTCCAATGCAATTTTACACACTGACGCATAAATACATTTTAATAAATTTCAGTGCACACAGAGACAATATAATACCTACATTTTTGGTAAAATATAAAATATAGTTTTGTGTTGGGTAAATACATACCAAACATGTCACAGTTTAAAATTGCGAACGCTTTTGAAATGGATTTCTAAGCCTTTTTTGGTTACCAGTTAAAAATTACACAGGAGGTCTTATTCTAAAATTATTGCTCTCTCTCTGACGTTTGTGATGATACCTCACACGTGTGGTGCACTTGTTGTTTACATATGCATACTGGACCAACATGTGCATTCGCCTTTGCCTTGAGCACGGGGGGAGTGGTCACTTAAAATTTTTGATGTATTTATTGGTGGGGCACTGGTACACTTACAGATGTTTTTGTGCACTTGTACACTTGTTGATCGTCCACCGGCAGGCACTGACATATGTTGATGTTGCAATGGAACACTATTGCAGATGTCTTTGTGTGTGCACTGGTACAGATGCTGATGACAGAGACGGAGACAGGGACAGTGTTGACAGTGGTTCTTGGTGTACATTGTGGCTGGCTGCAGTCTGTGTGATCTGTGACAGCTCTCTGTGTAAAGTTACCCCTTACACAGAGAGCTGTCATCACAGGCTGTCCCCCTTCCCCCACTCTGAGCTCTCGCTGAGCTCAGTGGGGAGAACTGACACAGAGACACGTTCAAATATCCGAAGCCAGCGAAGACTAGGTGAAGATAGTAGCTTTGTCAGTGGTGACAGTGTGCATACTAGCACATTATGATGTTAACTTGCAGGGGGAAAGTATTTTCTCTTAATTATTTAACTTTTCTACTGCTTTATATGTTGCCTCCAAAATGATCAGGTATTCCCTGCAAAAGGTATCCATATCTTTTTTTTAAGTTTTTCCATGGTATCATGTGACCTCAAAGCTTGATCCCCTTTCATTGTGGTAGGTGTGACCCGGTTGGGCGCAATCATTCTTCCAGCTGACATTGACATGGAGCTATGGATGCTGGCAGGATGACTTCAATGCGGGATGGGATTAGCAGAAATTCAGTAGCATTGTCGGCCATTCACAGACATACAAACTAGCTGGAGTTTTACTGTCATGTAACCACATAGTACAACTTTAAAAACAAGGTATTAACATTATGATTTATTAGAAAATGTATACAGGGAGTATCAGAGCAATAAGGAGGCATCATCATCATTTAACAGGTGTAGCCTTTACTTCTATTTTAACTTCAAAAATGTGTTCAGAGCTAAAATGTTAGATTTGTAATGTTACTTCCTGTTTTATGTGTCTGATTTCCAGTTTAAATTAATTATTTCTATCCCCGCTTGTTGCTCCCAGGTTCTACCAGTATAATACAATACAGCATTGCAGTGTAGTCTGGTATCAATATTGTGTCCAATTGGAACCCCAATGCATCTGATCGATCAGACTATTGTCAATAAACACTGCAAACAATAGAATGTATTAAGATAAAAAACCTTCTTCCATTACAACCGCTTTAAGTGCATAGGCACCTTTCCTGGAGAAGTGACCAGCTTGAGCCATAAATCATGTAATTATTAAAATACTGTAAATGTGTAACTACTAAAAAATAAATCTACGTTTACACCTTTTTGACAGTATTGTATTACCCAGCTAAGTGTAACTTTCTAAAATTTTGAAATAGTCAAGGATGTAAGATTACATGGATGGTTCGTGACTGACTATGTGAGTTAATATGTCCCCCTAGAGAGTTTTAGTGAGCATGCTAGGTGTTTAGCTAAGGGCTATATGTCATAATTCGTTAGTCACATTTTTAAGGCTACGAGGACTCACTATTGTATGCTGAGCATAATTTACCATTAGACACAGTAAGTCTGTATCTATAGGTTGCAGAGATATCAGCTACTTATTTTGGTAATGTTAATGTATATGGGCATTTTAGGTTAGAGAAGGAAATTTAGAAAGTTTTTGCAGAGGGCCTACATGACTTGGTTTGCAGAAGAGCTGTGTTTTCAAACTGCAATATTTACCATGAGAGTGGAATTTGGGCTGGCCAGAAAGTGTCTTCAAGACTAATACTGTAGGGGGGTGAAGTAGAGTCAGTTTAACGTATGGTGAAGTTTTCTGCCCAAACCATTTTTTTATTGTAGCAATGTCCCAGGCCTCCTTTAGTCTAATGAGAACCTCCACAGTCAAGGACAGCTGATATTCTTCTGTATAGAGTGGGTTGCAAAGCATAGTGGGTGTAATGTAAGGTAGATTTATGGGCACCAAAGACATCTTGAATGCAAAGAGATTTATTTTCTCTTGAGCTGAACCGTGATTTAGTCCCAGAACACCCCTAGGTAGTTGTAATGTTAATTAGCAGTCTCTGAGACTTCTACAGGTAGACAGCCATGCGGGGAAAGACATCCAGCAAGATACAACATCTGCATGTGTAGGAGCACTGTTTCCTATGGCAACAGTCTTAAGCCTTGTACACACGGTCAGAGAATCTGTCGGAATGCGTCTTATCGGACCGTGTCGTCAGATAATCCGACTGTGTGTGGTATGCATCAGACTGATTCTGTCCGAATCTCCGTCCGACCCAATTTTCCAACATGTTGGAAATATTTCCCGACCAACTGGGCCGGACGGACCTAATCCAATCATGTGTAGAGCATTTTCATCGGACCAAGTGCCACGCATGCTCACATTCAAATTCCGACACGGAAACGCTCGTTCAGGTAAAACTACTGCTCGTAAGCGATATAGCACATTCGTCACGCTGCAATGTTAAAAAATCATTCATCAAGCGCATTCTCTTCTTCTTTACAATGCTGCAAGAACCAACTTCTTTTGATGCTCATAGTCACACACACTTCTCCCGAACGGATTTCATTACTCTTTTTTAACAATTTCAGCAATACAATTTTAGTTTGCGTCACATCTACACAATGTTTGATTTGTTTTTTTATTTTTGGGATGTTTTTTTTGGGGGGGGGAGGATTCCCTAAAAATCTCCTTTAAAGACACTGCTCATTTCTCCTTTTTTTTACTTTTTATTGTTGGGTGTAAACTTACAACAACAACATTATTGTATTTTTTAGATTTTCTTTTTCTTTTTTAATCTACAGGAGGTTGTTTAGTGTTGGTACCCCTTGTTATTTATTTCACTTTGTATTTTGGAAATGTACCTGCCTGCTCACAAATAAACTCTACTTTTTGAAGGAAAACACATTACACAAGTATTTCATCAAACAAAAATAAAATGTATTTTGTTTGCTCGAAAATAAAAATAGGAACGCAGCACTGGAGAAACTTCTTAACTTTGGTGCAGCCTTTGGCCCCCAGGGCAGACATGACTAAATGAGATATAAAAAAATTGGTGGCCTGAGGAGTAGATATCTCAGGGAGAGAAGTCTGCTCCTGAAGTCCTAGAGAGCAGGAAATTCAGATGCCATTTCTGTCCCCAGGATGGTGATCTTCAAGAGGCTGCATCTTCTGGCACACCAGACTCATCCCAGGCCATCACTCTCTGGTCTTCCTTTGTGACTTCCCACCAGGCATCCTTCCAGGCTGTGGCTGGGCTCCTGTAGCTGGGGCAGGAGGAGAAGGAGGGTGTTGGTGGACCTCCTGGCTGCCACTTGCCACAGCCTCCCCCCGACTGAGGTCTTCTTGCGTATGAAAAGGGGACATAGTTTTAGTTTTTTGATCATCAATCACAACATTTTGTGCTCCTGGCTTTTGCTATTTGACTGTTACCAAATAGAACAGACTATCATTCTGTCACCAGCATTTTTCTTTCCTGTCCCAATCACAACCACTACTGTCTATTGAGATGTAAACCACTTGGAAAAATCTCAACTTACTGATCAATAAGAACATCTAGTTAACATCATTAAATGTAACACAAGAAATATGTTCAACAATGCAATACCTGTCTCAAGCTGGGCCCCACCACATGGTGTTGCCTGGAAGGCCCAGGTTGTACATCAGAAGCCTCAACTGGGGATGAAGGATGCCTTGGAGGAAGCCTGGAGAGTGGTGGCCTGAGTGGTGGCCTGGGTACCCCCTGGTCTACCAGAAAATGCAGCCTGTCAAAGTGCACCATCCTTGGGTAATAAACAGCATCTGGATCTCCTGCTCTCAAGGACTCCAGGTGCTTCTTTCTCTCCCTGAAATATGTAAGCTTCATGGCCACAATTTTGCGATTCAGATATGTCATGTCTGCCTAGGGACCCTGATCTGCACCAAAGCAAGCAGTTTCTCCAGTGCTGCGTTCCTCTTTGATCTGTCATAATAAAACTTGTTGTGGAACTGCCACAGGCAGGGCATCTCCATGTAGAGCTCGAGGAATAGCCCCATAAAGTTGGCATTGTTGAATGGGTCCATTTTGTCTGCAAGACACAACACAAGACAAACCCTCAAATAATAATAATGCAATTAAAATCCCTCCTAATCTTGTCCCAACAGCGGCCTAGATACAAGCAGTCTAGTCTAGTGAAGCACAAAGTTAAAAATGTTACCTTCGTTTCCACGTTCGCCGCGTCCGTGACTCACACTCTCCTCCCAGATCATACGGACGATACACATGTGTGGCGTTTTATATACAGTGCGCATGCGTGAAACTCCGCCCGCCCCTGACGTTCTTTCCAGACTATTCCCCGCCCCTTCGCTTCCTGCGCAGTGGAGAGAGCACATGGCGGAGTGAACGCAGGTGCGCAATAATAGTTCCACTAACGAGGAGGAGGGTGAGGAAAGCCCGGAGCCTGAAACGTACCGATCCAGAAAGACAAGATTTAAGGCCTCAAATATGTCTTTTGGAGAGATGTTGGAGATGGTCGACATATTGAACAGGACCGACTATAATGGGAAGTATGGACCTTACCCAAACCCAAATATCAGAAAGGCCAAGATCATGAATAAAGTTGTGAAGAGTCTTCTGAAGAATTTTGGGGTATGCCAATCCAAGGATCAACTGAGAAAACGCTGGTCAGACCTGAAACTGAGGGAGCACGAGCAGTACTTAAGGATCAAGCGTGTTCTTAAAAAAAGTAAGTAGTTGTCGTGTGTTCATATGATTATTCTTGCTTGCATACATGCTCCATGTGCTTTGATTTCATGTTGTGCATTTTAAAATGGCCACTTTCAAGGTCATGGTTTCGTTCGTTCGTATGAAACATCGTTCTGCAGGGAAGTATTCCAGCTTAACAAAGTGGCCCCAATAATGTTCTCACCTTGTAACTCGGCCCAAAAACACAATTGTACAACACTTCCAAGCAATGTTTCAGATTCCTATTTCTACCCTCTGTGTGCTAATTAATCTTTGTTTACATTCTCATAGGGGAGAGAAGACTCTGCAAGTATGAGGACACTAGGGACCATGAGGACACCAGGGACCATGAGGACACCAGGGACCACACCCCTCCCAAAGAAGGGCAACTTCCAAAAGAAGAAACAGAGGAGCAGGAGCAGGAGGAGGAGGAGGAAGAAGGAGAGATTGTGAAGGTTGGCCAAATTTTCACCACAACAGGTGAGTGTCGGAGAACACAGCTTCCGGTAAGCTCATCAATGTATATCACCATATTTGGATTACATGGTGTGTTTGTTTTTTTTTTTTCTAGGTGATGTGGAGGAAGATTCTCGTTTTACCAGTGAAAGTGCCCAGATCTTGATCGGGGAGATAATGGGGTGCAATAGGGATTTGGAAATTGTACAACAAAACATCAATGATGTTAAAAATAATATGAAGAACATCATTGATGTTTTGGGGAGAGTGTGAAAACGAAAAAACTAGATAGGGTTTTATTTTTGCTTTTCAAAAAAAAAAATGGGTATTTTGCATAATTCCAAATTTGGAAGATGCACAGAGTGTGTAAACATGCGCTATCGCCCATCATGGGGGATCAATGTACATGTTTTGTGTAAAGTGTCTGAGATGAAGGGGTTGCAGCCCCAAAGCATGTACATTGATCCCCATGATGGGAGATAGCACATGTTGACACACTGTGTGCATCTTCCAAATTTGTATTTTTCAGGGGTCACACCCCATGTGATGAAGGCAATATCAGCCCAGTTTGTACATACTCAGGTCTGATATTGTCTTCACTTTTCCAAGTTGAACTTTGTAGGTTCCTGTGTTCTGTATTTTACGGTTTGATACATGCCTGTTTACACAAAAAAACAAGTAAAAAATAAATATGATTAAACTCGGTTTTGGATACCCAAAATATCTTGGTTTGTTGTAAAAACCTTTACTAAACGCACATATGAATGTGCTTGTATTAAAAAGTTGAATTCTCAACAATGTGTGGCTTCCTTTTTCATTGGACTTAAAATGTATTTGTAGTGAAATTTGAGTTTGTGCTGAGAAGGAGTGCGATTTACTAAAGGCAACTCCACTTTGCACTCCAAGTGCAGTTTCAGGTGTACTTTTGCAGTGCACTTGTAGTGCATAGTGGATGTGCCTTTAGTAAAAAGCACCCACAGTGATGTGTAAATTTGGACAATCATGCCATTTTCCTGCCATGGTGCTGAAAATGAGCATGATTTAGGTCAGTAATGTACTACACATTAGTTAACAAAAAGAAGGTGTGTGTGTAGCAGACCCACAACATAATAAGATTATCTGAAGAAGAGACTGTCCCCTCATCTCACTCTGAACTTGGGCTTGCACTGTTGGTGAAAAAGGCACAACTTGATGAAAAATTGCAAAGTGGGAGGCCACAGTCTGCCATTCCTGTTGTGTTGAAGGACACTGTGTAGTGACACAAGAAAAAAAACTAGTAATTTTACAAATCAACATTGCATGCAGATTAGACACCCACATTTTTTGACAAAATTAGTATAACATTTTGGGAACTGAGTATTTAAAGCCTAAAGTATAAGGTCCCCTTATGAGAGTCCTAACCCCCCACCCCCCCCATCTGATGGGCCCTTGCTAAAAAATGAGGGGGGGTGTTTAGGACAGGTAACCCTCTCCACTTGATTGAGAGCTGAATGCCTAAATAATGTGTGATACTTTGTGAAGCCCCTCCTTAGTTACACTATTGGCAGCCCACCGGACAGGTAAGAAGTGTCAGAATAACAAAATGGAAGCACATTTTGACATTCTGCTAGTACATAGCAAAAAAATGAATGTGTTAAAAAAATCAAAATAGCATTTGAAAGTATTGAGGCAGGCCCTTACACTACATGCTTTGGTGAATTTGTCCATAAATGTTATCATGAAAAAGGTATTTAGAGTGTGTATTGGGTTGGGTCAAGTCATCAGATAGAAGATTGCTATCAGCTGAGGTAACAGTTGGGGAGAGGGGGGTTACTAATGAGTTTGGCACAACTCCAAAAAACAAAAAACGGTCACTTTGCATGAATTGAAGCACACACATCACATTTTTTAGAGATTTTAGGGGGTGTTTAGGGGAAAGCAATACTATGGAGCTGCCAAAAGAAATTTTTAAGTGACTAGACTATAGTTTTAGGGGCCAAGAAGAGCATGGTGGGGAAGTTAGTGAGGCAAATATGCATGAGGACAAAGGGGCAGAGCATATGAATTAGAGCATATTGCAATGATGGTAATTAGGGAATGAGGAAAGAAATGCAAGACATTAGCAATCATGAAATACATAGAATGTGATGTTTAAGGATAAAACTTAGCAGAATATAGTCCTTCTGCAGGAGCTGAATGATGGCAGAACAGGTCTCTGGAATAATGACCCCCAGAGCCTGGGGGGAGATGCCTGTAGAGAACTTGAGGTCCTGAAGGCTTCTCCCTGTCGCCAAGTAGCGCAACGTGGCGATGAGCCTCTGCTCCAGAGTGATGGCTTGCTGCATGCAGGTATCCTGCCTGGTGATATAAGGGGACAGCAAAGCCAGCAGACAGTGAAAAACGGGGTCCGTCATCCTGAGAATAATCCAGAAATGATCAGGATTATTCTCGCGGATCTCACAGAGAAAAGGCATGTGGGAGAACTGGTGACGCTGGCGCAACAAATTCTTGGTCGTCCAAACATGTGTCAAAGTCAAAGTAAGAACCCTGCACAGCACAAACTGTACGATGAGTACGTAGATGAAACATGTTTGGAAAACGGTCGGCTGGTCAGAACAGACACCAGAAAACAACGCTAAACAGCAAGGCCTGAAAGGACGACCTGAATAGCAGAAGCAAGCAGTCAATAAAAAATGCCTTTCAAAGCATACTATACCAAGATAGAGTCCCCAATGAGAAGCAAATACTTAATGACTGCACGCACTGATTATGAGATACGCAAAGACAAGCACAAACTGAAGAGCAGTAGCGATCTGAATCACTAATCTGAAAAGCGCGAATCGTCTTTCACCAAACTTCTACTAAAACACGAGATCAGCAGAAGGAGCCCAAAGGGTGCCGGACGTGGTGCTGAACTTCCTTTTTCTAGTCCCGTCGTACACGGCTTACGTCACCGCGTTCTTGGCAACCGCAAAATCAGACAACTTGGCCCGACCGTGTGTATGCAACAGTTTCGGACACAATCCGTCGGACTAAATCCGACGGGCAAAATCCGACGTATTTGGTTGCCAAAATCTCCGACCGTGTGTACGTGGGCTTAGAACAGTTCCTAACACAAATTGTAACAAACTCCTTTACTTTTATACAGTCACTTCTTGTAGACTCTCAGCCCACTGAGCTCCCAGTCTCTCTCACTAGACTTGCTGATTCACTGCCACTGAATCCTGTGAGCTCTTCTAATCTTCTTACTTTAGTATCTTCCTTAAGCATCACCCCTGCTTCCCTTGTGGGTCCCTGGCTTGGCACTCCAAATACTCCTCAAGCATCACCCCACTGGCTGGGTCCCTGACTTGGCACCTGCTGAAGTTTCCCAATTCTTCACCATCCCTGGTTGGTGAGAATACTGCCTCGGTACTTGCTTCAGTTACTCACTGTGGTCCCTGGTAGCAAGGTGGTTGGTCCCTTAGTGGAGACAACTACCTCTCTACCTCCGACCATAACAGGTTCTCCAGAACGGTCACTTCAGGTTGGACTGCAGGTCGCAATCCCAACCATATGCGGCTCTCTTGCTTCTGGATAGGCCCTCAGACAGCCTATTAGCCAGATGTGCCGGGAATAGGCCCAAACTCCGACCTAGCATCTCGGGCAGCACAAAACACGTCCACCCAGACAGCCGTCCAGGTGGCACAGAACCCTATCTATTCCTCTGTCCTTGCAATGCCCTTGTCTTATCTAATGTCAAGAAGAGAGAAGTGCATCACTTCCAGACTTAGGGTGAAATCAATTGATCACTAACAATTGGCCAAGGCAAATACACCTGGCAGGTAGGCAGGTAAATTTAAGAACAACCCTGCCTAAACATCAGGGCTCTATATTATAATTATAGGTCACTATTGTTTTATCAAGTTCATGTCATGAAAGCTTGGTGAAGTCATAGGGTATTTGAAAACAATGTCCCTAGTCAAAGGCAGAAGACTAGTTTTAGATATGACTTCCATTTTTTAGTAGGCCATGCTGCAGTAACCTAGTGTATTTGGTGTTACAGCAGTGACCTAGTGTCTTAGGTGTTACAGGCTCTATCCCAGGGGGTTTGGTGCTGCTGGGGGCTGTTCATATGAGTATGCAGATATAAGCATGTTTTCTTCAATTTATGCCTTTGATGCAGCTACTGTAGGTATTTTGTTCTGTTTGCTAATATCTGCAATTATGATATTTTACACCTGCTTGCATTTTTTAATGGTGGAATTAGGTTATTAGAGTTGAGTTGACATCTGTGGGTATGCAACTGATGTATTTGTGAAGAACCTTAGAAGGAGCTTGCAGTGCTTGCATTTTTAATTCAGATTTGAATGCATTCATTAATTTGGTTTCTTCATAAAAGTCAATAAGGATGCAATATGCCGCGTACACATGATCGGACTATCCGGCGGACTTAATCCGCCAGACAACCCGCCGGACTTTGCAGCTGAGGTCCGCCGGACTTTCCGAACGAGTGGACCTGCCCACACACAACCGGACTTTTCCGGAGGGCTAGGACTTTTGAAATGAACGGACTTGCCCACACACGGAGAAAACGTTTTTAATGTGGCTCCAGGTAGCCGGGACTAGCGATGGAAGTGAATGTCGCTGCCTCCATCGGCGAGATTGACACCTCGCTAGCTCCGTCGCCTGGTATGGATTTAAAGGGGAACCCCTACGCTGAAAAAACGGTGTGGGGGTCCCCCCAAAGTCCATAGCAGACCCTTATCCAAGCACGCAGCCCGGCCGGTCAGGAAGGGGGTGGGGACGAGCGGCGCTCCTCTCCTGAGCTGTACCAGGCCACATGTCCTCAACATGGGGACAAGGTGCTTTGGGGAAGGGGGGCCTATCGGGGCTTATCGGGGGCTCCCGGATTCCGATAAGCCCCCCGTCCACAGACCCCGACAACCAACGGCCAGGGTTGTTGGGAAGAGGCCTTTATCAATTGTGGCTACTGCATGTGTACATCCCTGTCAGGCTGTAATGTCAGGATTACAAGCAGCGTGTGGCCGGAGGGTGCTAAAACCATGGCTCGGCCATCTGTTTTTACTGACCTCCAGCCGCAAGTGTGAAAGACCACTTAGCGTATAACATAACATTTTGAAACCTTCCCCACCCCCACCCTCAAAACACATGACACTTATCATAATTGTGTTTTTTTTTTACTCCTCTGTCATATTTACAGGGGGGGATTTAAAGCGCACAGTGGAGGACAAGTGCTGGTGTTGTCATCTAATCATGGTGTAGTCCATGGATTACTTCTTCCTGACCCTCAATAGTAGGTCTGTAACTCTGTGCAGACCTGGGGCTAGGGAAAGAGTCTGCAGATGCCTGTTTATTGCATATTGATGCCCTGATATTGGTTGCAATGTTTTTCTGGCCTAAATGCAGAAAAATAATAAATGCATATTTTTTTTCTTTAATTAATATGCTTGCATTTATTGACTGGTTCCAAAAGTTGAACTATACTTTCAAAACCATGTTTCTTCTTTTCTTAAGTGGGCAGCACAGTGGCCAAATGTTTAGCACTTCTGCCTAGCAGCACCAGGGTTGTTGGTTTGAATCCCAACCACCTTTCTTGAAGTGATTGAAGCCATATTAATGCACTTGCAACAGAAACAATTGAGTACTGCTAGGACCTTAAAGAAGATGGAAAACCTTGACAGTACTCCAGTGTTTCAATCCCAACCACAACATGGAGTTTGCATGTTCTGCATGTGCCTTCATGGGTTTCCTCCTACACTCTAAAAACATGCTGGTAGGTTTATTGACTCCTGTCTAAATTAGCCCTCGTATGTATGAATGTGAGATAGGGAGCTTAGATTGTAAGCTTCTTGAGGGCAGGCACTGATGTGAATGTACAATATACTGTATATGTAAAGCGATGTGTAAATTATTGGTGTAATATACGTTGTAAATGACTGTAATGAATATAATTGAAGGGTTCATAAAACCTTGTGTCTTTTCACCTTAATGCATCATATGCATTTAGGTGAACTAACACCTGGCAGTCACCGCCCCCCCCCCCCCAGTCTCCCCGTTTTACTTATCTGAGCCCCTTCATCTATTTGGTGGGGACACAGTGTCCCTCTCTCCACTGGGTCCTGGCTCTTAAATGGATAGCAGTGCAACCATTGGTACCTGCTATTCTCAATCAAATCCAATGATGCGGGCGCCGGGGGCGGGGCCCTGAGTCCGGCATTTGTGTCTGTGGATGTAAATTCTGGCCCACAAGTTAACCCCCCGGGAGAGTACCTCTCCTACGGGGTTATCTGATGTGGGAGGAGCCGCGAGAGCTGCCGGGGGGACCCCAGGAGAGGATGTTTGGGGCCACTCTGTGCAAAACGAGCTGCACAGTGGAGGTAAGTATGACATGTTTGTTATTTAAAAAAAAAGATCCTGTACAATCACTTTAATACTTTGTTTTCATATCACAACAATGCCACATTTAAAGTGTGATTCCATATTTATGAAGTAAAAACAGAAAACTGTAGCCCAGAATTTAGCAACCTTTAACTTTACCTAATAAGAAATCAATTGCTGGGCAGAAAGAGAACCAATCACCTGAACGGATGACATTTCTGGTGAAACTGTTACAATTTGCATGAATACGAATAAAAAACATAATTTGAGTTTGCCACACCATTTAAATGTTTTTGTGAATTAAAACACATTTGGCTTTATTCTATATGGCCTGTCAAATAGAAATGATCTGTTAAAGTCCTAGCCTGTAAAAAAATAAATAAAATTAAAGTCAGCAGCTAAAAAATTCTGTAACTGCTAACTTTTAATATAAGGACACTTAACCTGTCCAGGGATCCCGCAATGCAAAAGGCACCCCAAGCAGGGCCGTCTTTAACCACTTCAGCTCCGGACCAATAAACACCTTAAGGACCAGAGGTCTTTTTGCAATTTCGCACTGCGCTGCTTTAACTGGTAATTGCGCGGTCATGCAATATTGCACCCAAACGAAATTTGCGTCCTTTTCTTCCCACAAATAGAGCTTTCTTTTGATGGTATTTGATTGCCTCTGCGATTTTTTTTTTTGGCGATATAAATGGAAAAAGAGCGAAAATTTTGAAAAAAAAAGATATTTTCTTCTTTTTGTTATAAGAAAAATCGAATAAACTAAATTTTAGTCATACATTGAGGGCAAAATGTATTCAGCCACATGTCTTTAGTAAAAAAAATGTCAATAAGCGTATATTTTTTGGTTTGCGCAAAATTTATAGCGTCTACAAACTAGAGTACATTTTCTGGAATTTACACAGCTTTTAATTTATGACTGCCGATCTCATTTCTTGAGGTGCTAAAATGGCAGGGCAGTACAAATCCCCCCCAAATGACCCCATTTTGGAAAGTAGACACCCCAAGGAAATTGCTGATTGGTATGTTGAGCCCATTGAATATTTATTTTTTTTGTCCTAAGGGATTGAATAATGACAAAAAAAAAGTACAAAACCCCCCAAAATGACCCCATTTTGGAAAGTAGACACCCCAAGCTATTTACTGAGAGGCATGTTGAGTCCATGGAATATTTTATATTTTGCCACAAGTTGCGGGAATATTACAAACTTTTTTTTTTTTTGCACCAAGTTGTCACTAAGTGATATATTGCTCACACATGCTATGGGCATATGTGAAATGACACCCCAAAATACATTCTGCTGCTTCTCCTGAGTACGGGGATACCACATGTGTGGGACTTTTTGGGAGTCTAGTTGCGCACGGCACCCCGAAATCCAATCACCACCTTCAGTATTTCTAAGGGTGCAAATTTTTGATTTAACTCCTCACTACCTATCACAGTTTCGAAGGCCATAAAATGCCAAAATAGCACAAACCCCCCCAAATGACCCCATTTTGGAAAGTAGACACCCCAAGCTATTTACTGAGAGGCATGTTGAGTCCATGGAATATTTTATATTTTGCCAAAAGTTGCGGGAATATTACAAACTTTTTTTTTTTTGCACAAAGTTGTCACTAAATGATATATTGCTCACACATGCTATGGGCAGAAGTCAAATTACACCCCAAAATAAATTCTGCTGCTTCTCCCGAGTACGGGGATACCACATGTGGGGGACTTTTTGGGAGCCTAGCCACGTACGGGACCCCGAAAACCAAGCACTGCCTTCCGGATTTGAATATAAAATGCTACCAAAAAACCTGTTAGCGATGGCAGGGATCAGGCCTGACTCTGCGATCGCTGCAGTTATGTGTTTAGTGTTTTGTAAGTGACAGTGATCGATCGATACTGCACTTGGGTGGGCTGGGCAGAGGGGCAAAACGCAGGTGCTAGCAGGTATTTGGGCTGATCCCGCTAACAATGCGTTTTTTTGGAACCCTAAACTGCTGGGGACGCTAGTATAGATCTGATCAGATCAGATATTGATCTGTTCAGATTCTATACCACTATGGGAGGTGTATGCTTTGCGTGTGGGTGTTAGCGGTACTGGCACTAACCTAGCGCTGCCTGGGGGGACGCAGACCCTGACCCTAAAACCTAATTGATATCACCCGCCGGGTGATCAGGGGGTTAAACCTTTATTGGGTAATAAATGGTGGGTGCCCTGATGCTATAAAAAACAAACTAACCAGAGTCACCCGTAACACTTATACGGTGATCAGTGGTGAAAGGGTTAACTAGGGGCAATCAGGGGGTTCAAATTTTTATTAGGTAGTATATGGGGGTCCCTGGTGCTATATAAAAACCTGACGGGGAACCTAAATAACTAACTGGCTAACCAGCGTCACCAGTGACACTTATACTGTGATCGCTGGTGAAAGGGGGTGAAAGGGTTAACTAGCAGCAATCAGGGGGTTAAAACCATTATTGGGTAGTATATCGGGGTACCTAGCGCTATAAAAACCTGGCGGTGAACCTAAAAAAATAACTAGCTACCTAGCGACACTAGCGACACTGATGCAGCGTTCAGAAAAATTATCGCTTAGTGACACTGGCAAAAGGGGGTGAAAGGGTTAACTAGCAGAAATCAGGGGGTTAAAACCATTATTGGGTAGTATATCGGGGTACCTAGCGCTATAAAAACCTGGCGGTGAACCTAAAAAAATAACTAGCTACCTAGCGACTGTAGCGACACTAATGCAGCGATCAGAAAAACGATCGCTTAGTGACACTGGCAAAAGGGGGTGAAAGGGTTAACTAGCGGCAATCAGGGGGTTAAAACCATTATTGGGTAGTATATCGGGGTACCTAGCGATATAAAAACCTGGCGGTGAACCTAAAAAAATAACTAGCTACCTAGCGACACATGCAGCGATCAGAAAAATGATCGCTTAGTGACACTGGCAAAAGGGGGTGAAAGGGTTAACTAGCGGCAATCAGGGGGTTAAAAACATTATTGGGTAGTATATCGGGGTACCTAGCGCTATAAAAACCTGGCGGTGAACCTAAAAAAATAACTAGCTACCTAGCGACTGTAGCGACACTAATGCAGCGATCAGAAAAACGATCGCTTAGTGACACTGGCAAAAGGGGGTGAAAGGGTTAACTAGCGGCAATCAGGGGGTTAAAACCATTATTGGGTAGTATATCGGGGTACCTAGCGATATAAAAACCTGGCGGTGAACCTAAAAAAATAACTAGCTACCTAGCGACACATGCAGCGATCAGAAAAATGATCGCTTAGTGACACTGGCAAAAGGGGGTGAAAGGGTTAACTCTAGGGGCAATCAGGGGGTTAAATCTTTATTGGGGGGTGATAGGGGGCTACCCTGGACCTAACACTAACTGTCCTGACAGTTTTTACTGTCACAACTGACACTGAATGCATTGATCAGTAAAGAAATGATCAATGCAATCAGTGACACTGTGACTGGGGGGGGAGGGGGGGCGGGGGGCGATCGGGGGGGGGGGATCGGGGGGGGAGGGGGGTTTGTGTGCCTGTGTGTACCTACATGTCAGTGTAGTGTTGGTGCACACTTACTATTAGTCTTCTCCTCGTAGTCCGGTCAAAAAGACCGCCCCGAGGAGAATGACATCACTTCCTCCTTCCTGTGTAAACAATACACAGTGGGAGGAAGCTTCTCATTGGCCAGGAGCGATCCAGAGGGGGTGGCCGAAAACCAACGGCCATCCCCTCATCACGGAGCGCTCCTGGAGCGAACCGGACCGCCGTAACCAGCGGGAGGGGGTCCGATCGGACCCCCCACCCGCTGGAAGGCAATCACGTAGATCTACGTGATTGTGCCTGCCTGTGCCATTGTGTTGACGTACATTGGCAATACGGCGGTCCTGAAGTGGTTAAGGCAGGGCAAAAGGGGCAGCTGCCCTGGGCCCTGTCATTGTTGTGGGGCCCAAAACAGCTGCCTCATACTTGCCAACTATCCAGGTTTAAATTCCCTCGTCCCTTGAAGTTTTAGTCCTGTGCTAATATCTGTGTGAAATGCTGGTACTAATGCTGTGCAGCTCTGCTCTATTGTTGTGTGCAAGTGACTCACCTGCAGACCCTGTGTTTACATATAAATAACCGGCATTCATATGTAAATAGCGGCGACAATACTAAGTAAATAGCTGTGGCTGGCGGCCTTGATATGTAAATAAAGGTGGCATTCCTATGTATATCATGCTCCCCTGCTGTGAGGAGATGATGTGCTGTAACCTCTAGCAACTAATCAGTGAGCCGTAACATGTGCTGTAACCTCTAGCAACTAGTAAGTAAGCAGTAATGATATGATGAAACTGCTGGCAACCAATTGCTGCCTGATCAGATACAGTAAACTGATTTTAGGTCTAGCTGCTATTTATTGTATGTCTCAGAGTAGGTGGAGAGGGAAATTGCATGGGGGGGGGGGGGGGGGCAAGAAAAATTTTGCCCAGGGCCCAATCTATATTAAAGATGGCCCTGACCCCAAGCCATCCAAATGTGGCAAACAAGCGGACCTCCCCTTTTGGGTGGAGCTCAGCTTTAAGTATAGTAATCTGTACTACCGTATATACTCGAGTATAAGCCGAGATTTTCAGCCTCTTTTTTGAGGCTGAAAGTGCCCCCCTCGGCTTATACTCGAGTCATCGCTGTCTGCCCGCTCGATCAGCGCGTCGAGCAGACAGACAGCGGCCATTCTATAATTCAAAAGCCGCGCCTCCGGCTCCGCCTTCGCCTGTGATAGGCGGAACACTGAATTTCCCAGCAGCCTGTGTTCCGCCTATCACGGACATCGTATCATCCTCGTACTACGGACGAGGATGATACGATGTCCGTGATAGGCGGAACACAGGCTGCTGGGAAATTCAGTGTTCCGCCTATCACAGGCGAAGTCGGAGGCGCGGCTTTTGAATTTTACAATGGCCGCCGAGGCGCCGACGAAGAGGGCACGGGACGGAGGCAAGGCAAGGCACGGCACGGGACGGGACGGGACGGAGGCAAGGCAAGGCACGACACGGGACGGAGGCAAGGCACGGCACGGGACGGAGGCAAGGAGGCAATGCACGGGACGGAGGCTCGGGACAAAGGCTCGGGACACAGGTAGGCTGGACACACACACACACACACACACACACACACACACACACACACACACACACACACACACACACACGGATGGATGGAGACACACACACACACAGGGATGGATGGATACACACACACACAGGGATGGATGGATGGATGGAGACACACACACACAGGGATGGATGGATGGAGACACACACACACAGGGATGGATGGATGGATGGAGACACACACACACAGGGATGGATGGATGGATGGACACACACACACACAGGGATGGATGGACGGACACACAGGGATGGACGGACACACAGGGATGGACGGACACACAGGGATGGACGGACACACACACAGGGATGGACAGGCATGTCTCACCCTCGGCTTATACACGAGTCAATAAGTTTGCCAGTTTTTTTGGGGGTAAATTGGGGGCCTCGGCTTATATTCGGGTCGGCCTATACTCGAGTATATACGGTATATCTATCTTACCTTTGCATATCTGTCTTTGCCTTATAAAACAAACCCATTTTGTAAATTTATTTCAGCCCCAAGAAAACCACATGCACTTTCCCAGAGCATCTTCTGGAATGAATGTGATATCTGAAAAATGTGTATATTCTACAAGTGCTGCCGTTAGGAATTGTAATGATACAAGTGACTATGTTCAATATTGTAAGCATTTTAAAACAACACAAAGCTGTCTTCAAAGAGGTAATGCATGATTCAAGGACTTTGCAGAAAACAGGCAATTTATTTGTGATTCACAAAAGTCACACATTAGCATACTTCAGCTTTGAGAACATCTCAGATTTGTATTTTCAATGCAGTTTATTCCTGAAATGTTCTGAGCCTTTCTAATTAGTTGTGAAATGCATGTCTCTTTATGGCTGGACATGTCTCTTGTATTTATATCACTTTTAATGAGGAGGACTAACTATTTCCCATGCATCATGTAGCTAGAAAGAGCACATCCTTTCTCTGTATCAATTTTCCTTCTGCTGACTGGTTGTATTTATTATAAACATTGTTTTAATGAATAATGCATATCTCTTCTTGGTTTTACCCCATGTGGCCTCCTCACAATATAACCAAAGAAAGGGTTCGGATGTATGAAACTAAATCTATCTATCTATCTATCTATCTATCTATCTATCTATCTATCTATCTATCTATCTATCTATCTATCTATCTATCTATCTATCTATCTATCTATCTATCTATCTATCTATCTATCTATCTATCTATCTATTAGGGATGAGCCGACTCAGCCGAGCACCAGAACATGTGAACAGGCAAAAAAATAGTTCGAACACACGAATGCCGTTAACCAATTAAGCCCCGGACCAATTTGCATCCAAAGGACCAAGTCCCTTTTTGCGATTCGGCACTGCGTCGCTTTAACTGCCAATTGCACAACGTGCGACGTGTCTCCCAAACGAAATTGGCGTCCTTTTTGTCCCACAAATAGAGCTTTCTTTTGGTGTTATTTGATCACCTCTGCGGTTTGTATTTTTTGCGCTATCAACAAAAATAGAGCGACAATTTTGAAAAAAATTTGATATTTTTTACTTTTTGCTATAATAAATTTCCCCAAAAAATATATTAAAAAACATTTCTTTTCCTCAGTTTAGGCTGATATGTATTCGTTTACATATTTTGGTAAAAAAAAAAATGCAATTAGTGATTATTGATTGGTTTGCGCAAAAGTTATAGCGTTTACAAAATAGGGGATAGTTTTATAGCATTTTTATTAATATTTTTTTTTTACTAGTAATGGCGGCGATTCCTGTGTAAATGACACTGGCAGTGAAGGAGTTAACCACTAGAAGGCAGTGTAGGTGTTATGTATGACGTTATGTGTTTTTGACGTCACTGATCATCCTTCCCTATAAAAGGGAACAGACAATCGGTGACAGCCACACAGGGAAGCACTGGGAGAGGTTTGTTTACACAGACCTCTGCTTGTTCTTCAGCTCTGTGACCCGATCGCGGGACACCAGCGGCGATTGGGTCCACTGGTCACGAAGCACAGGACTGGGCCGGCGGCGCGCTCCAGACCCATGGCTGGGCACTTAAAAAGCCATGTACAGGTACGTGCTTGTGCCCAGCTGTGCCATTCTGCCGGCGTACATTGGCGTGAGGCGGTCCTTAAGTGGTTAAAGTCTATGGGACACGAACATGAATAATAAAAAGTGCTAATTTTAAAGGCTTATATGTCATATTGTCATAAAAAGTGTTTAGGGACCTGGGTCCTGCCCCAGGGGACATGCATCAATGCAAAAAAAAGTTGTAAAAACAGATGTTTTTGTGGGAGCAGTGGGGATTTCCACATAAGGGAACCTTTTTGTCACTTTATTTTGTGAAATGGTAGGGGTACATTTTCCCATTACCAATTCACACAGGGGTGGGATCTGGGGGTCACCTTGTTAAAGGGGGCTTCCAGATTCCGATAAGCCCCCTGGCCCACAAGGGTTGTGGGGATGAGACCCTTCTCCCCATCAACATGGGGACAAGGTGCTTTGAGGGGCTACCTCAAAGCACCCTTCCAATGTTGAGGGCATGTGGCCTGGTACGGTTCAGGAGGGGGGGGGCGCTCTCTCGTCCTCCCCTCTTTTCCTGCGGCCTGCCAGGTTGTGTGCTCGGATAAGGGTCTGGTATGGATTTTTGGGGGGGCCACTTCATTTTTTTTAAATTTTGGTGCGGGGGTTCCCATTAAAATCAGTTTTTATCAATGAACTGTTATGTGTATTGAGGACCGACAATTCATTGTAGCCGCGAGTAGTTTTAAATGACTTTTTTTTCCTTTAGAAATGTAATTTTGCTGTCAGACTGTTCTAAACGAAACATGTGCCCCTTTACAGGCATACTATAGACACCTCCCAGGTAAAAAACTTGAAGGAATATTACACTTTTCACTTTAAGCATTATTAAAATCACTGCTCCCAAAAAAACGTGTTTAAAAATTTTTTTTTCTTGATACATGTCCCCTGGGGCAGGACCCAGGTCCCCAAACACTTTTTATGACAATATCATGCATATAAGCCTTTAAAATTAGCACTTTTGATTTCTCCCATAGACTTTTATAGGGTGTTCCGCGGCTTTCAAATTTTCCAGAAACACCCAAAATTGTTTGCTGTTGGATGAACTGGCGAACAGCCAATGTTGGAGTCGAACATGAGTTTTTACTTGGACATAAAGCTCATCCCTGCTATCTATCTACAAATGTAATACTTCATAGCTTATCAGTTCTTTTATTAGTTGTGTGCATTTGTTTTCTTTTTTAAGCCTTTTTCCTTTGTTTTACCTAGGGATTTAACCAGCAACACGCTTCCTGTCCTAGTGTAACAATATCTAGATCCCATTTACACTATCTATATGCTAAAACAATCCTTTTTAGCATATGGGCTAACATCCATTGTGTACTTAATTTATTAATTTTATTGTGAAAAATGGACAGCGACCTCAGGTATGCTCCCGTGCCTTGTGGATAAATGCAGCACATCTGCATTTTTTCACAATGCAATGCAACCCACATGAAGGTAGTGTGAACAGCACACATAGAAAACAATTGTTTTCCATGTGCCCTCGAGGGGACTGGCATTGATCAAATACACAAAAACACCAGTCAGTAACTGCACATATTATGAGTGGTTCCTTACTCACTGTTCTGTATCTGTACAGAACATCTCCCCCTCCTCATCTTGATAACATGGAGGGGAGGTTTTCTGTAGTCCACAAAGGTGATCTGTGCAGGGCTGATATAACAGAAGTTATCAGCTTATTGGATTTCTGGCAGCATCAACAGGTATTTTTTTGCACTCATCAAGCAAATGTAACACGTCACTTTCAATGGTCTATTTGACATATCAAAAGGGAGCAAATAAGAGAAGTTAATTCTTAGGTTTTACATACACTTTAATACTACTACAGCATTTTTTTACATGAACTAAAAATGTTCCTAACTGACAAGCACTATTTTTTTCTCAAATATTTTAAAACCACTTTTCACCCACGGTACATCATATGACGTCATGGACTTTGAGTGGGATATCTGAATGATACCTGCAGCTGTAGGTACCATCCAGATATCATCATTTTCAGCTGGCAATTCTGTGCACCATAAAAACAATCATACTGGCAGTTCAGCTGCTCAATCGTTCTTACAGAACACCCCCCTCACCTCCTCTCAAGCCACCCTCTGGTCCTTCTACAGGCTAGCCCCTGCGATCGGTGAGTCAGAGAACAAATAGGTCACCGCTGGAAGTTGAGCATAGAGATTTATGACCAGATGGTCCCTATTCATCTCTATGACCCTCGGGGGCCTGGGCGCGATGTTGTGATGTAATGCGTGGGCTGGCGGAAGTAAACAATGCCAGGGACGTGGCTGAATAGACCCCAGATATCTCCATAAAGAGGACCTGTCACGCACTATTCCTATTACAAGGGAGGTTTACATTCCTTGTTGTTGTGAATGTGGTATGGAATCTTAATAATACATATGGAGAATTTAAATTACAATCTCAATGTGTTTTTTTTTTCAGTGCCTCAAACCTTACGGTAAAATTGTGAACTTTGTTCAGATAATCAATAACATACCACAATAATTTCCCGAGTTTGTTAATCTATGGGAAATTTTTGCCAATGTATAAATATCTCCCAATAAAATGAATAAGTAAATAATTTGACTTTATTAATTTTCAAGTATAATTACACAATTTCTTACAGAACCGTGATTTCTGGTGATTAATATTTCACACACTTTATCAAAATCATCAACACGGCAATAAAACAAGTTTTCTTAATATTTTGCAAATAACTCAGGGGAGCCCAAATGGCTAGGTTAAAAAAAAATATTTGCGGTAATTGCACCTTACATTGAAAAACACAATATCCTCTGTCGCTCTGGGAAACAGTCCTCTAAATTTCTCCGGCTGGAAGGAATACAAAGTATGTCTTGTGGAGTCAATGATCGATACTGTCAATTTGAGATAAATATTTATATAACCAAGCTACTAGATTGAATGGGGTGATAAATACTTCCCTGGAATCACAGTAGCCTAAGTTGTTTTTATCCAGGTCTACGTCTAAATTCTTCCAAACACGCTCCAATACACAGCATAGACAATTAATGTGGGGAAATTAATAATTATAAAACTACCCTATACACTGTACATGATAAGGTTAAAACATAAACTGTGAAATACAATCCCTACAATTTTGAGAGAAAAAGGTTAATATTCGTATGGTCTGTATCTTACCACAGGAAAAGGGGAAGATATCCAACAAATTATAAGTTTGTTCGAATAGTTCCAGTAGCAAAGTCCAGCAAGATGGGGAGTGGTCAATTATCATCAGGCTTCTTGTTGGTCTATGGAGTGTATCTGGCATATGGGTCTGCGGTCCCCTCTCTATGACCCTCACATACTTTATACTATCTGGGACAGTATGCTCATAAGATTATAATAAGCTCAGCCCAGAAGGTATGGCCTATTCTCCATTGGTTGGGGAAATCACTAGGTGTGTCTGAGGGTAGAAAAATGTGTTCTGAGCTATTTGTTAAAAAAAAAAATATATATATATATATATATATATATATATATATATATATATATATATATATATATATATATATATATATAATGTGTTCTTTTTCCAAATGGGTGTCTGCCTGTATATTGAGGCTGATAAATATATATCTATATTATTCAGGGACTCCGGCAATCGGCACAATATACAATGACTGTCTATATGGATAAATGCATAACTCCTGCATATCCTATAAAGATTCTTAATTTGTTCTATATCAAAATATTATATTTTTACCTTATGACAGAGTACTCATTGGGTCAGTAAATATTAAAATCATAATTGTATCTATGATCTGGAATCTAATATAGAATTTTAATTACTTATAATCACATGTATTTTAAGATACCACTGAGTAGACAGGAATTAAATGTTTTCCTAACATTTCTGAAATGAACTTTGGACAGGCTCAATAAAGATTTAGATAAGGGTTTAGCTGTACACACAATTCCTGGAGTTTAGACAATGGGTTCCATTAGATATCAGCATAGCTGGTATGATTTTCATTAAACAATTGTCCTACCCAAACAACCAAAATGTAATAATTCCTTTTAGACACATATTCATTATAGAATGTCCATAGACTTGTGACTGGTGTATCATTAACCTCACATCTCTGCCTTTGTCTGGGGAAAAGCCAAATCAGCATTAGGTTCTTACTAGAGAGGGGATCTCCCCTTTTAAACAATGGGGTTATTTACCCTAGCTTTCCTTGAATCTTTGGCTTTGGAGGCTTTGTTATCTGGATCTTAAAACACAAATTTTACCTCTGTCAGCTGATTTCATGTAAGGGGGCATCATTGTTCAGGTTACTCTGTTTCAACATAAGTTTTGTATCTTGCCTTCAGATCTCCACTGGATAGGATAATTTAATCAGCATTTTCTGTTGGGGGGGCTCTCCTGAAATGATGACTCCTTAACCGATGGCTACATGAATTATGAAAGTTTTGATGTATCTCGGCCATGACATTGTAATAGGAATAAAAGTGATTAAAATAAATAAATAAAGAGTATTAGAGGTAGAGCAACAATTCTAGACCTCCTCTGTAACTCTAAACATGTAACCTGTAAAAAAAAAAAAAAAAAAGGGTGCCTATGGAGATTTTTAAGTACCAAAGTTTGGCGCAATTCCACGAGTGCATGCAATTTTAAAGGGTGACATGTTTGGTATCTATTTACTTGGCGTAACATAATCTTTCACATTATACAAAAAATTTGGCCAACTGTACTGCTTGTTTCCCCCCAAAAAAAGTGTTTGAAAAATCGCTGCGCAAATACTGTGTGACACAAAAAGTTGTAACGACTGCCATTTTATTCTCTAGGGTCTCTGCTAAAAAAAAAAAAAATATATATATATATATATATATATATATATATATATATATATATTTTTTTTTTTTTTTTTTTTTAGCAGAGACCCTAGAGAATAAAATGGCAGTCGTTACAACTTTTTATATAATATGAACCAAGAAAAAGGTATATTTTTAAAGCCGGCCTATCATATACCTCTCTGCGCCAAACTGGGACCTTCACACACTCCCTGAATTTATATATATATGTATGCGTACCCACCTATATGGCGCACCCACATATATAAAGAAAAAGATTTTTTTCATATGCAGATAAATGCAAAAATTATAGAACCACAGCAAACTAGACAATAACTGCTAAGTGTATAAATACCTAGCAATACGGACAAAAATAGCAGCCGTTAAAAAGTTATCATACAAATACATTAAACAAGTAATACAAACAATTCGTCAAGGTAAATCTGAGAATGTCCGCATTAAAACAGCGCTTTGTAAAAAGTCCTTTATAGAAGTAGAAATGTACGAGCAATCACTAAAAAAGTTCTTAATGTGCAAATAAGGTGTCTACAGTGATCTAATCAGAGTTGCAAGGTGATCAAAGTGCTGTCAAACTTTTCTTCCACCATAAAACGGGAGTGCTTCCACACATGCGGTGCGTACCCCCTAGGGGGTTAAACTCACCAGACACTGCTGAGAACACAAGCCTTAAGGAGTAGTCACTTCCTTGAGTATGGTAATATATCACCTTAGCGTTGCAGTTCCAAACAATCCACCCAGTTTGTCATAAAAGTAAAACAAAATGTGCACATAGCATAATACTGTTTTATTTTAAAAAAGTTTGCACAAAACAATAGAATCATCCATTAGCATATCTGCGTACATTGTCTAAAACATCATGAGCATTTCCAAAATGTGTACTTCACCGATTATCCAGATCTCAGAGCCATCCACAAGTGTTCCCCTGTGTACACTGTGCATCACTTCCTGGTCTGTGGTCAGCGGTGGAGCGCACACCTCACTTCCGGTAGCGTCGTGTAGGCCACGCCCTGACGCGTTTCGTCACTTCCGACTTCAACAGAGGGCGTGGCTACACGACGCCGACGGCCAAAATATATACAGCAGTCTCACACCCTGTCAGCCAATCACGCAGCACTGCAATATCCAGCCCACATGACGCTGCACATCGTCATGGTAACCGGACGCAGCCAGCTCGGTTCTCAATACAGGGAGAGATGCTTGTATCAAAACAAACTACCGCCGAACTACTGGCGATCTCCTCAGCACAACAGGCAAAGTGAACATTCAACTAAAAACAATACATGAAAGAAAAAACATATAGACCTACAGATTCAAATTAACCTCAATAAGTAAAAAAACATACAAATATAAGATTAGATTATATATAGTCCAAATATCGATTAGGCTCTATATTAGATAAAAAAGAAAGGCAGTAATCTAGACATTAGATCCTCACTTGATCCATGTATGTTGGTGTAATATGCGAGCAAAGACCTATATATGCATGCATGGTCCATAGGCTGTGTCTCTAAAAGGTGCGTCATATTAAGAAAAAACTAGTATGTATGCCATGTGCGTCATCAAAAATATACACATAATTATACATGTATATATCTCTAATGTCTGCGCTAAATGCACCCCATATATCACTGGAATTATCGTTGCAGAGCAACCAGTGGTAAATGTGTACTAAGTATCCACCACCTCCAAGGTTTTTATCTCTATGAGATGTTATTTAAGTTGAAGGGAACTTCTTACTGACCAAATACTCAAATCACAGATGGAAAAAGCCGCATAACCATAAAAATATTTAAAATATTCCAAACATTCAAAAATATTCAAGAATACCGTAAATATTATAGGTCACCACAAATTTGCCCATGATCTTTCTATAGTAGCCATAGTAATCATATTGGTCAGCTCATGTCAAAATTTTAATAATTCCTTGCATATCAGCCTTAGAGTAATTGTAGTTACCAAAACTCTATATGTCCATGGTATATGAAAAATTGGTTTAGATATGTAATAGTACAAATGTAAAAGATCATACCGTGAATGTCTTCATTAATCCATACACTATATATCTTACCCTAGTGTCCCGCTAGATACTGCTTAAAGGATTACTATTTAGGAAATTAAAATATTTAAATATTAAAAGGAAGGTAACGTAGACCGGAAAATTTAATAATCACTGATGAAACAATTGATATCTAGGTCCACATTTAACCCTTTTGGTGTTAAAGTATCGATCAAATATATCCATTCCGTTTCGCGTTTGGATAACTCTCGTACCATATTTGACCCTCTCCAGGAGGGTTTCATATGTTCTACACCCCAAAATCTGAGTCCAGAGGGATCCTGATTATGATAAAGCTTAAAATGTAGGGATACATTGTGGTCCTTAAAACCAAGTTTAATATTAGCCACATGCTCCGCTATTCTTATCCTTAACAGTCTTTTGGTACGGCCTATATAGATCAACCCACATGGGCATTGCAAAGCGTATACAACATACGATGTGTTACAGGTAATAAACCCTTTGATAGTAAATTCTTTATTCTTCCCTGCTGCTAAAAAGCGTTCCATTGCTCTTATTGGTGTGTTTACTTCTTTACAAGCCCTGCAACGTCTACAAGCAAAAAACCCATCTTTTTCCCAAAAAGTGGGAGGGTGTTTAGGCGGGTTAATCACTTTTTTAACTATCTTATCGGCATAGTTGGGAGCTCTTCTATATATGAACCCGGGTTTTGCAGGTAGCACTGGTTGTAATGTTTTATCCATCAAAAGGATGTGCCAGTGTGATAAAAATATATTCTCCACCTCCCTATATTGTGAATGGTACCCTGATATAAAATTCCATTTGTGACTATTGGGAGTGTGATTGCCATTATTGTTACTCAAGAGACTAACTCTTGATGTGGATGCTACTCCTTCAATCACTTTGTCCAGTTGTTTATCACAATAACCCTTTTCCAGGAATTTTTCTTTAATCCTATTCGCCTGGGAGAAGAAATCATTATCATTGGAACAGTTTCTTCTAATCCTGGTCACTTGACCTTTAGGGATATTCTTTAACCAGACCGGGTGATGCCCACTCTGTATCGGTAGATAACTATTTGCGTCTGTAGGTTTGAAATAAGCCTTAGTACCGAGTCTTTCTCCATGTCTATAGATGTTAACATCCAAAAAATTGATGCTTTCAGTGCTTATTTCACTAGTCAATTTAATATGACTAGTATTATTATTTAATTCGGCAAGGAAATCATTGAGGGAAGATCTTGTTCCAGACCAAATAAAGATCAGGTCATCTATATAACGTCTGTATATCAATAACTCTTGTCTCTTAACAGAAAAAATTTTCTTGTCTTCCCACTCTCCCATAAACAAGTTCGCTATGCTAGGTGCGAACTTAGCGCCCATTGCGACGCCGCATTTTTGGGAGTAGAATTTTCCGCCATACCAGAAATAGTTGTGACCTAAACAGAAATCAAGAGCATTTCTCAAAAAGATTTTTTGATTATGTTTCAGATCATCTCTCCGACTGAGCGCCCAATTAAGGGCCAAAATAGCATCATCATGTTGGATGATAGTATATAAAGACGCAACATCCGCTGTGACTAAGTATACCTCTTCTTTGCCAACTAAGTCCACTTCTTCCAATATTTGTAAAAGATTTTTAGTATCCTGCAAATAAGCTTTTGTCTGTATCACACTTTTTTGTAGATATAGGTCAAGATACTGGCCCATTCTAGAAGTAATGGATCCTATCCCATTGACAATTGGTCTGCCAGGTGGACATTTTATATTCTTATGGATTTTCGGCAAAGTATAGATAGTAGGAATCCTGCTACTACTAGGAGTTAAATACCTCATTTCTTTGTTAGTTAGGACCCCAGTTGAAACGCCGAAATTCACTAAAGCCTTCAGCTCATACTCATATTGTTTAGTAGGGTCTTTATCCAACTTCTTATATGTATCTTCTTCCATCAACATTTCTATTAGTTGATTGTGATAAAATTCTTTTGTCAGTAAAACAACCCCGCCCCCTTTATCGGCGGGTCTTATGATTAGATCCTTTCTTTTTTCCAAACTCTTAATGCCTTCATGAATATATCGTGGATTAGCATTTTTTTGGGGGATGAGAGTTTCCAAATCGCGCAACACCAGATTCTTAAACACGTCTATTTGTTGATTAGCACTATTAGCGGGGTTAAATAGTGACTTATTTCGTAACCCGCTATCAGTCTGCACTGATGCGGTCACAGTGACAGGTTGGGAATTTTTATTCAAGAAATACTTTTTCATGTTAATTTTCCTCATATATTTATGCACATCTATAAATACATTAAATTTGTTTAGTGGTCTCTTCAGGCCACATTTTAATCCCAAATTCAATATATTGATTTCTTTATGTGTCAAGGAGGCTTCTGCTATGTTAAAAATCCCCCCTAGTCCTTTTCGCGTCTTCTTTTCCTGGACCCTTCGTCCTGCTCTGCAGCCTCTCGTTCGTTTCTCCTGAAGTCTGGGGAATATGTTTGATTCCTCTCCCATTGTGTCTGATCCCTCCAATGGGGGTCTTGTGCTGGATAGGCCTGCATCGGAGGTCTCCCCCTTCTGGGGTACCCCCGACCTCGTCCTCGCTTCTGCCATCCCCTTCCTCTCCCTAAAAAAGGACGTGGTGACTGTTGATATTCACCATTTTCATATTGTAATGGATTATACCTGTTATACACAGGGACCTGGTAATGGTTACCCTGTGGATTCGGGGGTCTTTGTGGGTTCAGGGATTTTCCTCTTATGTTCTGACCTCTCACATTGCTATTTACCTTCCTAACTGGCGTAGATTGATATACCGGTTGGTACACCGGTCCACCGTTAGTCGGGCGAATTCTAGTAGTGTGGTCATTATTGTCCACGTGTTGTGATTCAATCTGTGGATCATCGTCCTGTCTAATTATTTCTTTATTTTCCTCAAATGGACTTCCACTCGTCTGTTGCCATACATAAATGGAATTTGTCTGAAAATCCCCCAAATCCCTATGGAATTTCTTAGTTTTCTTTCTTTGTGTGTCTTTGTCTACTTTCTCCAATTTCTTTTTAATACGTGTATTAAAATCTATTAATTGCTGTGAATCCTTGATAGGTTCTAATTGTGTTTTTAACTCATTAATTCTCGCCTCTAGTTTCATCATCTTCCTATGTTTCCTTTTTAAAACTAAATCCTGTAATCTAAAACCAACCTCATTAAAAAATTCAAGCCATTCTTTCATAGAGTCTGGGTCGTCTAACCCATCCTGAGGAGTTACCTCCCACCGTAAACTTCTAACAATAATTTTTTCTTTCATATACTGTTCCAAAGTGCAGATGTCCCACCATGTTCTAACCTGTTTTTCTAAGGTGTTACCTAAAGCCAACATTATTCCATTATAGTTAGCCTGGGTGGAAGTATGTTCGTTAATTGAAAAAATGCTGTTAATGTCTATGGTTCTATTCTTAAGGAAGTGTAGTACATCCATGGCTGCAAAGAAAAAACAATGTAAATGAACCAAGAAAAAGGTATATTTTTAAAGCCGGCCTATCATATACCTCTCTGCGCCAAACTGGGACCTTCACACACTCCCTGAATTTATATATATATATGTATGCGTACCCACCTATATGGCGCACCCACATATATAAAGAAAAAGATTTTTTTCATATGCAGATAAATGCAAAAATTATAGAACCACAGCAAACTAGACAATAACTGCTAAGTGTATAAATACCTAGCAATACGGACAAAAATAGCAGCCGTTAAAAAGTTATCATACAAATACATTAAACAAGTAATACAAACAATTCGTCAAGGTAAATCTGAGAATGTCCGCATTAAAACAGCGCTTTGTAAAAAGTCCTTTATAGAAGTAGAAATGTACGAGCAATCACTAAAAAAGTTCTTAATGTGCAAATAAGGTGTCTACAGTGATCTAATCAGAGTTGCAAGGTGATCAAAGTGCTGTCAAACTTTTCTTCCACCATAAAACGGGAGTGCTTCCACACATGCGGTGCGTACCCCCTAGGGGGTTAAACTCACCAGACACTGCTGAGAACACAAGCCTTAAGGAGTAGTCACTTCCTTGAGTATGGTAATATATCACCTTAGCGTTGCAGTTCCAAACAATCCACCCAGTTTGTCATAAAAGTAAAACAAAATGTGCACATAGCATAATACTGTTTTATTTTAAAAAAGTTTGCACAAAACAATAGAATCATCCATTAGCATATCTGCGTACATTGTCTAAAACATCATGAGCATTTCCAAAATGTGTACTTCACCGATTATCCAGATCTCAGAGCCATCCACAAGTGTTCCCCTGTGTACACTGTGCATCACTTCCTGGTCTGTGGTCAGCGGTGGAGCGCACACCTCACTTCCGGTAGCGTCGTGTAGGCCACGCCCTGACGCGTTTCGTCACTTCCGACTTCAACAGAGGGCGTGGCTACACGACGCCGACGGCCAAAATATATACAGCAGTCTCACACCCTGTCAGCCAATCACGCAGCACTGCAATATCCAGCCCACATGACGCTGCACATCGTCATGGTAACCGGACGCAGCCAGCTCGGTTCTCAATACAGGGAGAGATGCTTGTATCAAAACAAACTACCGCCGAACTACTGGCGATCTCCTCAGCACAACAGGCAAAGTGAACATTCAACTAAAAACAATACATGAAAGAAAAAACATATAGACCTACAGATTAAAATTAACCTCAATAAGTAAAAAAACATACAAATATAAGATTAGATTATATATAGTCCAAATATCGATTAGGCTCTATATTAGATAAAAAAGAAAGGCAGTAATCTAGACATTAGATCCTCACTTGATCCATGTATGTTGGTGTAATATGCGAGCAAAGACCTATATATGCATGCATGGTCCATAGGCTGTGTCTCTAAAAGGTGCGTCATATTAAGAAAAAACTAGTATGTATGCCATGTGCGTCATCAAAAATATACACATAATTATACATGTATATATCTCTAATGTCTGCGCTAAATGCACCCCATATATCACTGGAATTATCGTTGCAGAGCAACCAGTGGTAAATGTGTACTAAGTATCCACCACCTCCAAGGTTTTTATCTCTATGAGATGTTATTTAAGTTGAAGGGAACTTCTTACTGACCAAATACTCAAATCACAGATGGAAAAAGCCGCATAACCATAAAAATATTTAAAATATTCCAAACATTCAAAAATATTCAAGAATACCGTAAATATTATAGGTCACCACAAATTTGCCCATGATCTTTCTATAGTAGCCATAGTAATCATATTGGTCAGCTCATGTCAAAATTTTAATAATTCCTTGCATATCAGCCTTAGAGTAATTGTAGTTACCAAAACTCTATATGTCCATGGTATATGAAAAATTGGTTTAGATATGTAATAGTACAAATGTAAAAGATCATACCGTGAATGTCTTCATTAATCCATACACTATATATCTTACCCTAGTGTCCCGCTAGATACTGCTTAAAGGATTACTATTTAGGAAATTAAAATATTTAAATATTAAAAGGAAGGTAACGTAGACCGGAAAATTTAATAATCACTGATGAAACAATTGATATCTAGGTCCACATTTAACCCTTTTGGTGTTAAAGTATCGATCAAATATATCCATTCCGTTTCGCGTTTGGATAACTCTCGTACCATATTTGACCCTCTCCAGGAGGGTTTCATATGTTCTACACCCCAAAATCTGAGTCCAGAGGGATCCTGATTATGATAAAGCTTAAAATGTAGGGATACATTGTGGTCCTTAAAACCAAGTTTAATATTAGCCACATGCTCCGCTATTCTTATCCTTAACAGTCTTTTGGTACGGCCTATATAGATCAACCCACATGGGCATTGCAAAGCGTATACAACATACGATGTGTTACAGGTAATAAACCCTTTGATAGTAAATTCTTTATTCTTCCCTGCTGCTAAAAAGCATTCCATTGCTCTTATTGGTGTGTTTACTTCTTTACAAGCCCTGCAACGTCTACAAGCAAAAAACCCATCTTTTTCCCAAAAAGTGGGAGGGTGTTTAGGCGGGTTAATCACTTTTTTAACTATCTTATCGGCATAGTTGGGAGCTCTTCTATATATGAACCCGGGTTTTGCAGGTAGCACTGGTTGTAATGTTTTATCCATCAAAAGGATGTGCCAGTGTGATAAAAATATATTCTCCACCTCCCTATATTGTGAATGGTACCCTGATATAAAATTCCATTCGTGACTATTGGGAGTGTGATTGCCATTATTGTTACTCAAGAGACTAACTCTTGATGTGGATGCTACTCCTTCAATCACTTTGTCCAGTTGTTTATCACAATAACCCTTTTCCAGGAATTTTTCTTTAATCCTATTCGCCTGGGAGAAGAAATCATTATCATTGGAACAGTTTCTTCTAATCCTGGTCACTTGACCTTTAGGGATATTCTTTAACCAGACCGGGTGATGCCCACTCTGTATCGGTAGATAACTATTTGCGTCTGTAGGTTTGAAATAAGCCTTAGTACCGAGTCTTTCTCCATGTCTATAGATGTTAACATCCAAAAAATTGATGCTTTCAGTGCTTATTTCACTAGTCAATTTAATATGACTAGTATTATTATTTAATTCGGCAAGGAAATCATTGAGGGAAGATCTTGTTCCAGACCAAATAAAGATCAGGTCATCTATATAACGTCTGTATATCAATAACTCTTGTCTCTTAACAGAAAAAATTTTCTTGTCTTCCCACTCTCCCATAAACAAGTTCGCTATGCTAGGTGCGAACTTAGCGCCCATTGCGACGCCGCGTTTTTGGGAGTAGAATTTTCCGCCATACCAGAAATAGTTGTGACCTAAACAGAAATCAAGAGCATTTCTCAAAAAGATTTTTTGATTATGTTTCAGATCATCTCTCCGACTGAGCGCCCAATTAAGGGCCAAAATAGCATCATCATGTTGGATGATAGTATATAAAGACGCAACATCCGCTGTGACTAAGTATACCTCTTCTTTGCCAACTAAGTCCACTTCTTCCAATATTTGTAAAAGATTTTTAGTATCCTGCAAATAAGCTTTTGTCTGTATCACACTTTTTTGTAGATATAGGTCAAGATACTGGCCCATTCTAGAAGTAATGGATCCTATCCCATTGACAATTGGTCTGCCAGGTGGACATTTTATATTCTTATGGATTTTCGGCAAAGTATAGATAGTAGGAATCCTGCTACTACTAGGAGTTAAATACCTCATTTCTTTGTTAGTTAGGACCCCAGTTGAAACGCCGAAATTCACTAAAGCCTTCAGCTCATACTCATATTGTTTAGTAGGGTCTTTATCCAACTTCTTATATGTATCTTCTTCCATCAACATTTCTATTAGTTGATTGTGATAAAATTCTTTTGTCAGTAAAACAACCCCGCCCCCTTTATCGGCGGGTCTTATGATTAGATCCTTTCTTTTTTCCAAACTCTTAATGCCTTCATGAATATATCGTGGATTAGCATTTTTTTGGGGGATGAGAGTTTCCAAATCGCGCAACACCAGATTCTTAAACACGTCTATTTGTTGATTAGCACTATTAGCGGGGTTAAATAGTGACTTATTTCGTAACCCGCTATCAGTCTGCACTGATGCGGTCACAGTGACAGGTTGGGAATTTTTATTCAAGAAATACTTTTTCATGTTAATTTTCCTCATATATTTATGCACATCTATAAATACATTAAATTTGTTTAGTGGTCTCTTCAGGCCACATTTTAATCCCAAATTCAATATATTGATTTCTTTATGTGTCAAGGAGGCTTCTGCTATGTTAAAAATCCCCCCTAGTCCTTTTCGCGTCTTCTTTTCCTGGACCCTTCGTCCTGCTCTGCAGCCTCTCGTTCGTTTCTCCTGAAGTCTGGGGAATATGTTTGATTCCTCTCCCATTGTGTCTGATCCCTCCAATGGGGGTCTTGTGCTGGATAGGCCTGCATCGGAGGTCTCCCCCTTCTGGGGTACCCCCGACCTCGTCCTCGCTTCTGCCATCCCCTTCCTCTCCCTAAAAAAGGACGTGGTGACTGTTGATATTCACCATTTTCATATTGTAATGGATTATACCTGTTATACACAGGGACCTGGTAATGGTTACCCTGTGGATTCGGGGGTCTTTGTGGGTTCAGGGATTTTCCTCTTATGTTCTGACCTCTCACATTGCTATTTACCTTCCTAACTGGCGTAGATTGATATACCGGTTGGTACACCGGTCCACCGTTAGTCGGGCGAATTCTAGTAGTGTGGTCATTATTGTCCACGTGTTGTGATTCAATCTGTGGATCATCGTCCTGTCTAATTATTTCTTTATTTTCCTCAAATGGACTTCCACTCGTCTGTTGCCATACATAAATGGAATTTGTCTGAAAATCCCCCAAATCCCTATGGAATTTCTTAGTTTTCTTTCTTTGTGTGTCTTTGTCTACTTTCTCCAATTTCTTTTTAATACGTGTATTAAAATCTATTAATTGCTGTGAATCCTTGATAGGTTCTAATTGTGTTTTTAACTCATTAATTCTCGCCTCTAGTTTCATCATCTTCCTATGTTTCCTTTTTAAAACTAAATCCTGTAATCTAAAACCAACCTCATTAAAAAATTCAAGCCATTCTTTCATAGAGTCTGGGTCGTCTAACCCATCCTGAGGAGTTACCTCCCACCGTAAACTTCTAACAATAATTTTTTCTTTCATATACTGTTCCAAAGTGCAGATGTCCCACCATGTTCTAACCTGTTTTTCTAAGGTGTTACCTAAAGCCAACATTATTCCATTATAGTTAGCCTGGGTGGAAGTATGTTCGTTAATTGAAAAAATGCTGTTAATGTCTATGGTTCTATTCTTAAGGAAGTGTAGTACATCCATGGCTGCAAAGAAAAAACAATGTAAATGAACCAAGAAAAAGGTATATTTTTAAAGCCGGCCTATCATATACCTCTCTGCGCCAAACTGGGACCTTCACACACTCCCTGAATTTATATATATATATGTATGCGTACCCACCTATATGGCGCACCCACATATATAAAGAAAAAGATTTTTTTCATATGCAGATAAATGCAAAAATTATAGAACCACAGCAAACTAGACAATAACTGCTAAGTGTATAAATACCTAGCAATACGGACAAAAATAGCAGCCGTTAAAAAGTTATCATACAAATACATTAAACAAGTAATACAAACAATTCGTCAAGGTAAATCTGAGAATGTCCGCATTAAAACAGCGCTTTGTAAAAAGTCCTTTATAGAAGTAGAAATGTACGAGCAATCACTAAAAAAGTTCTTAATGTGCAAATAAGGTGTCTACAGTGATCTAATCAGAGTTGCAAGGTGATCAAAGTGCTGTCAAACTTTTCTTCCACCATAAAACGGGAGTGCTTCCACACATGCGGTGCGTACCCCCTAGGGGGTTAAACTCACCAGACACTGCTGAGAACACAAGCCTTAAGGAGTAGTCACTTCCTTGAGTATGGTAATATATCACCTTAGCGTTGCAGTTCCAAACAATCCACCCAGTTTGTCATAAAAGTAAAACAAAATGTGCACATAGCATAATACTGTTTTATTTTAAAAAAGTTTGCACAAAACAATAGAATCATCCATTAGCATATCTGCGTACATTGTCTAAAACATCATGAGCATTTCCAAAATGTGTACTTCACCGATTATCCAGATCTCAGAGCCATCCACAAGTGTTCCCCTGTGTACACTGTGCATCACTTCCTGGTCTGTGGTCAGCGGTGGAGCGCACACCTCACTTCCGGTAGCGTCGTGTAGGCCACGCCCTGACGCGTTTCGTCACTTCCGACTTCAACAGAGGGCGTGGCTACACGACGCCGACGGCCAAAATATATACAGCAGTCTCACACCCTGTCAGCCAATCACGCAGCACTGCAATATCCAGCCCACATGACGCTGCACATCGTCATGGTAACCGGACGCAGCCAGCTCGGTTCTCAATACAGGGAGAGATGCTTGTATCAAAACAAACTACCGCCGAACTACTGGCGATCTCCTCAGCACAACAGGCAAAGTGAACATTCAACTAAAAACAATACATGAAAGAAAAAACATATAGACCTACAGATTAAAATTAACCTCAATAAGTAAAAAAACATACAAATATAAGATTAGATTATATATAGTCCAAATATCGATTAGGCTCTATATTAGATAAAAAAGAAAGGCAGTAATCTAGACATTAGATCCTCACTTGATCCATGTATGTTGGTGTAATATGCGAGCAAAGACCTATATATGCATGCATGGTCCATAGGCTGTGTCTCTAAAAGGTGCGTCATATTAAGAAAAAACTAGTATGTATGCCATGTGCGTCATCAAAAATATACACATAATTATACATGTATATATCTCTAATGTCTGCGCTAAATGCACCCCATATATCACTGGAATTATCGTTGCAGAGCAACCAGTGGTAAATGTGTACTAAGTATCCACCACCTCCAAGGTTTTTATCTCTATGAGATGTTATTTAAGTTGAAGGGAACTTCTTACTGACCAAATACTCAAATCACAGATGGAAAAAGCCGCATAACCATAAAAATATTTAAAATATTCCAAACATTCAAAAATATTCAAGAATACCGTAAATATTATAGGTCACCACAAATTTGCCCATGATCTTTCTATAGTAGCCATAGTAATCATATTGGTCAGCTCATGTCAAAATTTTAATAATTCCTTGCATATCAGCCTTAGAGTAATTGTAGTTACCAAAACTCTATATGTCCATGGTATATGAAAAATTGGTTTAGATATGTAATAGTACAAATGTAAAAGATCATACCGTGAATGTCTTCATTAATCCATACACTATATATCTTACCCTAGTGTCCCGCTAGATACTGCTTAAAGGATTACTATTTAGGAAATTAAAATATTTAAATGATTTCCTTGCCGAATTAAATAATAATACTAGTCATATTAAATTGACTAGTGAAATAAGCACTGAAAGCATCAATTTTTTGGATGTTAACATCTATAGACATGGAGAAAGACTCGGTACTAAGGCTTATTTCAAACCTACAGACGCAAATAGTTATCTACCGATACAGAGTGGGCATCACCCGGTCTGGTTAAAGAATATCCCTAAAGGTCAAGTGACCAGGATTAGAAGAAACTGTTCCAATGATAATGATTTCTTCTCCCAGGCGAATAGGATTAAAGAAAAATTCCTGGAAAAGGGTTATTGTGATAAACAACTGGACAAAGTGATTGAAGGAGTAGCATCCACATCAAGAGTTAGTCTCTTGAGTAACAATAATGGCAATCACACTCCCAATAGTCACGAATGGAATTTTATATCAGGGTACCATTCACAATATAGGGAGGTGGAGAATATATTTTTATCACACTGGCACATCCTTTTGATGGATAAAACATTACAACCAGTGCTACCTGCAAAACCCGGGTTCATATATAGAAGAGCTCCCAACTATGCCGATAAGATAGTTAAAAAAGTGATTAACCCGCCTAAACACCCTCCCACTTTTTGGGAAAAAGATGGGTTTTTTGCTTGTAGACGTTGCAGGGCTTGTAAAGAAGTAAACACACCAATAAGAGCAATGGAACGCTTTTTAGCAGCAGGGAAGAATAAAGAATTTACTATCAAAGGGTTTATTACCTGTAACACATCGTATGTTGTATACGCTTTGCAATGCCCATGTGGGTTGATCTATATAGGCCGTACCAAAAGACTGTTAAGGATAAGAATAGCGGAGCATGTGGCTAATATTAAACTTGGTTTTAAGGACCACAATGTATCCCTACATTTTAAGCTTTATCATAATCAGGATCCCTCTGGACTCAGATTTTGGGGTGTAGAACATATGAAACCCTCCTGGAGAGGGTCAAATATGGTACGAGAGTTATCCAAACGCGAAACGGAATGGATATATTTGATCGATACTTTAACACCAAAAGGGTTAAATGTGGACCTAGATATCAATTGTTTCATCAGTGATTATTAAATTTTCCGGTCTACGTTACCTTCCTTTTAATATTTAAATATTTTAATTTCCTAAATAGTAATCCTTTAAGCAGTATCTAGCGGGACACTAGGGTAAGATATATAGTGTATGGATTAATGAAGACATTCACGGTATGATCTTTTACATTTGTACTATTACATATCTAAACCAATTTTTCATATACCATGGACATATAGAGTTTTGGTAACTACAATTACTCTAAGGCTGATATGCAAGGAATTATTAAAATTTTGACATGAGCTGACCAATATGATTACTATGGCTACTATAGAAAGATCATGGGCAAATTTGTGGTGACCTATAATATTTACGGTATTCTTGAATATTTTTGAATGTTTGGAATATTTTAAATATTTTTATGGTTATGCGGCTTTTTCCATCTGTGATTTGAGTATTTGGTCAGTAAGAAGTTCCCTTCAACTTAAATAACATCTCATAGAGATAAAAACCTTGGAGGTGGTGGATACTTAGTACACATTTACCACTGGTTGCTCTGCAACGATAATTCCAGTGATATATGGGGTGCATTTAGCGCAGACATTAGAGATATATACATGTATAATTATGTGTATATTTTTGATGACGCACATGGCATACATACTAGTTTTTTCTTAATATGACGCACCTTTTAGAGACACAGCCTATGGACCATGCATGCATATATAGGTCTTTGCTCGCATATTACACCAACATACATGGATCAAGTGAGGATCTAATGTCTAGATTACTGCCTTTCTTTTTTATCTAATATAGAGCCTAATCGATATTTGGACTATATATAATCTAATCTTATATTTGTATGTTTTTTTACTTATTGAGGTTAATTTTAATCTGTAGGTCTATATGTTTTTTCTTTCATGTATTGTTTTTAGTTGAATGTTCACTTTGCCTGTTGTGCTGAGGAGATCGCCAGTAGTTCGGCGGTAGTTTGTTTTGATACAAGCATCTCTCCCTGTATTGAGAACCGAGCTGGCTGCGTCCGGTTACCATGACGATGTGCAGCGTCATGTGGGCTGGATATTGCAGTGCTGCGTGATTGGCTGACAGGGTGTGAGACTGCTGTATATATTTTGGCCGTCCGCGTCGTGTAGCCACGCCCTCTGTTGAAGTCGGAAGTGACGAAACGCGTCAGGGCGTGGCCTACACGACGCTACCGGAAGTGAGGTGTGCGCTCCACCGCTGACCACAGACCAGGAAGTGATGCACAGTGTACACAGGGGAACACTTGTGGATGGCTCTGAGATCTGGATAATCGGTGAAGTACACATTTTGGAAATGCTCATGATGTTTTAGACAATGTACGCAGATATGCTAATGGATGATTCTATTGTTTTGTGCAAACTTTTTTAAAATAAAACAGTATTATGCTATGTGCACATTTTGTTTTACTTTTATGACAAACTGGGTGGATTGTTTGGAACTGCAACGCTAAGGTGATATATTACCATACTCAAGGAAGTGACTACTCCTTAAGGCTTGTGTTCTCAGCAGTGTCTGGTGAGTTTAACCCCCTAGGGGGTACGCACCGCATGTGTGGAAGCACTCCCGTTTTATGGTGGAAGAAAAGTTTGACAGCACTTTGATCACCTTGCAACTCTGATTAGATCACTGTAGACACCTTATTTGCACATTAAGAACTTTTTTAGTGATTGCTCGTACATTTCTACTTCTATAAAGGACTTTTTACAAAGCGCTGTTTTAATGCGGACATTCTCAGATTTACCTTGACGAATTGTTTGTATTACTTGTTTAATGTATTTGTATGATAACTTTTTAACGGCTGCTATTTTTGTCCGTATTGCTAGGTATTTATACACTTAGCAGTTATTGTCTAGTTTGCTGTGGTTCTATAATTTTTGCATTTATCTGCATATGAAAAAAATCTTTTTCTTTATATATGTGGGTGCGCCATATAGGTGGGTACGCATACATATATATATAAATTCAGGGAGTGTGTGAAGGTCCCAGTTTGGCGCAGAGAGGTATATGATAGGCCGGCTTTAAAAATATACCTTTTTCTTGGTTCATTTACATTGTTTTTTCTTTGCAGCCATGGATGTACTACACTTCCTTAAGAATAGAACCATAGACATTAACAGCATTTTTTCAATTAACGAACATACTTCCACCCAGGCTAACTATAATGGAATAATGTTGGCTTTAGGTAACACCTTAGAAAAACAGGTTAGAACATGGTGGGACATCTGCACTTTGGAACAGTATATGAAAGAAAAAATTATTGTTAGAAGTTTACGGTGGGAGGTAACTCCTCAGGATGGGTTAGACGACCCAGACTCTATGAAAGAATGGCTTGAATTTTTTAATGAGGTTGGTTTTAGATTACAGGATTTAGTTTTAAAAAGGAAACATAGGAAGATGATGAAACTAGAGGCGAGAATTAATGAGTTAAAAACACAATTAGAACCTATCAAGGATTCACAGCAATTAATAGATTTTAATACACGTATTAAAAAGAAATTGGAGAAAGTAGACAAAGACACACAAAGAAAGAAAACTAAGAAATTCCATAGGGATTTGGGGGATTTTCAGACAAATTCCATTTATGTATGGCAACAGACGAGTGGAAGTCCATTTGAGGAAAATAAAGAAATAATTAGACAGGACGATGATCCACAGATTGAATCACAACACGTGGACAATAATGACCACACTACTAGAATTCGCCCGACTAACGGTGGACCGGTGTACCAACCGGTATATCAATCTACGCCAGTTAGGAAGGTAAATAGCAATGTGAGAGGTCAGAACATAAGAGGAAAATCCCTGAACCCACAAAGACCCCCGAATCCACAGGGTAACCATTACCAGGTCCCTGTGTATAACAGGTATAATCCATTACAATATGAAAATGGTGAATATCAACAGTCACCACGTCCTTTTTTAGGGAGAGGAAGGGGATGGCAGAAGCGAGGACGAGGTCGGGGGTACCCCAGAAGGGGGAGACCTCCGATGCAGGCCTATCCAGCACAAGACCCCCATTGGAGGGATCAGACACAATGGGAGAGGAATCAAACATATTCCCCAGACTTCAGGAGAAACGAACGAGAGGCTGCAGAGCAGGACGAAGGGTCCAGGAAAAGAAGACGCGAAAAGGACTAGGGGGGATTTTTAACATAGCAGAAGCCTCCTTGACACATAAAGAAATCAATATATTGAATTTGGGATTAAAATGTGGCCTGAAGAGACCACTAAACAAATTTAATGTATTTATAGATGTGCATAAATATATGAGGAAAATTAACATGAAAAAGTATTTCTTGAATAAAAATTCCCAACCTGTCACTGTGACCGCATCAGTGCAGACTGATAGCGGGTTACGAAATAAGTCACTATTTAACCCCGCTAATAGTGCTAATCAACAAATAGACGTGTTTAAGAATCTGGTGTTGCGCGATTTGGAAACTCTCATCCCCCAAAAAAATGCTAATCCACGATATATTCATGAAGGCATTAAGAGTTTGGAAAAAAGAAAGGATCTAATCATAAGACCCGCCGATAAAGGGGGCGGGGTTGTTTTACTGACAAAAGAATTTTATCACAATCAACTAATAGAAATGTTGATGGAAGAAGATACATATAAGAAGTTGGATAAAGACCCTACTAAACAATATGAGTATGAGCTGAAGGCTTTAGTGAATTTCGGCGTTTCAACTGGGGTCCTAACTAACAAAGAAATTAGGTATTTAACTCCTAGTAGTAGCAGGATTCCTACTATCTATACTTTGCCGAAAATCCATAAGAATATAAAATGTCCACCTGGCAGACCAATTGTCAATGGGATAGGATCCATTACTTCTAGAATGGGCCAGTATCTTGACCTATATCTACAAAAAAGTGTGATACAGACAAAAGCTTATTTGCAGGATACTAAAAATCTTTTACAAATATTGGAAGAAGTGGACTTAGTTGGCAAAGAAGAGGTATACTTAGTCACAGCGGATGTTGCGTCTTTATATACTATCATCCAACATGATGATGCTATTTTGGCCCTTAATTGGGCGCTCAGTCGGAGAGATGATCTGAAACATAATCAAAAAATCTTTTTGAGAAATGCTCTTGATTTCTGTTTAGGTCACAACTATTTCTGGTATGGCGGAAAATTCTACTCCCAAAAACGCGGCGTCGCAATGGGCGCTAAGTTCGCACCTAGCATAGCGAACTTGTTTATGGGAGAGTGGGAAGACAAGAAAATTTTTTCTGTTAAGAGACAAGAGTTATTGATATACAGACGTTATATAGATGACCTGATCTTTATTTGGTCTGGAACAAGATCTTCCCTCAATGATTTCCTTGCCGAATTAAATAATAATACTAGTCATATTAAATTGACTAGTGAAATAAGCACTGAAAGCATCAATTTTTTGGATGTTAACATCTATAGACATGGAGAAAGACTCGGTACTAAGGCTTATTTCAAACCTACAGACGCAAATAGTTATCTACCGATACAGAGTGGGCATCACCCGGTCTGGTTAAAGAATATCCCTAAAGGTCAAGTGACCAGGATTAGAAGAAACTGTTCCAATGATAATGATTTCTTCTCCCAGGCGAATAGGATTAAAGAAAAATTCCTGGAAAAGGGTTATTGTGATAAACAACTGGACAAAGTGATTGAAGGAGTAGCATCCACATCAAGAGTTAGTCTCTTGAGTAACAATAATGGCAATCACACTCCCAATAGTCACGAATGGAATTTTATATCAGGGTACCATTCACAATATAGGGAGGTGGAGAATATATTTTTATCACACTGGCACATCCTTTTGATGGATAAAACATTACAACCAGTGCTACCTGCAAAACCCGGGTTCATATATAGAAGAGCTCCCAACTATGCCGATAAGATAGTTAAAAAAGTGATTAACCCGCCTAAACACCCTCCCACTTTTTGGGAAAAAGATGGGTTTTTTGCTTGTAGACGTTGCAGGGCTTGTAAAGAAGTAAACACACCAATAAGAGCAATGGAACGCTTTTTAGCAGCAGGGAAGAATAAAGAATTTACTATCAAAGGGTTTATTACCTGTAACACATCGTATGTTGTATACGCTTTGCAATGCCCATGTGGGTTGATCTATATAGGCCGTACCAAAAGACTGTTAAGGATAAGAATAGCGGAGCATGTGGCTAATATTAAACTTGGTTTTAAGGACCACAATGTATCCCTACATTTTAAGCTTTATCATAATCAGGATCCCTCTGGACTCAGATTTTGGGGTGTAGAACATATGAAACCCTCCTGGAGAGGGTCAAATATGGTACGAGAGTTATCCAAACGCGAAACGGAATGGATATATTTGATCGATACTTTAACACCAAAAGGGTTAAATGTGGACCTAGATATCAATTGTTTCATCAGTGATTATTAAATTTTCCGGTCTACGTTACCTTCCTTTTAATATTTAAATATTTTAATTTCCTAAATAGTAATCCTTTAAGCAGTATCTAGCGGGACACTAGGGTAAGATATATAGTGTATGGATTAATGAAGACATTCACGGTATGATCTTTTACATTTGTACTATTACATATCTAAACCAATTTTTCATATACCATGGACATATAGAGTTTTGGTAACTACAATTACTCTAAGGCTGATATGCAAGGAATTATTAAAATTTTGACATGAGCTGACCAATATGATTACTATGGCTACTATAGAAAGATCATGGGCAAATTTGTGGTGACCTATAATATTTACGGTATTCTTGAATATTTTTGAATGTTTGGAATATTTTAAATATTTTTATGGTTATGCGGCTTTTTCCATCTGTGATTTGAGTATTTGGTCAGTAAGAAGTTCCCTTCAACTTAAATAACATCTCATAGAGATAAAAACCTTGGAGGTGGTGGATACTTAGTACACATTTACCACTGGTTGCTCTGCAACGATAATTCCAGTGATATATGGGGTGCATTTAGCGCAGACATTAGAGATATATACATGTATAATTATGTGTATATTTTTGATGACGCACATGGCATACATACTAGTTTTTTCTTAATATGACGCACCTTTTAGAGACACAGCCTATGGACCATGCATGCATATATAGGTCTTTGCTCGCATATTACACCAACATACATGGATCAAGTGAGGATCTAATGTCTAGATTACTGCCTTTCTTTTTTATCTAATATAGAGCCTAATCGATATTTGGACTATATATAATCTAATCTTATATTTGTATGTTTTTTTACTTATTGAGGTTAATTTTAATCTGTAGGTCTATATGTTTTTTCTTTCATGTATTGTTTTTAGTTGAATGTTCACTTTGCCTGTTGTGCTGAGGAGATCGCCAGTAGTTCGGCGGTAGTTTGTTTTGATACAAGCATCTCTCCCTGTATTGAGAACCGAGCTGGCTGCGTCCGGTTACCATGACGATGTGCAGCGTCATGTGGGCTGGATATTGCAGTGCTGCGTGATTGGCTGACAGGGTGTGAGACTGCTGTATATATTTTGGCCGTCGGCGTCGTGTAGCCACGCCCTCTGTTGAAGTCGGAAGTGACGAAACGCGTCAGGGCGTGGCCTACACGACGCTACCGGAAGTGAGGTGTGCGCTCCACCGCTGACCACAGACCAGGAAGTGATGCACAGTGTACACAGGGGAACACTTGTGGATGGCTCTGAGATCTGGATAATCGGTGAAGTACACATTTTGGAAATGCTCATGATGTTTTAGACAATGTACGCAGATATGCTAATGGATGATTCTATTGTTTTGTGCAAACTTTTTTAAAATAAAACAGTATTATGCTATGTGCACATTTTGTTTTACTTTTATGACAAACTGGGTGGATTGTTTGGAACTGCAACGCTAAGGTGATATATTACCATACTCAAGGAAGTGACTACTCCTTAAGGCTTGTGTTCTCAGCAGTGTCTGGTGAGTTTAACCCCCTAGGGGGTACGCACCGCATGTGTGGAAGCACTCCCGTTTTATGGTGGAAGAAAAGTTTGACAGCACTTTGATCACCTTGCAACTCTGATTAGATCACTGTAGACACCTTATTTGCACATTAAGAACTTTTTTAGTGATTGCTCGTACATTTCTACTTCTATAAAGGACTTTTTACAAAGCGCTGTTTTAATGCGGACATTCTCAGATTTACCTTGACGAATTGTTTGTATTACTTGTTTAATGTATTTGTATGATAACTTTTTAACGGCTGCTATTTTTGTCCGTATTGCTAGGTATTTATACACTTAGCAGTTATTGTCTAGTTTGCTGTGGTTCTATAATTTTTGCATTTATCTGCATATGAAAAAAATCTTTTTCTTTATATATGTGGGTGCGCCATATAGGTGGGTACGCATACATATATATATAAATTCAGGGAGTGTGTGAAGGTCCCAGTTTGGCGCAGAGAGGTATATGATAGGCCGGCTTTAAAAATATACCTTTTTCTTGGTTCATTTACATTGTTTTTTCTTTGCAGCCATGGATGTACTACACTTCCTTAAGAATAGAACCATAGACATTAACAGCATTTTTTCAATTAACGAACATACTTCCACCCAGGCTAACTATAATGGAATAATGTTGGCTTTAGGTAACACCTTAGAAAAACAGGTTAGAACATGGTGGGACATCTGCACTTTGGAACAGTATATGAAAGAAAAAATTATTGTTAGAAGTTTACGGTGGGAGGTAACTCCTCAGGATGGGTTAGACGACCCAGACTCTATGAAAGAATGGCTTGAATTTTTTAATGAGGTTGGTTTTAGATTACAGGATTTAGTTTTAAAAAGGAAACATAGGAAGATGATGAAACTAGAGGCGAGAATTAATGAGTTAAAAACACAATTAGAACCTATCAAGGATTCACAGCAATTAATAGATTTTAATACACGTATTAAAAAGAAATTGGAGAAAGTAGACAAAGACACACAAAGAAAGAAAACTAAGAAATTCCATAGGGATTTGGGGGATTTTCAGACAAATTCCATTTATGTATGGCAACAGACGAGTGGAAGTCCATTTGAGGAAAATAAAGAAATAATTAGACAGGACGATGATCCACAGATTGAATCACAACACGTGGACAATAATGACCACACTACTAGAATTCGCCCGACTAACGGTGGACCGGTGTACCAACCGGTATATCAATCTACGCCAGTTAGGAAGGTAAATAGCAATGTGAGAGGTCAGAACATAAGAGGAAAATCCCTGAACCCACAAAGACCCCCGAATCCACAGGGTAACCATTACCAGGTCCCTGTGTATAACAGGTATAATCCATTACAATATGAAAATGGTGAATATCAACAGTCACCACGTCCTTTTTTAGGGAGAGGAAGGGGATGGCAGAAGCGAGGACGAGGTCGGGGGTACCCCAGAAGGGGGAGACCTCCGATGCAGGCCTATCCAGCACAAGACCCCCATTGGAGGGATCAGACACAATGGGAGAGGAATCAAACATATTCCCCAGACTTCAGGAGAAACGAACGAGAGGCTGCAGAGCAGGACGAAGGGTCCAGGAAAAGAAGACGCGAAAAGGACTAGGGGGGATTTTTAACATAGCAGAAGCCTCCTTGACACATAAAGAAATCAATATATTGAATTTGGGATTAAAATGTGGCCTGAAGAGACCACTAAACAAATTTAATGTATTTATAGATGTGCATAAATATATGAGGAAAATTAACATGAAAAAGTATTTCTTGAATAAAAATTCCCAACCTGTCACTGTGACCGCATCAGTGCAGACTGATAGCGGGTTACGAAATAAGTCACTATTTAACCCCGCTAATAGTGCTAATCAACAAATAGACGTGTTTAAGAATCTGGTGTTGCGCGATTTGGAAACTCTCATCCCCCAAAAAAATGCTAATCCACGATATATTCATGAAGGCATTAAGAGTTTGGAAAAAAGAAAGGATTTAATCATAAGACCCGCCGATAAAGGGGGCGGGGTTGTTTTACTGACAAAAGAATTTTATCACAATCAACTAATAGAAATGTTGATGGAAGAAGATACATATAAGAAGTTGGATAAAGACCCTACTAAACAATATGAGTATGAGCTGAAGGCTTTAGTGAATTTCGGCGTTTCAACTGGGGTCCTAACTAACAAAGAAATGAGGTATTTAACTCCTAGTAGTAGCAGGATTCCTACTATCTATACTTTGCCGAAAATCCATAAGAATATAAAATGTCCACCTGGCAGACCAATTGTCAATGGGATAGGATCCATTACTTCTAGAATGGGCCAGTATCTTGACCTATATCTACAAAAAAGTGTGATACAGACAAAAGCTTATTTGCAGGATACTAAAAATCTTTTACAAATATTGGAAGAAGTGGACTTAGTTGGCAAAGAAGAGGTATACTTAGTCACAGCGGATGTTGCGTCTTTATATACTATCATCCAACATGATGATGCTATTTTGGCCCTTAATTGGGCGCTCAGTCGGAGAGATGATCTGAAACATAATCAAAAAATCTTTTTGAGAAATGCTCTTGATTTCTGTTTAGGTCACAACTATTTCTGGTATGGCGGAAAATTCTACTCCCAAAAACGCGGCGTCGCAATGGGCGCTAAGTTCGCACCTAGCATAGCGAACTTGTTTATGGGAGAGTGGGAAGACAAGAAAATTTTTTCTGTTAAGAGACAAGAGTTATTGATATACAGACGTTATATAGATGACCTGATCTTTATTTGGTCTGGAACAAGATCTTCCCTCAATGATTTCCTTGCCGAATTAAATAATAATACTAGTCATATTAAATTGACTAGTGAAATAAGCACTGAAAGCATCAATTTTTTGGATGTTAACATCTATAGACATGGAGAAAGACTCGGTACTAAGGCTTATTTCAAACCTACAGACGCAAATAGTTATCTACCGATACAGAGTGGGCATCACCCGGTCTGGTTAAAGAATATCCCTAAAGGTCAAGTGACCAGGATTAGAAGAAACTGTTCCAATGATAATGATTTCTTCTCCCAGGCGAATAGGATTAAAGAAAAATTCCTGGAAAAGGGTTATTGTGATAAACAACTGGACAAAGTGATTGAAGGAGTAGCATCCACATCAAGAGTTAGTCTCTTGAGTAACAATAATGGCAATCACACTCCCAATAGTCACGAATGGAATTTTATATCAGGGTACCATTCACAATATAGGGAGGTGGAGAATATATTTTTATCACACTGGCACATCCTTTTGATGGATAAAACATTACAACCAGTGCTACCTGCAAAACCCGGGTTCATATATAGAAGAGCTCCCAACTATGCCAATAAGATAGTTAAAAAAGTGATTAACCCGCCTAAACACCCTCCCACTTTTTGGGAAAAAGATGGGTTTTTTGCTTGTAGACGTTGCAGGGCTTGTAAAGAAGTAAACACACCAATAAGAGCAATGGAACGCTTTTTAGCAGCAGGGAAGAATAAAGAATTTACTATCAAAGGGTTTATTACCTGTAACACATCGTATGTTGTATACGCTTTGCAATGCCCATGTGGGTTGATCTATATAGGCCGTACCAAAAGACTGTTAAGGATAAGAATAGCGGAGCATGTGGCTAATATTAAACTTGGTTTTAAGGACCACAATGTATCCCTACATTTTAAGCTTTATCATAATCAGGATCCCTCTGGACTCAGATTTTGGGGTGTAGAACATATGAAACCCTCCTGGAGAGGGTCAAATATGGTACGAGAGTTATCCAAACGCGAAACGGAATGGATATATTTGATCGATACTTTAACACCAAAAGGGTTAAATGTGGACCTAGATATCAATTGTTTCATCAGTGATTATTAAATTTTCCGGTCTACGTTACCTTCCTTTTAATATTTAAATATTTTAATTTCCTAAATAGTAATCCTTTAAGCAGTATCTAGCGGGACACTAGGGTAAGATATATAGTGTATGGATTAATGAAGACATTCACGGTATGATCTTTTACATTTGTACTATTACATATCTAAACCAATTTTTCATATACCATGGACATATAGAGTTTTGGTAACTACAATTACTCTAAGGCTGATATGCAAGGAATTATTAAAATTTTGACATGAGCTGACCAATATGATTACTATGGCTACTATAGAAAGATCATGGGCAAATTTGTGGTGACCTATAATATTTACGGTATTCTTGAATATTTTTGAATGTTTGGAATATTTTAAATATTTTTATGGTTATGCGGCTTTTTCCATCTGTGATTTGAGTATTTGGTCAGTAAGAAGTTCCCTTCAACTTAAATAACATCTCATAGAGATAAAAACCTTGGAGGTGGTGGATACTTAGTACACATTTACCACTGGTTGCTCTGCAACGATAATTCCAGTGATATATGGGGTGCATTTAGCGCAGACATTAGAGATATATACATGTATAATTATGTGTATATTTTTGATGACGCACATGGCATACATACTAGTTTTTTCTTAATATGACGCACCTTTTAGAGACACAGCCTATGGACCATGCATGCATATATAGGTCTTTGCTCGCATATTACACCAACATACATGGATCAAGTGAGGATCTAATGTCTAGATTACTGCCTTTCTTTTTTATCTAATATAGAGCCTAATCGATATTTGGACTATATATAATCTAATCTTATATTTGTATGTTTTTTTACTTATTGAGGTTAATTTTAATCTGTAGGTCTATATGTTTTTTCTTTCATGTATTGTTTTTAGTTGAATGTTCACTTTGCCTGTTGTGCTGAGGAGATCGCCAGTAGTTCGGCGGTAGTTTGTTTTGATACAAGCATCTCTCCCTGTATTGAGAACCGAGCTGGCTGCGTCCGGTTACCATGACGATGTGCAGCGTCATGTGGGCTGGATATTGCAGTGCTGCGTGATTGGCTGACAGGGTGTGAGACTGCTGTATATATTTTGGCCGTCGGCGTCGTGTAGCCACGCCCTCTGTTGAAGTCGGAAGTGACGAAACGCGTCAGGGCGTGGCCTACACGACGCTACCGGAAGTGAGGTGTGCGCTCCACCGCTGACCACAGACCAGGAAGTGATGCACAGTGTACACAGGGGAACACTTGTGGATGGCTCTGAGATCTGGATAATCGGTGAAGTACACATTTTGGAAATGCTCATGATGTTTTAGACAATGTACGCAGATATGCTAATGGATGATTCTATTGTTTTGTGCAAACTTTTTTAAAATAAAACAGTATTATGCTATGTGCACATTTTGTTTTACTTTTATGACAAACTGGGTGGATTGTTTGGAACTGCAACGCTAAGGTGATATATTACCATACTCAAGGAAGTGACTACTCCTTAAGGCTTGTGTTCTCAGCAGTGTCTGGTGAGTTTAACCCCCTAGGGGGTACGCACCGCATGTGTGGAAGCACTCCCGTTTTATGGTGGAAGAAAAGTTTGACAGCACTTTGATCACCTTGCAACTCTGATTAGATCACTGTAGACACCTTATTTGCACATTAAGAACTTTTTTAGTGATTGCTCGTACATTTCTACTTCTATAAAGGACTTTTTACAAAGCGCTGTTTTAATGCGGACATTCTCAGATTTACCTTGACGAATTGTTTTTATATAATATGTTTGAGGATTCTGAGTAATTTTCTAGAAAAAAAATTATGATTTTTACTAGGGATGCACCGATACCGGTATCGGTATTGGTGCCAATACTTGCCATTTTCAGGGGTGTCGGTACTCTTGAAAATGCACCGCTACCAGAAACCGATACCGGAAGTGAGGTCAGCTTGGGGGGAGGTCAGGAACTGGATAAGGTTGCGGCCTCTCCACACGGCGGTGAGTGCTGTTTCCCCCATGACATGTGTTTTGCTGCTGTTGCTGCGCCTGCTACATGGCTGCCCCACATGGTGAGCGTTCTCCTTACACCATGTCCCCTCATGGCCTAATGTCTTGTGTTGTGAGTTGACTGACGTACTGTACTGTTCTTGCTTCTCCTCATGCCTAAACATTGTGAACTTACAATGTACATGTCACTGATGACATTGACATTATTTTTTATATAACATATTCTGTGTAATTTGCACTTTAACACCTTTGTGACCAGTAAATAAAGATGTTTTCTTTCATATTGTCTTTTGACTGCATTTCAATTCCTCATATTATGGCAAAAATTTGTAATTTTTCATTATTTTATTTTTTTAAATGGTCACATGACCAAAATCAGTATCGGTAATTGGTATCGGTGAGTACATGATGTCAAGTATCAGTACTTGTATTTGGCGTCACAAAAGTGGCATCGGTGCATCCCTATTTTTTACCTGTAGGAGCAAAGTGACAGAATTGGCCCAGGTGCGAAGTGGTTAATAGTGCAAAAGTAAGCAAGTTCATTTATCTCACCACTGTCCTGAACGATTGGAGGGGTTGTTAACACCTATAGCTGGGCTTTAAATGCAGTGACCCTTAACAACCAATCAGATTTCCATTTACAGCATTCATACATCTGAAAATGAATTTGGTTTGGTTGCCATGGGATACTGTATTTTATTCTTTATTAAAATCACATGTAAATCAATTTCTCTAGGGGTGGAGTGACACATTACTGGATTTTTGAGCCGTTCAGCAAAGATGCACATTGCACTGTCTGATACAGGGAGCCACTGAAACATACAGATGCAAACAAGGAGATATACATAAAAAAAAAAAAAAAAAAAAAAAAAACATTTTCAGGTGAATATTCTTGCAATACAATATGAATTCTTGGTGACATGCAGTATAATTTCCCTTTAAGACCTTATCAGCTAAATTCAGGCTTTGTTGCTGGTAAACATGACTGGCAGTTAATCATTACTCTAATTAATAATAGAGGGTTCAGTTTCTGTAAAAGTCATTCTAATTGTCCTCTTGCAATTTCCTATCACAAAGTCCATTGGCGCCATTGATTACAAAACTCAATTCAGCAAGCTGGAAAAATTCATTAAAATGTTAATGTCTGAAGATTTTTGAAGAAGACAAAAAGTCGTTCACAAACTGCTAGAAAAATAAGAATATCTACAAAGGACGTTTTCAAAGTGATGCCAAACGTCTGTTGTGTAATTCACAGTGCCTAGAAGAACTAACTGTTTGCATTTAATAGGCTTTTCCATGTTTACTTGAAATGTAAACCACAACAGAGAAAAAAAAATTATATAGCATAAAACAAAGGACCTAGCTTATAGGCAGTGGTGTAAACCTTATATCACACAAATAAAATGATTATATACCAGGCACAGTTTGTTTTCTTGCAATCACTCCAAAAATCCGGTGTTAGTCAAAAAGTGGTTCTCCAAATGAGGTAAGCTATGTTCTTTTTCATAAATAGTCTTGTCTCTAAAAAGGTATGGTGCACCATTCTTACCGTTAATACTAGGCCTACACTGAACTTCAAGTTTCTTTTATGATGCACCATACATTTGTGCTCAAACCACTCTTAAAGTGATAGTAAACTCTGTACTACCACTTGTACCTACAGGTAAGCCTATAATAAGGCTTACCTGTAGGTACTGTGAATATCTCCTAAACTTGCACATTGCCTTGCAGGATTCATTTTTTTTTTTTTTTTTTTACCACCAGCAGTTTACTATCGCTTTAAACAGTCTTTCTTCCCTCAATAAACAAAAACATAAGAAAAGTTGCTCTGTCCTGCCGCCCGCAGAGATTTCACAGCGTTCTGCTGGTGAAGGATTCAAGCTGCCATGTCACCCCCTCTTGGGTCACCTGTTTTACCTGCTCTTTCTACTTTGGTATTCACCTGTAAGCAGTGATGGCTTTTCAAAGTGGTAAATAAGAAGAGGATAATGCAGGATTCCATTATAAAATTAGTCATGTATTACACTTTTTTAGTGACAGTATAACATTCACAGGTCCAGATCACAAGTCTCAAACTGGGTATCTTTTCGAGTTTCTTCAGGATTATTTAAATTTGGATCCACAACTGATCCAGTGGATGACAAAAAACCCATATAAAACATGTAACAGTTTGAGCTACCATGTCTTTTCAACAGCCTTAGCAATTACAACAGGCTGTAAAGCCTAGCACACTGTCAGAGAATGACTACTAGACATTTGGCTAAACAGAAATGCGCATGCATGCAGAATGGCTAATAGAAATGTGCGCATACACCGAATTCTTGGCAGAATGGGGACTAGGCACGTGCATGCATATAGGAATGCGCACGGGCACGCACTCAATGCAGGTTAGTGCCAGACTAACTATTTAAAGGAACTCCTGATAATGCTTTAGTGCTGACTGGCCTTTCAGCTGTTCCCTGTGTCTTGCTATTACTCTGCCTGTTTCCCTTTTTGCTGACTAGGCTTGCCTCTGACCTGAACTTGGATCCTGCTTTTGCTCTGTCACCATTTCCTGACCCCAGCTCCTGTCCCCGCTCCGTTCTTGAACATGTCCCTGTCTTATGAAATCGGTACCTCACTGCCCTCCTGCTGCTGACCTCAGCAATCCCTGTGATCATGCTGCTGTTCCTGGCTCTGTTCTTACATCTGGTTTAAGTGCATATCCGGCTGTCATCTGTATCCGTTCTGCTCATAACAGTGAGTTGTGTGTTTCAAGCTTTCTGGAAGCTCTAACAAGCATTGCATCTAGGACCCACAGCCTGTATGGAGTGCCTGTTTAACCTTAATCTCATGCACAGCTACTGTTCATGACATGATGTTCTGCCAGCCTGCCAGGGTCTGCATCTCCTGCTACAAGCACTCCTACCAACACCTGCCAGCACTCGTATACCTCCTGTCCCTCGGTACCCTCTGTTCCACCTTCATCTGGACCTGGGCTGGAAATTCAAGAGGGGGCCTACCTCGTCATTTCAGTCTCTGTTCAGGTATGTGACTAACACAGTTTTTCTTTATTCAACCCAGCAGGCTGAACGAAAAAACGAGAAGCTCGGGAGTAGCTTGCTGTACTAGCTATGCAATATTAGTACAGCAATCTCTCCACTGAGCTATTGTGTTCTGACAGGAGGACAGCCCCCTCCAGAACACACCAGTCAGCGCTAATAGCCATTGGCTGAGAGCTCTGATCGGATGCCGATCAGAAGCTGTTTTTACAGCATGCCTGTTTGACAGAAGCCAGACATTCTGACGCACGGGCTGCTCTACACACGGCTGTATTTTGGCTGGTTTCAATGGGCCTCAGGATCTCGTCAAGGGATCTCTGTGCATTCAAAATGCCATCAATAAAATGTACCTGTGCTCTTTGTCCATAGCATATGCCTGCCCGTACCATAACTCCACCGCTATCATGGACCACTTGATCCTCAATGTTGACATCAGAAAACCACTCAACCACACAACACCATACATGCTGTCTGCCATCTGCCCTGTACAGTGAAAACCGGGATTAATCCATGAAGGGAACACCTCTTGAAAGTGCCAGACGCCATTGAATGTGACCATTTGCACACTCAAATCGGTTACGACGACAAACTGCAGTCAGGTCGATGAGTACAATGTGCATGCTGATGAGCTTCCCTGAGATGGTTTCTGACAGTTTGTGCAGAGAGTCTTTAGTTATGCAGCTGTTCAGGTGGCTGCTCTCAGACAATCTTGGGCTGGTGTGGTTACACGTGGTCTGTGGTTGTGAGGCAGTTTGGATGTACTGACAAATTCTCTGAAATGCCATTGGAGATGGCTTATGGTAGATAAAAAAACATTCAATTCAAGGGCAACAGCTCTGGTGGACATCCCTGCAGTCAGCATGCCAATTGTATGCTCCCTCAAAACTTGCAACATTTGTGGCATTGTGCTGTGTGATAAAACGGAACATTTTAGAGCGGCCTTTTATTCTATCCAGCCTTATGCGGTGTACACACGACCGGCGGACTTTCTGGCGGAATAGGTCCGATGGACAATAGGATCATGTGTGGGCTTCATGGGACTTTTTTTTTTTCAAAAAATCAGATGAATCTAGAAATAGAACATGTTTTAAATCTTCCCGCCAGAACTCCGCCAGACCCAGTTCCTATCGGGAAACCTGTTCGTCTGTATGCTGGTCCAACAGACCAAATACGACACTAGGGCAGCTACAGCACCTGCCAACGAGAATGTTTCCAGCGCGATCCTATCGCACTAGTTCTCGGCTACAGGGTACTGTACATCTCACGCTTGCTGCAATAGGAAAAACACATTTGCTATTGCAGCGAGCGCGAGAGATAAGCGACAATGTCCCTTAGGTCTGGTATGGATTTTAAGGGGAACCCACTATGCCGAAAAAACTACGTGGGGTTCCCCCCAAAATCCATACCAGACCTTTATCTAAGCACGCAGCCCGGCCAGTCAGGAAAGGGGGTGGGGATGAGGGGGCGCCCCCCTGAACCGTACAAGGCTGCATGCCCTCAACATGGGGGGTGGGTGCTTTGGGGAAGGGGGCGCCCTGCGGCCCCCCACCCCAAAGCACCTTGTCCCCATGTTGATGAGAGGGCCTCTTCCCGACAACGCTGGCCATTGGTTGTCGGGGTCTGTGGGAGGGGGGCTTATCGGAATCCGGGAGCCCCCCTTTAATAAGGGGGCCCCCCAGATCCTGACATCCCACCCTATGTGAATAAGTATACATTGTACCCCTACCCATTCACCTGGGGGGAAAAAGTGTCAATAAAAAAACACACTAGACAGGTTTTTAAAGTAAATTATTATGCAGCTAAGGGAGTCTCTTCCATCTTCAGGGGTCTATTCCGACTCCTCCGCTCTCTTTGGCCTCTTCTCCCGGTCTCTGGCCTTCTCTGTCTGGTCTCCAGTCCCATTTCCTCATCAACATGGGGACAAGGCGCTTTGGGGTGGGGGGTCCGCAGGGCGCCCCCTTCCCCAAAGCACCTACCCTCCATGCTGAGGGCATGCGGCCTGGTACAGTTCAGGAGGGGGGTGCTTGCTCATTCCCACCTCCTTTCCTGATCGGCCAGGCTGCGTGTTTGGATAAGGGTCTGGTATGGACTTTAGGGGAACCCCCACGCCATTTTTTCAGCATAGGGGATTCCCCTTAAAATCCATACCAGGCGCCCCTCCCACAATGGGACTCACAAGGTGTCAATCTCACCGATAAAAGTGGCAAGATTTCCTTTTCTAGTCCCGTCGTACCTGGACTCACGTTCAAAATGAACAGACTTTAGTCTGTGTGTGGGCAAGTCCGTTCATTTGGAAGTTCGTCGTAACTCTATCGTAACCTAATCTCCCGTTAAAGTCTGTTCGTGTGTGTACAAGTCTGTTCTTTTGGAAAGTCTGTCGGAACTCCACCAAAAGTTCGTCGGGAATACCGTCGGGCCTAGTCTGCTGAAAAGTCCTGTCGTGTGTACGCGGCATAAGGCACACCTATGTAATAATCACGCTGTCTAATCAGCATCTTGATATGCCACACCTGTGAGGTGGATGGATTATCTCGGCAAAGGAGAAGTGCTCACTAACACAGATTTAGACAGATTTGTGAACAAAATTTGAGAGATATAGGCCTTTTGTGTACATAGAAAAAGTTGCAGATCTTTGTGTTCAGCTCATGATAAAGAGGGGCAAACACGAAAGTGTTGTGTTTATAATTTTGCTCAGTGTAGTTACATTAGTCCAGCCTGGATGAATGTAACTAGGGATGGTCTGAACAACCCCCCCAGTTTGGTTCGATCCAGAACATGCAAAAAGTTTGAGTGAACATGCAAACCCTATTAAAGTCTATGGGAAAAAATCAAAAGTGCTCATTTTAAAGGCTTATATGCAATTATTGCCATAATAAGTGTATGGGATACTGCCCTATAGGACATGTATCAATGTAAAAAAAGATTTTAACTTTACCTTTTTTGGAAAAAATTCCCTTTTTTTAATAAAAAAATAAGACAACAGTAAAATTAGCCCAATTTTTTTTATATTGTGAAAGATAATGTTACACCGAGTATATTGATACCCAACATGTCACGCTTCAAAATTGCACCCGCTCGTGGAATGGCGTCAAACTTTTACCCTCAAAAATCTCCATGAGCGACATTTAAAAAATTCTACAGGTTGCATGTTTTGCATTACAGAGGAAGTCTAGGGCTAGCATTATTGCTTCTCGCTCTACCGATCGCGGCGATACCTCACATGTGTGGTTTGACTACCGTCGGGATGGGGTAAAGAAGCTCGTCGGGACGGGGTAAAGAAAAAAAATCGTATTTATTTTACTTTGATTTTTGTTTATTTTTACACTGTTGTAAAAAAATAAATTGGATCACTTTTATTCCTTTTACAAGGAATGTAAACATCCCTTGTAATAGAAAAACAGCATGACAAGTCCTCTTAAATATGAGATCTGGGGTCAAAAAGTCATCAGATCTCATATTTGGACTTAAATGCAATAAAAAAAAAAAAGTAATTGAAAAAAATTACATTGAAAAAATGTGCCTTTAAGAGGTACTGTATGGGTGGAAGTGACGTTTTGACGTTGCTTCCGCCCTGCTATAGTATAGAGACGATGGGGGCCATCTTAGCCTCACTCATCTCCATACCACAGAGAAGGCAGGTTCCGATCACCTCCCTCGCTACCAACAACTCCGGTAAGCAGTTATCGCATACAAGACCGGTACCTGAAGAGATGGGTACCTCGGTTGTGGCAGCAGTTGCTGCCGTTACCGAGATATCCCTCTTCAAAAAATGGACGTACATCGGCGTGCGCCGAACGTAAAGTGGTTAAAAAAGGAATTGTCAAAAACTGTCTATTTTTTATTTTACTTTTTGACACTTTTTTAGGTGAATGGGTAGGGGTACAATGTACCCGATACCCATTCACATGGGGGGGATCTGGGGGCACCCCTTGTTAAAGGGGGCTTCCAGATTCTGATAAGACCCCCACCTGCAGACCCCGACAAACAATGGCCAGGGTTTTGGGAAGAGGTCCTTGTCCCCATCAACATGGACCCCAAGTACCCTCCCCATGTTGAGGGCATGTGACCTGGTATGGTTCAGAAGAGGGGGGTTCTCGTTCGCCCCCCATCCTGTCCTCTAGGCTGCATGATCAGATAAAGGGTTGGTATAGATTTTGGGGGGACCCACACCAATTTCCCCTTGAAATCAATTTTTTAAGGGAACCCCAAATCACCTTCCCCATGTTGAGAGCAAGCCGCCTGGTATGGTTCAGGAGGGGGGTGCTTGTCCCCCCCTTTCCTGGCCTGCCAGGCTGTTTGCTTGGATAAGGGTCTGGTATGGATTTTGGGGGGGACCCATGCCAATTTTTTTTCATTTTACTGTGGAGTTCCCCTTAAAATCTATGCCAGACCCAAAGGGGCTGGTATGGATTTTGGGGGGAACCCCACACTGTTTTTTTAAAAATGTTGGCGATGTAGTTCCCCTTAAAAATCTATACCAAACCAAAAGGGCCTGGTATGGATTTTGGGGGTCCCCATGCTGCTTTTTTCCTAATTCTGTCATAGGGTTCCCCTAACCACTTCAATGAACTGTATTATATACTGTACACTGACTGCACTGCATATATATATATATATATATATATATATATATATATATATATATATATATATATATATATATATATATATATATATATATATATATAGTTTATTTTTATGTTTTACTTACTAACCTGCCTAATCTAGTTCAAGTTCTCACAATCTCCACATATCACATTACATACGGCCGCCGTGTAAGCACCCTTATATAGTGTGGGGCATGGGCCAAAGGCTTTGGCCAATCAGCAGCCATTAATGCACTGCAATCTCGAATTGCATTATAGGGAGATCTGTGGCTCTCAAATTTGCTGCGAACGCCCATATGTTCAGTTCATTTGCGAACAAATGAACACTCAATGTTCGAATTGAACTTACATTCAATTCAAACATTGGAACCATCCCTAAGTGTAACTATGCTTATACCAAAACCTTGGAGATGCCGCTGGAAGCTGGAAACCACTGAACTTGATACCGCTGTCCTGCATCATTGTGATCACAGGATATCAGCTGTTCAGCATCAGCACAGGCTCCATTCAGAGAATGCTTTGCATTCTCTGAACGAATGCAAAACCTTCTGTGAGTGGAATAGATGGGGTGGGAGGTCAAAAATGAAAATATTTATTTATTTTAACTTAAGCTTTAAAACTTAAGTTAATTGTTACACCCAAAAAGTGAACAATAGTATATGCATCACATATAAGAGTTACTTCTCATATTTACATCCAACAAAAAAAAGGAGAAAGAAGGAAGACTTTTCAAGTGCTATCTGTATATACAGTATATGACATACAATTGAACATTTGAACAAAACATAATATTTATTAAATGTTATTTAATCACTTGGCAAATGCTTAGGGCCGGTTCACACTGCGGGCGATGCGAGGCGACACCGACTTGCCTCGCCGCGACCTGCCGCGACCTGCCGCGACCTCAGCGGCGACTTGCAAATGACTTCTGTATAGAAGTCAATGCAAGTCGCCCCGAGGTCGCCCAAAAGTAGTACAGGAACCTTTTTTCTGAGTCGGAGCGACTCGAGTCGCTCCTCTCAGAACGGTTCCATTGTACATAACGGGGGCGACTTGTCAGATCGCGGCAAGGCAAGTCGTGTCGCCTCGCATCGCCCGCAGTGTGAACCGGCCCTTACCATAGATATACTTGGCCCCACTGCACTGGATCATGTACATGTATGTGATCTGGCTCTTCTGGGTAGGGGGCGCCCCAGCTGTGCTGCTATTCACTCCAGCACATGCCAATCAGTGAGTCCCAGCCAATCCTTTATGGCCGGGACCAACTGATCGGCTGAGCGAATGACAGAAGAGAGCACTGTGTTGGTAAACAGACAGCAAAGATGTGCTGTTTTTTTTCCTCCTTGCAAAGCAGGGAGTAAAAAATGGGGGTAAAAAATGGTGCATTGCTTAGTGAAAACACCACACGGCACACCATTTAATTGACCCTAAATGTTAACCCAATGCATTTGTTTTAACTATTATTCTTTATTTTGTAAAAAAGAAAGGAGAAGAGAAAGTTAATATTCATTACACTAATGGTATTTAGAGTTACATGACTCATACCAATAAAGTATGGGGGTCAACATTAACATATCATTGGTTGACAAGTGACAGTGCATTTTATTAGCACTGATCACTGTATTAGTGTCACCGGAGATGTTAGAGGCAGTTAGTCACTTCCCACCAAATATCAGTGTCAGATTCACTGTCGCACTATAGCAGTCCCACTATAAGTTCACTGCCATTACTAGTATAAAAAAAATTCCAGTATATATACCATTGTTTGTAGACACTATCACGCAAACCAATTAATATACACTTATTGGGATTTTTTTTTACTAAAGGCATGTAGCAGAATACATTTTGGCCTAAATTTATGATGGAACTAGATTTTTTACGTTTATTTATTGGATGTTATATAGCATTATAGTTACTTAGTAAGTATAAAATATATTTTATTATTTTTTTTCAAAAACTTTTTTCGATTATATAATAAAAAATTAAAAACACAGTGGTGATCAAATACCACCAAAATAATTTCATATTTGGGTACAGTGTTGTATGCCTGCACAATTGGCAGTTAAAGTAGCACAGTACCGAATAGCAAAAAATAGCCTGGTCATGAAGGGGGTAAAATCTTCCAGAGCTTAAATGGTTAAAAAAATAGTGCTATAATAAACAACTTTGAAAATAATTTGGTTTGCCATATGCCATCTATATGCCATGTGTACAAAACTTGTATGTTAAGGTGGGTTGTTTTTACTATTGGAGATCACTTGATATTCATACATACAATTGTTGTTATCATTTATTATTATCAATGCCTTAAATACAATCATTATCATAGCTTAAAATACTGATATGTGTTTTTTTTTTGAGAGAGAATTTGCAATGCTCAAGGGTATACACTGACAAACGTAGCAGCAAACTTGGTGCACACAACTCATGCTCTTATCAAGAATGTTTGAAGACGCTGGCAGTGATTTATAGGAAAGGGCAGGAACCGAAGGGACAGCTAAATATAGAAATAAGTCAACAGTTGAAAGGAGCAGGTACTTTGCCGGCAGGCAGAAGTGATGTCTTTTTGAAATGTCTGCATGCTGTCACAGTATGACATGTCTTCAGCTTGTCAGTCTGTCATGAGGTTCTGATACATTACACATTTTATTTCTTAACATAGGAGAAAACATTGTGGTTGAAAGTGGCTGAGGTCATTCTGCACAACCTGCACGTGTTCACAGTTCAATTTCATGAGTATTTACCTGTGACTTTGCATTGTAACATTAGACACACTCATGCTTTCTGCCACCAGTTTGTGACACTTTTAGGAGATAGATGAACAAAAAAAATGCAGTTTAAGGAGACATTGGGGTTGACTTACTAAAACTGGAGAGTACAAAATCTGGTGCAGCTGGGCATGGTAGCCAATCAGTTTAGCTTGTCCCATAAGCTTTGACAAAAAAACCTGGAAGCTGATTGGTTTCCATGCAGAGCTACCCTAGATTTTGCACTCTCCAGTTTTAGTAAATCAATCCCATTATCTCTTCAGTTAATCATATACAGTATTGTAAGATACACTTAAAGAGGAAGTAAACCCTGATGGGTGTTACTTCCTCTTTGTTTCCCTGCAAAGGTAAAGCATAATGGGCTACTATGCATCGCATAGTAGTTCATTATATGACACTTACCTGCAGGAGAAGCCCTCATAGTTTCATAGTTTGTAAGGTTGAATAAAGACACCAGTCCATCCAGTACAACCTGAGTGAGTGTCTACAATTGTCCCTATCCCTGTACATCGCACACTCACATTGGTCCCTACCCTCAAGGAGCCCACAATCCAAGGTCCCCATTCATATACTAGGGTCAATGTTGGACAGAAGCCAATTAACCTACCTGCATGTCTTTGGATTGTGGGAGGAAACCGGAGCACCCGGAGGAAACCCACGCAGGCACAGGGAGAACATGCAAACTCCAGGCAGGTATTGTCGTGGTTGGGATTTGAACCAGTGACCCTTCTTACTGCTAGGTGAGAGTGCTACCCACTACAGCACTGTGCCGCCATGTAGCGAGCATCCATTCTTCACCCCTCTTCCTTCCGGGGCCACAAACTGCAGCTCTGTGACTGGCTGGAGTCGCGTTTAACGCCATGACCCAAGCTAGAAGCGGCACAGCGTGCCCTTTATAACTCTGGCGGACGCTCAGAAGATATCGTCGATTGTCACGTGCTGTGTGTCAGAGCGAAGGAAGGCAGCAGAGAGATGATGTAATCTCTCTGCTGCCCACAGCTGCACAGTAAGGGCGGAACTGCAGTAATGCAGGTCGGGTGGAGAGAGATGATGTCATCTCTCTGCTCCCCTGCTCCCCAGCCCGCTGATTGGCCAGCACCTGCCGACTGGCCCGCACGCTCACTCAGCCACCGACCCGCCCGCTGACTAATCCCCTGTTCTGCCCACACGCTCCTGTTACCTCGGCGCCGGGGCTCCTCCACGCTCCACCGCCACCTCGGTGCCATGGGATAAGCATCGGAATGGGCAAGGAAAGAAAGGAAAAACTGTTTGTGAAGAACATCGCAATAACAACCTACATTGGATCTGGATGCCATTTTGTTTGCTAAAGAATAGAGATAAAATTCAAGTTCAGGGTGATGCATGGTTTGCCTTGAACTCTTGCTATTCACTGTTCACAGAGAGGGCGATCTAAATGGGTAGATTTGGCCATGTTCTCCTGCCCAAGCCTTCTGCTATTATTGCAGTAGGAAGTTATTAATTTACAATAGTAGCAATATTACTACTGCAACTAAATGAAATCCTCTTGCTGTGTGGGCTAAAAACATCAAAGGTTACACAGTTAGAAAAAAAACGAAAAAGCACGCAGGTCATCAAGTTCAACCTCTAAATGTTTATATATGTGTAATTTTTATTCACTTCTTTGTCCAATTGTGGATATTTATCTTAAATTTTTGTCCCATAGTCAAACAGGAAGTGAGAGGAAATCCCTGCAAATTAAAGAAATCCCTTGGGGACCTTCAGGTCACTAGAACTAGTATCCCCATTGAAAGATTTCCCCTTTATTACCTTTCTGGGGACAACCCAAAATTTGTGATTTTCATTTACATTCAATGATGATGGTAAACAGGACAAATGGAGAGGGTGAATCTCCCTAATGGGCGCACAGACAACAATAAAAAACTGGCAAGTATTCTAATCTCTCTCTGCACTTTATCCAAGACAAAAAAAAAGGTTTTGCCTTATACTTTAGGAGCCTCTTCTCCAGAGTGTATAACTGTTGTTTATGTAAACAGTTCTCATGGCTTGGGTCCTCCACCCCCCTTATTACTTTTATTACCCTTTGCCGAATTCTTTCCTAAGCATTGCTGACCAATAGGGATGGCCTTGCGGTTCGCCCGGCGGTCGGTTCGCGGCAAATTTTGCTTGTTCGCAATTCGCCAAACCGGTGGACTTCTGGCGCTGTTCGCGCGGCAGGCATATGTGTTTACATTGTGAAAGAACTTTGAGCCATGATGACACATCCATCATGGGGTACAGGACAGCCAATTGAGACATTTCAGCACATGGACAATTGGACATTCCCCCTACCTTATAAATAGACCTGATCTGGTGGCCATTTTATATTCTGTCTTTTGTCAGTGTAGGGAGAGGTTGCTGTGTGGAGCAGGGACAGACTGTAGTGACACAAATCACTAGCTATTAGGTCCACAAAAGTCCTTTTAAGGACTGGTATAGGTGTACAGTATATAGGGTTCTGGTGCACTGCTGCTGACTGCTGTGCTGGTGATTGCTGAATGCACTGCTGACCGATTCTGCAGCTGTCTTTTGTCAGTGTAGGGACAGGACGCTGTGTGGAGCAGGGACAGTCAGTTTAATCACTAGCTATTACTATGAGGTCCACAAAGGTCCTTTTAAGGACGGGTATAGGTGTACAGTATATAGGGTTCTACACGTATAATATACTTTCTTTCAAATATAGAAAGCCTATTATGTTTTCTATATTTGAAAGAAAGTATATAATATGTGTACAACCCTATATACTGTACACCTATACCAGTCCTTAAAAGGACCTTTGTGGACCTAGTAGCTAGTGATTTGCAGGCTGTCCAGGGACTGAGGGACAGTCTGCAAATCACTAGCTACTAGGTCCACAAAGGTCCTTTTAAGGACTGGTATAGGTGTACTATTTGGTGTGCAGTATATAGGGGTGTAATACACGTATAAAATACTTGCACATATAGAAAGCATAGTATAGTGCATTTCCACTGTGCAGCATTGTGACTGCTGAGCAGTTCTGCAGCGATACTACAAAGAGTGACAAACGCAATAAAAAAAAGTATTATAACTGGTGTGATAGACCAGTGGCCCCCAAAAATGACAGATTGAAGCAGGGTGTTATATACCTTCTTCCACATACATACTGTACTTCTCGAGAGACTTTTGTCACAGGGTCATTTAAAAAATGACAGGCAGAGGAAGAGGCAGGCCCTTCTGCAGGGGTGGTAGGGGTAGGGCAGGAGCAACAGACTTGAGACAAAGTGGCAAATTGCAGAAGGTGCGTGCATTTACTTCAAAGGACGCACCAGACTTGGTTGAGTGGCTCTTCTGCACCCTCTTCATCCTCTTGATCTGCACCCTCTTCTTTACTCTCTGCTGTGTGCACCCGCAAAGACACAACCACCAACACCACCACCACCATATACCTTCCGTTTGAGTCACAGGAATTATTTTCTGATCCATCACAAGACATTTCCGATGCGCAGCCATTATTGGCATTATATCAGGAAGAGGAGGTAGCAACAACCACCACTCAGCAGTCTGACGACAGTACCCAGATCAGCCCAAGGAGGAGGTTGGTTCCCGCTGTTGCTGCCTACTCCGAGATCTCTAATTATAGCGGTGGGGAAGGTGACGTAGATGATGACGTATCTAGTGATGTCACGTGGGTGGGAGGAAGAGGAGGGGAGTTCAGAGGGATATATGGACCAGCAGATAGGGAGGAGAAGCAGGCAGAACTTACATTGCACAGGAGGGACAAAGCAGACTGCTAATGTATCAGGAGCGAGGCATCAACCATGTGCAGTCACATCTGGCTCTCCCAGGACGCCGGCACATGGCTCCGCAGTGTGGGCTTTTTTTAACTTGTCCACTGCTGACAATAGTGTTGCCATCTGCAATCTTTGCAGTCAATGCATAAGTCGCGGTAAGCCCAACACTCACCTAGGGACGACCACCTTAAGAAGGCACATGAGCTGCCATCACCGAGCCCAGTGGGAGCAACAGAACCCACAAAGCCACACTCCAGGCTCTCACCGTCCAGCCTCGTCTTCTACTTCTCCTTCTCCTCACAATTGTCCTCCATTCCACCATCCATCATGCCGTCCTCGGGTTTTTCTGGAAAAAGGCAGGCTTCCGTGGGCCAAATGTTCGAGCGTAAAAAAATGATGACGCCAGATAACCCTCTTGCCCAACGGTTGATGGCTGGCTTGTCAGAACTGATAGCCCGGCAACTACTGCCATATAAACTGCTGGAATCGGAGCCCTTTCGAAAATTTGTGGCCATTGGAACACCATAATGGAAGGTCCCAGGAAGGAAGTATTTCTCACAGAAGGGCATCCCATAGCTATATGGCCAGGTCCAGCGGCAAGTGAATGTATCTCTGGCACACAGTGTCGGTGCCAAGATACATCTGACCACAGACACATGGTCTAGCAAACACTGGCAGGGAAGGTATATAACTTTTACTGCCCACTGGGTGAACCTTCTGATGGCCGTCAAGCATGTAACCCGTGGCAGCTGTGTAGATTTGGTTTTACAGCCATGGATTGCATGCAGGCCTGCCTCTTCTTCTCCTCCTCCTACTCCATCCTCCTCCCTCTCCTCCTCTGCTGACTGCTCCTTTTCCGCTGCTAGCGTCTCTTCTGCTGCACCGCCCAAGCTCCCCAGAACCTATTCCACATGCCAGGTGAGACGTTGCCATGCTGTGCTGTGTCTGTTGTGCCTGGAAGCCAAGAGCAACACTGGCCCTGCACTCCTTTTAGCTTTGCATTCACAGGCACATCAGTGGCTATTGACAGTTGGTAAAGTGGTGTGTGACAACGGTGCCAATCTGCTTAGCGCATTGAAACAGGGCAAAATTACACACATGCAATGCATGGCACACATCTTAAACTTGGTCATGCAGCGATTCATTGTCCAATACCCTGGGGTCCAGGACATCTTGCGGCAGGCAAGGAAAATCTCGGCCCATTTCAGAAGATCTTACACGGCAATGGCTCGCCTTCCTGACATTCAGCGGCGACACAATCTGCCGGTCAGACGTCTTATTTGTGATTGCCCGACACGATGGAACTCAACCTTCTATATGTTTGATAGGCTGCTCCAGCAGAAACGTACAGTTAACGACTACCTGTACGAACTCTGCGGCAGAACAGGTTCTGGGGAGCTTGGTTTTTTTTCAACGTGCCAGTGGCTGCTCATGCGCGATGCATGCAGACTTCTGTGGCCATTTGATGAGATCACCAAACTGGTTAGTCGCAGCCATGGTGCCATCAATGACATGGTACCTTATGCCTTCTTTATGGAGCGAGCATTGCGTTGTGTCATTGATCAACCCGTGGAGGAGCAGGATGATGAGGAAGTCACAATGCTGGATGAATTCCCAGGGGGGGCTACTGTATCTGAGATAAGTCAACAACAGGAGTCTGAAGAGGAGTCAGAGGAGGATGGTGACGGGGCAGATGAGGAGGAGCAAGAAGAGCATGCTTTAACCACTTCGCACCCGCCCTATAGCCGAAAGACGGCTACAGAGCGGACGCTAACTGCTGGGAGGCCATCCCTGGAGTCCTCCTGTTTACTTCCCTTCTGCACGCCGTCGCGGGCGCGCATCGGGGAAGTTCTGTGCTGGCCGTGTCCCCCAGACACAGCCAGTCACAGATCGCTGTAAACAGCCAATCACAACGGTCGTTTACAGCGCGATCGGCGTGCCCAATGAGAGATGATCTCATATGTAAACATGTGAGATCATTTCTCATCGCCGCTCTCCCTCCTCACACAGACAGTGTGTGAGGAGGGAGAGATGAACCGCTGTGAGATCTCACAGCGGTTAGTGTAAAAAATAAATAAATAAATAAAGGAAAATAAAGTGCCCATCTGTCCCCACTGCCACCTGTCCCCACTGCCCCCACTGTCATCTGCCCCCACTGCCACGTGTCAGTACCATCTGCCCCCACTGCCACCTGTCATCAGTGCCATCTGTCATCAGTGCCACCTGTCTCCAGTGCCACCTGTCATCAGTGCCATCTGTCCCCAGTGCCATCTGTCCCCAGTGCCATCTGTCATCAGTGGCATCTGTCATCAGTGCCACCTGTCATAAGTGCCACGTCGGTGTCACGTGTCATTGTCCTGGTTCTCCAGGGCCTTCAAAAGTGTAATAGGTAGTCAACAAGTTAGATGTGTAATTTATGCTCCTAGAACACGTGACGGTGCTCCCTGCATGTTGGGCCTCTCTATGTGGTCAGGTTGTGGAAAAATCCCACACACGTGGTATCGTAATACTCAGGAGGAGTAGCAGAATTTATTTTGGGGCATTATTTGTGTTATACACATGCCACGTGAGAGAAATAACCTATTACAATGACAATTTTGTGGAAAAAATTTAAATAAAATAAAAAGTCTTCATTTTGCAAAGAATTGTGGGGAAAAAAGCTCACCATGCTTCTTACTAAATACCTTGGTATGTCTACTTTCAAAAAGGGGTCATTTGGGGGGTATTTTTACTTTCCTGGCTTGTTTGGGTCACAAGAAATGAGATAGACCACCAGTACATCAGATGTGATAAATTTTGTGCGATTCGCAACACAGCTTGTGGACTCTCTAACTTTCACAAAGACCAAATAATATCCACTCATTTGGTTTATTTTTACCAAAGATATGTAGCAGTATAAATTGTGGCCAAAATTTATGAAGAAAAATTAATAATTTGAAATTTTTTATCACAGAAACAAAGAAAAATCTTTATTTTCTTCAAAATTTTCGGTCTTTTTTTCATTTATAGCGCAAAAAAAAAAAAAAACACAGTGGTGATTAAATACCATCAAAAGAAAGCTCTATTTGTGGGAAAAAAATGTCAAAAATTTCATTTGGGTACAGTGTTGCATGACTGAGTAATTGTCATTCAAAGTGTGAGAGCACGAAAGCTGAAAATTGGTCTGGGCAGGAGGGGTGTTTAAGTGCCCAGTAGGCAAGTGGTTAAACCTTTCTGGGATCCCTGTTGTTGTGCGTGGATGGTGGGGGGAAACGAGGAGGATGACATTATCCTGGATGATGAGCAGGAGCCAGGCCACCACACAGCTTCCAGTTTAGTGGAAATGGGGGCCTTTATGCTCCAGTGTTTTAACAGGGACCCCCGTAAAAAAGCATAAAGGTCAAGGACCAGTACTGGGTTGCAACGTACTTATACCACTGGTACAAACACAAAATGGCAGAAATGTTACCACCGTCACAGAGGGCAGTCAGAATGGAGCACTTCCACTGCCTCGCTTCGAGAAATGCTGCATTCTGCTTTTGCATGCGCTGGCAGAGGAGGAATTCCCACTCCCAGAAAAAGAGTTGCGGGTACAAATCCAACAGCGCCTGCAAGAAGAGGGCGGTTTGAAGATGTGTTGGTGACTTCTGATATGAGGTCATTCTTTCAGCCGACCCATCGACAGGTCTCATCCGGATCCAGCATCAGGGAACGCCTAGACCGACAGGTGTCCGACTACAACGGGTTAACGGCCGATGTGGACGCTCTGAGGAGTGATGAACTCCTGGACTACTGGGTGGGCAGGCTTGACCTCTAGCCAGAGCTTTCCCAATTTGCAATGGAACTGTTGGCTTGCCCCTCATCCAGTGTCCTGTCCGAAAGGACGTTCAGCGCAGCAGGGGGGATCGTGACCGATAAGTGCACTCGCCTAGCTCACGACAGTGTTGACTACCTCACATTTATAAAAATGAATGAGGCATGGATCTCGGAGGAATTAAACACATGTGACCAGTAGACCATGTATATGCATAACTATAAACAATTTATTTAATCCAGCACACGGACCTTTTTTCTACCTTTGGCTCACTTCCTTGTACAAAAAAAGCACACCGTACTATATGCCCGTACCCTCCTGTTTGAAGAGGTTGAGCGGTGTCATATTTTTGGGTCCCTCAGCGAGTTGGTGGTATCAGTGCTGCTGTCAGTGCTCTCTATCTCGGTGCTGGTGTCAGTGCTCTCTCTCTTTCTTGGTGCTGGTGTGGTGTCAATGCTCTCTATCTCGGTGCTAGTGTGGTCTCAGTGCTCTCTATCATGGTGCTGGTGTGGTGTCAGTGCTCTCTATCTCGGTGCTGGTGTCAGTGCTCTCTATCTCGGTGCTGGTGTAAGTGCTCTCTATCTCTGTGCTGGTGTCAGTGCTCTCTATCACGGTGCTGGTGTCAGTGCTCAGTCTCTATCGCAGTGCTGGTTTCAGATAGTGAGGGAGATAGCAGTGGAGAAGCCAATCAGCAGGCAGTGCCAGCACCATGGCTGAGGATCAGCATTGGACTGGCACCTCCGGACCACCGCATTGGAGCCTTGCATAGGTGGGGGTAAGGGCCAGGCAGAGGGAGGGGCTCAAGTACAGGTTGGCACACTGAGACACTGGCACAGGACTGCGCTGCCCTGACTGCAGCACTGATCATCTCCTGCACCCCCTTCATAGCCTGCCCTGATCTTGCCTCTCCTCCATGGCCTTCATGCGCTCCTGAATTGTCAACATTTCACAGATAAAAAAAGAAGGCTTGTCGTTGTCGATCCCAGATTCACTTAATACTTTTGTTATGTTAGTGTCCATGTGGTGGGACTATATGTATGACCTGTAGGTTTTTAAGGTTCGCCTGCCATTAAAGTCAATGGGGTCCGCTGCGAACTTTGCGGTTCGCAAACTTTTGGCAGCGTTCGCGGTTCGCGAAACGTCCCGTCGGAAGTTCATCCATCACTACTGACCAATATTGAACTGCATATTTAGGATGAGGCTGATCTAGTGTTTTGGTAGAATTATTCATCAATCTTTTCATTTATCTCTAGAATGTGTGCTCTTTTAAAGTATGGCTGTATGTTGCTAGATTTGATAGGTGTGGCTTGGTATTGCAGGCTAATGCCAAGTCTGTGATCCACAAGTACCCCATCACTGATTCTTAAAAGAGGAGCCTCTCCTAATAAGTATTTTGCATGTGTATTTTTTTATCACCTAAGTGCATAACTTTACATTTCACAATATTGAAACTTATCTGCCATGTACTGTGCTGCCCACCCCTTAATTTATCTAGGTTACTAGGACTAAACTAGCCATGCAGGTGGCACCGAACTTCCTAGTAACCATGGATCCTGCCGTCTGATGGCTTGTTTGAAATGGTCCATTATTAAGCTACAGTAATAACATTAACATCATAGAAAATAGGTATAACACCTGTAACACAACATTGTAATCATGGAGCAGATCCAGTGCCACACAAAGTCACACTGGCCATCATTACTAGCCATCCACTCTCAGCAAGCTCATTGGGTGAACATAACATAAATACATAAAAAAAACTAACAGAGTCACCCCTTATTAAATTCTCCTGAACCTCATACATATTTGTGTGTGCTGAAGTTAAAACCCTGTTACACAAAGCAAGATTGTTAAAAAGATGTTTTGAACCACTATTTACCTCAAATTGCCATGGACAATGCTGAATAACAAAAAATCACCAATTTATAATAATAACCTATTATGCTTGTCCGCTACCTAGAGCAAAGGATCTTTTTCCAACATGAAACCTTTCTTTTAGCCTTGGTTGTATTTATTATTCTGAAAAGTCGGTATGATGGAAAGGTAGTGGTGTTAAAAAAGCACTTATGGGCTTTACCATTTTTTTTTTTAACGTATGTCTTTGTCATGGTCTGCCTACCTAGGTGTGTGACAGGGTTGTTTCCTTGCCCTATACACCATAAAGTTATGCGGTATTAATACCCTTCTATATTTGGGCAACACTTCCCTACTAGGCCACATATGTCATAGCAATTTTTGCCCTATAACACCCCAAGGCGTTAAAAGTGGGATCCCCACTGGATTCTACATTTTTAGACTGCTTTATCAGCTTCCCAATTAAAACTGTTATAGCGACTTCGTGTTCCGGCGCCAAATGAGGAGGAGGTAGGTATACATGGCTCCTGCCACACTCCTCACAAATCCTGCTGTCCAAACCCGCTAGTGTCTCGGGGAGACCCCCCTTTCATCCCCGCTAACTTGGGGATCACATGGGTCGCTTTGTTGGGTGATTACAAGCTCGAGTGGTGCCCGCCACAATACCCCCCGCGGGAGACACCGTCACAGCCAAAGCCAAAATTGCTCCATGTTTAACTGAGACACTACAGTCTCCCACAGTATCAGGAGTAACAGCCACAGATTCTGCCTCTCCTGCAGGCATAGCACAAGCAGTAGTTACCTTACTGGGCCCCACTCTGACTGCTGCAGTGGACGCTGCAGTACACGGATTCTATGGATTAACCCACTGCGCTACTCATATATGGTTATTAGCTAGATGTTTCTCTTACAACTAGGATACATTACTATCTGCACCTGTGGTTACCTTTAAGGTTCCTGCTGCTAGCCAACTCCCTTGCTCCCTCCTTGAGCTGAACACTTGCTTTCCAGAATCAATCCCTCCACCCAGCTCTGCCCGATCACCCCCTTATCCCTACTCCTCTGACCATCCCTAGTGACCGGTGAGAGCTCTGCCAAGCAGTAAAACCTCCTATGGAAAAAAGTGAAGTACACCCTCTCTGTTAGGTGGCTTCTTCACCTGACTTTTCTTTTGTTGTTTTTTTGTTATTTTAGTTCTGAATATGTGATAGTCGCATTTACCTGTTCTGTACCTATGCCCTCAGGAGACCTACAATACTTTGGTGACTAACAGATTGACGACGCAATGCCTGAACGGAGGCTTTATTCCAAGCTTTCCACTCACTACCTTCCTATACACCAGACATGGCTTTCAACCAATGGAAATCACCTAAAGATTGTCTCATGGAACATTAAAGGGCTTCGTTCTCCAAGCAAGCGCATGTCAATCCTTAGACATTTGAAGCGTCTCCGGACAGATTTGTCATTGCTTTAAGAGATGCATCTCTCTGCAGATGATTTAACCCGTCTTCGCAAACTATGGGTTGGTACTGTATATGGTTCACCAGCCATAGGCCGTAAGGCTGGAGTAGCTATATTGCTCCACAAAAACATGAGACACTATTAGAGATGTTAAGACTGACTCAACTGGCCGCAAAATGATGATATATATGACCTTAGACACCAAAGACATAGCTAACACTAACATATATGCTCCTAACTCATCAGACACTTCCTTTTTCCAAGACATGGGTACTAAATTAAACTCTCCACTTGATAGGCAAAGACTTCAATTCTGTTATGTCCACACTGGCAGATCGCACAAGTGACCTAACCCACAGACCGAGTAAATCTACTTCACCGACTTCTGACTCTACCCTTCTAGCACAGTCCATCGCCTCCATGTTTTTTGTAGATTTATGGTGGCTAATACACCTTATGCACTGCAAATATAGCTTTTTTTCACCCCCCACAACCCTTCTCGCGCATGGATTACTTTTTTGCCTCTCCTGCATTAATACTGGCATTGTGGGACTCGGAAATCAGTGACATCAGAATCGCACATCACAGCCCCATCGCAATACACTTATCCCATGCTAAACCCTCTTCTCCCTCGCCCACGTGGCTCTTTCCCTCCTACCTAGCGGACAATGAGGACTTCCGCCACATGCTATATGAAGCATGGACAGAATATGCCTCTACAAATAGAGCACACCTTACTGACCCAAACCTCTTTTGAGAAGCAGGCAAAGTGTTTCTAAAATCATTTCCTATACCACCCAGTTTAACCACTTCCCTCCCGGCTTATAGCAGAATGATGGGCGGGCAGTGGTTGCATTATCCTGACTGGGCGTCATATAATGTCCTGCAGGATAACAGCCACCACGCACCCCCTTGGGGTTTGCATCGCGGCAATCGGTCTGACACACCGCTACACCGATCTTGGTAAAGAGAAAGGAAGAGCCGGTGATCAGCTTTTCCTCACTCGCGTCTGACAGATGCGAGTACAAGAGAGCCAACCAGTGGCTTTACTGACAGGGGGGTCTGCGCTGATTTTTTATCAGCAGAGACCCCACTCGGATGCTTACTGGACCACCAGGGAAGCCGCCAGGACCACCAGGGAGGCACATAATATGTGGATGGCCAGATACATCCCCCGTGCCCATCAGTGCCCACCTATCAGTGCCCAGTGCCCATCCATGCCATCTATCAGTGCCACCCATAAGTACCCACCAGTGCCGCCTACAAGTGCCCATCAGTGCCGCCTACAAGTGCCCATCAGTGCCGCCTATGAGTGCCCATCAGTGTTGCATACCAGTGCCACCTATCAGTGCCCACTAGTGCCATCTATCAGTGCTGCCTATCAGTGCCCATCATCAGTGCCACCTCATCGGTGCCCATCAGTGCTGCCTTATCAGTGCCCATCAGTGCAGTCATATTAGTGGCCATCATTGAAGATGAAAACTTACTTATTTACAAAAAATTTTTACAGAAACAAAGTAGAAATTTGCGGTATTTTTTATTTGTTGCGCAAAAAATAAAATTTGCAGAGGTGATCAAATATCATCAAAAAAAATCTCTATTTGGTGAGAACAAAATGATAAAAAATTTGTTTGGGTACAGTGTAGCATGACCGCGCAACTGTCGTTCAAATTGCGACAGCGCAGAAAACTGAAAATTGGCTTGGGCAGGAAGGTGTCTAAGTGCCTGGCATTGAAGTGGTTAAAAAACATGCCAGACAACAATATATGTAAGGAAGTGAAGCTCTATGCTCAGCACATGAACAACTAACACTAAACCACTCCCACGATAGCATGCAATCGTGGCGACAGGCCAAACGCAACTTTGACCTGTTAGTAGAGCAGCAAGAAGTGGCTAAAACGCCCTACTCTACTGTACATTTTCACAGGTTTGCTAACAAGGCAGGTAAACTACTGGCTAAGCTATGCTCCAGGCCAAGGGGGCCCACCCATATCTCTGCCCTAAAAAATGCGGCTGGCTCCCAGATTACCTCATCTGCTGAAATTAGTAAATTACTTGTAGATTACTACACAACTCTATACTCTGCAGACTCGACTGACCAAATGGCTGCAGAAGCTTTACTAGCTAAGATACGTCTATTTAAACTTCCGGATGCCCATCTGAAGGTGCTTAATGCCTCCATCAACATTGACGACATCCAGATGACAATCAAATCTCTGGCATCTACCAAAGCCCCAGGCCTAGATGGCTACACAGCTGAATTTTATAAATGAACAAAAGACTTTCTCCCTGACACTCTGAAACATATCTACGCAGCTATGTTGGATGGTGGCCCCTATCTCCCTACAGGAACGCAGGCACACATTAGGTTGAGTTCCAAAAAAGGAAAGAATCCCCTACACCCAGGCTCCTACCGCCCAATCTCCTTAATCAATGTGGACGTCAAAATCCTTTCCAAAATAATTGCATCACGTTTAGCTCCTTTACTCCCCACTCTATTACACCCAGCCCAATCTGGCTTTGTTCCATTGTGATCAGCCACCTTAAACATTCGCAAGGTTTTGATAGCATGGAATACGCTAAATCACACCCTGACCAGGATGTCGCTATCATGTCACTTGATGCCGAAAAGGCTTTCGACAATATCAGTTTGTCCTGGCTATTCAGAGTGATGGATGACTGGTTTTTCAGGCCCAGTCATACGTTTTCTACAGCAAATGTACGCGTCCCCGACTGCGCGCCTTGTTACACCCAACTTTCTTTTCAACACAATCCCGTTGACAAAGGGAACGAGTCAGGGATGCCCCCTTTCCCCCTTACGTTTTAATATTGTGATTGAGCTTCTATCCAGAATACTCAACTCACCTGACGGGGTTAGTGGCATCAAAATGGGTAACCTAGTTTTACGTTCCACCCTATTCACGGATGACATATTGTTGTTCTCCACCAACCCCATCTCAGACAGACTCCGAGGCCGTTTTTTTGCGGCCTTTTGTCTGAGCTCTGGCTTTCAAATCAACATTGATAAAAAGCGAAGTTCTATCACTTAACCCACGGCTATCTACTAAATTAGAGCACTCATCCTAGCTGCCCGCAGGACCATTATGTCTCTTTGGATTAAATCAACACCACCCAATTTACTAGCAGTGAAAAAAGATATGTTATCGCTCTTCAACCTGAAGAGGCTAGACACCATTATACTGAACTTTCGCTCTACTTCATGCTTTTTCACGAGATGGCGTAAAAACATGGAGATCACATTCACCCAAAGGGACCTACAGCAACTTATGCAACCATTTCGCTTTACGGACTGGTATCTTAAATGAGATCTTACCAATTACCTAGGTAATGTCAAACTGTCCAACTTGTCTGACCACTCTGCCTTTCTACCACCCTAGAACATCCACAACTTCATGAAGATCTTTGGGGACCGTGACTCTTTCCTATCTAAAATATGTAGGCTTATCCGCTATTATTGTTGTAGCTAGGCCAGTCTCTAAGATCACTAGTTAAATACATCAAACGTTGCTTCCACTCCTGAAGGTACCAATGTTTAAGATGACATTTAGTTCTGAAATACTTTGTAGTATTATTGTTATACAGGTAAATATGATGATTCCCCCTATCATCCTGCCCCTTCCCCATACATCCCCCACGCCCTCCCTTCCCAACTCATTAACAAACTTAAATTGTTTATTTTGATTATACATGCTTCAGAGCTAATGAGCTCTATACCATTGTAATATACAAAACCCAATAAATATAAAAAAAATTAAAAATTGTTATAGCTACCCATCAATCCTTGTCTTGTAGTGAACGACTAAATTCCCTGTGAGTTTTGAGCTATAATAGTCTAATAAAAAACTATAGCCTCCCTGTAAAGCTATGGTAATAGTACAATAATTGGTAAGTAATAAAAATAAAAAGTGCATACATGAACCCCTTTATGCTTTTATTTGTATAAAACATCGTATCGACATTGCAAATATTGTAAAGTTTATTTCAACATGTTTTATGACATGTGGTGTTTTTTGGCAGAGAGATAATAACAAGTAAAAGGATTATATATATAACAAAATAGCAGGTGCAAGTTAGGATTACCACCAGCTGTTTATGTAAATTTTCAGGACATTATAAAGAGAAATGGATGTTTGTGACATCTCTATTGTTCCAGCGCCTTAACTGCAACCCTTGCGACTTCAGTACTGTTGGAAGTGAGAAGGAAACTTGACTGAGATAAATGATAGTTCATAGCAGTTATATGTGCATCCCAAAATAAATTGCAATATAACTCACATAAACGTGCCCCCATAAATGGAAAAGTACAATAGTGCAATCTATAATTTTAGTTAAAAAAAAGACACCTTTCTTGTAAATATACACTAGCATTCTTTTTACAAACAGCATAATTAGATTATGCCAAAAAAAGATGATAGCCATGCCTGTTATCTGTTTTAGACAGCTTATAGCTGCAATCCAGTAAAACTATATGAACTTTTTTGCCTTTTAAAAGATCTGTAATTCTGTACAGCCTTAATGACCCAGGCAACATTACCAGACAGCACAGCCAGGTTCTGCTCTTCTGGGCAGAATATGCTGTAATTAAAGCCCATTTCCACTTCCTCGGATATGCTTCAAATGCCACACACTAGCTTTATAATAATAATTCAGTGGATAGCTTCAATGCTTGTAAATTGTTATGCAACATATTACAGTGACCATGTCATTAAAATTAAATTACCCCCAAAAAATCCCCTGTAAAAGAGAATACTTACCTGAATTAAGTTTGGAGAGAGTGCAGTGAAGGGCAACAAAGCTAATAAGGATGCTAAAGGACCTCAGTTATGAGGAACAACAGCAAACATTAAATTTACTTTCTTTGGAGAGGAGATGCTTACAAGGGGATATGATAACAATATACCAATTCTTAAATGGGGACTCCAGCATTGGGAGGAAACTTTTTAACCTAAGGTCTCTAAAGAAGACACGCCACCACACAATGAAGTTTGATGAGAGGCAGTTAAATCTTAAACTGCGTAAGGGGTTCCTTACTATTAGAACTATAGGGATGTTAACCTCTTGCCGACCAGCCGCTAACGGCATGGCTGTGCAAACTGCTGTAGTTGTACGTTGGCTTCTTTAAGAGGTATAGGGGCAGAGCACATGCACCCGCGGAATGACGTCCGGACCAAAGCGCGTGGCCGATGGCTGCAATGTCTGCTGGCGACCTGTGATCTCTCCTGAGAGAGACAGAACGGGGATCTGTCAATGTAAACAGATAGATCAACGATGTTAATAGTAAAAAATAAAAAATAAATAAATATATATATGTATATAAATGCCATAAATATATCCCCTATTTTGTAGATGCTATCACTTTTGCGCAAACCAACTAACCACTTCCCACCCGGCCAATGTACATATACGGCCGGGTGGGAGCCGTCTACTTCTGATAGGATGTTCAGGAATGTCCTTCAGAAGGAGCGGGATCGCGTACGCGCGTGCCCGCGCAGCGGCGCGATCCCAATGTACTCGTGTCTCCCGGACACGGCGCATCTCAGATCGGCAGCAGGGCTCTGTGATTGGCCCTCCTGATCACATGATGGCCGTGTCCAATCATGACCGTCATGTGATTTAAACAAACAGCCGGTTGCTAGGCAATCGGCTCCTCCTCTCCTCACACAGAAGTCATAGCTGAGGAGAGGAGAGCAGATGGCTGCAGCCGGCTGATGATCAGTGAGTATGAGCTGTTTTTTACAGCTTTTTACTCACTGATCATCAGTCTAGTGTACACACAACACACCACACAGTATAAACACAATGTCCCCACATATGTCCCCAAAACACACATGTCCCCAAAACATACATGTCCCCAAATAATAAAAACATGTCCCCCACATATGTCCCACTAAAATCACATGTCCCAATGATTATCTGCACACATATGTACGTGATCACCTGCACACATATGTACATGATCATTTGCGTACATATGTCCGTGATCACACAAACCAATTATTATACACTTAACGGAATTTTTTTTACCAAAAACATGTAGCAGAATACATTTTGGCTTAAATTTATGACAAAATTTGATTTTATTGGATTTCTTTTAAAATAGAAAAAAGAAAATATTGTTTTTTTTTTTCCAAATTTCCGCTTTTTTTGCGCTTATATTGCAAAAAAGAAAAACGGAGTCGTGAATAAATACCACCAAAATAAAGCTCTATTTGTGCAAACAAAATGATAAAATTTCATTTGGGTACAGTGTAGCATGACCGCGCAATTGTCACTGAAAGCGCTAGAGCGATGAAAGCTAAAAATTGGGCTGGGAAGGAAGGGGGCGAAAGTGCCCTGTATTGAAGTGGTTAATATACGTTTATTGCGATTTTTTTTAACCAAAAATACATACAAGAATACATATAGGAATGAAGTGATGAAGACTTGTTATTTTTTTTTTTTTTTTGGGGGGGGGGGGGGGGTATTTAGTATAGCAAAGAGTAGAAAATGTTTGTTTGTTTTTCAAAATTGTCTCTTTTTTGTTTATAGCTCAAAAAAAACAAAACCCTCAAATAAAATACCATGGAAAAAAAGCTCTATTTGGGGTAAAAAAAAAAAGGGCATACATTTTGTTTGTGTACAACATCGCATGATGCAATTTTCAGTTAAAGCGGCATGCACATGCACACATACACAAATGGATGTTGAACTGGATAGATCAGTGTCTTTATTCAACCTTACTAACTATGTGACTAAGCAACTTACCTATCCTACAACCTATGCTGCCAATTGTACACACGCGCGGACTGTTCGCCCAACTTTGTCATGGCCACACACGACGAACGAACAGTTTGCTGAAACCGTGCGCGATGACGTGAACGGCACGTACGACGGGACGAAAAATACGACGTCCTATACACTGCATTATAACTTTCGGCGTGTAAATCCTTTCTGAGCATGCGCGGAACTTAGTTTGACGAACAAGCCTACACACGGGCGGACTGTTTGCTGAAACAAGGTTTCAGCGGACAGTTTTACGGAATTTCCGAAAAACCTTGTTCGTCAAACTGTCCGCTGAAACTGTCCGCTGAAAGCCCACACACGAGCGGACTGTCCGCCCAAACACTGTTCAGCGGACAAAGTTGGGCGAACAGTCCGCGCGTGTATACGCGGCCTTATACTGAGAAATCACCACCAAGATCTGCTCAGAAAACAACATTTTTAGGAGTGTCATATCTGTGTCCCCTACTGCACTCATTGGTACCTCCTGCTGACCCCTACATCACTGCTTTGCTCTGTGGGGATGTAGGGGTCATCGGGAGGAGCCACTGAGTGCAGCAAGAACCCCAGGATATTGAGAGATATGGTTCATGCACAGTGGGCTTACACAGGTTGGGGAAGGGAAAGCACCAGGTAAGTACACCAGGCATCTAAAACTCCTGTGTAAGCCCATGTGCAGGAGCCCTAAACCATTAAGTTCCACCAACAGTATTTATGTTTTTTGGATATCCACGTAATGATCTGAATTATATTATAATGAAACACATTACATCATCTGTGCATAGGTGAGGTAACCTTCAAAATGTACTCTGTCGGTGGGACTTGGTGGGCAAGGTTATAGAAAGACTGACATAGATGATATCTAGGCACTGCATATGAGAATATGTTTATCACACAACTTCCTTTAATAATCTCATTTGTGGCTTGAAGCCATCAAATGCATCCAACAACTGCATATTTCTATGCACTATCCTACTGTACAGTCTTCTCTATATGTTATTTTTTTCCCATAATCACCAGGGATAATTCATCAGCTACAGAATTGTAATTACTTTTTCTCTAGGAGCTATTCCAGGAGACCGCAGTCAGAAATTATACAGTTGTTGCCACTGCTGAACTTTATTAACATAAATAGAAACAAATGCAGGAAATTATCACTGGTGGGATATCAATGAATAATAGATTAACCCAGTTATTTTGCGGTGTGCTGCTCTGATTTGAGTCCTCTTTCCTGACAACGGTCCTGGTTAATCATATGTATCACACAATTCATCTTTATCTCATCCATCTCATAAATATTATCCTGTAGGCTGTTTTTAAATTAAATGATAATTAGATTTATCTTTTCTTAGTTTGATGGTAGAATAGATATTACATGAGAAAATAATCAACTGGACATGATTTAGATTCTGTTTTACGTGCTCATTTTCAATGACCTTAGGAGTCTGTGGGCAGTGATAAAAGATCATAGATATTTCAAAGATGAGTCATTTCAAATCGGATGCTTGATACTGTACATAAAGTGATGACCTTTGCACAAAAGGCTACTAACTTTAAATCATTTAAAGTTACTTCAAGGCCTGTTAAGAAGAAGTGCACAATGGAAACGGTATCAGGTTATATCATAGGCTTGCCATACATTTGAAGGCCACCCAACCCAGGTGGTTCTATCTTTAAAGACCAGTTACAGTCAAAGCCTTTTTTTGACATTTTGGATAGAGTAGGCGAGAGTTAGAAAGTCTGACAGACTTTATTGCTCCCTGTTACCTTACTAGACAGATTTCCATCCACTTGCTGACCCTATAACTCGAAAAAGAGAATGGATGCTACCCAGGAAGACATAAATAACAATAAAAAAAGACAGGCAGTTCTACAAATTGGACGAGTTTAATATACTGAGGGGGACTCGTCAAGGATGTCCACTTTCACCATTATTATTTGCTTTACTCATTGAACCTTTAACACAAAGAATTAGGATGGAACCCACTATAACAGGTATTGAAATGGGTGGCTTTCATCATAAACTCTGTTTATTCGCAGACGATATTCTCCTTTTTCTATCTTCTCCACATGTTTCGGCTCCAAATCTTATGGTTTTACTACAAGAATTCTCATTTATTTTGGGCCTTAAGGTCAATATTCAAAAATTTTCAGCATTAAACATTTCACTTGTCGAGAAAGATAAACAATCTACAAAATTCACTACCCTTTAAGTGGATAGATCATAGCCTCCCATATCTGGGTGTGCAGTTTACTCCTAACCCCTCCGATTTATTTGCAGCTAACTACCCAGCTCTATTAAAAAATATTACAAGGTCCTTATCTAATTGGTCATCAATGCCGATATCATGGTTTTGGAAAATCAATATCATAAAAATGGCTGTACTTCCAAAATTTATTCAGAACTCTCCCGATTCATATTCCTGCATATTTTCTTAGGCTGATTCAACAAAAAGTAACGAAATTTACCTGGGGGAAAATAAAACCCAGACTTCACAAAAAAACACTTGTTCTCCCCAAAGCTTTGGGTGGTTTGGGATTTCCAGACTTTACTATATATTATTAACCGTTTCCCACTTTGTCAAAAGTGTTTTTTTTTTTATGTTTTCTTATCCATTGGGGAGATTTTGTACATCCAACTGCAGGTTGTGGAGGCACTGTATGTTCTCTTTGGAGAAGAGAGGCTTGAGAGGGGATATGATTTCAATATACAAATACCATACTGGTGACCCCACAATAGGGATAAACCTTTTTTGCAAAAGGGAGTTTAACACGACTCGTGGCCACTCATTAAAATTAGAAGAAAAAAGGTTTAACCTTAACCACTTCAATACCCGGCCATAGTCATATGACGTCCACAGATGGGATCTCCCATCCTGGGTGGACGTCATATGACGGCCTCCGTATTTCGCCTCTCCTGCGGGCCCCCGGGGGCCCGCAGAGCGGCGCTCGTGGATGAGGTGTGTCCCTCGGACACAGCCCATCCCCGATCTGTGGGATTTTCATCCCCATCCACCCCCCCCCCGATATATGTGACTGGCCGTGCCCAATAACAGCCGGTCACATGTACTGTGCCGTTACAGCGCTTGTGCACACGCCTAGGGGGCGTGCAGAGCGCTGATCGGGGATGCGGCTTGTCACTCTGACACAGCCCAGCCACGATCGCAGTAAAGAGCCAATGAAATTGGCTCTTTACCACGTGACTGGCTGTGTCCAATCACAGCTGGTCACAGAATGTAAACAAACCGCGGTAACGAGATGTTACCGGGTTCTTCTCCTCGGTAACGAGATGTTACCGGGTTCTTCTCCTCACACACTGATTGTGTGTGAGGAGGAGATTGCGGTAACATCTCGTTACCGTCTAGTGTACACACAAATCACACTGATTACCCCCCAATAAAGAGGACCTGTCCCCACCCATCAAAGTACCTTTCATCACCCATCACAGCCCATCTGAGTACCCGAGTACCTGTCAGCCCATCTGAGTACCCGAGTACCTGTCAGCCCATCTGAGTACCTGAGTACCTGTCAGCCCATCTGAGTACCCGAGTACCTGAGTACCTGTCCCAGTCCATCTGAGCACCCGAGTACCTGAGTAGCTGTCCCAGCCCATCTGAGTACCCAAGTACCTGTCCCAGCCCATCTGAGTAACTGAGTACCTGTAGCCCATCTGAGTACCCGAGTACCTAAGTACCTGTCAGCCCATCTGAGTACCTGAGTACCTGTCAGCCCATCTGAGTACCCCAGTACCTGAGTACCTGTCAGCCCATCTGAGTACCTGAGTACCTGTCAGCCCATCTGAGTACCCAAGTATCTGATTACCTGTCAGCCCATCTGAGTACCTGAATACCTGTTACAGCCCATCTGAGAACCTGAGTACCTATCACAGTCTACCTGAGTATCCGAGTACCTGAGCACGTGTTAGCCCATCTAAGTACCCGAGTACCTAAGCACCTGTCAGCCCATCTGAGTACCCGAGTACCTGTCCCAGCCCATCTGAGTACCCAAGTACCTGAGTACCTGTCCCAGCCAATGGGAGTATCCGAGTACCTGTCACAGCCCATCTGCGTACCCGAGTAGCTGTCACAGCCCATCTGAGTACCTGAGTACCTGTCACAACCCATCTGAGTACCCGAGTACCTGTTACAGCCCATCTGCGTACCTGAGTACCTGTTACAGTCCATCTGAGTACCGGAGTACCTGTCACAGCCCATCTGAGTACCTGTCACAGTCCATCTGAGTACCCGAGTACCTGAGTATGAGTACCTGAGTACCTGTCACAGCCCATCTGAGTACCCGAGTACCTGAGTACCTGTCACAGTTCATCTGAGTACCCGAGTACCTGTCACAGTTCATCTGAGTACCTGAATGCCTGTCACCAGCCCGTTGGAGTACCCAAGTACCTGTCACCAGCCCGGAGTACCCGAGTACCTGTCACCAGCCCGCCGGAGTACCCGAGTACTTGTCACCAGCCCATCGGAGTACCCGAGTACCTGTCACCAGCCCATCGGAGTACCCGAGTACCTGTCACCAGCCTGGAGTACCTGAGTACCTGTCACCAGCCCATCGGAGTACCCGAGTACCTGTCACCAGCCCGGAGTACCCCAGTACCTGTCACCAGCCTGTCGGAGTACCCGAGTACTTGTCACCAGCCCATCGGAGTACCAGAGTACTTGTCACCAGCCCATCGGAGTACCCGAGTACCTGTCACCAGCCTGGAGTACCCGAGTACCTGTCACCAGCCCGTCGGAGTACCCGAGTACTTGTCACCAGCCCATCGGAGTACCCGAGTACTTGTCACCAGCCCATCGGAGTACCCGAGTACCTGTCACCAGCCTGGAGTACCTGAGTACCTGTCACCAGCCCATCGGAGTACCCGAGTACCTGTCACCAGCCCGGAGTACCCGAGTACCTGTCATCAGCCCGTCGGAGTACCCGAGTACCTGTCACCAGCCCGTCGGAGTACCCGAGTACCTGTCACCAGCCCGTCGGAGTACCCGAGTACCTGTCACCAGCCAGTTGGAGTAACGGAGTACCTGTCACCAGCCCGTTGGAGTAACGGAGTACCTGTCACCAACCCGTCAGAGTACCCGAGTACCTATTTGCAGCCCATGCCTCATAGAATACACATTGGGGTGTTTGCTTTCCAAAATGAGGTCATTTTGTGGGTAATTCCATTGTCCTGGTGCTCCAGGACCTTCAAAAGTGTGATAGGTAGGAACGAAATGAGATGTGTAATTTATGCTTCTAGAATGCCTTCCATGTTGGACCTCTGTATATGGCCAGGCTGTGTAAAAGTCACACACATGTGGTATCACCATACTCAGGATGAGTAGAAGAATAATTTTCGGGGCGTAATTTTTGCTATGTACATGCTTTGAGTTAAAAATATCTTATAAACTGACCACTTTGTGTTAAAAAAAATATGCTTTCATTTTCTTTCCACATTTTCCGAAGACTATGTATAATCACAGTGGGAGCGAGCCCCTGTTGGTGCGCATGAACACCCCCTGTAAAAAAACATCCAAATTATTTGTAATGCATGCAAACACAAATTTTCCAAACATAAACTTGACTTGACAAAGTCAATGAAATAGTTGACAAAAACACTAAAGCCCCATACACACTATCAGATTATCTGCTGAGTTTTTCCTTCAGATTTACCAAAACCATGTAGTAGAAGGGACTGCCTGATTGCATACACATTGAAACTCCTAAGGCCGCGTACACACGAGAGGACTGTATGGCGAACTTAGTCCGTCAGACAATCCGACAGACAGTCCGTCCTACTTTCGAATGAACGGACTTGACCACACACGATGAACAAACAGTCCGTTGAAAGCTTGCGCGATGACGTGTACAGCACGTACGACGGGACTAGAAATCGGAAGTCTAATACACAGCAATGCAACCTTTCGCCGTGTAAATCCTTTCTGAGCATGCGCCATACTTAGTCCGTCCAACTAGCCTACTCACGAGCGGACTGTCTGCTGAAACCAAAGTTGGACGGACAATATTACGGAAATTCCGAAATACTTAGTCCGCCAGACTGCACGCTGAAAAAGTCCGCTGAAGCCCACACACGAGCGGACTGTCCGCTGAAATGTGTTTCGGCAGACTAAGTTGGACGGACAGTCCTCTCGTGTGTACGTGGCTTAAGGTTTGTCCTCATATTATATGGTTTTGGTAAATCTGAAGGAAAAACTCAGCAGATAATCTGATAGTGTGTATGGGGCTTAAGACTCAAAACTGCTTACATGTGGTGACAAATACAATACCAAAAAGTTTCCATAAAATAATGCTTTAACCACCTCAATACTGGATACTTTTACCCCCCTTCCTGTCCAGGCCAATTTCAGCTTTCATACTTTAAATGACAAGTGTGTGCTTATGCAACACTGCACCCATATAACATTTTTATCATTTCATTTTAAACAAATAGAACTTTCCTTTGGTGGCATTTAATCCCTACTGGGTTTTATTTATTTTTGTGCGCTACAAATGAAAAAAACACTGAAAATTCTGAAAAGAAAATAATTTTTTCTTATGTTATAAATGTATGTAAATAAGTCCTTTTACGTCATAAATTTTGACAAAAATTTATGCTGCTACATTTCTTTGGTAAAAATAATCCAAATCAGTATATATTATTTGGTCTGTGTGAAAGTTATCCAGAAGCTATGGCACCAATCTTTGAAAATTGATCACACCTGATGAAGTGATGGCCTGTCTCAGTTCTTGAGACACTAACATGCCAGGACAGTACAAATATCCCCTAAAGGTATTTACTCCAATGTATTTAGTAAGAAGCATGGGGAGTTTTTTTAAGTTGTATTTTTTATCACAATTATTTGAAAAATAAATAAATTAAGTACAATTTTTTTCAAACACTATTTTCTGGGCTAAAAATATACGGTACTTAAATACATAATACCCAATATTTTAGTAAAATATAAAATATGGTGTTGCTCTGAGTAAATAGATAGATTTAAATTGTGCACGCTTGTGAAATGGCTCCAAACTACGGTAATTCAAAATTTCGATAGGTCATAAATATAAACTTTTGCAGGTTACCAGTTTAGAGTTATAGAGGAGATCTGGTGCTAAACTTAATGCTCTCACTCTGACGCTCACGACAATACCTCTCATGTATTGTGCCATTGCAGTTTATGTATGCTTACAGAACCAATGCATGCATTTGCCTGTCCATGCGAGCATGGGGGGGGGGGGGGGGGGGGCGCTTTCATTTTTTTATTTATTTCATTTAAATTTTTACACTAGTTCTTTAAAAAAAATTTATTATTTGGTACAAAGTGATTGATGTTTTTGTGCACTATACACTGACAGAAGTTGATAGGACACTAGTACAGATGTTGATGTGCACTGTGGACAGAGACAGATGGTGCTTGGTGCACTGGTGTGTGATGAGTGCAACCCCTGTGATATATGTGTGTAATGTAACAGTAAATCATCAGCTACATAGATATCACTGACAAAGTGCAGCAATTCCTCTCTCCCTCTCTCTCCTTCACTGAGCTCTCGCTGAGCTCAGGAGGAAAGCCAACACAGAGCCTCTGTGCCTCTGTTTACATTGTGTGATGGCTATGATTGGATACTGCCATCACATGATTGAGAGGGCCAATCAGAGAGCCCATATCCCAATCTATGATGTACGGGTATGTCCAGTCAGAACAGTGTTTGTTTCACTCAGCCATTTATTTACAGTGGTCGGGTGAGAAGTGGGTAAAGACCTTCATCAACTTAGAGTCAAAGGCTAAGTTCATTTTTCAGAAAAAAAGAATAATAAATGCACATATTTTTGCTGAAAAAAATGGGCATGTATAATTTTATCCTTAAAGAGCCTGGAAAGCATTACACCCATGATCAGTAGATCATGGGTGCAATGCGGACTCCTTTGGACATACTCTCAGGCTTTCAGCCTGTACCTTTGAATGGCCTTCATGTTTGAAATGCAGAAGACATGTCAGTGGAGTAGAAGAGTACTGATCGGTGCCCCCACAGCTCAGTGGAAGACAGTACTTGTAGTTTATTTATTCAAAGGAATCTGTGAATGAATGATTGTGGCTGTGTGGGTGTTTTTGAAAAGAGACAGCGGGTGTGGCGAGACTAACTCCTGTCCGCTGTCACAGGGAGAGAGGAATGGGGGGGGGGGCAGGAGATAGTACATGCTACATGTTCCACCTTAAATATGGGTGGAAGTTGTAACATGTTGCAAAGGTGATTTATCCTTTAACTATAAATGAATTATTCATAAGAGCTGAAAGCTTTCATCAGAGTTGAGAGATTCTGTGTTTGTACTTTACAGTAGAGATGGAGGAACAGACGTTCCTATCTCCACTTGCCATCCAGATGTGGTTTTTCAATCCCAGACTCCCAGAGAAGCAGGTAAGCTCAGCAACTGAGGTTAGCATGAGGGAGCAAAAAAAATAACTCTAGAAGTGATCATATGGCTGTATAGAAGCCCAATATTATTGGCAATGCAATTTAAAACTCCTTAAAGAGCCACCTTACTTTACTATGGGCAACAGACAAAGTTCTTGTCAAGCAGCTATCTGACTGAGCAGTCTTTAGGCCTAGTTCTTGAGATGGCTAATGTTGGGGACTAGTATTTATGGTGGTGCACATGAGTACAGTCTCAGTAAAGTCTGCATGCACTAAATAATGTTGCTAGTTAGATGGCCAGTCCCTTCCTGTTTAGTCTTTGCTAGCAGCAACAGATTTATGGCAATATTATCCTCACAGGAGTGATACAGCAACAGGGGTCTCACTGTTTAGATGTCAGCTCCCTGTTAGGTGTGACCTCAACAAGTCACCTATTTGTCAGGTTATGTTACCGTTTCCCAATTGTTAGTTAGAGTTCTTATCCAAGCAAAGAGACACAGAGATATTATTCAGTATTTCTGCTCAGAAGTCCGTCGTTAACTCTGACTGTCTCTGACTGACTGTGGCCCTGAGCTCTTTATTACATCTTTTATAGACAGAAAAGGGCAAACATCAGCAAATGTAAAAAAAAAAACATTTTTGCAAAGGAAAGACAATTCTCCGGGTGTTATCAGCTGATAAGACAATCTTCTGGGCGTAGACTGCTTTTTAGGGCTGATGCGGCCTCTTCTTGATGAGTACGTGACAATAGATGACGAATCCTTATTTTACAAAGAAGGATAGAAAAATACATGTATTTAGTATGACATACGGTCAGCCATTTTGTTTCAACATACCTCAATCCTTACATTTCCCCCTTTGACATCACCCCTCCCTCTTGCCCTGGGTCCACCTGAACAAGTTCTAGTCAGCCTATATCCAGAGTACTCTCCCTGACCGCGAGTTGTCAGAGGGGTATACACCCATCCCCCTGGACAGTACCAACATCTAAAATTCAGGAAGAGTGGCTTTTCTGACAGATGGGTGATGTCAAGAAACTAAATCCACCTATCTTCACAAAAGTTCCATCTTTTCCGCATCATTTACCTTGGCTTTCTTGCAAAAGCACATAAACAACTTAAAGCATGCATAAAAGAAAAATACGAATAAGAGCACCACTATAATCGTCATTGCTGCCTTCTTAACCCAAGAGAATAACCCTGAGAAACTAAAAGTTCCACCAAACGGATCCCAGTCGCGACCAATATTTCGGGCCTTCTCTTGTAAATTCTTTACTTCCGTACGGTGTTGTGCAATGATGTCATAATAATCAGGTACCTCAATGCTGGTGTTATGTATCCAAGTACAGCACTCATAGTCCTCAGTAGTTTCACAGAGTCCTGTCAGTGCTGCACTCATACTTTCAATTGCTAATTCATGTAATTCTAATTGTTGTCTGATGGCTCTGGTCTCCAGATTTAACTTAGTAATGTCATCAGAGTTTTTCTCCAAAACATCATTAATAATTCCTGTATAGTTATTTAGTCTTTTCATTAAGTCTATACCCCATCCTGTCCAGGACGGGAACCAAGCCCATGCCATGTCCTTCTTCAGGAATATTTCTCTTTTACTACGATACCTGAGGGGATATCTAGGATGCATGCTAGCTTCTAATAGGTGATCACCTCGTTCATCACCTACTACTCCCATTACTGGTACTAAACTTGCGAGGTAGCACCATCCCTGAGCTCTTCTAGGTATCCAAGTATAACATTTATCCTCACAACAGATGTATATATTGTTTCCCAGTGCTACTGATCTTGAACTGATATCATTTCTATAACGAGAGGTGTATCCATAGAGGGATAAGTTGGATACTAACCACCTAACATTATTATCCACAATGTTAGTGAGGAAGTCAGATAATGTCTGGTGTGTGCTGGAATTACTGGGATAGAAGCTTCCATTTAATACGACAATGGACAAATTAAACTTGCTGTCTTGGCATTCTCCATTTCCTCCCGTTGTGTTCCCTAAGCTGAAACACCAATCAGGGAAAAAGGCGAGACCATTTGACTTAAACATTACTGTCTCACTGGTATTTGTTTTAATTATGTTAATGCTACTGTTAGCAAGATCAGTATAGTTTATAGGAACTGCCATCAGTGGTATACTTGCTGTGCTGGGGTGTAATTTGCTACAAATCCAACATTTCTCATATCCTGACTTCTGGGCATAAGCATATTTAAACTTCAGTAATAACATTTTTTTAGAAAATCCTTCATCCTTGTGTATTTTATTCTGTGAGGTAACCAAACTATTAGCCAGAATTACTGAAACAATAAAAAGATACATGTTGTCATTTGCCAACTGGCTCCTTTTTACAGTGAGAAGCGTGGATCCAGGTAGGTTTCCCTTCCAATTTCACTGAGGTTGCTGTAATCAATAGCACCTGGAAAGGACCTTCAAACCTTGGTTCCAGTGTCTTTCTGGTATGTTTCTTTACATACACATAGTCTCCTGGTTGTAGATCGTGTGTACCTGTGACAGAATTAGGGTCTGGAAGAGAAGAATACACACTCTTGTGGATTTTAGTCAGACGCTGTTGCAACTGTATTACATACGTAGTTAAACTATCACATTGTAATTGCATACTTTGAGGAAAATATAAACCTAATCTAGGTGCACTTCCAAACAGTATTTCATATGGGAATAACCCTGTTTTTCCTGTTGGGGTGTACCTAATAGAGAACAAAGCTAAAGCTAGGCACTCAGGCCATGGTTTGTTCAACTCCTGCATAGCTTTTTGTATTTTCAGCTTGATTGTACCATTTACTCTTTCTACTGATCCTGAACTCTGTGGGTGGTAAGGAGTATGAAAACTTTGTTGAACCCCTAACATTGCCATCACATTTTGCATTATTTCTCCCGTGAAATGTGTCCCCCTATCTGATTCTATTGTTTCTGGGAGACCAAACCTAGGTATCAGCTCAGTAATCAGTTTCTTGGCGGTGGCTTTTGCCGTAGCTGATTTCACAGGATAACTTTCGGCCAGCCTGAAAATAGGCAGATGCACACGAGAACAAATTCAAAGGGGCAGCTCTTAGGCATTTGTATGTAGTCAATCTGCAGTCTCTGAAAGGGATATTGGGCCCGGACCTGATGTTTACGTGGGGTTTTCACTCTCTGTCCTGGGTTATTAATCAGACAGATTTGGCATGCAGCACAGTAGTTCCTTGCAGTACTACTGAATCCAGGGGCTAGCCATCCTTGGCTTACAATCCTATACATAGAATTGGAGCTGACATGAGTGGGTAAGTGAACAGCCGCTGCCATTGCTGGGTATAGAGAAGCAGGTAGGCATATTCTGCCTCCTTCCCTCCATGTATTGTCAAGGCCTGGTGCTGCTCCCTCCTTAACCCAACGGTCCTTCTCAATAGCCCCTGCTTGTTCCTGTAGTTCCATTAGCTGCTGCCATGTGGTTTCGGGCATACTCACCTGTACCGTGGCTAAGGTCTCAGGGCTTACTTCCCCTAGAGCTGCCTTCTTTGCAGTTAAATCTGCAAATGCGTTTCCTTTTGCCTCAGTTGTTTTTGCGCTCGTGTGTGCCGCTATCTTCATGATGGCTACTCTTATAACCTTTTGAAGATTGTTCAGGACTCTTTTGATTCCTTCACCATGTTTAACAGGTGTGCCTGCTGCTGTAAGGTAACCTCTAGCTTTCCATATGTGGCCATAATCATGTGCCACACCGTAGGCGTATGCGGAATCAGTGTAAATGTTCCCTTCTTGTCCCTCCAAGTGTTCTAGGGCTTTCTCTAGAGCGGTTAGTTCCGCTTCTTGTGCCGACATGTGTGCTGGTAGTGACTTTGCCTCAATTACCTGTGTGTCCGTTACCACAGCATAACCTGTGTGATATTTACCTTTGTCATCGGCAAATCTACTACCATCTATGTACAGTGTGTGTTCTGCATTTGTAATGGGTATGTCTGTGACATGTGGGAACCCCGTGGTTTCTTGTTCCATAAGTTGAAAACAATCGTGTTCATCAGATGTTATGTCATGAAATGAAAGTGTGTCAGAATCCTGAGTATCTTGTGCTGTATCTACACCATTATCATCATTACTCCCCCCTGTCAAATCTGTCTGTAATGGTAAAAGCTGTGCTAAGTTAAAAGAAGTGCATCGCTGAAAGGTAACATTGGGGGGTAGGAGCAAAGTGCATTGTAGACGCAGCTGCCTTGCCATTGATATGTGTTTTGGTTGGACCTGTGACAAGATGGCGTGTATGTCATGTGTGGTATGTACCACTACAGGATTGTCTAAGACAATTTCTGAGGATTTGTCAATGATAATTGACACTGCTGCAACTGCTCGTACACAGGACGGTGATCCTCTAGAGACAGGATCGAGAGCCGCCGAGAAGTATGCTACCGGCCTTTGTTTGATGTGTTGTTGTGTCAACACCCCTGTTGCGTGTCCCGTGATTTCAGCAATGTACAAATGAAATGTTTTGGTATAGTCAGGGATCCCGATCGCAGGTGCCGAAATTAGTAACCTTTTTAAGGTGCTAAAAGATTCATGACCTGCTTCTGTGAGTACATAGGGTACTATTTTCAAGCAATCATATAATGGCTGCATCAGAGAACTGGCATGTGGTATCCATTGTCTACAATATGATACCATTCCCAGAAACATACGAAGTTGCTTAAAGTTGCGTGGGATATTCATTTGTCTTATGGCCTGGACTCGGTCTTCAGTGAGGTGTCGAGTACCCTGGGATATACAGTGGCCCAAAAAGACAACCTTTTTCTGACATACCTGTAACTTAGTTCTATTCACCTTGCACCCTTTTTCAGCCAGGAATTGTAACAGTGATAGAGTGGCTTTTAAACAAGTCTACATATTGCAACAATACACAAGTGTCAGGCGGTTGCCATTCTCCCTATTTTTACCTTTAAAGGTTTAGTCAGCGGGGCATCAGTCAGGAGTCCGTCATAACCACTTATGGGTATGGTGTCACGGGACGTCATGTGTGGAGGGACTACTGAATCAGACAACAGACTGCGTGACGCTCCTGTGTCAACCAAACAAGGAATATGTTTACCTTCCACCTTCATCAACATGTGGAGCATTTTGTTCTCTGATTCAGCTAGGACTGGGGCAAGTCATGCGGCCGGATCGTCCCTATCATTGGTACGCCTCTGTCTGTAGTCCCTCGTGTCTCTGTCCGTGTTTCCTTCCTGTTCGTCTTTTATCCTTTTCCTACAGTCTCTTTTTATATGTCCCACCTTGTTGCAGTAATAACAGGTAAGAGGTTTACGGGAGGAATTCCCTCCTTCATTGACCCGGGCAACAGTGTTAACTCCCGGTGTCCTTCTGGGTTTAGTTTCTGCTAAATCAGCCTCTATGCCTTGTGCTTTCTGCAACAATGTTCCTCTGTCCCGTATGGCTCTCCATTCGGGAGTACATGCCTTCAGTTTGTCACCTATTTGGGGTACTAGTCCTTCCATAAACTGTCGATTGAAAGCCCTAATGGTGACGGGTAAGGCTAAATCTAGACCTTCGTCAGCCATCATGCTTTCCATGTTGAGGTAAAATTCTGTAACAGTCTGACCTGGGGCCTGTTTTATGGGCGCTGTCGAACCCCTTTCCTGCTGTTTCCCTTGGCAAAATTCTCGTAACTGAGCAATAAACAGGGGTCTAGAGTCTATATGACGGGGGTGTATTCCTGGTGGATCTGTGGTAGGATCCCCTTGTGGTCTATGTGGAGCAATTTCATTCATAAATTGATTAAACATCGTTAGTGTCATTTTATGTCTACACAAATCTTCCCCATCTTGCCAAGTTGCTTCATGTGTGTCTAGTAATTGTGTCACGAATCTACAGAATGCGGCAGGTTTTGCTACGGGATCAGGAGCATTCTGTATTAATGCCATAAGAGTGTCAGCCGACCAAGGTGTCCATGTCCTCAGAACGACTTGTCGGGTCACTGTAGGTGGCTGTCCTGCTTGACCCGCATTTGGATTATTTACTTGTATTACCCTAGTCCGACTATGGACTGGAGCTACGGGCTCTGGTCTTTGAGCGCCGCAATGCACACATTCCTGTGCCCAGTCTGTATTCTGGGTACCGCATACTCGGCATACCCATCCTCTTCCTCTTAAGGAAGGATAAAGTTTTGGTCTTTCATTACCTGGTGTGGTAGTGTTATAAGGAGGTGGAGTACCTTCCGTATTTACCCTATCGCCGGGAGCAGAAGGAAGACTTTTGTGTCGGACCTTCATATCCCATCCACCCTTTTCCTGACAATACTCCCATCCCTCCTCTTTAGCCCTGTTGGAAACCTTAATTAAACATTGTATTTGTGATACCCATCTGTTCTGCAATATCTCTCCCTGTCTGTCTTTCTTTATTTCTTCCCAACCTTCTACACTTAATCCATTTTCTCCATCCATCCCCAATTTCTTGAGAATCCTATTTGTGCCCTGTGCCTTATCCTTCCCATACAACATTGTAATTATGTCTTTAACAGCATAACATTTCTGAGATTCCTCCTGGGGTTTACCATGTGTCTGGCCCATTTTGACAGTCCTGCCTAGGTGGCGTTTGGATCACTTACTAAGTGTCTCGTTGCCTTCTCCTCCTAGGGTGCCAAAATACTAAAAACCTCTCCTGGATGAGATTTCTGAAATCGAATTACCTTATATGCTAGCCAACTGACAAATATTATGACCAGACTGACAGCTACAACATATACAAGCATTCCCTTTTGGTGGCCAAACACATATGACTAGATCTCCGGGCTTTGTGGAGACCTTATTTCCCTTCCCATTACCATGGAATCTCTCAGCATTCGTTTCTTATTCCTGCTTTATTGAGGCAGTCAGGACTTATACTTTCAACCCGTTTTTAGGCTCATGAATCAAAAAGCGTATATCAAACTTAAGTGTCGGACCCCCAAAGTACTCTTACGAGTTAAGGGCGCATTCCGTTACCCATTGGGATGATATATGTTTCAATTCACACCATACAAACAGGGCTTATCTCATTCACAACAGACAGATGACAAGTAGACAGACAAGAAACAACGGTAACATAAGCCAAAATATTAAGTTCAAGACCCGCTTACTACAGAGGTTGGTTTTTACCTGAAGAACAATTCAGACAGATCAGGTGGGCACAAATCTAAGAAGCACAGAGTTTATAAGAAAATAAAGCTTTTCTTACCTGCGCAGGATTTGTCTGTGGTTCTTGATGTGCCCAACCATTTCGTTCCGTCCTTATGTTCGTTCGCCTCTTGTAGTTTCTTCAGCGAGTCCGTGTTCGCGGCGCCAGAAATGTTAGGTGTGACCTCAACAAGTCACCTATTTGTCAGGTTATGTTACCGTTTCCCAATTGTTAGTTAGAGTTCTTATCCAAGCAAAGAGACACAGAGATATTATTCAGTATTTCTGCTCAGAAGTCCGTCGTTAACTCTGACTGTCTCTGACTGACTGTGGCCCTGAGCTCTTTATTACATCTTTTATAGACAGAAAAGGGCAAACATCAGCAAATGTAAAAAAAACAACATTTTTGCAAAGGAAAGACAATTCTCCGGGTGTTATCAGCTGATAAGACAATCTTCTGGGCGTAGACTGCTTTTTAGGGCTGATGCGGCCTCTTCTTGATGAGTACGTGACAATAGATGACGAATCCTTATTTTACAAAGAAGGATAGAAAAATACATGTATTTAGTATGACATACGGTCAGCCATTTTGTTTCAACATACCTCAATCCTTACATCCCTTTTAGACTTGCCTGGAGTGACTCTGGTCCTCAGCACATGGCAACAGGCTTGTGATACACAGGAGCTGTGATGTACATACCTCGCTTTCCTTGCAACAAAGAGAAAGTTCATTGGTATACAGCTTGAGGAAATGCAACTCTTTCTTCCCTTATACCTGGTTTACTGTGAGAATTGTAGTCCAATGGTCCATAGACTGCCATAGACTGCCATAGTACATTCATTTCCCATGATTAAATGCTGTCAAACCGTCAAGTCTCTTGAACTCCTTCTGCTTGTGAGCTCCCATTGGTGGATGGAGGTGAGGTAATGTTAACCCACTCAGCTGAAGTCTATTGCAAGCACAGAAAGCACTGCAGCACAGTGTCCTAAATCCCTTTCTGTCTCTAGTCAAGCACCTGGCTACAAAAACACATCTGCTATTGTTTCTGTGAGTTTGTATACATGCTGCTAATGCCACTGACAAAATGGTTATAGTCAATGGGGTAATGTAATATAGTTTTAATGCTTCTGATTTGTCTGCAGTGTTGAGAATGCATTTCAATGCTACAACAAACAGATCAACTAATTATTTATTTCATCTTATATTCTTTACTTTTTCTTAGTCTCCCCTTAGACAGCTTGATTTTAAAAGCTGATGCTTTTTTCCGTCTCCTTGAAATGGTAGAGCTTGAGCTCAAGGTAAACAAAAAGAATGAAAGCTTCATTTTTAAGGAAAATAATATTTCTCTGACTATTGAGATATGGAGCGGAATTTACTAAGACTGGAGCAGACAAAATTTGGAGCAGCTGTGCATGCCAATCAACCAGATTCAAGTTTTAATTTTCAAAGCTAAAAGTGTTACTAAACCCACAACAGCAAAATCAGTATGTATATGCAGTGAAACAGACTTGTTATACTCACTGTGGGACCTAAGGGATTAATCCTGCACATTGTGTATTTTTTTTATATTCATGTGTTTTTTTTTTTCTCAACTCACTGTGTCCCCATGACATGTTGAATTTACAATAGTGCATGTATATATATATATATATATATATATATATATATATATATATATATATATATATATATAGCGATAATGGTTCTCTACCTATTATTCTATGTGGTACTTTAGAGTAAAAGTAGATCTGGCCACCATGTTATTAGTCATCATTATATTTGCCCCTGTAGAACATTGATTAGAATTAGCGCTGCCTCTATTTATAATACTTCTCCTGCTGGTGAAGAAATTGTCTTCTCTTTTAATATATGCAGCACCTCTAGCCTTTATGGCTTGTATTTTGCACTGTTCTGCCACAATTGCGTCACCGCAGTGCATGCGTGGTGATGCCATTGCACCATGTACGTGATGATGCATTGGCGCACCTGCGATCACACATGCGTGATGTCGCAAACATGTATGTATACGAACAGGCAGCAGTGGCAGCCATTTAAAGCCAAATCAACACACGTGGTGGCAGATCAAATTCTTACCAGCCTCTGAAGCAGTCGGCTGAGACTGGCAAAACTGGTCAGGTTTCTTGCCATTGTCCACCTTCTCCTTGATGACCCAGTAACACGGTATTGCTGATAGATTTATCCTGCAACACATCCTGCATTGGACATTCTCTATACCAACCATAGAAGATTTAACAACAATCAGATCTGATAAGTATAATTTACTTCCTTGGATATAGGACTTTCACTTCTTCCAATCATGTTCTTCATGGATTGCAATCATGTCTGGAACTGTGCCTGAAGGGTCATAGACCATTGTGTGCTTTACTAGCGTGGTTAATTATACAGTGGGAGAGAGGGAGGCATAACATGAAGATTTGTTGAGGTATAATAGATAACATCTGACCCTTGGTTGGGTCTTCAACACCTTTACATTTCAGAACCTTGAAAAACTGGCCTCCTCTAGACCACTGCATTATACCAGCTTTGTTTATAAATGTATGTTTCTTGGAAGGGTGTACGGGACTGCCAAAATCCTAATATATATAGAAAAATATGTTGGATGCACTGGAATAATCCCTTTGGACTAAAGGCAGAAATTTGAGTAGTAGATGGTATAGAAAGTTTAAAAGGCAGTAATGCCACTTTAATTAGTACACAGCTTATATAAGCTGGGGAAACATAGCCCTAAATGATAAAAGCATAGCATACATATACATGAAATGTATTACCCAGTTAGCCCTTGTACACACGGTTGGACATTCCGACCACAAAATCCGTCGGATAAATTCCGACGGATTTAGTCCGGAAGTGCCGTTGCATCCACACTGTCGGACAAAGTTGTCGGAATTTCTGGTTGACAAAAACGCGGTGACGTAAACCGCGTACAACGGGACTAGAAAAGGGAAGTTCAGCACCATGTGCAGCACCCTTTGGGCTCCTTCTGCTGATCTTGTGTTTATCGTGTATTAGTAGAAGTTTGGTAAGAGACAATTCGCGCTTTTCAGATTTGTGCTTGAGATCTTTACTGCTCTTCAGTTTGTGCTTGATTTCAGGAATTATCTCCAGATGACGGACCCCATTTTTCACCATCTGCTGGCTTTGCTGTCCCCTTATATCAGCAGGCAGGATACCTGCATGCAGCTAGCCATCACTCCGGAGCAGAGGCTCATCGCCACATTGCGGTACTTGGCATCAGGGACAAGTCTTCAGGACCTGAAGTTCTCGACAGGCATCTCCACCCAGGCTCTGGGAATCATTATTCCAGAGACCTGTTCTGCCTCATACAGGTCCTGCAGAAGGACTATATTAAAGTAAGTTTTCTCCTTTAACATCACATTCTATGTATTTAGTTCGCTTATGTATTGGATTTCTTTCCTCATTCCCTAATTACCATGATTGCAATATGCTGTAATTGATATGCTGTGCCCCTTTGAGGACATGCACGCTGGAAGCTTTTAAACGATGACGTCATCACAGCGCGACCCCGAATAATCCATCAGCTGACCTCCGTGACGCTGCGATACCGAGTCGGAGACGCTGGGAACCACTGGCGCCACCGGACGAGAACCCACAGCCAAAGAGGACAGCTTACCCCAGGGAGCCCTGTGATGTACCTGATGACCGTATAAACGATGTGCCTGATTTACTCCAATAGAGAGTGAGTGGATTAGCTTGTGAATAAATACCTGTGTTTTTTATACTGCACTTAGGTTGGCGCTGTTTTTTTCTGTTTGTAAAGCTTTTAAAGTTCCTTTTTTGTCCTTCATGCATATTTGCCTTCACTAACTTCCCCCAGCCATGGCCCATAAACCTCTAGCCTAGTCACTTAGCAATGTATTTTGTCAGCTCCATAGTATTGCTTTCCCCTAAACACACCCTAGAATGTGTACAAATGTTATTTGTGGTTAATTTCAAGCAGAGTGCCAGAGGTTTTATTTTTGGTGGGCCAAAATCATTAGGAACCCCCCTCCCCCCAACTGCTAGGTCAGCTGATAGCGATCCTCTATCTGCTGACTTTGCCAAACCCAATACACACTATACCTACCTCTTTTCTGGTCAGATTTATGGATGAATTCAGGAAAGCGTGTAGTGCAAGGGCCTGCCTCAATACTTTCAAATGCTACAGTTTAAAGTTTTTGTTCTCCTATTATTATCTTAATAGGTAATAGCAGAATGTCAAAATGTGTTTCCATTTGTTCCTTTTTTTTGTATTATGACACTTCTTACCTGTCCGGTGGACTGCCAATAGTGTAAGTAAGGAAGGGCTGACCAAAGTATCACACATTATTTCTGCATTCAGCTCTCAGTGAAGTGGAGAGGGTTACCTGTCCAAAACATCCCCAAATTTTTTGCAATGTGCCATCAGATGGGGGCTGAGGAATCTGATAAGGGGACTTTATACTTTTGGTTTAAATACTCATTTCCAAAAATGTTATACTGATCTTGGCCAACATTTTTTGTGTCTAATCTGCTTGCAATGTTGATGTGCAAAATGACTCTTTTTTTTTCTTGTTTGACTCCACAGTTTCCTTCAACGCCACAGGAATGGCAGACTGTGGCCTCCCACTTTGCCAGCCGTTGGGACTTTCCCAATTGTGGAGGTGCAATTGATGGGAAACACGTCCCCATCGTCCCACCCCCAACTCGGGTACTACTATTATAATTACAAGCTGTGTAATAGCATCGTGATGTTGGCGGTGGTGTCAGCGACATATGACTTCCTGTATGTGGACATGGGGAAAAATGGCTGTATGTCGGATGGTGGAGTGTCTGCGCAGAGGGAGTTTTACTGGCATCTCCAGAGTGGCAGTCTGGGCTTGCCACCTCCAGAGGAGAATGTGGAAGGACTCCCCTTTGTTTTCGTCGCAGATGAGGCGTTTGCTCTGGCAAACCATCTGATGCAGCCTTTCCCGATGAGGACCAGAGGATCTTTAATTTGCGGCTGGCCATAGCCAGAAGAGTAGCGGAGAACACTTTTGGGATAATGGCCAGCCGGTTCCGCCTATTTTTGACTCCAATCCACATGGCGGAATATAAACTCAATCATATTGTGCTTTCGTGCTGCATTCTGCACAATTTTTTGAATAAACACTCAGCAAACTATATGGCCTCCGTTGGGCCTGATGCAGATTTACCAGAAAATGTCAACCTGACGGCCCTTGAAGCTGCTTGTCCTGGCTCCCCCCCCCCACAAAGCGCCCACGAGGTCAGATCAATATATGTGGAGTACTTTGTGGGTAGGGAGTCCATTGATATGCCAGACAATATCTGAGAGGCATTTTTTTCATACATTTTTCTTTGAAACTCCAATAATCTTTGTTTTCATTTACTGCTTGGCTTTGTTTTAGGTGTCTCCTAGGTTTTATTTGTTTGTTTTTTGGGCCTTTTTCTACAACAGTGCAAACCCAATTTCAGAGCGAGATGAGGTGACAGTCTCTTCTTCAGATAATCTTATTATGTTGTGGGTCTGCTACACACACACACACCTTGTTTTTGTTGTTTTTGTTGTTAATGTTTGTTGTTAATGTATGTAGTACATTACAGACAAAAAATATTTCCAATTTTCAGCACCATGGCAGAAATATGTGGGCTCATAAAAATGGTGTGATTGAGGAAATTTAAACATCACTGTGGGTGTTATTTACTAAAGGCAAATCCACTATGCACTACAAGTGCACTGCAAAAGTGCACCTGAAACTGCACTTGGAGTGCAAAGTGGATTTACCTTTAGTAAATAACACCCATTGTCACAGAAAACAACAACCCTTTGAAAAAGTCACATGGATGTGACGCAACGCGTCAGGGAGGAGCCAGGTGTCTCTATCGTCACTTCCAGTCACAGCCGAGACCTACCTAACTGTAAGTGTAGATATTGTTTAAATAAATATTTGATTTTATATACTACACATGGGAGTCCACCCCTTGTCTCTTTTTCATCTTGTATATGGTTGGTGAATTATCTATACTGACGGGCTTTAATAACGAGGAGAGAAAGAAGAGTCAGAGGGTCACCATTGCCTATACAACGCTTGATTTGGCCATTGATGGTCTGTATTGGAGGTGAGAGGCTGGAGGAAATAGGCGGTGCACAAGTGGAGCACTGAATTGACGGTGGACTGTCACATTATCTGGAGCTGTATTAGCTTTCATGTCACTGCATGGATTTTACATATGATCACAGCTTTGTATTGGAGTCTGCACTGCACTGATCATCTGTGTGCTTCATGGACATTTTGCACTTTATTTATGCCCCGTACACACGATAAGATTATCGTAAGAACGTTCTTCCGAATATAATTGTATACGAGTCTATAATCGAATCGGCCGCCTCATACACACGTTAAGAATATCGTACGAACATCCATCCAAATATAATCGTACGCGTGTCTAGAATCGAATCGGCAGCGTAGTTATTATCAGAAAATCCCTGTACGATCAACTCAAACGTCCCCTGTGCGTAGGTACGTTCTGCAGCGTGGTAGTCGGAGGTGATGTCAGAACTTGACCTTGTGTAGGCCACGCCTTTGGGTTCGCAGTGGCGTGGAGATCGTAGCATAGAAGGACGTGTGTTCGTGCACGTGTGTTCGTTCGTGTGAATTTCGCTATATACGACAGTTCTTTTCGGAACATGGACATATACATGGAAGAGCAAACACTGCCACTGGTAATGCTTGGAGTTTTGGCCATCCAAAATGGTTTGAAAAAAAAGAAGAAAAAAAGGAGCATATGGTCAAAACAATGGCTGCAGAACCGAGACAACTATTCACATATGACCTTACTGCAAGAATTACAGGAGAATAATCCTGACGATTACAGAAACTACCTCAGAATGGACGATGAATGTTTCCAGGAATTGTTGCAGCTGGTGACACCATTAATAAAAAAACAAACTACAATTATGCGGCAGCCAATAAGTCCAGAGCAGAGATTAATTGCAACACTGAGGTATCTTGCAACCGGGAGAAGTCTGCAGGACCTAAAATTCTCCACAGGAATATCACCTCAATCACTGGGGAGAATAATACCAGAAACCTGCAAGGCCATCATTGATGCGCTTCAGAGAAACTATGTCAAGGTAAATTATGTCAACCTACCAATAGTAACCACCTAGGCCCCTTTCACACGGGGCAGATCAGTAATGATCCCCCCGTGATGATCAGCTCTCCGCACTTCTCTATGGGGGATCGGATGAGCACGGACCATCTGTCCGTATTCACCCGATCCGCAGATGGATTGAAAAATAGGATTTTCCTCCGTCTGCAGAATTGGACCATAGCGTAGGTGGACAATAGTGGGTGTCTGCTAATGTTCACCCGCAGACACCCGCTATCCCATAGGGATGCATGTATGTCCGTATTTCATCGCAAACGGATGGATGAAATACGGACATACTGTCCGCATGTGTGAAAGGGGCCACCGGACCATTTTGATGGTGAAAGACCAGACCACTTTTTGTGATTCGGCACTGCGTTGCTTTAACCACTTGCTTACTGGGCACTTAAACCCACCTCAGTCCCAGACCAATTTTCAGCTTTCAGCGCTGATGCACTTTGAATGACAATTGTGCGGTCATACAACACTGTACCCAAATTAAATTTTTATCATTTTTCCCACAAATAGAGCTTTCTTTTGGTGGTATTTAGTTACAGCTGGGAGTTTTATTTTTTGCTAAACAAACAAAAAAAATGCAAAAAAAATAAAAATAAATAAATCATGTTTTAATAGTTTGTTATAAAATTTTGCAAACGGGTCATTTTTCTCCTTCATTGAAGTGCGCTGATTAGGCGGCACTGATGCATTGGTGGGCACTGATGGGCTGCATTGGTGGGCACTGATGGGCTGCATTGGTGGGCACTGATAGGCTGCACTGGTGGACACTGATAGGCATAGTTAAGGCGGCACTAATAGGCACAGATAAGGCGGCACCGATGGGCACAGATAAGGCGGCACTGATGGGCAAAGATGGGCACAGATAAGATGGCACGGATGGGTGGCACGGATAAGTGGCACGGATGGGTGGCACGGATGGGCACTGATAGGTACCACTGATAGATGGGACTGATGGGCACTGATAGGTGGCACTGATAGGTGGCTCTGATAGGTGGCACTGCTGGGCACTGATGGGCGGCACTGCTGGGCACTGATGGGCGGCACTGGGGTGCAGCACCTTTGAGGCAGATTGTGGGCACTGTGGGTGGCACTGCTGGGTGGCACTGTGGGCACTATGGGCACTGACGGGGGGCACTTACTTTTATTCAGGATGGCACTGCAGGGGGAAGGTGGGCACTGGCAGGGGGCAGGTGGTCGCTCGTATTGCTGGCCGTGATCGGGACTAATGTCCCGATCACGGCCGCCGGTGATCGGCTTTTTTTTTTCTCCTCGCACTATCAGCGCGAGGAAGAATAATAGCCGATTACCGGCTCCGTTCTATCACATGATCAGCTGTCATTGGCTGACAGCTGATCACGTGATAAGGGGTCGGGATCGACCCCTTGCACGGATCGGTGATCAGGCGAGTCTCATGGACTCGCCGATCACAGAGCGCGCCGCGCTCGCCCCTCAGGGGGCGCGCAGGCCGCTCGTGCACGGGACGACGTCAATAGACGTTGTCCCGGCAAAGTAGATCTGCGCTAATGCCGTCATTTGGCAATAGCGCGGATCCCAAGTGGTTAACTGACAATTGCGCGGTCAAGCGAAGTGGCTCCCAAACAAAATTGACGTCCTTTTTCTCCCACAAATAGAGATTTCTTTTGGTGGTATTTGATCACCTCTGCGGTTTTTAATTTTTGCGTTATAAACAAAAATAGAGCGACAATTTTTTTTAAAAAACTGGTTAACTAACTTACTTTGTATAGATTTTTTATTTTTATAAGTTTAATATAGAAAAGAATCCAAAAAGTATATTACATAGAATCTAATCTAAAGTATATTCAAACTCTATATTTTTTTGTTGCTTTTACAGTTTCCAAGCAACCCACCTGAGTGGATGGAAGTTGCTAATAAATTTAAAGAATTGTGGAATTTCCCCAATTGTGGAGGAGCCATTGACGGCAAACATGTGCGCATCGTTCCACCACCAAATTCTGGATCCTACTATTTCAACTACAAAGGTTTCTACAGCATCATAATGCTAGCGGTAGTAGATGCCAAATATAATTTTCTATATCTCGATATAGGAAAAAATGGCCGGAACTCTGATGGTAGTGTAATCCAGCAGACAGAATTCTACCACCGTCTCCAGAATGGAACACTTAACCTGCCCACACGTGACGACACTTTGGAAAATATGAACTTTGTGTTTGTAGCTGATGATGCGTTCGCATTAAGTGAAAATGTTTTAAAACCATTCCCTATGCGTAACCTGACTCCAGACCAAAGGATCTTCAATTACAGACTATCAAGGGCCCGCAGGGTGGTAGAAAATGCCTTTGGGATCTTGGCCAACAGATTTCGTTTGTTTCTAACAAGCATAAATATGTCAATAACTAAAATTGATATTCTTGTGCTTTGTTGCTGTGTCTTACACAACTACTTACGGCAACATTCCCCAGCATACAGTACCCCTTTACCAAGGGATCCGGACACAATGGCAGTGCCTAGTGTTAGTGGCTTTGGTGGTCAAGAAACTACGGAAGTGCTCACACCGTTGAGCAGTGCACACCCGAGATTGCCTACATTAAATGCAAGGCAATGCAGATTGGAATATCTGAACTACTTTTCTGGAATTGGAGCAGTGCCCTGGCAGTCAGATATGTAAAAAAAAAAAAGAAAAAAAAAAAAAGCTTACAGACACTTGATGAATTGATGTTTCACATATGAAATACCATATTTCAACGTCACATTCTGTTGTAACACTTTTATATGTCATTAAACTGACTTATGTGAACAATGTTTCAGTGTGATATGCATAGCTACAATGCCTTCCAGTGTATAATTGTAAAGTGTAAAAATGCATTTTAACCACTTCCCGCCTGCCGGTCTTCATATGACGTCCTTGACTTTGTGCGGGGATATCTTAATGATGCCTGCAGCTACAGGCATCATTCAGATATCAGCTTTTGTAGCTGGCGATTCCAAGGTTGATCATAGCGCTTATTCCGCTGCTCGATAGTTTTTACAGGAGGCGAGAGTGGACTTTCCCCCCCCCCCCTCCCGCCGGTGCTTCTACCAACTCACCATTACAATCAAAGAAAAAAAGGGACAAAAACAAAATCACAGCGCAAATGTTTTTATTCGACTAGAATAAAGAAGACTATGATGGTGCACACAAAGGAACAGTAGCTCAATGATTCAATAAGGAAAGTTTTTTTAGTTTGTTTTGTTTACAGAGAAACATAATTATTGTTTTAATATTTGTACGGATTGACATATTATCCAGTAATCATGGACATGTTTAGTTGTCCTTGGCCTCTATAAGGGGAGGATCCAGAACAGGAATATGCTATTAGCAGACCTCCAGCTGCTGCACAACTACAAGTCCCATGAGGTATAACAAGACTGACAACCACAAGCATGACACCCAGAGGCAGACACATGATGGGCCTTGTAGTTAGGTAACAGCTGGAGTTCTGCTAATTGCATATCCCTGATCAAGAACATATACATTATTGATATACTTTGTACATATCGATTACAAACGTAAACAATATAAACATTATTCCAGCCTCTGCGTTATGCAGTACCATGTGGTCAATTGGGGGGAGGGGTTTCAGTGTTCTAAAGACAAATGCCACCTCCATTGGATAGTGTCCGCCCTGTACTGGGCAGGCATAGCTTTTGCACAGTACGGAAGACAAAGTAGACGCAAAAGGTCTGTGAAGATGAACAGCTGTACTCAGCGCCTGTCCACAATACTACATAGAGTCCCACGCTCCAGATGCTTGTGGGGGTTTGTAACAGGGCCCTCACGGCTCACTTGCTAGCCACATTTCTGCAATGGCCTCGCTATGTCCACTTGAAGTATTGGATCTTGAACCTGGACTCAGGGCATGTATTAAGTGCACAGGCGCCGGGTAGAGCTGCCCATCAGCTGTTTATCTTCATAGACTTTTAAAATATATTTTGTCCTCCGAACTGCAGTAGCACAGTATAGGGCGCAAGCTATTCGATGTGGGAGATCGACACGACACTTTGAGCCGTTAGGATGAACCTGTACATACTCAAACAAGTGTTTCCGATGGTCCCCCCCACCCATGACCAAATGTGGTACTGTATATTATAGAAGCCATTATGTTAGGAATTCTATTCGTTTGTACAGTCTACAAGTAGAAAAATCTGTTGAATCTAAATTCAACTGTATACATCATTTTTAAAAGCTTTTATATAGAAAAATATAAAAGAACAAAAAGTGCCAATAAAAACTGTTTCTATTTTTTGTCAAAGACAGATCTAGAGGATTCTGCCCTGACCATTAGTGAAGTACAATATGCGTTCACATGGCAACCGTGCCTATGTACCAAAAGGAACACACATACTTCAAAAAGTGACAACAGTGCCTTGCTGATAGTGGGAGATAGCGCCACACTAACAAAAACAAAAACTAACAAAAACAAACAAACATACTGAACAAATAACATATGGGTAAACACTGAGAGGCAAAGTACACAGGTCTAATATAACTCTTGTCCAATTTTGGCCAAAAGATCAATTAGATATTTCAAGCGAGTGATGATTGATGATGTGCAATCCTTAATTGTTTGTAGTTCCGCGGAGCACTGCAATAATGCAGATGACATCTGTCCAACTGTAAAGGTGTTGAATACTGGTCCTACAAAAAGGTGATAAGAAAAATTTTTTAGATTATAGTCAACGGAAAAGTTCTAAAACATATATTGTTAATGCCATGTTTTTAGGTGAGTCTATTCGCCTAATAGGGGTCATTGTGCATATTAAACTTGGCCAGCCTTCCAGACAATACTTAAGTTACGGTGAATCCTGTATATTGAGGGGTGTCATGACAGGTAAATGCGAGGGGAGGGGGCGAACACGTGCCTCCAACTAACCTCACCGCACATCGCTTCCCATCCATGACATCCTTGCCTCGGCATCTGCACCGAGGTGGCAAAAGTACTAGACCCCTTTGCCAGTCAAGGTGTCTCATGGTGTCAGGCCTCTTCATTCTGTCAGGCTAGCCGGCTTGCCTATTACTCACCTGTCACCTGACGAGTGACAGGTCAGCCACCTGTGGACAGGCGTCCGTGCCCACGTTTATCATGTGCAGAAAAGGGAACATTCTCCTCACTACCTACAAACACACTAAAATTATATTGATAAATTTATTTTTTACATGAAGAATTGTGTTTGATAATTAACTGAACTAATGTTATGCTTCAAAGAAAATCGATATCCTTATACAGCTGGAGGAACCCAGGTGAACCAATAGAAATACAGCTCTGAGTGGGGGGGGGGGGGGGTGATGGAACATGTGCGTGACCTCCATATACAGTTGGTGTGTGTATAGATAATGTCCTCTATATACAGTGTGCATGTGTAGAGAGAGCGAGGGAGAGCGAAATTTTAAAATTGTACATTACGTGAAGGTGACGAGTGCTCCAAGAAGTCTTCTTGATTGTTTGTTGATAGTGTATCCTCACCATTGCTAGGCACATCTTTGATTTCCTGCTCATTTTCAATGATTATTATATCATCTGAAAAGATAACAAAAGCTGCAATAAACCCTTTATTTGTAATGTACATTACATCTGTAATGCAAATGATTGATTTAGATTATATTAGAACTCAATAATAATGAAATAGCTTCCCTGAAACTAATCATTTCTCAACTGTTATAAAATAAAGAACAATTCGACCATGATCTTTTCTCTTATAGCTCTTGGGACCCGTTATTAGCTGAGAGTGTTCTTAAAGGGATTGTAAATTAACAAATAAAAAAAATGACAAACATGTTATACTTACCTCCAACTGTGTAGATCGTTTTGCACAGAGTGGCCCCTAACCTGCTCTTCTGGGGTCCCTGCTTCCTCCCGCAGGTACTTCTCACGTTCATGCAAACTCACTCACATGGTAAGAAGCACCTGCGTGCGCGGTCCCATGGTACATCCGGTGGCTATAGCCGCTTGATGTATCACACAGCCCCGCCCCCTGTCGCGCCACGTCATTAGATGTGATTGACAGCAGCGCAAGCCAATGGCTGCACTGCTTTCAATCCATCCACTCCAGCCAATCAGCGGCCAGGCTGAGTGGTAGAGAGGACGGCGCGGGCGAGCGCGGCACTTTTGAGGGGTCAGGTAAGTAGAAAGGGGGGGCTGGGGCGCCGACACTGTGAGATGTTTTTTAACCTTAAAGTGGGAGTCCGCCGGGACTCCGCTTTTTTTTTTTTTTTTTTTTATAAAAAAGCCAGCAGCTACAAATACTGCAGCTGCTGACTTTTAAAATAGTGACACTTACCTGTCCAGCGGCCAGGTAAGAGGCCCTTATTGCGCAGCGAGTTGCGCTGCGCAATAAGGACGGTCCGAGCTGCCTCTGGGATCTGTGTGTTTCCCAGCAGGCAGCGGGGCACTTGCGGAAAGGGACGGGCATTTGCGGAAAGGGGCGTAATCTACGCCCCTTTCCGCAGAGAGCTATCCCGGAAGTGGGTGCAGATACCTGTACTGTACAGGTATCTGGACCCCCCTCCCCCCTGAAAGGTGCCAATTGTGGCACCGGAGGGGGGGAGGGTTCCGATAAACGGAAGGTCCACTTTAGGGTGGACCTCCGCTTTAATGCATAGAATGCATTAAGGTGAAAAATCATTTACCTTGACAACCCCTTTGAGTCTGCTCTCCCTGCTGACTTAACTCCCATCCTTCCACTTAGCTTGCCAATCCTGACTTGGAAGTCAGGATCCTCCAGCTAACTTGATTGATGTCCCGAGCAGAAGCAACGCTTTAATAAACAGTCAACATAGCTCTGCTTGTGGAGGAGTGAGAATTGAGCCATCAACTGTGTTCAGTGGCTCAGTTCTCAGGGCATAAATACCAGGGGCAGATGAAGCATCAGCCTGATGATGCATACACCGATATAATAGCTAAAATAAACTATTTAAAAATAAAAAATAAAAATAATTTATATTATACATATACACACACTATTAAAAAAAATAAAAAATAAATAGAAAATCAAACATCAATTATGTATCCAACATACATACCTTTTTGGGGTATACCCAGATTAGAGGATTCATCAAAGGTCATGTGACCACTGTCTTCCTCTTCAATTAGCTGTGTTGCTGCATAAATAGATGGCCCCTGGCTTGACTGACAAACTACCACATCTTCGTCCAGTCTTTTCTTTTTGGTAGGATCTATGCAGATTAGAAAGGAATTATGCAAAGGTAAATAGACAAACAATGTATCTAAAATGCACTCTTGTATTCATATATATTGTTAACCACTTAACTACCAGCCACTCTAACCCCCCCTTCTTGCCAAGATCAATTTTCAGCTTTCAGCGCTGTCACACTTTGAATGACAAGTGAGTGGTCATGCTACACTATACCTAAATAAAATTCTTTATCATTTTCTTTACACAAATAGAGCTTTCATCTGGTGGTTTTTAAACACTGAGGGTTTTCTATTTTTAAAAAATAAAATATATAACATTTTTCTTAATAAATTTAATCACTGGTGTGCGCTGATGAGGCGGCACCAATGGCCACTATTATTAGGCTTAACTGGTGGGCATTGATGAGGCGGCACTACAGATGAGGCACTCATATGCTGCACTGATGAGCACTGATGGGCACTACTGGTGGGCACAGATAGGCAGCATGGATAGGTGGAACAGATGGGCACTAATGTCCACTCGCCGCGCTAGGTGCCCCCACAGAAGTTGCGAGCTGCCATTTGACGGCAGCCCAGAACAAGAGCTTTTCATTTGACAGTGGGCGGGCAACAAGCAGTTAATAAAGGCATTACCTGGAGGACTTGTCTCCTGATCATGCTCTTCAGGACCTTCTGTATGTACTCTTCTGCGCATTCTTTTCTTTGCTAACTTTAATTTCTTTCCCGTCAAAAATAATATAATACATTTATTTTATAACATGTAATACAGACAAACATAGTTTTGACAAAATAAACATAATGATATTTGCATAATGACAAAGAACATTGCATAAAGATGTTTAATATTGGAAGATGGTTACTTACGTTTCTGAATGGTAGCTTGGATTTGATTAAATTGCTCATGTTCTCGTAGCTTCAAGTCTGACCAGCGCTTTCCTAATTGGTCCTTTGAACGGTTAACACCATGTTTTCTTTGTAGGAGTTTAACCACTTTTTCAAGGATGAGATCCTTCCTGGTGTTAGGCCTTTCATAGCGTTTCATCTTCCCATCGTAGTCATGCTTTTCCAGGATGAAAACCATGTCCACCATCTCTGCTCTTGACATGGCACTTGCTTTACCCTTTACTGCTGGACTCTGCTCTTCTCTGTCCTTCTGCATGGAAGTCCTATCATGGCGCTTGGCCGCCTTTTTTCTAGGTTTCTTCGGACTTGCATCTGCAATGTCCGCCATGCTACCTCGTGGTTTCGTTTGTTTTGACTGATGTCGCAGTTGGCGCATCACACTGACGTTTCACAATGCGGCGCGAAACATATTAGAGAGGGGCGGAGCTAGGAGCACACGGACAGTGTCATACTTGTGTGGAACGATCTTTCCAAAGCAGCGATCCCTGCGATCTTTCAGACACAGACCCAGCGAATTTTTTTTTCCCTGCGATCTGTCAGCATTGCCGAAAGAAGGTAGGTCACATTCTTTTTAGGATTTTGTGTTAACTATTGTTTTTGTTTTGGACAGTGTAGTCACAGATGAAAGCATATCACATACATTATATATATATATATATATATATATATATATATATATATATGTATATATATATATAGATATATATATATAGATATAGATATATATATAGATAGATATATATTATACACAATTTTTAGGGATAATATTTGTTTATGTATACACACACACACACACACACCAATGTATTAAAGGTATGTGAAAAATGTACTTTGATCCTATTGATTCAATTTACAGATGCAGAAATGTAGATCTGTCTATTACTTGACTATGGACAGAGGGACAGGGGAAATTTAATTACAATCGGGGACAGTCCACACAGAATAATGGACAGTTGTTACTTCTATATGTCCATGCATGTTATTTTCCATATGCTGAATTTCTATGCTTTTCCTAGGTATGGCGGATAAATTCACCAGGCCTGATTTCCTTATGCAATTTATTGAGATGTATAGACAACTACCCTGCCTGTGGAAAGTTAAGTCGAAGGGATACTACGACCGTAACAAAAGGCATGAGGCACTGGAGAAACTTGTTGAATTATGCAAAGCTGTTTGCCCGAATCCAACAATGGACTATGTGACCAAAAAAATAGCAAATCTGAGGACTGTATTTAAAAAAGAGTTGAATAAGATCAGAGCATCCCAAAAATCAGGTGCTGGTACGGATGATATCTATGTACCACGCTTATGGTACTATGAAAGTTTACAATTTCTTACAGAAGAGATTGACTCCAGATCTTCAATTAGTACTCTGCCATCATCCTCTGCTACTTCACCAGTACCTGATTGTCTCTCCCTGGAACAGGATTGTGAAAACTCGGGTGAAGAATTATCGACACAGGTGAATAGAAATATGGTTCATTAGGAATGTCATCATATAATGTAGGTGTATATAATTATTAAATGGCTCCTTTTTTTATATCACCCAGGAAAACACAGAGTCGATTACAACCACCGTTTCCCCATTTCAAACACCGGAGCCAAGAGGAAAGAAGAGAAAATCTTCAGATGGTACTTCTGCATTTCTAGCTCAGGCAACTGCTGCATTACAGAGGAGACCGGATGACTCTGATGGCTTTGCTATTGTTGTAGCCAACAAACTAAAATTGATGTGCACTGAGCAAAAACAACTGGCTGAGAAGTTACTCCTTGAGGTTCTACACAAAGGTGTTAATGTTAAATTAACCCATAATACTTATTTAGCAGAACAAGCTGTACCACCAACACCTGTTCCTCCCATGGTGTCCCAACCATTGCAGCAGCAAGGCCCACATTGGCAATATGCTCCCAGGGATAGGCCACCCTCACAGTGGTCAAATGACTACAACTACACACAGCTGTAAATCATTATTTATTCTTGTTCAGTTATTGTTTTTTTGCCTCATACTTGTAATAATCGTTAACGTTTAATAAAGTTTATGTTAATAAAGTTAATAAAGTTATGTGTCTGACATTGTTACTATATGTGTTACTATTATTTTTAGATATTGCTGGTATATGAATATCTAACAAATTATATATTTATTTATCTATTATATATAATAGTATATTAATAAATTATTATATATAGATATATATATTTATTTAATAATATATATATATATATATATATATATATATATATATATATATATATATATATATATATATATATATATATATATATATATATATATATATATATTAGAGACAGAGCAAACTGCATATATACACAGAACACCCACCCACAACTGATCCCCAATGTCCCCCTCACATTTATAGAACATGCATGTAGGCAATATGACATATACAGGTATCTTTGTTTACTTTTTGTTTGTTTTGTTTCCGGTTGGTTCGTTTGTTTCCGATCATGCGCAGTACAATTCCCGATATTTTAATTTTCGTACGATAACCATACCAATGATCCGATGATCGTTTGTTGTGTTCACATACGGGAAAAATTTTCAATCATGTTCCTTCTATAAATTTCGTACAACCGGCCATAATCGGATGCGTCAGACGTGTACTAATGATTCGATTATCGAACGATCTCTCCGAAAGCGGGATTTTTCATGCAATAATCTTATCGTGTGTACGGGGCATTAGTGTATATTTATCTATTGCATTTTTTACGAACACTACTGCTGATTGGAGTTTGCACTGCATGGATTATTTGTGTGCTAGATGGACTTTCTACACTTTATTTAATGTGTTTATCTATATTGCATTTGCACTTTATTTACTGCACTTTTTGCATTATTGCACAGGTTTATTATTTATTATTTATTATCTGTGGTCATATTTTATATAATATTTTTTACTGTTTTGCGTATTTGCACATCAGTTGTTTGCACATAGTAATTTTTTTTTTTTTTACTTATTTCATTTTTTCACGTATTAATTATTAATTGTAGTTTATAGGTAAGTGTGGTAGCGCCGCATATTTCTTTTAACATTTCCTTATTGGTGTAGAGATCACTTTTTATGCTGGCAGCTTCCCTTATTTAATCATTATATTAGGGTATTAGGTGGAGCGCAATAGTACCTTTGCTTACATTTTACTACAAATACTGCTTTTGCGCATTGAAAAAGGAAGCCACACTGTTGATGATTTAACTTTTTACTCCAAGCACATTCACATGTGCGTTTAGAAAAGGGTTTTACAACAAACCAACATATTTGGTGTATATAAAACATTATTTTTGGTAACATTTATCTACGGTAACTTGGAGTTTTTGTGTAAACAGGCATGTATCAAAGCATAACATACAGAACACAGGAACTTACAAATTTCAACTTTGAAAAGTGAAGACAATATCAAACATTAGTATGTACAAACTGTGCTGATATTGCCTTCATCAGATGGGGTGTCGCCCCTGGTAAAGCCAAATTTGTAAGATGCACACAAATTGTGAATCAAAAAGTGGCCATTTTCCTCCTGATTCCATGCCTAATGTCAACATGTGCTATCTCCCATCATGGGTTATCAATGTACGTGTTTTGGGGGTGCAACCCCTTCATCTCAGCCACTTTAGTAGCAAGGAAGGGGTTGCACCCACAAAGCACGTACATTGATCCCCCCATGATGGGAGATAGTACATGTTGACACATTGTGTGCATCTTCCAAATTTGGCTTTTCAAAAAATATAAAAGTGTTTTAGATAAATTAAAATGGATGCTAGCTAGTTGTGGGTGTTTCAGACTCTCCCTAAAACATCAATGATGTTCTTAATTTTTTGCTGAACATCATTGATGTTTTTCTGGATATTCTCTAAATCGCGATTGCACCCCATTATCTCCCCAATGAGGATCTGGGCCCTTTCACTGGTAAAATGTGATTCTTCTTCCACAATATCCACATCACCTAAAAATAAACCAAAAAAACACTGTGTATTATAAATATGCAGGCATACATTGATTAGCTTACCAGAAGCTGTGGTCTCAGACACTCACCTGATGTGGTGCCAATTTCGCCAATCTCTTCAATCTCTCCCACCTCCGCTTTTGGTGTTGGTATTTCCCCTTCTTTGGGAGGTGTGGGGTCCCTGGTGTCCTCATGTCCCAAGTCTTCTCTCCCCTATGAGAATGTAAAAAAAGGAATACGTATATATAGATATTTGAGAGCAGAAATAGGAATATGAAACATTGCTTGGAAGTGTTGTACAATTGTACGTGTATTGAGTTCAAAGCTGAAAACATTATTTTTGACACTTTCTAAAGCTGGAATACTTACCTGTTGTGTGAACAAATGTAGTCAAGTGCAACTTGACAAAACATCGTCTTTGGAATGGGCTAACAAACAATGTTTATTGCGAACGATAGAACCCATGAATATGAAAGTGGCCATTTTAAATTGTACAACATTAAATCAAAGCACATGGAGCAGTATGCAAGCAATAATAATAATATGAACACACGACAACTACTTACTTTTTTGAAGAACTCGCTTGATCCTTTTGTACTGATCGTGCTCCCTCAGTTTCAGGTCTGACCAGCGTTTTCTCAGTTGATCCTTGTATCGTCATACCCCAAAATTCTTCTGAAGACTCTTTACAACTTTAGTCATGATCTTGGCCTTTCTGACATTTGGGTTTGGGTAAGGTCCATACTTCCCATCATAGTCGTTCCTCTTCAACATGTCCACCATCTCTCCAAAAGACATATTTGAGGCCTTAAATCTTCTCCTCCGGGATCGGGACGTTTCACGCTCCAGGCTTTCCTTGTCCTTCTCCTCGTTAGTGGAATTCTGATCATGCCTCTGCTGTGTCTCTGCCATGTGCTCTCCCCACTGCGAAAGAGAAGGGGTGGGGAACAGACTAGAAAGAATGTCAGGGGTGGGTGGAGTTTCACACATGCACACTGAATATAAAACACAACACGCGTGTGTAATACGTACGATCTGTGAGCAGAGTGAGGAGCTGACGTGCCGATCGTTCAAATGAAGGTACAATTTTACCTTGGTACATCACTAGCCTATACTGCTTCTAGATTGAGGACTATATTGGGACAAGATTAGGAGAGTTTAGCCTGATATTATTAGGGTTTGTCTTGTGTTGTGTCTTGCATAAAAGATGGATCCTTTCAAGGAGCTAATTATTGATATTCTCAGGGAGCTGCCCTGCCTGTGGCAGATGAACAACCCCTTTCTAAGAACCTAATAAGAAACAGGAAGGCAGCGCTGGAGAAACTGCTTGATTTAGTGAAGATTATGCTCCCCACAGCAGACATGACCTATGTGATGGCCAAAATTGGTGCCCTGAGGAGTACATATCTGAGGGAGTGCAAGAAGTTCCAGGATTCCCTGAGATCAGGAGATCCAGATGACATTTATGTCCCCAGGATGTTGTACTACGAGAGGCTGCATTTTCTGGCAGACCAGAGGGAACCCAGGCCACCACTCTACAGTCTTCCTTCAAGGCTTCCTTCACCCCCATCAGAGGCTTCCAATGTCCAACCTGGGCCTTCCAGGCAGCAACATGTGGAGCGGCCCAGCTTGAGACAGGTATAGCATTGTTGAACATATTTCTTGTCATACATTTAATGTTGTTAACTAGATGTTATTATTGATCAGTAAGTTGTAATTTAGCAAAGTGGTTTACATATCAATAGACAGTAGTGACCAAAAATGATTGGGACAAGAATGAAAAATGCTGGGCTCAGAATGATAGTCTGATCTATTTGGTAACATTCAATTTGCAACAGTCATGAGCACAAAATTGTGTGATTGATGCCCACACACTTGATGTGCCTAAACGTGTTACACGTGTTTACAAGCATCAAGCATTTTTTTAACCTAAACGCTGCTGCCTGGGGGAAAGGCATCTACAAGAGCTAGCAAAAGTCCAGTGTGCATGATACATCCAGATACATTCCATTATGTGAGGCCCTACTCACATAATGGAACTTATCTGCACAAAATGATATTCTAATAGCATCAATAAATAGTTTTACAGTCAAAAACTTTTCTGCAGCTGTATTATTTTCAATAAAAATTAAATCCCTTTAATAGTATGAATTGCTGCAGAAATATAACCAGTGATGCATGATGTCCAATTTACTGGACAGATGATTAATTGTAATTTCTGCCCAAGATAAAATTTATACTAGTAAAATCTAATTACAGTATGTTTCTTTATGTTAACTTGGTGTTACCATATTATTTTTACCTCCAAGGGTCGCCTGCTATAGAAGTATAGACAAGATATTCCTAGGGTGCTCAGCCTTTCTGGGTTTCTGTCCACCATTATGGTTTTGAGAGTATAGGTCGATACACTAGCATCCCCTGCAATGGGTGATATACAACTTTACAATCAGAACCCATGGATTTACATTTCACTTTAGCACTCACAGCTCCGCTCTGACCTGAGTCCTCAGACCGTTGCACTGCCTCTTGAAGTCACACATTCTGGCTGCCTCCTGCAGCCCCTCTGACTCCTGGCGACCTCCTGTCTCTCTGAGTGTGGAGCAGTCACCAACTGAGAGCCTTGAGGTATTTCCATAAATTCATTATAAGGGCTGTGCTCACCTGAACACACACCCTGCTGGTCATCTGCAAAATCTGGACACAGGGATGGAGATCCCATCCCACCCAAGACACTGTGGAATCTCCAAACTACAGAGCCCCATGACAGAATACCAAAACCTGGAGAAAGCTGCAAAAGCAGTCTTCTCCAGTCCACACCTTTGCTCTGCAGTCTTGCACCAAGCAAATGTGCACACCCTGTGTCCCTCAAACTACCAATTTTACCGTGACAGCATCTACTACTGTCACTATATATATATATATATATATATATATAGAAAGGCCAGTATGGTGGCCTGAAATTATGGGAGGAGCCCGGTGGAATATATAACCAGCCGTCCGCCCGTCTTCCTCGTCGGTTCCGGTGCGCGATACCTGATACGTCAGATATCAAGGGCCGACTATCCTAGACCAGACGCAGTGAGCCCGTTCGTGAGTTCCCGCGTTGTTCGTCTCCGTCTTGACCGTCTTCCCGTTCATCAGCGTCCGTGGGTTTCGCCGTCGGAGTGTCGTCTTACCCATCGAATTTGTCGTTACACGTCGCGCCGGCTGTCGCAGGTAGGGCTTCGGCACCCCCTTTTCGGTTCATGTATTAAGATGTCCCATCAACATTCCCTGAACTCACGAACTGCTCGGATGTTTTACCGTGGCTCTCGTACTCATGTCACTGTTTCTACTTTCGATGTAGTCGTTATCACCTTCGGTCGATCACGCCACGTCAGGCGATTCATTCGCAGGTACGACATTCGAAACCGTTCGACTCCCCGAGCATTTCTATTAGTATCGGTCGAATCGTTCGACTCACAGCCGACTGCTTGTTACGACAAAGCAAGCAGTCCGCACGTATCGGTTGGTCTGCTCCAGTTCGAATATATCTCATCATTCATTCAGTTGTGTTATGTATCTCATTTCATCTCATTTCAAGTCATTTCAGTCCCACTCATTTCTACCGATTCAAATCATTTCTGTCACTAGCCGCGCTCCGGCGCGAATCCTGTCGCACCTCTGGTGCACCGATTCGCTTTGAAGTGCCCCAGGGTTCGGCCTCATTTCTGTACATGCTCCAGAGACTGAGTCACTCGCAGGTTCACGCACGGTCCCTGATTCTTGTCTTTGTCATGGCATACCATTTCTGTCACTTATTACGCTCCAATTCGAATCCTGTCGCATTCTTCTATGCACTGATTCGTCCTGGTGTGCCCAGCTGCTACGCCTCATTTCGGTACATGCTCCAGAGACGGATTCTTTTTTCGTAACCTGCAGTCCAGTCGTTGAATCCGGTCTCTGTCATGGGATATCATTTCTGTCACTTATTACACTCCAATTCGAATCCTGTCGCATTCTTTTATGCACCGATTCGTTCTGGTGTGCCCAGCTGCTACGCCTCATTTCAGTACATGCTCCAGAGACGGATTCTTTCTTGTAACCATCAGTCCAGTCGTTGAATCTTGTCTCTGTCATGGCATATCATTTCTGTCACTTATTACGCTCCAATTCGAATCCTGTCGCATTCCTTATGCACCGATTCGTTCTGGTGTGCCCAGCTGCTACGCCTCATTTCAGTACATGCTCCAAAGACAGGATTCATCTGTTTGGTTCAAGGGCTCGTCCTCTGATTCTTGTCTTTGTCATGGGTTTTTCATTTCATTTCACCTATCACGTTCCGGTACGAATAGTCACATCTGTGTACCAAATTCGCAATCATTACAAGCACGCATTCGAGCATAGACCTCTTGCACTTATTACTAGCACGCATTCGAGCATAGACCTCTTGCAATCGTTGCAAGCACGCATTCGAGCATAGACCTCTTGCAATCGTTGCAAGCACGCAGTCGAGCATAGACCTCTTGCACTCATTACAAGCACGCATTCGGGCATAGACCTCTTGCAATCGCTGCAAGCACGCATTCGAGCATAGACCTCTCGCGATCATTACAAGCACGCATTCGAGCATAGACCTCTTACACTCATTACAAGCATGCATTCAAGCATAGACCTCTTGCAATCATTGCATGCACGCATTCGAGCATAGACCTCTGGCGATCATTGCAAGCACGCATTCGAGCATAGACCTCTTGCACTCATTACAAGCACGCATTCGAGCATAGTCCTCTTGCAATCATGGCAAGCACGCATTCGAGCATAGACCTCTTGCAATCGTTGCAAGCAGGTGTCCAGGCACAACTTGTTGCAATCATTGCTGGCAGGCACTTCTGGCTTGCTCAATAGATTGCTTTAGGGAAAACCTGGATACCTTCCTAAATGTACGTTGTATTACGGGAGACTTATATTTATAGGTATAGTTGATCCAGGGAAAAATCCGATTGCCTCCCGAGGGGTCAGGAAGGAATTTTTTCCCCGGCTGTAGCAAATTGGCCTATGCTCTGTTGGGGGTTTTTTTGCCTTCCTCTGGATCAGCTGCGGGCGTAGAATTGGGTGTGTCGGGTTGTGTGATACCTTATTTATTTTGATTTGGTTGGACCGGATGGACTTCTGTCTTTTCCGGCCTGGCTACCCATGAAGCCTACCATAATTCCTTGCAGTCGTTGCAGGCACGAGTCCTGGCACAACTCCTTGCATTAGTTGCAGGCACGCATCCTAGCATAACATCTTGCAGTCGTGGCAAGCACGCATCCTGGGTAACATCTTGCAATCATCGCAAGCACGCATCCAAACATGCATTCAAGCACAACTCCTGTAGTCTTCGCAGTGCACATGCGGTAACACGAATTGCTCACAGTCACTACGTATACATCTCCAGTGACAAACTGCCGGGCAATTGTCGCAAGCACATGTTTAAACACAACTTTTAGTCATGCCAAGGCTCGCGACTTAGCATAACTTCTTGCAATCATTCGTTGGCAAGCACGTTCTCAGTGGCACACAAACTGGCTACACGTCATTTTCAGCAGCACTTAATTGGCCACTCGTCTCCTGTGGCTTTTCTTACAAACCACTCACTGTTGTCTGTCTATCCGTCTCTTCCTTAGGACAGTTGAGTTCAGCTTCCGTCCCGCACCAGGATCATGTTGTCACACGCAACTGGCTTCTTCCTGTAGCACGCCCAGGCTATTTCTAGCCAGCGTTCAGCATTTCTTATCCTTACAGTGCACGGAGAGCCATCTGTCGTTACGGCCCATACAGCAAGATCCCCACCACGAGGCATCCAGAGGCATCAGCCCATAGCCAACGGCAAACGCTCGCCATCACAACTGCCATCTTTAGGGGCATATTATATCCTCGCATATTCTCCAGTCTAGTCGTCCAAAAGACACCTACAGTCCCTACACGGCATGTTGAGTTCGCTATGCGCATCATCCCTCAGGGTCGCGCCTTGTGTCACGCCTATTGGTCTTACTGTCCCTCTCACAGGATCCAGAGCAAGTCCTCAGCCTGGATCCCGCGGCAATAGCAGTCCTTGCTATGCGGGAGGAATTCCTATCGTCTGGGAATGGCGTCTCCCTGTTCATTCCCTCCGTGTCTTCCCTTTCGCCCCAGGTGATGACCGACGCAGCGGCCTCCACGGGCTTGCGGCTGTTTTTTGGCCACCTCCGGCTCGCAGCTCCCTGGCCTCCCCAGTTACTGGCAATTCCTGGCTGCGCCAAGGCGTCCTCTCTGTTGATTATGTCCTTCCTACGTCAACTGGTCCAGCTCTTGTTGTTGTTTCAGTTCAACATCCATTGTTCCTTTATCCACGGTAAGTTCAATCAGGCAGCGGACGCCCTCTCCCGCTTTAACCTTGTCTCTTTTCCGATCAGGTACCCGGAGCCGGACCAACATCAGCAGCTATCCCGGACTGGTCTCAACTAACCCTGGATTAGCCCCTCACCTCCTAGCGGCTACCCAACTTATCGATCACTCCCTTTCCCGCAATACCCTCAAGGCCTATCAGTCAGCCTGGAGGGCCTTTAACCGCTTCATCACGTATCACAGCACAGTGACGTCCCGTGTCAAGCAAGTCGTAGCCTTCATTTCCTACTGCCACTCGCAGTTGGTGTTATCCGTTAATACGATCCGGCTATACCTGACCGGTGTACAACATTTCACGTCCCTCCAGGACCCTACCGTACCCTCCTTATTTTCTTACCACACCGTTCGGGCTGTTATGCGCAGTGTCCAGAAGCGCCAGCCGATGGCCGGCACCAAACCACCGCCTTTCACAGGAGACGTTCTAGAACTATGTCAGATATCCTGGCCACTTCACCTTTCGGTCTCCACATGAGTGGCATTTACAAGCAGCCATACACCTGGCCTTCTACGGCTTCTTACGGCCAAGCCAGTTTACTTGTAGTAGCCTCACAGCACGCATGCTGTACAAGCACCACCTGGTCCGATACGAAGACCATTTCATCTTACACTTAGCAGTCTCCAAGACGCAGCAGCTTGGCTCGGGTATGGACATACACTTCTATAAAACCAACAACCGCTGGTGCCCGGTCACTGTTCCCATCCGCTTGTTGCCCCTTTTGGCCAACCAACCAGGAACTGGCCCGCTTCTGCCTTTTCACACGAAACCTCTCAACGCAGCCCAGTTCATGGAGCATGTCAGGATACTCCTGGGCATCCTTCACCTCAATCCTGCTCACTACTCCGGACATTCATTCCGTATCGAAGCAGCTTCTACGGCCTCCCGCCAAGGGGTCCCGGTCCATGTTATCAAGAAATTGGGTAGATGGAAGTCCTCCTGTTTTGCCCGTTACATACCCAATCTGCAAATAGAGATGGCCCAGGCCTTTGTCAAACTCACCCAGTGACAGTCTTGATTCAATAAAGTGCAACCCCTACCTGGATGTTTTGCCCCCTTATTTTGGCATACCGTACGTTAGACCAGGGCACACTTTCAGGTCCATTTCAAGTAAGCGAGTTTATGTTAACCTTGTTTGTCATCCTTATCCGTATTGGTCTGAGGGCTCTGGACCATAAATAGAAAGGCCAGTATGGTGGCCTGAAATTATGGGAGGAGCCCGGTGGAATATATAACCAGCCGTCCGCCCGTCTTCCTCGTCGGTTCCGGTGCGCGATACCCGCCCACCCATCCCCTTTATCAGGGCATTTCTCTAAGCATACTCCTCAAGTGAGTACTCATTTCACCCATTTCATATTCATTTCATTTTAAGGTATGCCCCCTTATTTTGGCATACCGTACGTTAGACCAGGGCACACTTTCAGGTCCATTTCAAGTAAGCGAGTTTATGTTAACCTTGTTTGTCATCCTTATCCGTATCGGTCTGAGGGCTCTGGACCATAAATATATATATATATACATATGTATGTATATATATATATATATATATATATATATATATATATACAGTACAGACCAAAAGTTTGGACACACCTTCTCATTCAAAGAGTTTTCTTTATTTTCATGACTATGAGAATTGTAGATTCACACTGAAGGCATCAAAACTATGAATTAACACATGTGGAATTATATACTGAACAAAAAAGTGTGAAACAACTGAAGATATGTCTTATATTCTAGGTTCTTCAAAGTAGCCACCTTTTGCTTTGATTACTGCTCCGCACACTCTTGGCATTCTGTTGATGAGCTTCAAGAGGTAGTCACCTGAAATGGCTTTCCAACAGTCTTGAAGGAGTTCCCAGAGATGCTTGGCACTTGTTGGCCCTTTTGCCTTCACTCTGCGGTCCAGCTCACCCCAAATCATCTCGATTGGGTTCAGGTCCGGTAAATGTGGAGGCCAGGTCATCTGGCGCAGCACCCCATCACTCTCCTTCTTGGTCAAATAGCCCTTACACAGCCTGGAGGTGTGTTTGGGCTCATTGTCCTGTTGAAAAATAAATGATGGTCCAACTAAACGCAAACCGGATGGAATAGCATGCCGCTGCAAGATGCTGTGGTAGCCATACTGGTTCAGTATGCCTTCAATTTTGAATAAATCCCCAACAGTGTCACCAGCAAAGCACCCCAACACCATCACACCTCCTCCATGCTTCACGGTGGGAACCAGGCATATAGAGTCCATCCGTTCACCTCTTCTGCATCGCACAAAGACACGGTGGTTGGAACCAAAGATCTCAAACTTGGACTCATCAGACCAAAGCACAGATTTCCACTGGTCTAATGTCCATTCCGTGTGTTCTTCAGCCCAAACAAGTCTCTTCTGCTTGTTGCCTGTCCTCAGCAGTGGTTTCCTAGCAGCTATTTTACCATGAAGGCCTGATTCACACAGTCTCCTCTTAACAATTGTTCTAGAGATGTGTCTGCTGCTAGAACTCTGTGTAGCATTGACCTGTTCTCTAATCTGAGCTGCTGTTAACCTGCGATTTCTGAGGCTGGTGACTCGGATGAACTTATCGTCCGCAGCAGAGGTGACTCTTGGTCTTCCTTTCCTAGGGCGGTCCTCATGTGAGCCAGTTTCTTTGTAGTGCTTGATGGTTTTTGCCACTGCACTTGGGGACACTTTCAAAGTTTTCCCAATTGTTCGGACTGACTGACCTTCATTTCTTAAAGTAATGATGGCCACTCGTTTTTCTTTACTTAGCTGCTTTTTTCTTGCCATAATACAAATTATAACAGTCTATTCAGTAGGACTATCAGCTGTGTACTGTATCCACCTCCTGCACAACGCAACTGATGGTCCCAACCCCATTTATAAGGCTTGAAATCCCACTTATTAAACCTGACAGGGCATACCTGTGAAGTGAAAACCATTTCGGGTGACTACCTCTTGAAGCTCATCAACAGAATGCCAAGAGTGTGCGGAGCAGTAATCAAAGCAAAAGGTGGCTACTTTGAAGAACCTTGAATATAAGACATATTTTCGGTTGTTTCACACTTTTTTGTTCAGTATATAATTCCACATGTGTTAATTCATAGTTTTGATGCCTTCAGTGTGAATCTACAATTTTCATAGTCATAAATAATGAAAACTCTTTGAATGAGAAGGTGTGTCCAAACTTTTGGTCTGTACTGTATATATAATATATATATATATATATATATATATATATATATATATACCAATGAGCTTCCAGGTTTTATTACCAAAGCTTAATTGAACAAGCTGGAGTTAGAAGCTCTTTGGTTTCTATGCAGAAATGAGCCTGATTTTGCACTTTCCAGCTTTAGTAAATAAACCCCATTGTGTACTTAAAAGTGGGGTACGCCTGTATATATATATATATATATATATATATATATATATATATATATATGCAGCACTGACCCATGAAGGAGCTGTTGAGTTTGTTTGGGCCTGTACTCTGCTATTAAACCCCCACTGAATTGGCTCAGTCCCCTTGACACAGCTGTGGTGCAATGTTGGTGTGAAGCTAATGGTGATGGATAACCCCACAATGTGCAGTATAACAACAATATACCTTTGTTATCACCTGGGTATCCGATGTTCCACCTGCTGGAAAAGGAACAACACTCCACACCAATGGTAAAGTTTTCCTTAGCTGGTTAAGCCAGCTGTAGTCACCTGAGTCCCCCATCCATGTCCCTCCCATCAGTCCATAATCATCTTTCTTCAGGATCCTAAGGCCGCGTACACACGGGCGGATTGTCTGCCCAACTAAGTTCGTCAGACAATCCGACAGACAGTCCGTTCAAATTTTGAATGAACGGACTTGACCACACACGATGAACAGACAGTCCGCTGAAAGCGTGCGCAATGACGTGTACAGCACGTACGACGGGACTAGAAAAACGACGTCCAATACACTGCAATGCAACCTTCGGCCGTGTAAATCCTTTCTGAGCATGCGCCATACTTAGTCCGTCCAACTTGCCTACACACGAGCGGACTGTCCGCTGAAACCAAGTTTGGATGGACAAAACCAAGTTTGGACGGACAAAATTACGGAAATTCCGTAAGACTTTGTTCGTCAGACAGTCCACTGAAAAAGTCAGCTGAAGCCCACACACGAGCGGATTGTCTGCTGAAACACGTTTCAGGGACAGACAATCCGCCCGTGTGTACGCGGCCTTAGATAACCCCTCCTCTGGCCAGTCAGTAGGAAGAAGAACCCCTTCCAGCTATTGGTGCTGGATGATCATGTGACCGTGGCTTCAGGTGAGTGAAAATGGGGATATAGCTTTTTTTGTTTCTTTTGTTGGAAGGGGTGGGGAGGGAGATCTAGAAAGCTTTACAAACAAAGATATTTTAAATTGTACGAAGTAGCATTAAATGACTTATGCTGCTGAGAATCTAATAATTTGTTGCTCAGCAGGTGATAAATAGCAATCAAATCAGGCAGATAGTACTGTTGATTGGTATATACACTGATTGTTTCTTTTTGATGAAAACGATTGTTTATTGATTGAGCCTGCTATTTACTGAAATAAGTTCAGAAATATATGTAAAATACAGCATTAGACTTTTCACTTTTTCCAAAGATGTGCAGTGCCTTGAAAAAGTATTCCTACCCCTTGAAATTTTCTGCATTTTATTATGTGTTTTGCTTTTAGCCCATTTGACCAGAGCACCTTCTTCCACATGTTTGCTGTGTCCCCCACATAGCTTCTTGCAAACTGCAAATTGGACTTCTTATGGCTTTCTTTCAACAATGGATCCCTTCTTGCCACTCTTCTATAAAGGCCAGATTTGTGGAGTGAACGAGTAATAGTTGTACTGTTGACAGATTCTCCCACCTGAGCTGTGGATCCCTGCAGCTTCTCCAGAGTTAGCATGGGCCTGTTGGCTGCTTCTCTGATTAATGTTTTACATGCCTGGCCTCTCAGTTTAGGTAGACGGCCATCTCTTGGTAGGTTTGTAGTTGTGCAATATGCTTTCCATTTTCAGATGCTGGATTGAACAGTGATCTGTGAGATGTTCAAAGCTTGGGATTTTTTTTATAATATAACCCTACTTTAACTACTTCAGCCCCTGAAGATTTGGCTGCTCACTGACCAGGCCTTTTTTTGCGATACAGCACTGCAACACTTTAACTGACAATTGCGTGGTTGTGCGATGCTGTACCCCAAACAAAATTGACACCCTTTTTTCCCACAAATAGAGCTTTCTTTAGATGGTATTTGATCATCTCTGCGGTTTTTATATTTTGCGCTATAAACAATAAAAAAGGCAACAATTTTGAAAAAAAAACACAATACTTTGTACGGTGTATATTTTGTGTTTTTTAAAAAAGCTATTTTTTTTTCTCAGTTTTGATATGTATTCTTCTACATATTTTTGGTAATAAAAACCGCAACAAGCATATATCAATTGGTTTGTGCAAAAGTCATAGTGTCTACAAAATAGGGGATAGATTTATGGCATTTTTATTATTATTATTATTTTTTTTTACTACTAATGGCAGCAATCTGCAATTTTTTATTGAGAATGCGACATTATGGCGGACACATCAGACACTTTTGACATATTTTTGGGATGATTGACAATTATAAAGCGATCACTGCTATAAAAATCCACTGATTACTGTATAAATGTCTCTGGCAGGGAAGAGGTTAACACTTAGGGGTGATCACCGGGTTAACTATGTTCCCTTGTGTGTGTTCTAACTGTAGGAGAAGGGGACTGGCTATAGGAGATGATAGATGATGTGATTCCTAGCTATTAGGAACTCATGATCTGCAGACAGGTCATCATGCACCGATTGTGGCACACTGAGGCATGCAGTGCAATATTTCTCTCCAGACCGAGGTGCAGAACGCATGCCGGTCCACCATCTTTGGCAAAACTTTGGCTTGGCTCTCATGATTGGAGTCATGTTTTCTATATAATCTGGAGGGCTGCAGTGGAGGGACACCCCAGACGATGTCCTATGATACGAAACACGTTGGCAAGGACTCCACTGCTACCACTTGTTTTTTTAAATGCTTATTTCATCTACCAAATGTAAGTTTTCAAGTGTTCTAGCTACATTAAAACTCTTTTTATTTTAAATGGAATTATGCTATCTCTCACAATAGATCTCACCCCAGGCCAGGAGGGCCATGGGGCTGGGTCAGGAGGACCACCAGAACCAAACGGACAGAAAATAATCATGCACTATGCTAACCTTCTCAATGCATAGTTAAATAATATATACATAAGAAGAGTAAACCTTTTGTGCTTTCTCAATTACATTAGCCAATAAACACAGGAAATATAGATAGCTATCAGTTTTAGCCATAGCTGTATGAATCTCAAGAGATCGAAAAACATCAAGGCATCACATATACCAATCAAGTACACTGTTTGAGTAAGCCAACAACAACGTACAAGCTACCCATGTCTGGTGTACCTATCAAAAACTTTCCATTGTGCTGGAGAATTTTGTGATTTGGTTTTGTACATTGCCAAAAAAACAAATTAGTTACTACAATAGACAATAGGTGTGGAGATCAGAGGTGCTCAAAAATCAGCTCAGCATTGACAGATCAGAGTATTCACAACTAGCACAAAGCACTTAATTTAAGGCCTACATATACATTTCAAATGTCTCCTCTTCCTTCCGCTTTCACACATTAATTTATTAAATGGTGTTAGATAGACGTGCATTCGTTTCCGTCCGAATGCATTTTCGTCCGAATTTCAGCTATTTTCGTTTTCGTTTTGACAAACGATAACGAAAGCACAAAATCCGAAAAACGAAAGATCCGACATAAATAAATGCTTTATTTTAGTTTTCATTGTTACAACAGTTCGATATAGAATAGGAGATTCGACATGACTCTGACAACAATCTGTGTCTATAGAACCTGTGGTCGAATGTGCCTAACCTTACCTCTATTAGTCCAAGATTATATAGAGAAAATATTCGACAGAGAAAAAAGATTTGACAGAGAGAAAAGATTCTGCAAGTTACTGTCCTAAAAAGTGTTTGGGGACCCGGGTCCTGCCCCAGGGGACATGTATCAATGCAAAAAAAAGTTTTAAAAACGGCCGTTTTTTCGGGAGCAGTGATTTTAATAATGATTAAAGTGAAACAATAAAAGTGTAATATTCCTTTAAATTTCGTAGGGGGGGGTTGTTTATAGTATGCCTGTGAAGGGGCGCATGTTTCCCGTGCTTAGAACTGTCCCTGCACAAAGTGTCATTTATGCAGGAAAAAAAGTCCTTTAAAATCACTCGCAGCTATTATGAATTGTCGGCTCCGTAATACAGAGAACACTCATTGAAAGTCAATGATAAAAAAAAAAAAAAAGCGTGGGGCTCCCCCAAATTCAATTACCAGGCCCTTCAGGTCTGGTATGGATATTAAGGGGAACCCTGCCTCAAATTTAAGAAAAAATTTGACGTGGGGTTCCCTCTAAATATCCATAACCAGACCCTTCAGGTCTGGTATGGATATTAAGGGGAACCCCGCGTCAAATTTTAAAAAAAATTGACGTGGGGTTCCCCCTAAAAATCCATACCAGACCCTTTATCCGAGCACGCAACCTGGCAGGCCGCAGGAAAAGAGGGGGGGACGAGAGAGCGGCCCCCCCTCCCTCCTGAACCGTACCAGGCCACATGCCCTCAACATTGGGAGGATGCTTTGGGGGTCTGTGACCCCTCAAAGCACCTTGTCCCCATGTTGATGAGGACAAGGGCCTCATCCCCACAACCCTGGCCGGTGGTTGTGGAGGTCTGCGGGCGGGGGGCTTATCAGAATCTGGAAGCCCCCTTTAACAAGGGGACCCCCAGATCCCGCCCCCCCCCCTGTTTGAAATGGTAAGGGGGTACAAAAGTACCCCTACCATTTCACAAAGAAAGTGTAAAAAATGGTTAAATAAAACAAACACACTTTTGAAAAATTCCTTTATTAAAAATAAAAAAAGATTCCAGCGGCGGTAATCCACTCTTGCTATCCTGCGACGGACGGTCATCTCTCCAGCGATGGCTCATCTCATCCAGCTCAGCGAATCCTCCATCCTTCTTCTGTCTCCGTGGAGGAGACACTGCAGGCATTCCGGTGGCTGATGTTTCTTATATACGGAAGGCGGGGCCACCCGTCACCTGACCCCGCTCCCCTCTGAAGCAAGGGGAAACCTGGGGTTCCCCGTGACGTATGGGTGACCCTGCCCCCCTCTGATGTAACGGAAACCTGCCTGTGTTACATCAGAGGGGTGCGGGGTCACCTGCGGCCTGCCAGGTTGCGTGCTCGGATAAAGGGTCTGGTATGGATTTTTAGGGGGAACCCCATGTCAATTTTTTTTAAATTTGACGCGGGGTTCCCCTTAATATCCATACCAGACCTGAAGGGCCTGGTAATTGAATTTGGGGGACCCCCACGCTTTTTTTTTTTTTTTTTTTTTTTATCAATGACTTTCAAAGAGTGTTCTCTGTATTACAGAGCCGACAATTCATAATAGCTGCGAGTGATTTTAAAGGACTTTTTTTCCTGCATAAATGACACTTTGTGCAGGGACAGTTCTAAGCACCAGAAACATGAGCCCCTTCACAGGCATACTATAGACAACCCCCCCTCACGAAATTTAAAGGAATATTACACTTTTATTGTTTCACTTTAATCATTATTAAAATAACTGCTCCCGAAAAAACGGACGTTTTTAAAACTTTTTTTTGCATTGATACATGTCCCCTGGGGCAGGACCCGGGTCCCCAAACACTTTTTAGGACAGTAAGGCCGCGTACACACGCGCGGACTGTTCACCCAACTTTGTCCGTCCAACAGTTTCGGCAAACAGTCCGCTCAAACTTAGCATGGACGGACATGGCCACACACGACGGACGAACAGTTTGCTGAAACCGTGCGCGATGACGTGAACGGCACGTACGACGGGACGAAAAATACGACGTCCTATACACTGCATTATAGCTTTCGGCGTGGAAATCCTTTCTGAGCATGCGCGAGACTTAGTTGGCCGAACAAGCCTACACACGAGCGAACAGTCCGCTGAAACCTTGTTTCAGCGGACAGTTTTTCGGAATTTCCGTAAGACCTTGTTCGTCCAACTGTCCGCTGAAACTGTCCGCTGAAGCCCCACACACGAGCGGACTGTCCGCCCAAACACTGTTCAGCGGACAAGGTTGGGCGAACAGTCCGCCCGTGTGTACGCGGCCTAACTTGCAAATTAGCCTTTAAAATTAGCACTTTAGATTTTGAACGTTGGAGTCCCATAGACTTTAATAGGGTTCTAAAGTATGCTATATACTAGCTCCGTCGAATCTTCTTTATACATTCGACAGACACCATAAGCCTTCAAAGACAGATTCGACCGTAATTCATGTGGATTTTCGGACGAATGCAATTTTTGAACGAAAAACGAAATAAATAAAAACGAATTTCGGGAGTAACTAAATAAATTAAGTTTTCGGACGAAAACGAAATTCCGAAACGAAATATTTTACACTGCACATGTCTAGTGTTAGATTAATGATGTGATGCACTCTTCCTGTCTGCCTATCCACCTGCAAGGTGATTGATGTAGCCAGTCTCTGGGTGGAGGCCAAGCCTGATTAGAGCCAGCCAAGCCTGCGGTCTTAAGCCCCATACACACTATCAGATTTTCTGCTGATTTTTTTCCTTCAGATTTACCAAAACTATATAATATGAGGTCAAACCTTAAGAGTTTCAATTGGTATGCAATCAGGCAGGCCCTTGTGCTACATGGTTTTGGTAAATCTGAAGACAAAAATCAGCAGAAAATCTGATAGTGTGTATGGGGCTTCATGCTTGTGATAGCATTTGTAACACGTGCTCCAAGCTCCCTGTTTGTCTGTCCTGCCTGCTAATTTGGATTCCTTCCTTGGTAACCTCAGATACGATATCAAATATGCTCAGAACTTAGCCTGCCCTGAACCTGGACTGTCACTGACCACTCTGCCTGTCTGAAAACCACAAGTACCTGTTTGCTGTGCTCAGCTCATGCCTGCCCCAGTGTGGTGGCCAAGCACTATAGCATTGTTTATAAGACCTTGGGGTCAACCAAATACCAATAGGCCTACTTACTTTATGGAAAAGGGGCCTGCTATCGGTAAAGAACACAGAAGCCAGCTATAGTGCCTGACCACCCGTGCTAGAAGTAAGAATGACAACATTTAGCCAGAGTCCTTCAAAATTTTATTATTTAGAGTTCTTCAGCTTATTTTTGCTTTGTATTATTGTTTTTCTTGTTTTTATGCTGATGTATATGTAGTTTTAGCCACTGTTTTGCACTTAATGTGATAAGGGTGGAGATGTTGTATTTTTACACCATTTATAACCGATTCAAAATGTGTTATTGCTGCTGATGCACACTATAAATTTCACATTAATATATATATATTTTTTTCAGGTATGAGGTATTGATATAATATCTTTTCGATATTGTAATATAATTTTGTATATGTTAAATTTCCCTTAGGGGAAGCACATAACCTATGTTCCCTAATTGAGCCATCTGCAGGAGTTAGTGGGTGTTGTGTGCTTCCAGCGCAGTATACACCTGTATCTACCTATATTGCTGTTCTCTAATTGAGCCATCTGCTGGAGTTAGTTGGTGTTGTGTGCCTCCAGCGCAGTATACACCTGTATCTACCTATATTGCTGTTCTCCAATTCAGCCATATGCAGGAGTTAGTGGGTGTTGTGTGCTTCCAGCGCAATATACACCTGTATCTACCTATATTGCTGTTCTCTAATTGAGCCATCTACAGGAGTTAGTGGGTGTTGTGTGCTTCCAGCGCAGTATACACCTGTATCTACCTATATTGCTGTTCTCTAATTGAGCCATCTGCAGGAGTTAGTGGGTGTTGTGTGCTTCCAGTGCAGTATACACCTGTATCTACCCTTTATTGCTGTTCTCTAATTGAGCCATCTGCAGGAGTTAGTTGGTGTTGTGTGCCTCCAGCGCAGTATACACCTGTATCTACCTATATTGCTGTTCTCTAATTGAGCCATCTTCAGGAGTTAGTGGGTGTTATGTGCTTCCAGCGCAGTATACACCTGTATCTACCTATATTGCTGTTCTCTAATTGAGCCATCTGCAGGAGTTAGTGGGTGTTGTGTGCCTCCAGCACAGTATACACCTGTATCTACCTATATTGCTGTTCTCTAATTGAGCCATCTGCAGGAGTTAGTGGGTGTTGTGTGCTTCCAGCGCAGTATACACCTGTATCTACCTATATTGCTGTTCTCTAATTGAGCCATCTACAGGAGTTAGTGGGTGTTGTGTGCTTCCAGCACAGTATACACCTGTATCTACCTATATTTCTGTTCTCTAATTGAGCCATCTGCAGGAGTTAGTGGGTGTTGTGTGCCTCCAGAGCAGTATACACCTGTATCTACCTATATTGCTGTTCTCTAATTGAGCAATCTGCAGAAGTTAGTGGGTGTTGTGTGCCTCCAGCGCAGTATACACCTGTATCTGCCCTTTATTGCTGGTGTTCTCTAATACAGCCATCTGCAAGAGTTAGTGGGTGTTGTGTGCCTCCAGCACAGCACAATATACATCGGTATCTACCCTTTAATTGCTGGTGTTCTATCATAAAGGCATCTGCAGGAGTTAGTGGGTGTTGTGTGCCTCCAGCACAGCACAATATACACCTGTATCTACCCTTTATTGATGGGGTTCTCTAATACAGCCATCTGCAGGAGTTAGTGGGTGTTGTGTGCCTCCAGCGCAGTATACACCTGTATCTACCCTTTATTGCTGTTCTCTAATAGAGCCATCTGCAGGAGTTAGTGGGTGTTGTGTGCCTCCAGCACAGCACAGTATACACCTGTATCTACCCTTTATTGCTGGTGTTCTCTCATACAGGCATCTGTAGTAGTTAGTGGGTGTTGTGTGCCTCCAGCCCAGTATACACCTGTATCTACCCTTTATTGCTGGTGTTCTATCATTCAGGCATCTGCAGGAGTTAGTGGGTGTTGTGTGCCTCCAGCCCAGTATACACCTGTATCTACCCTTTATTGCTGGTGTTCTATCAGGAGGGCTTTATTAGGGGCAGACTTGTCTAGCACATGATCGAAGGCGACGTTAGAGTCGCCACCCATGAGCACCTTACCTTCCAAATGTGGGGAAAGAAAGGTTAGCATGGAGGAAAAGAATTGAGTTTGGCCCTTGTTGGGAGCATAATAAGACACGATAGAGAAGAGAGACCCATTAACATGACCTTTGACTAAGATATATCTTCCCTCCTCATCCCTGATAACTTGGGATAGTGTGAAAGGGGTGCGTTTTGATATAAGGACGGCTACTCCCCTCTTCTTGTCATCTGCATTGGCCAGAAAAAAGGTAGGGTCGTTTCGGTGCAGGAAGGAGGGGTTAAAGCTTTTAGGAAAATGCGTCTCTTGGATGAGGACGATGTCCAGACTCTTGGAATGGTAGCTGTGTGGGGCTTTGCGCCTTTTCATGGGGGAGTTTAGGCCCTGTGTATTATGAGATGCAATCTTAAGTGGATGTTGTTTGGGGTCGTCATCAGCCATGGGCGTGAGGGAAAAAGCACGCGTGCATGCTGGCATTGCTTACCTGATCCAAGCGACCAATGGTCCCGACCTGGGGGATCGTGACCCAGAATCCGAAGGGGTATTAACCAACTCGCTCTCCTTGGAGGCACCTGATAGGGAAGAGACACGTAAGTACCAGGAAGAAGGAAAGGACAGAGGAAAAGAGAGAAGAGAGAGGAGAAGAGAGAGGGAGAGCCCAGACAGAAGAGATGTATGGATTCCCCAGGAGAGGGGGGGTGGGCAGGGTAGGGAAGCTGTGGCCCTTCATGAGAAGTGAGTTGGGGGGACCCCAAAGTTCACCTGGCCAATAATGAAAAATGACAGTCAACACTAAAAAACAGGAAGGGAGGAGGGGGGGTGGGAGGTGTAACAAATCAATCCGAGATGACTTGAAAGTCACGGAGGTGAGGACATCACTTCCAAAAGATCCGGTTAGGACGTAAAGAAACAGACAGACCCTTAAGGGTCAGAAGTGGGAGATGATCATCTTGGGGGAATCGTGTCCCGCTGTCTCTTAGGTTGCTGCTTGACCCAGAGGGGGGTCAGAGGGCTCGACGGCGGAGGTCTTTTGGCTGAGCTCGGGCGTGTCTCCATTTGTTCGGGTGACGAGTCCTGAGAGATGAGCCCCAAGTGGAGGAGCAAGCGTTCGCCACTCTGGAAATTCGTGAAGCTGTGCGACTTTTCCTTGTAATGAAATTGTAGGCGGAAGGGGAAGGCCCATCTGTATTTAATCATCTTCTGGGAGAGAACATCAAGTAAAGGTTTTAGAGCTCCCCTCTTTTGGATTGTATTGGGGGAAATGTCTGCAAAGATTTGGATTTTGACGCCATTGAGAAAGATGTCTTCCCTGTTGCGTGATAGTTTCATTATTTCCTCCTTGACCCCATAGTAGTGTGGCTTGACTACAATGTCCCGAGGGAGGCCATCTTTACGGGGGGGGTTGCAGGACTCTGTGTGCTCTGTCCAATTCCAGCCTCTGGTCTGGGATGTCAGGGATAAGGTCTTTAATCAGGGCTTTAACAGTGTCATGTACATCCTCTTGCGATTCCGGGATCCCTCTGATGCGAAAGTTGTATCGCCTGCTCCTGTTCTCCAAATCGTCGATTTTCGATAGGGCAGTGTCTAACTGGTCTTGGAGAGTCTGGATACAAGCAGTGTTCTGATTTGTGTGGGCCGCGTTATCATCCATTGTCTGCTCAATGACATCAATTCTGCTTCCCAAGCTCTGGATGTCAGCCTTAATAGCTGATGTAATCTGAGCAGCATTCTGGGCCAGACCAACTGCCAGCATGTCAGAGAAACTGTTCAAGAGCTGTGACACATCAGGGGGGTAGTTGGGCAGAATGGGAGAAGCTTGTGGAGAATCAGCCATGCAGCTGGGTGGGTTAGACAGCGGGGAGAATGGATTCTCGGTCTGCAGCCTGCCCAGGAGAGATTCTGTGGATGCAGGAGAAGGGGAGAGATGCTGTGGGTTACTCACAGGTACAGATGGGGTTGTCCCAGTAGTTGTCATGCTTGTGAGGATTGCGGCCTCGCCACATGTCGTTTTAGCTGCCGCCATCTTGGGAGGCTGGGGGCCCGTCAGGCCGAAGTGTAATTTGCGGCTTACTTCTTTCTTGGCTGTCTTCCCCGACATTCAGAAAGTTGCCCCTAGTGTTCCGGAGCACGGGGATGGTCTCCCCGAAGGTGTCCGCTGAAGATAGCGAGGGGAAAGTGCTGCGGATGGCCGGAGCGGTGCGGAGCTCCCGTTCAGAACGTCTTCCCGGAAGTCCCGCGCATGCGCACTCTTTCTGCTGGTGTTCTATCATACAGGCATCTGCAGGAGTTAGTGGGAGCCTCTAGTACAATATGCACTACCCAATTGCTGGTTTTCCCATCTCCCTGTAGGCCATTACCATTTCTGGAAGGCCAACAAGGAGAGGCAGACAGGCGCGAGCGAGTGCAAGTGCAAGCAGGCTCTGTGTCTAGAGACAACAGTGCTGGTCGTGGACGCGGTGCATCATCATCAGCACATGGCCATGGGACACACTTGTCCTTATTTTCGGCAGCTGGACGTGTTGATCATGCCGAAGACTTGGTAGAGTGGATGACCAAGCCCTCTTCATCCTCCTCATCCTCTCTCACCCAGGCTCAGGGTATTAGCAAAGCAGCTGCCAATGCATCGTCTTCCCCCGTCTCAATGTCATCATCAGTGACTCCTTCCCTAGACCGACCACGTCCTCCTGAGGAGTCCCCTGAACTCTGTGAGCACAGTGTTGGGTACATGCTCCAGGAGGATGCCCAGTGTTTTGTAGGCTCTGATGATGATACTCAGCTAGAGGAAGGCAGTAGCATTAGCGCAGAGAGAGGGGATGCTCAAGAAGGACAGCAATCTGGCAGTCATGTTCCACAAGCTGCAGCATACTGACAGGTTTGCTCCAGCGATGAAGAGGGAGGGGATGATGAGGGCACTGACTCCACATGGGTGCCTGGTAGGAGAGAGGAGGAGGAGGCGGAGGAGGAGGCACATGTCCAATGAGGCAGGATGCCCTCCAGGGGCCAGCTTAGGGGCAGCACACCGACTGAATCACACCGCAGAGCTCTGCCTGTGCAGGGCACTGCCTCTGCGCATTATTCTAAAATTTCTTTGGTGTGGGCCTTTTTTGAGACGAGTGCATCAGATTGCACCGCTGCTATTTGCAACATATGTCTCAAGCGTATCTCGCGTGGCCAAAACATCAGCCCCTTGGGCACCACATGCTTGACCAGACATATGTTGACCTGCCATGCAGCTCGTTGGCAAGCGTACCTCAAAGACCCACACCAAAGAACAAAGCAGAACTCTCCTTGCTCCTCATCAGCTGGGATCTCCAACCCCACTAGACCTTCAGTCCTCTCTGAAACCTGCTCTGAGAGGAATGAAGGTGTAGAATTAGGTGTGTCACAGCCAAGTGCTTCCGGGCACTCTGCTAGCAGTACACCCACGTCCGATTATAGCAGGCAAATTAGCTTGTCCCAGCTGCTGGACCGTCGAAAGAAGCTCACTCCCAGCCATCCACATGCCTAGTGGTTGGATGCTAGCTTGGCTAAATTGCTAGCATTTCAACTGCTGCCTTTTCAGTTGGTAGACTCAGCCCCCTTCCGTGAGTTTGTACAATGTGCGGTTCCTCAGTGGCAGGTCCCCAAACGACACTTTTTCTCACGGAAGGCGATTCCGGTTCTCTACTGGAATGTGGAAGGCAATATCCTTGCCTTGCTGGACAGGGCAGTCAGCGGTAAGGTGCATATTACCGCTGACTCATGGTCTAGCAGCCATGGACAGGGACGTTACCTGTCTTTCACGGCCCATTGGGTCACTCTTCTGGCAGCTGGGAAGGAAGCAAGACAAGGTGCAGTAGTGTTGGAGGTTGTTCCGCCACCACGCCTCCAAAATGCTACTACTGGTTGTGACACACCTCTCTCCTCCACCCTCTCCTCTTCCTCCTCCATGGCCTCTTCCAGTGCTCTGTCCTCAGAACCAGCGATGCTCCGTAGGCGTTCAAGGGGCTATGCAAGTACGCAGGCAAAACGATGCCATGCTGTGCTTGCGCTGGTTTGTTTGGGGGACAGGAGCCACACTGGGGCAGATATTTTGTCAGCTCTGCAGGGGCAAGCCGAGAGGTGGTTGACGCCATGCCAGCTTAAGCCAGGATTGGTGGTTTGCGACAATGGCACCAACCTCCTCTCCGCCCTCCGACAGGGACAACTGACCCATGTGCCCTGTGGGGCTCACGTCCCTAGCCTGGTGGTGCAGCGGTTCTTGGGTAGGTACCCGGGCTTAAAGGATGTCCTGAAGCAGGCCAGGAAAGTCTGTGTGCATTTCCGCTGATCATTTTATTCCTGTGCTTGGCTGGCTGAGCTCCAAAAGGAGTTGAACCTGCCCAAGAACCGCCTTATATGTGACATGCCCACCAGGTGGAACTCAACGTTGGCCATGCTGCAGCGGCTGCACACGCAGCAGAGGGCCATCAATGAGTACCTGTGCGACTACGGCACCAAGACAGGGTCAGGGGAGCTCGGTTTTTTCTCACCACGCCAGTGGGGCATGATCAGGGATGCATGCACTGTCCTGTCACCGTTTAAGGAGGCCACAAGGATGGTGAGCAGTGACAGTGCATGCATCAGTAACACTGTACCTCTTGTCCACCTCTTGGAGCATACGCTGCGTGGAATAATGGACAGGGCACTTGAGGCAGAACAGAGGCAGGAAGAGTAGGGCTCCCTTGCCTCTCAAGGCCCCCTTTATCCAGACAGTGTTCCTGCTGTCCCACCCATCACACAGGAAGAGGAGGAGGAGGAGGAGGAGGAGGAGGATGATTGTGTCAGCGTGGAGGCGGAGGTCTTGTAGGGATGATTTACAGTCCCAAGAAACCGCCTCATGTTGTCCTTAGAGACCCAGAGGACTCCAGACCGAATGCCTCAGCTAACTTACACTGCATGGCCTCCCTGATCCTGCAAAGCCTGCGGAAGGATCCTCGTATTCTTCGGATCATAGAAAGGGACCATTACTGGCTGGCCACTCTCCTTGATCCACGGTACAAGGGTAAGGTTGCCGACCTTATCTTGCCATCGCAAAGGGAGCAGAGGATGAGACATCTCCGGGAGGCCTTGCAGAAAGGTCTGTGCAATTTGTTCCAAGAGGCTGGGAGGTTACAAATTCCTGGTCCTGGACAACGTGTTGCTGAGGCATCGGTCAGAAGGAGAGGTGGAGAAGGTGGCCATCTGACTGATGCATTCAGACAATTTTTTAGTTCGCAACCCCAAGGTATGATCAGTTCCAGCAACCATCGCCAGCGTCTGATTTACATGGTGCAGTAATACCTAGGGGCAAGGTCAGACTTGGACACCTTTCCCACCGAAAATCCTCTGGCTTACTGGGTCTTGAGGATGGATCACTGGCCAGAGCTTGCAGAGTATGCAATTGAGCTACTGGCCTGTCCTGCATCCAGCGTTCTTTCGGAACGCACCTTCAGTGCTGCTGATGGCTTTGTTACCGATCACAGGGTGCGCCTGTCCACCGACTCGGTTGATCAACTGACCTTCATAAAGATGAATCAGTCTTGGATCACCCACAGCTACCAAGCATCTGAAGCTGATGTAACTGAATATTTTTTTTTTAAATATCACATCCCTTCAAGACTGCCTATGCTGATGCTGAGTGACTGCCCTGTTATGTTGATTGTCTATCCTCTTCCTCCTCTGCTGATATGTTGGAAGAACATTTTTGGTTCTGGGTGATGCCACCAGCCCAATTTTTCAGCCCCTGTTTAACAGGGGCATTTAATTAAAATTTTTGATGCAATGCTTTGCAGCAGGGCTCATTCCTGCACCACAACTAGAGTATATGGGAGAGGTTGCAGTGTCGTGGCACCAGCACCAGTGCCTAAGGCCCAATTTTTCAGCCCCTGTTTAACAGGGGCGTTTAATTAAAATTTTTGATGCAATGCTTTGCAGCAGGGCTCATTCCTGCACTACAACTAGAGTATATGGGAGAGGTTGCAGTGTCGGGGCACCAACACAAGTGCCTAAGGCCCAATTTTTCACCCTCTGTTTAACAGGAGCATGTAATTACAATTCTTGATATAATATTTCACAGCAGGGCCCGTTCCTGTGCCCACCCAGAGTAACTGTGAGGACTTATAGTGTTGTGGCACCAGCACCACAACCACCAAAGGCCCATTTTTTCTACCACTGTTCAACAATGGCATGTAATTACAATTCTTGATATAATCGTTCATAGCAGGGCACTCCAGCGCCCACCAAGAATCACTTTGAGGGCTTACAATGTTGTGGCAACACCAACACCTTGTTCCACCATTTCTGCAGAGCATATACAGCAGACCCCTACTTTCAAACATACAACTTACAAACGTCTGCTACTTGCAAACGGAAGGAGACAACAGGAAGTGAGATGAAAAAAGACGGACGGCAAAACAAATTATACAGGGGTGATAACCCTTCCCTATGTTTTCCAAAAAGCTTAAAAATAGATTTTTTGACTGGAGCTACACTTTAAAAATGTACCAGTTTAAAATTACAAACAGATTCTACTTAACACAACAAACCTACACAGTCCCTGTCTTGTTTGCACCGCCTGTACACTGTTGTTCTGAGTATATAGGGCCTGGGGGCCCCATGCCTTTCCTTTTTTTAATATGGGTACAGGGTTCCCCTTAATATCCGTACAAGACACAAAGGGGCTGGTAATGGGCAGGGGGGGCTACCCATGCCATTTTTCTCAATGATTTTCATCCATATTGCCGGAACCAGATATTACATTAAAACCGCAAGTAGTTTTAAATGACTTTTTTCCGTTAAATGTCATTTTGTGCAGAGACTGTTCTAAACACGGGAAACACGTGTCACTTCACAGGCATACTATAGACACCCCCCAGGCACGATATTTAAAGGAATATTTCACTTTTTTTCACTTTAATCGTCTTTAAAATCAGTGCTCCCGCAAAAACTGCCATTTTAAAAAAAATTTTAGGCATTGACCCATGTCCCCTGGGGCAGGAGCCAGGTCCCCAAACCCTTTTTAGGACAGTATCTTGCATATTAGCCATTAAAATTAGCACTTTTTATTTCAAACGTTCGAGTCCCATAGACTTCAATGGGGTTCTAAAGTTTGCACAAATTTTCGGTCCGTTCGAAAGTTCTGGTGCGAACCGAACCGGGGGGGTGTTCGGCTCATCCCTAGTGGGTACTATGCACCATATCTGGTGGACCTGTCCACACATTAGAACAAAAATATTACAGCGCACACATGCAAAACTCCACTTACCTCCAGCAAGGCTTTTTAAAAACACCTAGACATTTTCAAAAAACATTATTAAAAAATATGGGGATTTGGTCACACCATATTGCTATACGGTGCTTAAGCCCACTTAATGCGACAAACTACCCCATAATTAGTGGGTCCTACACTATCTATAGACTAGGAGATCCTGCTTCTCTGAACCATGGGAGCTATACTCCTCTATATGGGAGAACATGAGGTCTCCACCATGACACAGGTGGTCACTAATGAGAGGTACGTACTGAGGGAGACCTCACATTAGAGGCTTCTGGAATAGGTTCTTCCATCTAGTAAGGAAGGTCACTGGAATCACAATTTTCCATAACCCCAAAATCACACTTTTGAACCACAGAATAGACAACGCTCCCAAACATACCCAAACCCTGATATTTTTTATGCTTCTAGAAGCAAAAATTACTGTGGCAGGGGCGTGGAAGAAGCCCAGGGTATCAATGCTGATCACAAAACATAAGATCTCTTGGATTATGACACAAGAACAAATTGCAGCGAAACGTTTAGACAAGGTACCTAATTTTGAAGCAGTTTGGGAACCCTGGGCATCATATATTAAAGTTGCCCTTTATCCGGGTCATGAAATCCTTCAAGTAGACTAAACTGCATGACTGGCTTTTCCTCTCCCTAACTTTCATCGATGCTCTATTGACACTCTTTCTTTCTGTCTTTCGCATTTCCTCTTACTGTACTAAGTCGCCCCTTCAGGTGTAAGGCTGAATGACACAGTTAGGTTAATCTTCGAGTACTTAGTTCTAGTTTAGTGAATACAGCATGAGATTTTTCCTGGCTGGGAATCGCCATCCAAAGCAATATTTTCGATCTAATGATAGGGAAGGCACAGCATGAACCTTCTTAGCAAAAATAGGATGGGGGGTGGTGGGTTCAGGGTGCTAGGTCAGACTACGAGGGGACCGTACAGACCACAACGTGATCCCTCTGGGGTGGCCTGTATGAGATCTCTGGGATCACCTGAACCGGGACCATAGCTGCTCCTTTGCCTGGCTGCCCTCAGTCTACTTATTTACTAAAAACACGCAAATTCAACATGTTCATGGCTCATGTATTATTCCTGCCTTATGGATGGACATTTACTCATAGTTACATAGTTACATAGTTAGTCAGGTTGAAAAAAGACACAAGTCCATCTAGTTCAACCACAAAAAAAAAAAAAAATAATAATATCATACAATCCCATATACCCAATTCTATACCCACAGTTGATCCAGAGGAAGGCAAAAAAAACCAGCAGAGCATGATCCAATTTGCTGAAGCAGGGGAAAAAAATTCCTTCCTGATCCCCCGAGAGGCAATCGGATTTTCCCCGGATCAACTTTACCTATACATTTTAGTACCCAGTTATATTATGCACACTTAGGAAATAATCCAGGCCTTTCTTAAAGCAATCTACTGAGCTGGCCAGAACCACCTCTGCAGGGAGTCTATTCCACATTTTCACAGCTCTTACTGTGAAGAAACCTTTCCATATTTGGAGATGAAATCTCTTTTCCTCTAGACGTAAAGAGTGCCCCCTTGTCCTCTTTGTTGACTGTAAAGTGAATAACTCAACACCAAGTTCACTATATGGACCCCTTATATATTTGTACATTTTTACATTTCCCCCCTTAATTTCCTCTTATCAAGAGTGAATAAATTCAGTTCCTCTAATCTTTCCTCATAGATGAGCTCCTCCATGCCTCTTATCAGTTTGGTTGCCCTTCTCTACACTTTCTCCAGTTCCCCGATATCCTTTTTTGAGAACTGGTGCCCAAAACTGAACTACATATTCCAGATGGTCGAGAGGTCTTACTAATGATTTGAACAGGGGTAAAATGAAAGGACTTGCTTTGGAAACCGCAGCTTGGCATTGCATGCTATTATTGAGCTTATGATCTACCAAAACTCCCAGATCCTTCTCCACTATGGACCCCCCCCCCCAGTTTTACTCCCCCTAAAATGTATGATGCATGCATATTCTTAGCCCCCAAGTGTATAACTTTACATTTCTCAACATTACACCTCATCTGCCACATAGTCGCCGAATTAGACAGAGCATTGAGGTTGGCTTGTAAATTGGAGACATCCTGTAAGGATGTTATTCCACTGCATAGCTTAGTGTCATCTGCAAAGATGGAAATGCTACTTTTGATCCCAGACCCAATATCATTTATAAAGATATTAAAAAGTAAATGTCCCAGCACTGAACCTTGGGGTACACCACTGATAACCTTAGACCATTCAGAGTAAGAATCATTAACCACTACTCTCTGAATTTGGTCTTTTAGCCAGTTTCCATCCATTTACAAACTGATATTTCCAAACCTGTAGACTTTACCTTACACATGAGCCATGTGTGCGGAACTGTATTGAACGCTTTTGCAAAATCCAAGTATACCACATCTACCGCCACCCCTCTGTCCAAGGTTTTACTTACCTCCTCATAAAAAGAAATCAGGTTTGTTTGACAACTTCTGTCTTTCATGAATCCATGCTATCTGTTGCTTAACATATTTTTTTCCTGCAAGAACTCGTCTATGTGGTCTTTTATTAATCACTCCAGTATCTTCCCAACTATAGAAGTTAAACTAACAGGTCTATAGTTACTTGGTAAAGACTCTGTTCCCTTTTTAAATATAGGCACCACATTGGCCCTGCACCAATCCAGTGGTACTATTCCTGTCATTAATGAGTCCCTAAAAATGAGATACAATGCTTTGAAATTACAGAGCTCAGTTCTTTTAGGATCCGTGGGTGGATGCCACCAGGTCCAGGTGCTTTATCCACCTTTATTCTGTCCAATTATTTCTGGACCATATAATTTTTGAACCACTGTGGATTTGGGGCTGTGTTACTACCACCCCCATTATGGACATGAGCTCCCCCATGCTTCTGTGTATACACAGAGCTGAAGAAAGTATTTAATAAATTGGCCTTCTCTTTGTCCCCAGTCACCCACTCCAGATTATTTTGTAAAGGGCCTACATGCTCAGACTTGACCTTTGTACTATTAATATATTTGAAGAATTTTTGGGGTTTGTCCTACTATCTTTTGCAATCTGTTTTTCATTTTGAATTTTTGCATCCTTGATTTCCTTTTTACATATTCTGTTATATTCTTTGTAACATTTAAATGACACTAGTGTTGCTTCATTTTTATAGTTTTTAAAAGCTCTTTTCTTATAGTTTATAGCTTTTTTTTAACTTTGGCCGTGAGCCACATAGGTTTTATTTTTAGCCTTTTAAACTTATTGCCCATGGGAATATACTTTGTAGTGAGATCACAAACAGTCTTTTTGAAGAATTCCCATTTCTGTTCTGTGACCATTGATGCCAATATTCTCTCCCAGTCTAGGTCTTGGAGAGCAGACTTCATCCTTGGAAAATTTGCTCTCTTGAAATTAAGTGTTTTTATCTATCTCGTATGTGATTTTTGCTTACAGCTAACATTAAATGAAATCATGTTATGGTCACTGCTACCCAGGTGTTCTGAACATTAGTAATACGCTCTGCATCATCAATGTATTGTAAACATCTACTGTTACTTACCTATCCTTTGTTGGTAAGTCTCGCCCAACAGGCTATGTTTGCCTACAGGAGGGGGTAATATTTACATTATTATTTTCTATATCTGAATGAAAAATTTCAATAAACATATTGAACAGGAAATCATGGGGAATGATTTGTCATACGACTTTGCAGTCCCAAGTTGTAGGATAAGTCGTACAAGTGTAAAAGGGGCCTTAGGCTACATTCACACCTGAGCATGCACTTTTACCACGCGTTTACTAGTATTCTGCTGCTTTTTTACCATGTTTTTGGTGCATTTTTGCTGCGATCTTGTACAGGTTACCAATGTAAAAAGCAGAAGAACGCCTGTAATCTGCCCCAAAGAAGCTTGTGTTCTTTTTTGAGCTTAGGGCGTTTTTCAGACATTTTTCTTTAGGTGACAAAATGCTCAGATGTGAACAGGTGCCATTGAAATTAATAGGATTTTGCCTGTTGGGCATTTTTCAGGTGTTTTTACGGGCGTTTTGCAGGTGTTTTATGAGCTACAAATGCTCAGGTGTGAATGCAGCCTTAAGGAAAATTCTGCTAAAGCCCTGGTTCACACTGGAGTGTTTTGACATGCGATTTGACATGTCAAATTGCATGTCAGATCAGCAGCAATTGCTGTCAGTTGCACCTTCCTAATCAGTGCGACGCCACATCTGCGGTGCTGCACCAATTTCAAAAAGTAGTTTCTGTACTACTTTTTGTGATTTCCGGCTGCGATTTACATTGACATCTGTACAGAAACTTGGCCAGATGTCTCTGAAATTGCAGTCGAAATTGGGACTGACATGCAGGAGTGAAATTGTGCGAGTTCAACTGCACCAATTTCAAAAAGTAGTTTCTGTACTACTTTTTGTGATTTCCGGCTGCGATTTACATTGACATCTGTACAGAAACTTGGCCAGATGTCTCTGAAATTGCAGTCGAAATTGGGACTGACATGCAGGAGTGAAATTGTGCGAGTTCAACTGAACTCGCACGGCTTAATTCCTGCATCTCAGTGTAAATCTGGGCAAAATGTGTTTTGCTCTTGTCTGTGTCTTCCTATTCCAACAAAGTCTAATCTCCTTAATAGAGACACAGATGGCAATAAAAATCAGATGAGACTTTAAAGCAGAGTTCCACCCAAAAATGGGGGGGCGGGTACCCGCTTTTCACAGGGTCCCAGCTCCCATTTCCTCCGGGTGCACCGCGACACCAGAAGGGAGATCACTTCTCCCCCCTCCCTCTCGACAATGTTCTGTGATACATCACAGGTCCCAGATGATTGCCCGACCAGTCATGGTGCGAGGCGCGGCTTGTGCGTGCGCAGTGGGTGCCCGGCTGTGAAGTCGCAGCTGGGCGCCCAGAGTTACAATGCTGCCACTGCAAGAGGAGGGGGAGAGGAGCGGGGCTTCGTTCCCCCACATTGCTGGACCCTGGGACAGGTAAGTGTCCGATTATTAAAAGTCTTTAAAAGTTCTGCTTAAAAGTTTTTTTTTAAAGCAGAACTCTGCTTTAACCTGTGTCCTACCTGTAGCCTGGGGGTTGCATGCAGCCCTTTGCCAATAATTGTGTAGCCTCGCAGGCCCCTGCAGTCAGTGGTCTGTTTTTATAGCTAAGTTCATTCATAGGCCAGAGAAGGAAAATATTCTTTAGATTGGATTCTAGTAGTTAGAAGGTTTGGTTTATTTCTTTCACACACTTACTATTTTTTCTGTACTGTCCATTCCTTTCCTCTTTTTCAGTTTTTTTTTTTTCTTTGTTTGTTCTAACCCATCATCTTGGTCTCCCGGAATTATTTTTTTTTCTTTTTCAAATCTAGCATATATTTGTTCTGACTTTTACCAGACTTGTAGTTGTTTCTCCTTCGGCATATAACTTTTAGCTTTATGTTTATAGATCTAGCTAACACAGCAGAGGTTTATGTTCTTTCCTTTTTTTTTTACAACTTCTAACAACATTGTGGCAGATTGAATACATTTTCCCCCTGGCATTTAATGGAACATATGTATTCAGAGAGAGTGGTGAATATGCTCTGTCCCTTATGCTCATACAATGCAGAAACAAATTAACTTCGATTTGGAACTGAAAACTTTGTGTGACTTTTAACACTTGACTATCTAATGATTCAACTTTGTGACTTTATTAGAATCTGCAAGGAAAGAACTCACTTTTATTTGCTTGAATGTAATTGTTTTTTGTTGTCAGTTGCTCCAGTGTTTGATTATTGTAGTTTCTGGACATCATTAAATTTGCATGCTTCTGTTTACCTGTCTATTCCATTGACATAAAGGCTGTTTACATTGCCATTTACATTTGAAGAGGGGCCTGAGGTGCACAGACAAACCCAGCCATGTTTGTATGTTTGTCTCTTTATTACAAAATAGTACCTTTGTTAGGAACAAAAAAATTGTAAGTATAAACAAATATTTTAAAATATTAGTGCATGTGTTTATATAAAGATATATAGATAGATAGATAGATAGATAGATAGATAGATAGATAGATAGATAGATAGATAGATAGACATATGTGACACCAGGGATGGTTTCTAGATAGGAAATAAATTTCCCTGTTTTTACAGTTTTGGTAGGTTTGGTTGGCGGTAGGGTGGGGGGTTCCAGCATAGTCAATTTGGAGAAGAGAGGACTGACCTACAGTGCTCTCAGGATTGATAAGTACTCATTTGGGAATCAGATTTCTGAGGCTTGGAGAAACTTAGGGTGGGAAAGAGCCTCCGAACCCTGATTACAAGTACTTTGGTCCTGAAGGGGTTAACCCGCCTGCAGAAGAGGCCTAAAGAGGTGTAGAAAGCCATCAAACAGGTGTCTGTGGAGTGTGTAGAGAGAGTCAACGTGGTGCACTGCTTATGACTGAGACCTTGTTAAGTGGCTGAAACCCTCTTCTTTGGGACACCTGAGGCAGGCGGCGATGTAATCCTATTAAAGGACAAATTAGCAGGCTGTGAGTCAAATGTTTCATTTTCTTATCAGGAGTGTGGACTGTTTTGTTCTGTAGTGCAATCAGGCTGTTTTGTTTTCCTTTTGTGTAATAAAACACTGCTTTGCTTTTACCACTATGTATTTATATGTATTGCCCCCTTGTTTCCAGTCAAATAGCTTATTGACAAACTCAAGCTTCTGTCTAGGCGTCTTTTTACTGTTTATTGCAGTTCTCAAACAAAATGCAGGGATAATGCACAAGTCTTGTCCTAGGGAAAGCCCCAACGAAGAGAGAGCTTCTGACCAGATCCTCTCAAATATTATCCTCTTCTCAGCCATGCCTTCCGAGCTAACCTCCTAGGTGTTAACTGGGTTGGATAAATAATTACAACACCAGAGGTTGACTCTTCCACTTTATTATCTGCAACAAATGGTAGAGGTGATCAACTACCAGGTTTAGGGAGAACCTGCAGAACCCTGAAAAAGTTTTTAGCTCAGATGGCTACAGCTTAGCCAGCCTGTATATGCATATTGTTGTTGTGTCAGGCAATGCCTGAATGATTAAGTTAGTCAGCTAATAAGACTGAATCACGGTACCTCTAATACAATATATATTTTCTAAAAACTTAACTGACTTAATAAATTACTTTGAATACATTTTTAGCCAAGCAAAATTATTTGAAATAACACAACAGATCAGTGTGAGTATGCACTGGAGATGAAAATAAATTGATATTTCTTTACAAAAAGTTACTTTACAAACACCATTAACAGTTTAATTACTAGGTGCACATAGACACTACAGTTTTGCACTGTGGTTAGAACACTAACTACTTACCGTAAGGTATATACTGATTAAATAATAATGAGTTCCCCCTCCTTTAGATATACTAATGGAGTGGATACAATTTGCCAGATAATAATCTGCAGTGGACTAACTTGACCCGTGAACCTGCTGTAGTCAAATTACCAGGTGAAGTTCATCTAGAGTTATGCCAATCAGGCAACTAAAAATGACAAAATTGTGGGGAGTTAGAAGACCTAATGGGGTAGCAAATCAACTACTATGAAATACTTGCACATAGAAAAATCAATAATACGTATGCAAAATATAGATAGCCTTTCAAAATGGCTGTCACTGCCAGTCTCTTCTAAGGTGGCTGCTAATTACTGGTTATGGTTTGCCTTCCCAAAATTGCATCTAGCTATGCTGGAGCTGTATGTCCTGGCTTGGTGAGGTGTGAGATGATATTATGATAATGTGTGTAGATGGCCCTCCCTCGTGTTCAAATGATGATCCCTCAGTTCTACCTGACTCCCGCTTTTATCTAGTGGTGCACAATACATTCATACAATTTTAATAAACCTGGCCCAGAAGGCAGAACCTTTTCCTTATTGGTTGGTTTGTTTAATAATCAAACAAATGTTTATTCAAACTTTCTGGTAATTAATCCTGATGATTAATTCATGTACAGCTATAACTATGTCAGTTTGCCTGAAATATGTGGAATCTGGGACAGCAGCATCAAATGGGACATTTTCAGAGAGAATTTCATATATTATGATTAAAATAATAATTGTACACATAGGGAACAAGGAAGGAAAGAAAAATAACTATATACTGTATACAGTAGGGAACATTTTTTTTGATCCCCTGCAGATTCTGTAAGTTTTCCCACATACAAAGAAATTAAGGGTCTATAATTTTTATCACAGGAGTATTTTAAATGATAGAGATACAATGTCAACCCAAAATCCAGAATAAACACATGATACAAATGTTATAAATTGAGTTGCAGTTCAGAGTAAAAAAAGTATCTGATCCCCATGCAAAACATGACTTAGTTCTTGGTGGAGAAACCTTTTTTGGCAAGCATAGAGGTAAGATGTTTCTTGTCGTTGGTTACCAGGTTTGCACACATCTCAGGAGGGATTTTGGTCCACTCTTCTTTACAAACCTTATCTAAATTATTTACGTTTTTGGCTGTCACTTGGCAACTCGAAGTTTCAGCTAGCTCCATACATTTTCTGTAACTGTCCCAGTTTTCAAGCAGTGACAGCTAGTACAGGGAACTTCTCCTCATACTGCTGCCACAGGGAGGAGGGCAGCAGGCGGTGGCTGCAGAACTGGGAGCATGTTACATGTTTTACTCCAAAATCAGGTGGAACATGTAACATGTTCCCAAAGGTGAACTTATCTTTAATCAGTAGCACTTTTTTTTGTTACCGTTTCTTCACTTTCTCCATGCCTCTATGTAGCTTGGAGCTTAGCCACCAAGGTAACTGCTCCATCTATAACCTTCAATAGTCAACAATCTCTTCCTCTCCCTCCAGGCCACTCAATATCTTGCTCAGATAGAAAGTGGCTCCCAGATGAAGGCTCAGCACATATGCTATCATTCCATTTCCTTGATGCCTTCTTTACTTTTGCTATAGACTTAAGCTTGCACTAAATTGTGGGATGGGTAGTTTCTTTAAAAGTGTCACGTTTACCCCTAATGCAGGTGGTTAGACACTATAGCTAGCTTCTGTATTCTTCATCTATAGCTGCCCCCTTTTCCATAAGGCAAGCAGGCCTACCAGTACTCGGTTGCCCCCAGGCACACAATGCTATATTGCCTGGCCACCAGTCTAGGGCAAGTGCGAACTGAACAAAGCAAACGGGTACTTGCAGTTGGCAGACAGACAGAAAGGTTCAATGACTCCCAGGTACAAAGCAGCCAGTGTTCAGAGAATAGTCGGTATCGAAGGTCATAAACAGGGGAATCCAAACAGCAGAGCAGGGCAGATATACAGAGAGCTTGAACACATATACACATGCTATTACAAGCATTAGACTGCAGGCTTGGCTGGCTTAAATCAGGTTTTGTCTCCACCCAGGGACTGACAAAATCAATCACCGTGAAGGTGGTCAGACAGACATGGAAAATGCCACAACCAAAACCAGGATGCTGGATCCAGCAGATATGATGGCGAAGGAGCGCACACACTTCAGAGAAAAAGGTAGTACATTTTCTTTGGTACCTTTTCTTTAATGAGCAGTACCTTTTCTTTAATAAGATTTGATTTGAAATAATTTGTTATACATGAGTGATCTGCAGGTGTAGCATTTTCTCTGCAAGACTTTAGTTACTTTAAAATGAATCTGTCAGAGGAAAATTGTAGGAGATATCACTGCTGACCTCTCACTATAAGAATGTTAGTTGCCTGGCAGTCATGCTGAATTGCTTTGACTTTGATGCTTTCTAAGTTCCTGACCTGGAGCAAGCAGAGGCATAGGGAGCTATGACATTTAATTACAGCATGCTTATTCCAGGTCTGTTACTCAAAAAGTATTGACGCCAGAAAAGAAAGTAGCTTTTTCATTAAGAGATTTTACTAGTGTCAGAGTCATTTTGAACTTTTAAGTTTGTTTTTTTCTGTTACATGTTATCAATATACCTACTCAACAAATAAAGTTAAAGTGCAACTGAATTGTATCTGAGCACCACAAACTGAAAACACTGTTTAATTGATTTTTAATATTCAAATCAAACTCACATATCCATCCATGTTCCATGTTTTATTTTGTTCAGAACTCGCTTTGAAAAACACACCTTAACAATTCTAGCCATGGCCATATTGAGTAATGGCAGATGATTTATGTTGCATTTACTTCCTGTAATCCATCTGCCCTTAGCTCAGTCATGCAGACAGGAGGGTGTGCTTAGCTAAGAAATCCCCTCTTACCCTCCTCCAGATGATAAAAACAAAACAAAATGCACATGAAAACTCTTGGGATGTATGAGATCATTTTGGCCTAGGCTAGAAACCAGAAAACAACAGAAGAAATGTAAAAAAGTTTAAAACAAGAAAATATAATATACATTCTTATCCATACCTAACCATTTCCTAATGTTAGCAGCATTATTATATTTTGATACAAGAAAGAATTTGATCCTCATTACTGGGGCTCTGATCTGGTATTCCTCCTGTCTGAGCCCCATAGCAGTCATGTGACAGTAACTCTTCCTTGTGTTTTTATTTCTGAATTTATATTATTATATTTTAACATTTTAGGCTTTATTCATAAATCTTTATCAAAAAGATAAGGCTTTCTAATTAAGCCATGTGATTGCAATTTTCAAATTTCTTTGGAATTTCTTTAACAAACAAATCTCTATTGTGGTGTGTTAGCTTCATGAATTGAGCCTATCTGTTATAATATTGTAAGCCAGGTTAGGACCAGTAAAGCATCAATATGTTCTGTAAAAGAGATAATCCTGGTAGAGGGTGTTGCTTTGGGTTGCCAGAGGTTGTGTGCTTGCAGGCTCCAGTACTGGAAATCCAGCCTTGTTTATGTAGCTTGTCCTCAGTTTATTCCTAAGAATTCCTGTATTTTCTTCTCAACAAAACAGAAGTTCCTGCAAGTGGTTGATGAATGATTTAGATGCATCATTTCTTTCTCTCTCTGCAGTTCCTACATGTGAGATTTCTGTTCTGTAAATAAAAGAAAAGTCTATTTTTTACTTCTGTGCTTTATAAATCTATATTGCAAAAGTCATTATGATCTGAAAGGAATACCTATTTACAATGGTTCAGAGCTGGAGTTAGAGGGGTGCCAGGATGAGCTGTGCACCCTCAGACCTTATTAATGCCCCCTTTGACCAGTGATGTTAGTGAGGGGCCAAGGGACACCACACAGCCTTAGGAATACCTGCATGGCAGCACAGTGCCTTACTCCTAATGCTGTACCAAATAATTTATTTCCATAGTGCAGGGGAGTAAATAGAATAGAAGCACAGTGTCATCTGTTGGTCTGTGCTGGTGGCAGGACCATTATGGAAATGGATGACATCGATCCATGGTGGGCATTCATAAGAGAATAGAAGTCCTAATTCTATCCAGGCCTTCTTAATTTCCCACCTTCTGTCATGATGCCAATACAGCAGTGAAGATTTAAAAATTAAGCTCTACTTGTGAAAAGTAGACTGAGGACTCCGTGAACAGGGGTGGGGGGGCTCTGATGTGAAGGAGGGGACACTGATGTGAAGGGGGAGACTCAAATGTGATGAGAAGGCTCTATTGTAAAGGTCAGCCTTGGTATGTGGGGGAACTCTGGTGTGGTGGACAAATTATACTTTGAGGGTTGACTGTAATATGAATGGGGACTCTGATATGAAGTGGGACTGGAATGTGTAGGAAGGGACTGTAACATGAAGGAGGACTCTAATACAGGGGGGGGGGGGCTCTGATATGATGTGGGTCTCTGATGTAATGGGGGGACTTTGATGTAATGGAATTTTTTTTAGTTTAGCTAGTTAGAGTTAGTTTGGACATTCCTGATCTACAAGTATATAGATCAGACAAAAATGAGGAACACATAAGGAGGAAAGAGGGGCAGAGGCACTTTGTTCCAAATCTTGGACAATCCCTCAAAAACAGGGACAGTTTGGAGCTACGGTATTTGGCATGGTTTCCTATGGAACACGTTCTGTAGTGCAAATCTGCACAATGCAAAAAGCACTAAAAATGCATAGGTGTGAATCCAGCCTAACAGGAACTATTGGTTCTCTGGATCTCTGTTACACAATGTGTCAGATTCGCACACAACAAGTGCCAGCAGGGAGAGCTGGAGAGACAGAAAAACAGGGAGTGCTAGCTGGAGAGGTAAAAAACAAAGGTACTTTTTTTTTTTTTTACTGCAGCTCCAATTCAGACAGACTAGAAAAAATGTTTATGTCAATCAGACATTAAGCCTGGGTTCACACTAGCGCAATTTCAGAGATCGCATGTGATTCGCACCCGCACTGCAGGTGCCGATCAAATGCAATTGTATGGCTGAACCTGCATTCGATTCGCACAGAAAATATTGCAGGGACTTTTTTTCCCTGCACTAGAATCGGATCGCATGGGTGTTCTCCCCTATGCGATCTGATTCCTGTACGAGTTCACAGTTCACACTGCGATCTGTGAACTAAACTGGGGGTGTCATTAACTTTGTTAATGACATCTGCAGCGGTTCGCACAAGGCAGTGTGAACTGCCTGCAGGAGAGGAGCAATACGGGAACCAGCGATGTAATTGTACTGGTTCCTGCATCGCATCAGTGTGAACCCAGGGTAAAACAGAACTAAGGATTGTGAAATTGAAAAAGATTGGGAAGCACATGCTTCAATCTGCAAGTATTGATGGCATAGGAAGAAGTGGATCAAATGACCATCAGTTGAAAGACTACTGACATCCAGATGCAAAAAAGAATTACTGATAGGGGGTATCTCGGTAATAAAGGTGAGTATTGCAGCAAAAGCTTCCTTTTTATTTTATTATTAGGCTGTTCTTTATTTTTGTTAGCTGGAGTTCAACTTTAAAAACATTCTGTCTAGTAAACAGACATACACTATCACTCTGTTGCCTTCAGCTAATCACAGCAACATCCAATATAGAACTCTTACTTATACCCAGTAAAATTAGTATCCTGAATGATAAACAGAGAAGCAACAAATCATCCTACATACTGTAAATTGTACCTGCAGTCTTCTCTTCTATATATCCATTAAAAGAACATAATTTATAAAGCTTGTCTGAGAGTTCAGAAAAATGGGGTGACAAGCTGAAATGACACTCTGCAGAGCTCAATGAGGAGAGTTTTGAAAGCTGATTGGAAGAAAAGGGACCCCTACACAAGGTACACAGGTACAGAGCTAAGGCTGTCAATAAGCTGATGCTCCCTCCCTGTCACCTTTTTTCTCTTTGCGTCAGGAAAACTTGTCAGATGTGAATGTGATTAAAGCTGATGGCAGAGAAATTAAGCAGCAGAGAGAAGTGACGTTTAATGCTCTTAACTGAGACAAGTACACACTATAGAGGGGTATGCTTTGTTCATATTTCATGTCCGAGGTTTACAATCACTTTAATGATTAATATCTTTATTTCTGTATATGTGTAGGAACTTTTACATCTACTGTATAATTGTATATTTTCTTAAAGTATTGTTTAAAGGAAGCTCAACTTTCATTAAAAAAAGAGAATCAAGAATTTGCTTTTTATTTACTATTGTTAAAAAGTACAGTATCTGTGATCATCCCAGTAGCCAGCTTTGATTTTATAAGTCTGCCAAAAATTCAACTGACTATATTACAAGAGATTTAGCAGCAGTAGTACTATGAGCAAAAGTCCTTGTACAAGCAGTTAATGGACTGAGCTCTTCAGGACCCCACATATAAGATCCTCTTTGAATAACACTGGCTCTAGCATAATGGGGGTAGCAGCAGCACAGTCTCAGGCATCTTACAAACTAGCCCATACTCACTACTGTCCTTGGATAATTAGTTGTCTCATTCCAATATTTTCCAGACACTTTCTCAGTAGTGCCAGTCTAGATCCCCAGAGGAAAAAAAGGAAAAAAGTCCCTCAATCAGCTCCAGCAGTTTTCAGTAGAATAGGCTGTTGATAGCCTAGCTGGGTCTCCAATAAACCTCAGACACGTGGCAGGCTTGTCTAGGTGATATCCTCCTCATTTAGTGACACAACCCTTCTGCTCTAAGTCTCAGAGTATGTATACACACTCACAGCCACCATCTGGGCAACACTCCCCAGGAAATGGCCTGGGCTGTGTAATTATGCAGCCGCTGATTTCACTCTCCCTGCCCACTATCTTCCAAAACATTTCCAGACAGAGAGGGGAAGCAGTTAATCCTGCAGCCAACAAAACACAGAACAGATCAGAACAATCAAATGCAGCTCCACTCAATACAGTGAGCCAGAACTAAATTTACCTAACCTAGCACCTTTCTAAGAGGGTGATACATCCAATGTCCTGTAAGGAAGAAGGTACTCATTCGAAACTCTAAGCCTGCAGTGAACGTGATGTCTTCCCCCTTGCTATATGGAGACTGTCGGTGCCAGGACTGATTGCCACAAACAGGTGGCTTTTATGGGCAATCATTTTCCACATGTTTGTGAGTCGTTTTTTAAATTTGTTATATTAATAAATTATCTTCGGATAATGCAGGCTGGTGCTCCCTCTTCTTTTTTATCTTTTTTTTAATTACATTTCTTTTTACAGAACTTGAACTGATCATGTGACTATACCAAGCAAATCTGTCCACTTAGCATTCATGAAAAAGGAAGGTATTGGCATCCATATGTACTTTTTTTTTTTTTTTAACAGAACAGCCAAGAGATATTGCCAAAATTCTTGCAATGTATATAACTGACCTAGAGAATATTGAGTTTGTACAATAAAGGCATTGGTACAACATATAAATATAATATAAACTCCTCATATTTTGCATTCAGACTCCTTGGAATATTAAAATAGACTGTGTACTATTTACTTTCAGCTAATACAGTTAAATAGCAGTCTAGATATTCGCTTATAAATATATGGCAAAATAAACATCTCAGCATGCTTTAGTCAATGTCACCAAAGCCTATCCTCAGAAACTATGGCTTGGCTTTTAGAAAAATGCTCATTTATATTGCATTCTTATTATGTCTCACCCTGTGTGTTGACCGCTAAATAGCCCTCTTTCAAATTACAATTGGCTGTGACAAGCAACAATATTAATGAAATATACCATCATTGATCATATTGTGACGGATAAATAATCCTTACTGCACATTAGCTGCTTCCTAAATATTTATATACAGTTTGCAGAGTACTTTGCTGTACACGTATTGTAATCCACCTGCAGCCGGAGGGCCTGCCGCATAATTCATCGCTCTCCTGTTAACAGGGAAGGGTTTCAGGGCATCAATTAGCGAATTCAATATTCATTATGAAAGCAAATATTCAACTGCCACTCATTGCTATGACTATTGTGGAAGAACAATCAAGGCTTTTAGAGTCTGCCAGGATTTACAGGGAATGAAAATGCAGCTGCTTTCACTAATCAGAGGTTTTTTGTTATTATTAATAATATATTACAATGTATTCTCCCTTGAGCTAAATTGGATGTGGAGCTGAATTAGCCTCCACACTTTAAATAATGTTGGCTTTCCCAGAGGGAGCTCAAATTGGGACTTTTTTCAAGCAAATATCCAATTATGCAAAAAAATCTTATTCACAATAGGTTAAAACTACTGTAATACTTTTATATTGTATTTTATGAAAATATTTTGAATATACTTGATGTGCTCATTGGTAGTGATGGCCGAACGGTTCGCCCGGCGGTCGTTTCGCGGCGAATTTCCGACATTCGCGGTCCGCACGTTCGAACGCCTTTTTCCGTCGTTCGCCGCGGCGGACTTACGTGTTTAATGTATACAAGAACTTTAACCTTTGGTGACACGTTTATCATGTGATACAGGACAGCCAATTGAGACATGACAGCACATGGACACTTGTACATTCCCCCTAACCTATAAATACACCCGATCCGGTGGCCATTTTACATTCTTTCTTCTGTTAAGATAGGGACAGGTTCCTGTGTGGAGTAGGGAGAGATAAACCACTAGCTATTTGGTACACAAAAGTTCTTTTCAGGACTGGTATAGGTGTTAGGTGTTGATAGGTTTGCTGTGCTGCTGATTCTTGCAGCAGCCTGAGTGTCTTTTGTTAGTTTAGAGAAAGGGAAAGGACGGTGTATGCTACAGGGACAGCCAGATTAGTCTTTCATCATCATCATCATCATCATCATCATTAGCTGTTACTATCAAGGTCCACAAAAGAGCTGTTCCAGTAACCACTAATCGTTCTCTTTTTTTGCCAATTTGTATAGGGACAGGAAGGAAGCAGTGTTGTCAGGCAGTGAGGGTAATTTTAAAGACTTGCTGTTATTATTAGTTCCACAAAGGTTCTTTTCAGGACTGGTATCAGTGGTACAGTAATAGGCTTGTACATGTATAATATTCTTTCTTCCAAATATAGAAAGGATATTATACTTGACTGCTGCCCTTCTGCTGCAGTCTGCTAAACATTCACAACTCACTTGTTCCACAAAAGTTCTTATAAGGACTGGTAACTTGGTATAGGGTGCTACGGTACATAGGCTTGAGTGCGGTACAGTCTGCTGTTCTGTAAGGACCGCTATCGGTCCACAATAGATAGGGTTGACGTGCACCACTGCTGACCGCTGCCCTATACTGCAGCAGTCCTTCAGCGGTATAGGGACTGACGTACAGTCTGCTAATCACTAACACACAACCTGCTTGTTCCACAAAAGTTCTTATAAGGACTGGTAACTTGGTATAGGGTGCTACGGTACATAGGCTTGAGTGCGGTACAGTCTGCTGTTCTGTAAGGACCGCTATCGGTCCACAATAGATAGGGTTGACGTGCACCACTGCTGACCGCTGCCCTATACTGCAGCAGTCCTTCAGCGGTATAGGGACTGACGTACAGTCTGCTAAAAACTAATACACAACCTGCTTGGTCCACAAAAGTTCTTATAAGGACTGGTAACTTGGTATAGGGTGCTACGGTACATAGGCTTGAGTGCGGTACAGTCTGCTGTTCTGTAAGGACCGCTATCGGTCCACAATAGATAGGGTTGACGTGCACCACTGCTGACCGCTCACCTATACTGCAGCAGTCCTTCAGCGGTATAGGGACTGACGTACAGTCTGCTAAACACTAATACACAACCTGCTTGTTCCACAAAAGTTCTTATAAGGACTGGTAACTTGGTATAGGGTGCTACGGTACATAGGCTTGAGTGCGGTACAGTCTGCTGTTCTGTAAGGACCGCTATCGGTCCACAATAGATAGGGTTGACGTGCACCACTGCTGACCGCTCACCTATACTGCAGCAGTCCTTCAGCGGTATAGGGACTGACGTACAGTCTGCTAATCACTAACACACAACCTGCTTGTTCCACAAAAGTTCTTATAAGGACTGGTAACTTGGTATAGGGTGCTACGGTACATAGGCTTGAGTGCGGTACAGTCTGCTGTTCTGTAAGGACCGCTATCGGTCCACAATAGATAGGGTTGACGTGCACCACTGCTGACCGCTCACCTATACTGCAGCAGTCCTTCAGCGGTATAGGGACTGACGTACAGTCTGCTAAACACTAATACACAACCTGCTTGTTCCACAAAAGTTCTTATAAGGACTGGTAACTTGGTATAGGGTGCTACGGTACATAGGCTTGAGTGCGGTACAGTCTGCTGTTCTGTAAGGACCGCTATCGGTCCACAATAGATAGGGTTGACGTGCACCACTGCTGACCGCTCACCTATACTGCAGCAGTCCTTCAGCGGTATAGGGACTGACGTACAGTCTGCTAAAAACTAATACACAACCTGCTTGGTCCACAAAAGTTCTTATAAGGACTGGTAACTTGGTATAGGGTGCTACGGTACATAGGCTTGAGTGCGGTACAGTCTGCTGTTCTGTAAGGACCGCTATCGGTCCACAATAGATAGGGTTGACGTGCACCACTGCTGACCGCTCACCTATACTGCAGCAGTCCTTCAGCGGTATAGGGACTGACGTACAGTCTGCTAAACACTAATACACAACCTGCTTGTTCCACAAAAGTTCTTATAAGGACTGGTAACTTGGTATAGGGTGCTACGGTACATAGGCTTGAGTGCGGTACAGTCTGCTGTTCTGTAAGGACCGCTATCGGTCCACAATAGATAGGGTTGACGTGCACCACTGCTGACCGCTGCCCTATACTGCAGCAGTCCTTCAGCGGTATAGGGACTGACGTACAGTCTGCTAAAAACTAATACACAACCTGCTTGGTCCACAAAAGTTCTTATAAGGACTGGTAACTTGGTATAGGGTGCTACGGTACATAGGCTTGAGTGCGGTACAGTCTGCTGTTCTGTAAGGACCGCTATCGGTCCACAATAGATAGGGTTGACGTGCACCACTGCTGACCGCTCACCTATACTGCAGCAGTCCTTCAGCGGTATAGGGACTGACGTACAGTCTGCTAAACACTAATACACAACCTGCTTGTTCCACAAAAGTTCTTATAAGGACTGGTAACTTGGTATAGGGTGCTACGGTACATAGGCTTGAGTGCGGTACAGTCTGCTGTTCTGTAAGGACCGCTATCGGTCCACAATAGATAGGGTTGACGTGCACCACTGCTGACCGCTCACCTATACTGCAGCAGTCCTTCAGCGGTATAGGGACTGACGTACAGTCTGCTAATCACTAACACACAACCTGCTTGTTCCACAAAAGTTCTTATAAGGACTGGTAACTTGGTATAGGGTGCTACGGTACATAGGCTTGAGTGCGGTACAGTCTGCTGTTCTGTAAGGACCGCTATCGGTCCACAATAGATAGGGTTGACGTGCACCACTGCTGACCGCTCACCTATACTGCAGCAGTCCTTCAGCGGTATAGGGACTGACGTACAGTCTGCTAAACACTAATACACAACCTGCTTGTTCCACAAAAGTTCTTATAAGGACTGGTAACTTGGTATAGGGTGCTACGGTACATAGGCTTGAGTGCGGTACAGTCTGCTGTTCTGTAAGGACCGCTATCGGTCCACAATAGATAGGGTTGACGTGCACCACTGCTGACCGCTCACCTATACTGCAGCAGTCCTTCAGCGGTATAGGGACTGACGTACAGTCTGCTAAAAACTAATACACAACCTGCTTGGTCCACAAAAGTTCTTATAAGGACTGGTAACTTGGTATAGGGTGCTACGGTACATAGGCTTGAGTGCGGTACAGTCTGCTGTTCTGTAAGGACCGCTATCGGTCCACAATAGATAGGGTTGACGTGCACCACTGCTGACCGCTGCCCTATACTGCAGCAGTCCTTCAGCGGTATAGGGACTGACGTACAGTCTGCTAAACACTAATACACAACCTGCTTGGTCCACAAAAGTTCTTATAAGGACTGGTAACTTGGTATAGGGTGCTACGGTACATAGGCTTGAGTGCGGTACAGTCTGCTGTTCTGTAAGGACCGCTATCGGTCCACAATAGATAGGGTTGACGTGCACCACTGCTGACCGCTCACCTATACTGCAGCAGTCCTTCAGCGGTATAGGGACTGACGTACAGTCTGCTAATCACTAACACACAACCTGCTTGTTCCACAAAAGTTCTTATAAGGACTGGTAACTTGGTATAGGGTGCTACGGTACATAGGCTTGAGTGCGGTACAGTCTGCTGTTCTGTAAGGACCGCTATCGGTCCACAATAGATAGGGTTGACGTGCACCACTGCTGACCGCTGCCCTATACTGCAGCAGTCCTTCAGCGGTATAGGGACTGACGTACAGTCTGCTAAACACTAATACACAACCTGCTTGGTCCACAAAAGTTCTTATAAGGACTGGTAACTTGGTATAGGGTGCTACGGTACATAGGCTTGAGTGCGGTACAGTCTGCTGTTCTGTAAGGACCGCTATCGGTCCACAATAGATAGGGTTGACGTGCACCACTGCTGACCGCTCACCTATACTGCAGCAGTCCTTCAGCGGTATAGGGACTGACGTACAGTCTGCTAATCACTAACACACAACCTGCTTGTTCCACAAAAGTTCTTATAAGGACTGGTAACTTGGTATAGGGTGCTACGGTACATAGGCTTGAGTGCGGTACAGTCTGCTGTTCTGTAAGGACCGCTATCGGTCCACAATAGATAGGGTTGACGTGCACCACTGCTGACCGCTGCCCTATACTGCAGCAGTCCTTCAGCGGTATAGGGACTGACGTACAGTCTGCTAAACACTAATACACAACCTGCTTGGTCCACAAAAGTTCTTATAAGGACTGGTAACTTGGTATAGGGTGCTACGGTACATAGGCTTGAGTGCGGTACAGTCTGCTGTTCTGTAAGGACCGCTATCGGTCCACAATAGATAGGGTTGACGTGCACCACTGCTGACCGCTGCCCTATACTGCAGCAGTCCTTCAGCGGTATAGGGACTGACGTACAGTCTGCTAAACACTAATACACAACCTGCTTGGTCCACAAAAGTTCTTATAAGGACTGGTAACTTGGTATAGGGTGCTACGGTACATAGGCTTGAGTGCGGTACAGTCTGCTGTTCTGTAAGGACCGCTATCGGTCCACAATAGATAGGGTTGACGTGCACCACTGCTGACCGCTCACCTATACTGCAGCAGTCCTTCAGCGGTATAGGGACTGACGTACAGTCTGCTAATCACTAACACACAACCTGCTTGTTCCACAAAAGTTCTTATAAGGACTGGTAACTTGGTATAGGGTGCTACGGTACATAGGCTTGAGTGCGGTACAGTCTGCTGTTCTGTAAGGACCGCTATCGGTCCACAATAGATAGGGTTGACGTGCACCACTGCTGACCGCTCACCTATACTGCAGCAGTCCTTCAGCGGTATAGGGACTGACGTACAGTCTGCTAATCACTAACACACAACCTGCTTGTTCCACAAAAGTTCTTATAAGGACTGGTAACTTGGTATAGGGTGCTACGGTACATAGGCTTGAGTGCGGTACAGTCTGCTGTTCTGTAAGGACCGCTATCGGTCCACAATAGATAGGGTTGACGTGCACCACTGCTGACCGCTGCCCTATACTGCAGCAGTCCTTCAGCGGTATAGGGACTGACGTACAGTCTGCTAAACACTAATACACAACCTGCTTGGTCCACAAAAGTTCTTATAAGGACTGGTAACTTGGTATAGGGTGCTACGGTACATAGGCTTGAGTGCGGTACAGTCTGCTGTTCTGTAAGGACCGCTATCGGTCCACAATAGATAGGGTTGACGTGCACCACTGCTGACCGCTGCCCTATACTGCAGCAGTCCTTCAGCGGTATAGGGACTGACGTACAGTCTGCTAAACACTAATACACAACCTGCTTGGTCCACAAAAGTTCTTATAAGGACTGGTAACTTGGTATAGGGTGCTACGGTACATAGGCTTGAGTGCGGTACAGTCTGCTGTTCTGTAAGGACCGCTATAGGTCCACAATAGATAGGGTTGACGTGCACCACTGCTGACCGCTCACCTATACTGCAGCAGTCCTTCAGCGGTATAGGGACTAAGAGTTTTGTCACAGGGTCATTTAAAAAATGACATGCAGAGGAAGAGGCAGGCCCTTCCGCAGGGGTGGTAGGGGTAGGGCAGGAGCAACAGGCTTGAGCCAAAGTGGGAAGTTGCAGAAGGTGCGTTCAATTACTTTAAAGGATGCACCAGACTTGGTTGAGTGGCTCGCTCAGCCTTACTCTTCTGCACCCTCCTCATCCTCTCGATCTGCACCCTCTTCTTCACTCTCTGCTATGTGCACCCCCAAAGACACTACCACCAACAACACGACCACCACCACCACCACCACATACCTTCCGCTTGAGTCACTGGAATTATTTTCCGATCCATATCAAGAGGACATTTCTGATGCGCAGCCACTCTTGGTATTGGATCAGGAAGAGGAGGTAGCAACAAGCGCTACTCAGCAGTCTGACGCCAGTACCCAGATCAGCCCAAGGAGGAGGTTGGTCCCCGGTGTTGCTGCCTACTCCGAGATCTCTACTTATAGCGGTGGGGAAGGTGACGTTGATGATGACGTGTCTAGTGATGTCACGTGGGTGCCCACAAGAGAGGAAGAGGAGGGGAGTTCAGAGGGAGATATGGACCAGCAGATAGGGAGGAGAAGCAGCAATGACTTACATTGCACAGCAGGGACAAAGCAGACTGCAAATGTATCAGGAGCGAGTCATCGACCATGTACGGTCACATCTGGCGCTCCCAGGACACCGGCACATGGCTCCGCAGTGTGGGCTTTTTTTAACGTGTCCGCTGCTGACAATAGCGTTGCCATCTGCAATCTTTGCAGTCAACGCGTTAGTCGCGGTAAGCCCAATACTCACCTAGGGACGACCGCCTTAAGAAGGCACATGAGCAGCCATCACCGAGCCCAGTGGGAGCAACGGAACACACAAAGCCACACTGCAGGCTCTCACCGTCCAGCCTCGTCTTCTACTTCTCCTTCTCCTCTCTCCTCACAATTGTCCTCCACTCCACCTTCCATCACGCCAAGCTCACATTTTTCTGCAAAAAGGCAGGCTTCCGTGGGCCTAATGTTTGAGCGTAAAAAAATGATGATGCCGGATAACCCTCTTGCCCAACGGTTGGCGGCTGGCTTGTCAGAACTCATAGCCCGCCAACTACTGCCATATAAACTGGTGGACTCGGAGGCCTTTCGCAAATTTGTGGCCATTGGAACACCACAATGGAAGGTCCCAGGAAGGAAGTATTTCTCAGAGAAGGGCATCCCAGAGCTATATGGCCATGTTCAGCGGCAAGTGAATGTATCTCTGGCACACAGTGTCGGTGCCAAGATACATCTGACCACAGACACGTGGTCTAGCAAACACGGGCAGGGAAGGTATATCAGTTTTACTGCCCACTGGGTGAACCTTCTGACGGCCGTCAAGCATGTAACCCGTGGCACCCGTGTAGATTTGGTTTTACCGCCACGGATTGCATGCAGGCCTGACTCTTCTTCTCCTCCTCCTACTCCATCCTCCTCCCTCTCCTCCTCAGCTGCCTCCTCCTTTTCCGCTGCTAGCGTCTCTTCCACTGCACCGCCCAAGCTCCCCAGAACCTATTCCACATGCCAGGTGAGACGTTGCCATGCCGTGCTGCGTCTGTTGTGCCTGGAAGCAAAGAGCCACACTGGCCCGGCACTCCTTTCAGCTTTGCGTTCACAGGCAGATGAGTGGCTAACACCGCTCAATTTGACAGTTGGTAAAGTGGTGTGTGACAACGGTGCCAATCTGCTTAGCGCATTGAAACAGGGCAAAATCACGCACGTGCCGTGCATGGCACACGTCTTAAACTTGGTCGTGCAGCGATTCCTTGTCAAATACCCTGGGGTCCAGGACATCTTGCGGCAGGCAAGGAAAATCTCGGCCCATTTCAGAAGATCTTACACGGCCATGGCTCGCCTTGCTGACATTCAGCGGCGACACCATCTGCCGGTCAGACGTCTTATTTGCGATTGCCCGACGCGATGGAACTCAACCTTCTATATGCTTGATAGGCTGCTCCAGCAGAAACGTGCAGTTAACGTCTACCTGTATGAACTCTGCGAAAGAAACGGTTCTGGGGAGCTGGGTTTTTTTTCACCGCGCCAGTGGCTGCTCATGCGCGACACATGCAGACTTCTGCGGCCATTTGAGGAGATCACCAAACTGGTCAGTCGCAGCCATGGCGCCATCAGTGACATGGTACCTTATGCCTTCTTTCTGGAGCGTGCATTGCGTCGTGTCATTGATCAGGCTGTGGAGGAGCAGGAGCGGGAAGATGAGGAAGTCGCAATGCTGGATGAATTCCCAGGGGGGGCTACTCTATCTGAGACAAGTCAACAACAGGAGTCTGATGAGGAGTCAGAGGAGGATGGTGCCGGGGCGGATGAGCAGGAGCAAGAAGAGCATGCTTTAAACCTTTCTGGGATCCCTGTTGTGCGAGGATGGGGAGAGGAGAATGAAGAGGACGACATTATCCTGGATGATGAGCAGGAGCCAGGCCACCACACCGCTTCCACTTTAGTGCAAATGGGGGCCTTCATGCTCCAGTGTTTTAATAGGGACCCCCGTATAAAAAGCATGAGGGTCAAGGACCAGTACTGGGTGGCAACGTACTTAGACCCCCGGTACAAACACAAAATGGCGGAAATGTTACCGCCGTCGCAGAGGGCTGTCAGAATGCAGCACTTCCAGGCCTTGCTTCGAGAAATGCTGCATTCTGCTTTTGCGTGCGCTGGCAGAGGAGCAATTCCCACTCCCAGAGAAGGATTTGCGGGTACCAATCCAACAGCGCCTGCAAGAAGAGGCCGGTTTGAAGATGTGTTGGTGACTTCGGATATGAGGTCATTCTTTCAGCCGACCCATCGACAGGTGTCATCCGGATCCAGCATCAGGGAACGCCTAGACCGTCAGGTGTCCGACTACATTGGGTTAACGGCCGATGTGGACGCTCTGAGGAGTGATGAACCCCTAGACTACTGGGTGGGCAGGCTTGACCTCTGGCCAGAGCTTGCCCAATTTGCAATCGAACTGTTGGCTTGCCCCTCATCCAGTGTCCTGTCCGAAAGGACGTTCAGCGCAGCAGGGGGGATTGTGACCGATAAGCGTACTCGCCTAGCTCACCACAGTGTTAACTACCTCACATTTCTAAAAATGAATGAGGCATGGATCTCGGAGGAATTCAACACATGTGACCAGTAGACCATGTATATGTCTATAAACTATTTTTTTAATCAAGCACACAGACCTTCTTAATTCATTTGGCTCACTTCCTTGACCCAAAAAAGCACACCGTACTATATGCCCCTACCCTCCTCTTTGAAGAGGTTGAGCGGTGTCATATTTCTACTGGGGCTGCTTATGATATCCCTGTGCTGTGCTGACTTCCTCCTGGGGGTTCTTATTATGAAGGGATCACACTATCCCTGTGCTGTGCTGACTTCCTCCTGGGGGTTCTTATTATGAGGGGATCACACCATCCCTGTGCTGTGCTGACTTCCTCCTGGGGCTGCTTACGGTGCTGCTGTCAGTGCTGTATGTCACGGTGCTGCTGTCAGCGCTGTATGTCACGGTGCTGCTGTCAGCGCTGTATGTCACGGTGCTGCTGTCAGCGCTGTATGTCACGGTGCTGCTGTCAGCGCTGTATGTCACGGTGCTGCTGTCAGCGCTGTATGTCACGGTGCTGCTGTCAGCGCTGTATGTCACGGTGCTGCTGTCAGCGCTGTATGTCACGGTGCTGCTGTCAGCGCTGTATGTCACGGTGCTGCTGTCAGCGCTGTATGTCACGGTGCTGCTGTCAGCGCTGTATGTCACGGTGCTGCTGTCAGCGCTGTATGTCACGGTGCTGCTGTCAGCGCTGTATGTCACGGTGCTGCTGTCAGCGCTGTATGTCACGGTGCTGCTGTCAGTGCTCTGTATTACGGTGCTGCTGTCAGATGCCTCTATCACGGTGCATGTGTCATTCCGGTATGTCACGCTGCTGGTGATCATCTCCTGCACCCTCTTCTTTGCCTACCCTGGTCCCTGACCTTCCCTCTCCTCCATTGCCTTCATTAGCTCCATAGTCCTGAATTGTTAGAACAATTTCCCAAATAAAATAAAAATGCTTGTAGTTATCGATCCCAAATTCACCTCATACATGTATTATGTCATTGTCCAGATGGTGGGACTACGTTTTACCCCCTAATAATTACCACGTGGCCGCAAATTCGACATGAAGGTTTGCAAAGTTCGCCTCCCATTGAAGTCAATGGGGCCCGCGGCGAACGGTCGGTTTCGCGAACGTTTGGGTCCGTTCGCATTTCGCGTTCGCGAAACGTCCCGTCGGAAGTTCGTCCATCACTACTCATTGGAGTTTAAGGTTTAGATTTGCACCCTGCATCTAATAGTAGCCCTATGAAAATGTAATCAATAAAATGTTTTAAAGGTACACATATGCGAATATAATCTGAATTGTTGGTTTTTAGCTGAATATTATATGCAGTCATGCAAAAGATTGAGTACACTCAAGTAAACTGTTGGCTCAACATATTCAGACAGGCAAACACTAGATCTTCCTTCAAAAAGTGCCTACAGATAAAAGCAATATATATGAACTGATGATATATAAAATTAACATATTGGGGGAAATTTACAAAAACTGCAGTGTGCATTATCTGGCACAGCTCTGAATAGAAACCAATTAGTTTTGAGGCTTTATTGTCAACGCTTAATTGAATATGCTGGAGTTAGAAGCTGATTGGCTACAATGCACAGTTGCACCAGATTCGGAGTGCTCCAGTTTTAATAAATCTCCCCAGATTTATCAAGCAGATGTATACCTTCGAAAACTAAGTACCTACCTACCACTTCAGATCTATGAAACTGGAATCAGGTATTCCAGATTACTGTAGGTGCCAATGATTAGAATCTCCTTAGGGAATATGCAGGTAAAACCAGCCCTATTTAAATTGAAGGTATCTACGGTCTGGTCTTCTCTTTTCCATTAAGTGTCAATGTGCAATATCATCATGTCAAGATCAAAAGAGCTACCTAAAGTCTTCCAAAGGAAGGTTCTGGATATCCACGAGTCTAGGAAGAAATTTAAAAAGATCACCAAAAACTCCATAATACATTACCACATAGTTAAAATTTGTACTCTTCAATATGAGGAAGAAACCACAGGTTCTGGGGTTAAAAACGGCACCCTCGCCTCTAATTATCCATGTGAGGCTCAAGCCGGATTGTAGTGACTAGGGATGAGCCCAATGTTCGAGTCAAAAGTAAGTTTGTCTTAAACATTGGGTATTCACCTGTTCACTGAATAGCGAACAACTTGGGGTGTTTGCGGCAAATTCGAAAGCCGCATACCACCCTTTAAAAGTCTATGGGAGAAATCAAAAGTCCTAATTTTAAAGGCTTATATGCATGGTATTGTCATAAAAAGTGTTTGTGGACCTGGGTCCTGCCCCAGGGGACATGTATCAATGCAAAAAAAAGTTTCAAAAACTGAAGTTTTTTCAGGAGCAGTGATTTTAATAATACTTAAAGCGAAACAATAAAAGTGAAATATTCCTTTAAATTTCATACCTGGGGGGTGTCTATAGTATGCCTGTAAAGTGGGGTATTTTTTTAAAACAGTCCCTGCACAAAATTTTTAGAGGAAAAAAAGTCATTTAAAACTAATAGTGGCTATAATGAATTGTCGGGTCCCGGCAATACAGATAAAAGTCATTGAAAAAAACGGATCCCCCTAGTCCATTACCAGGCCATTTGGGTCTGGTATAAAAATTAAGGGGAACTCAGAAACAAAATTAAAAAAAATTCCATGGGGGTCCCCCCAAATTCCATACCAGGCCCTTCATGTCTGGTATGGATTTTAAGGGAAATCCTGCACCAAAATGTAAAAAATAAATGGCGTGGGGGTACCCCCAAAAAATCCATACCAGACCCTTATCCAAGCACGCAACCTGGCAGGCTGCAGGAAAAGAGGGAGGGGACAAGAGGGTGCCCCCCCTCCTGAACCATACCTTGTCCTCATGTTGATGGGGACAAGTGCCTCATCCCTACAACCCTTGCCCGGTGGTTGTAGGGGTCTGCAGGGGGGGGGCTTATCAGAATCTGAAAGCCCCCTTTAACAAGCGGACCCCAGATCCCAGCCCCCCCCATTTGAAATGGTAACAGGTACATAGTTCCCGTACCATTGCACAAAAAAAGTGTCAAAATGTTTAAAAAAAAACAAGACACACCTTGGGACAAGTCCTTTATTAAAAAAATTAAATTATCCCACAAAGTCCATTCATCTTCTTCTCTGGCTTCGCCGACGGCCCGAAAATTAAAATAAAGATCCACCTCCATGGAGGACACCCGCTGTATGATGCTTCAAGGCCAATAACAGTTATTTTATAAGTGAAGGCGGTGCCACGCGGTGATGATACCCGGGTGACCCTGTCCCCCTTTGATGCACGATGAGGACTTCCCAATGGCTTCTTCATGTTGTCAGAGGGGGACGGGGCCATCCGTTTACGTACAGCCATACACTGTATGCAATACTTAAATGTACAGAGTTCCTCTGTAAAACCTACTGCACACTTTTTTTTAAGTATCCTCCATTTAGGAGGGACACCTCACTCACAGTGACAGAATGGGGTCCTGCTGAGCACTAGCATGGACCTCTCGCATGCTTATAATTAACTCCCTCTTTGGCCCGTGCCATGAAGTCAGGTACATGAGGTCTCTGCACTGTGAGTACAGTCCGGGTTACTTTGGGGGAATCGACCACTAGGAAAGGATAAGAGCACTAACCCCCTTGCTACCAGAGGACCTGTCGCCTACTCCAGGTAACACACCTAATGACCAGCTGCTATACACGTCTCATCAGTTCTTGGTTACCCGAAGCAACTGCTCTCCAACTCCAACTTTCCTGCAGAGTTAACCCTTTGTAGTGGCCTTGTTTATACTCCCTGTGTGTTTTACAGACCCTTTTTTTTCCAATACATCAGGGTTTACTTCCTCTTTAAGATATTTATTTATAAAACATTTTGAAAACCATTTATAATTTTCCTTCCATTTCACAATTATGTGCCACTTTGAGTTGGTTTATTACATAAAATCCCAATAAAATACATTTATGTTTTTGGTTGTAACATGAAAAATGGGAAAAAATTTCAAGGGGTATGAATACTTTGTCAAGGCACTGTACATAGAAAAACATAAAATAAAGAAAGTAGATTTATAATGTAATCATGTATATGTATTATCTTATGCATATCTAGATATCATTTGTCATTATTATGATTATGTTTTACATTAATGTAGTGTTGATAAAGGGGGAGTGGTGTTGCCACTGAAATGCAGTGGTTGTTGTTATACAAAATATTTACTAGCAGATAAAATGATCTTAGGATCTGTTATCCATTTTTGGTCTCGCACACTTTGCTAAATTTTGTTGTTATGAAGCAGCCATCTTCTTTCAAGCTGTTGCTGGATCGGCGGGGGGGGGGGGGGGGGGGGGTCAACTCTCATAGCTAGGGTTAGAAAGCACTTAGAAATATAGGGGAAAGTACTACATGTATTTTGAACCATAGGGGACAGATCTGTAATAATCTGTAGTGAAGAATAACAATAGATCTTTAGGTCTGCATCATATAAAACCATGCTTTATGATAATAATTATTATGATAATGATTGCTGTTGAAAGTTTAAGATGAACCGGAATTTATGCTTTCAATTCAGTATTACTGACAATTTCAACACAGGCCAGCATGACTCGATTTTGGGGCACTCCCGGTAACAGAGGTATTTCAGAACACAGTCCAGCAAGACGGTTGAAGCAAGGATGTCCCCACAGTAACTTTTCTCTTCAGGGGTGGAGCAATCGTTAGTAAATCAACACAACTTCCACAACCCAAATTGGTAAACATTGGTGTACTTCTCAGTGTATCCGGGTGACAACTTTTCAAACTCAACATGAAGAGGAATTTTAAGAAAGCTCCGAAAGGCAACGTCCACCCACCGTACTCTCTTTTCCTGAATCTCCTCTTCCAACTGAGTAGGTATATATGGATACAAATAACCATATTCTTCAGGAACTTTCTTAAGAACAATGTGCTGTCACTTGTACAACTTAAGCCCCGTACACACGAGCGGACTTTTCGACATCCAAACTCCGACGGACTGAGTCCGTCAGACTATTCGATCGTGTGTGGGCTGCAACGGACTTTTGATTCGCCAAAGTCTGACGGACTTTAGAAATGAAGCATGCTTCAAATTTTCCAGACGGAACTCCGCCGGACCCGGTCCCCTTCGAAAAATCCGCTCGTGTGTATGCTATTCCGACGGACTAAAACTGACGCTAGGGCAGCTATTGGCTACTGGCTATGAACTTCCTTATTCGAATCCAGTCGTACGTCATCACGTTCGACTCCGTCGGAGTTTGGTGTGATGGTGTGTGTCCAAGTCCGTTCGGTCGAAAAGTCCGCCAGAACTCCGCCAGAACTCCGTCGGAACTCCGGCGGAACTCCTTTGGAGGTCTGTCGGACATAAGTCCTCTCGTGTGTACGCGGCATTAGGCAGCATTTTAGGGTCTCCACATTCAGGTAGAACCCGAGTATTTGAGGCACGTTGGACCAGATGCCAAGCAACAGTGTCAGATCTGCACACTACTTTCACCAAATTCAGGCTTACCAGACTCCTTTGAGTAGGGGTTCCCCACAGCATCTGCAGCTGATCCAAGGCTGCAGATTCATGGCCAGGCCCGAACATTTTCCGCAGATCAGCTTCATAGCCTTCTGCAGTGTATAACGCAAGGCTATCTCTCATTGTATATCCTACCCTGGTGTCTGTCAGGGTGCCCTTTGATCTTCTCAGACTGGGCGGCAACTCTCATAGCTAGGTTTAGAAAGCACCTAGAGATATAGGGGAAAGTACTACATGTATTTTGTACCATGGGGGGCAGATCTGTATTAATCTGTAGTAAAGAATAACAGTAGATTTTTAGGTCTGCATCATATCAAACCGTGCTTGACGATAATAATGATTATGATAATGATTACTGTTGAAAGTTTAATGTCGCGTAAACATGGCCGTAATTTCCAATGGAAACAGTCTGATGGGAGCTTTTCATTGGATTTTCTGACCGTATGTATGCCCATTGGTCTTTCTTCTATTGGCATTTCTGACGATCTTTAGATTGAGGGCCTGTTATTAATTTTTCCGATGGAAAACCTTTCTATACTATTTTTCGATCGTGTGTATGCAATTCCAACGCGCAAAATTCCGACGCATTCTCAGAAACAATTCGACGTATTAAACTTCCCTTTAATAGTGCCATCGAACGCATTGTATGTCGCAGTGTTATTGACTGTCGAAATTTAGTGTGACTGTGTGTAGGCAAGACAGTTTGAGTGAAATTCCGTCGGAATTCTGACAGGAAAACCATCAGAGCTTTTTCCAAATAGAATTCCGATCGTGTGTATGCGGCATCAGATGAACTGGAATTTATTCTTTCAATTCAGTAATGATCCAAAGCACATTAGTAAATCCAACAAGGTATGACAGAAAAATAAAGAAATGGAGGGTTATGGGCTGGCCTATTCAAAACTCTGTTCAGAATCCCATTGAAAAGTATGTGATTTGATAATGGACAATTCATGCACGGCAACTCCCAAACATTTTTGCAACTGAAGAAATTTGCACTGAGGGAATACCACTTAAAAAGTATATATTGAGTTTTCTATTTTATTATATTAATGAGGATTGCATATAAACTTAATTTGATACATTCAGCTATTTTTCTGCCTATGGATTCTCACGCAATTTAATTTGCAAAATTATTTGTTTGGGGTATATGAGTGTATGTGTGTGTGTGTATATGGCAATGGGGAAATTTAGATGACTATACAACTTTACATTTATCAACAGCGTTCATGATGCAACAGCTTCTGCTTTACCAGTCATTTGATATGTTGTTGCCAAAAAGACATAAATCAGTTGTAGCAATTTGCGCAGCCACTCCACATGCTTGAAACTGAAGAATGCAGATATGGACTACTACCTAAGACACCATACATGCCCAGGTCTAAAGAATGGTAATATTCTTTATTACAGCCTAAAGCCCCGTACACACAATCGGACTTTCCAACTGAAAATTTTGGATGTCAGGCTGTTGGCAGAAAACCCGACCATGTGTATGCTCCATCGGACAATTGTTGTTGGACTTTCTGACAACAAATGTTGGCTAGCATGTTTTCAAATTTTACACCAACAAATGTGTTGTCAGAGCTTCTGATCATGTGTACACAAGTCCGTTGGACAAAAGTCCAAAGTACAATCAATCACGCATGCTCGGAAGCAGAAGTGGTTGGTCTTGTAAACTAGCATTTGTAATGGAGAATTAACATTTGTGATGTGGCAAATTATGAAATCTCCAAATGCAGTGCAAATTCTCTTATTCTTTAATGGGATAATAATGAGGCTGCTTTGCTGGTGATACTGAGGGAGTTATTGCAAACAAATTTTCAAAGGCTTTTCTTCTAGTGATATCAAGAATAATATTATTATTTATTTTATTTTTTTGTGCAAGTTACCACAACAGCATTATCCCCTAGTTTTTTTTTTATCAACAACGGTTTTTATTGAAATAAGGCAAATATAATTAGAACAAAGCTTACAGTATGTGAACACACATCAAAGGAGTCTACAGCAAGTTACATGAATAGTGTATCCTATGATACGATCAACATATATCAGCAACTAACACACTTATCGTTATAATCCACTTATCGGTTAATACAATATATGACAACCCATCGACAGAGTCATTCAACTGGTAGTGGTAAGTCCAAACAACTTCTACATGCAGGTGTCTGAGTCAGTCAGCCATCGGTCCCACACTTTATTATATTTGATCGGGCACCCTCTATTGGTGTAGATCCACTTTTTATATGGCAGGGTCAAATTAATGTCTGCCTTCCACTCTGCAAATGTGGGGGGGGGGGTGTAGATCTCATCCATTTTCTGGCAATAAGCTTTCTCGCAGCGAACAGAGTTTCCTGCAGGGATGTTTTAGTGTGCCTGTCGGGTACCTCTGGGTATATGCCCAGTAGGCATTGTTTGGGGTCCAAGCCAACAGGTGCGCCCATGTTATCATGGCGAAAATTCACTACTTGTACCCACAACCCTTGTAGACAGGGGCATGACCATATAAGATGGAAGAAGGCTCCCGTGGCCGCCCTACACATTGGACAGTTAGGTGGAAATTCTGTTTTATATCTTGCTACTCTAAGAGGGGTAAGGTAAGCCCTATGCAATATATAGATGATAGCCAATCAGATAGTGTGGGGGAAACTTCTCTGCATGTCTCAAGTACCTCCTCCCATTCTCCATCTTCCATCTGACCTAAGTCTCTTTCCCACCGTATCTTCGAGGCGTATGCGATCTTGCTAGAGATTGGGGTGGATAGCATATCATAGTAAGCTGAAATAAGGCCCTTGGGGTCGGCGCTTCTAGCCACGGATATAATAGGGTTAGGGGTGGGTTGTGGGTAAGCTTCTCGGGGGAATTGTGCATGAGCCGTGTGTCTAACCTGTAGGTATTGAAAGTGCATATGGTTTTGTATTGCGAACTCCTCCTGCAATTGGTTAAAGGGTTTGGGGGTACCTCTAGAAAGTAGGTGTTGTAAATAGTACACACCTCGCTTGCTCCACATCTTGTCCCTGAATATTTTATCCCCTAGTTTTTAAGATCAAATTTACAACTATATTGGTGTCCCTTGTCAATTTTACATTGTATTTTTTAAAATGTAACTGCCTACTTCTAAACTGTCGTTTGAAGTAAACCATATAGCCAAGTATTATTCTACACAATTTTCTTATTGAGCATTAAAAAAAAAAAAATTTGACATGCTATCTGCCAATAGAACTTAACCAAAAAGTGCATTCTATGCATCCAAAAATATAGATAATATACCAAATCAAATCATTATTCAACCAAAAATGTAATGTCAAAGCAATAACGCCGTTCAGAAACGAACTGAAAAGCACAAAATGAAAAGCGCGAACTGAAAAGCGCCAAATGAAAAACGCAAGAAGAAAAGGGCAAATCAACACTCACCAAACTTCCACGAACATGAAATTAGCAGAAGGAGCCCAAAGGGTGGTGCTTAAGAGCTGAAAGACCATGTAGTACATCTAGTACATCACTACGTTCGTAATTGTTGGCCAACATTTGTGTGACCGTGTGTATGCAAGACAAGTTTGAGTCAACATCCTTCGGAAAAAATTCCACGGTTTTGTTGGCCAACAATCCGATCGTGTGTACGGGGCATAAAAGTGTTATGGAATCTGCTTTTCATCTTCGTTGTCTTAAAGCGGTAGTAAACCCGCTGAATTTTTTTTTGTCATACCTGCAAGGGAAAAGGCATAATGAGCTAGTATGCACCGTATACTAGCTCATTATGAAATGCTTACCTTAGAACGAGGCCCCGACATCTCACCCGATACACTCCGATGGAGCTGACATGTTCCCTCCCTTTCGGATATCGCGGCTCCGGCGCTATGAGTGGCCAGAGCGGCGATATCGTCACTCTCGTGCATGCCCGTGGGGGATTTCTTTCCAGCAGGGTCCGGCGTCTGCCGGGCTTCCAGCCGATAAACCCCTATGCGCATGTGCTGCTGCAATCAGCGGCTTATTGCTAGGGAAATATCTCCTAAACCATACAGGTTTACGAGATATTTTTTTTACCTACAGGTAAAGCCTTATAGTGAAAAAATAGAATATACAAACGCTTTAAGCTCTACAACCTATTTTAGCTATACTTGTTACATAATTACATAGGTGGTAAGTTTGAATAAAGACACCAGTCCATTCAGTTCACCTATTTTTTTTACAGTGCGATAGGAACTAATCAGCCCCCAAAGGATGGTGCACCATACTAGGTACAAAATGTGCATATTTGTTACTACTAGAGTTAATAGAGTATTAGATTATTTAATGCCATAGGACAAGCCAGAGAATCCCCACCCCAGAGTTTCCTACACTTTCAATACCATTGCTGTGATGGAATCCCCCAATTTCTCCACCTTTAAGATGGGGACTACAGTTCAAGGGGCTAAGGAATGTATAGTGGTTGTAATAATTCCTTACATATACTCACTGAAGTGACAAGCCTCAGTTGATACACAGAGATAAATACAATCCTCCTATATAAGTTGTTCCTGTTTATCTGCTGCCCTCTCTCTTCTGTGGCCTTCTTAAACACACCGACTAAAGACTATTTCTCAACTGCAGTAGGCTGGGGGTGGGGATCTGATATTACACACTGCACAGCATAAAGTTGTGAGCTAAATGTAATCCGAGACCTGAGTGGAGGGAAGAGATACCTCCCTTCTAGGGGCAGACTGACCATTTGGGCACTCGGGGACTGTAGGTCCAGCCAGTAGGGGGCCCCATCACAGTGTTGCCAACTATCACTAAAGTCAAGGACAGTTTGTAAAAATGTATGATTTTTACACCTGTCCCTGAATGAGTGTTACGAACACACTGTCTGTAAAAATGCTATCCCTACAGTTGCTCTGCCTCTCTACTGCCTCCACAGCTAATGAGAGTGGCATTGTAACCCACCCCCTTCCTCAGCCCAGTACATTTGACTTTTAGAGGAGGAGAAGGGAGAGGATTGGACACAACACCTGCAGTGCTGGGATGGACCTAATGCCACTAAAATTGTAAGTTGGTTGCATGTAGTCAGTAGCAGGGCTTGTTAGGAGCATGAGACATGTCTCCCTACCTGCAACCACTGCTTTCTGTATGAATGCTTGGAGCAGATGTCTTGCCTGACAACCACTGATGCTTAGGCCAGGAAGAGAGAGTGGCTGAGCGATGGCTGCAGACAGAAGGTGTGTGTGTTTCATGCTCTGAACGTGAATAGGGTGATGCCATCCCCTGACTCATTGCTTGTCATTCGGCAGCTGTGCTGCTCCTGTGTCTGAAAATGGGAATTTCATTTCCTTGACATTGTGCTGTAAGGAATGCATAGTGAGTGGCAATGCAAGCCTCAGAATTCCCTGGAATTGTAATGCCACACAGTGTGTCTTCTGGTCTTCTGGGTGAAGGGTCTGTCTAGGCGGTCGGGGAAAAAGACCTGCAGTGAACCTTGTTATGGTTGTCGGTGTTGGTATGTGGATTAAGTCGGCTAGTCATACTACCTTGGCTGAGTCCAGAGGGAGGGGTGACTTGTGGATGTACAGACATATATAATTCATCTTCACTGTGATGTTCAGTGCTAGCAGTAGCACTAATATATTGGTGGGGTCACCGTTGCACCCTATTCAGTGTGATTACTTATAGTTTTATTAAAGTGCATCACTATACAACGTAAGCTTTGGTTAGCAATACAGATTGCCTTATGGTTCTTTTTATGAATCTATCAGCAATATTTTGTCTTTTGTGCAAGAACTATTGCCACCCCTTTCCTTCAGTGTCTGCTCTTTGTACAGTACATCTGCCATTCAAGAGAACTGGACAGAAACATTATTTATTCATGTACCATACACATATGAACAACAACCGTGCCAAGAGCTCCTAGCACAGAACATAGTGCATCATTCAAAACAATCTTAGAAAGTCTGCTGACATCATACCTCTCTTTCTGTCTCTATTTCTCTTCAATCTTTCCCCTTCTCTCCCCCTCTCTCCCTCCTTTGTCCTGACCTTATTTAAAAAAAAATGTTGCCCCACTCTGATCTTGCTGTGTTTTCTGACTATCTGTTTATTCCCCACTCTGATTTTAACACTCATTTCTGTTTATCCCCTAGTTGTAACCTTTAGCTGATACAAATTTTCATCTAAACCAGTTTATAACTGAAATTTTGTCACTGACAATAAAGTATCTTCCACAGCAGAAATCTTCAGGAGCGCTAATTCCATCCAACTGGTGGTTCCAAGCATCTTCAACAATTTTAGCTTTCTCTAAATAGATCCTGAAAACAAATTTGGGATCCTTACAGCTCATCTGAGCATTTTATCTGCTCATGTTTACTTTATTATGGCACAGCTTAAAATAATCCAGCAAATTTTGTTTTGAAGCTAGATTATGATGATTTGAAACAATGTTTTACTTGGAAATTACACCTACCTAAATCTAAAGAAAACTATTACTTTCAATGCAGAGTGAAGGAACGTTCCTTAATAAGGTATATTACTTTTATGATTTTGCTACATCTTGCCCCCCCCCCTTTTTTTTTCTACTTTTTTCACATTACTGTTTATTTTTTGATGTTTTCTTCTTTTAAGTTGCAGATTCCCAACTTCGAAAAATTGTTGAAAAACCAGGTGGCATTTTATGACATGGGGAGAAACTAAAACTCAATTATTTTGCTTCATTTAAGATTTTCCCACCTCCCTTTTATAGTCTATAAAAAAATATAATTTACAGATAACATTTGTCTTATTTAACCATTTTGACACTTTCTTTGTGAAATGGTAGGGGTACTTTTGTACCCCCTTACCATTTCAAACAGGGGGGGGGGGCGGGATCTGGGGGTCCCCTTGTTAAAGGGGGCTTCCAGATTCTGATAAGCCCCCCGCCCGCAGACCCTCACAACCAACGGCCAGGGTTGTGAGGATGAGGCCCTTGTCCTCATCAACATGGGGACAAGGTGCTTTGAGGGGTCACAGACCCCCAAAGCATCCTCCCAATGTTGAGGGTATGTGGCCTGGTACGGTTCAGGAGGGAGGGGGGGCGCTCTCTCGTCCCCCCCTCTTTTCCTGCGGCCTGCCAGGTTGCGTGCTCGGATAAAGGGTCTGATATGGATTTTTAGGGGGACCCCCACGTCAATTTTTTTTAAAATTTGATGCGGGGTTCCCCTTAATATCCATATCAGACCTGAAGGGTCTGGTTATTGATATTTAGGGGGACCCCACGTCAATTTTTTTTTTTATTTGACACGGGGTTCCCCTTAATATCCATGTCAGACCTGAAGGGCCTGGTAATTGAATTTAGGGGAACCCCCACGCTTTTTTTTTTTTTTATCAATGAATGAATGAAATGTTGGCTAATGCAGAGAACACTCATTGAGTGTTCTCTGTATTACGGGACCCAACAATAGCCGCAAGTGATTTTAAAAGACTTTTTTTCCTGCACAAATGACACTTTGTGCAGGGACAGTTCTAAGCACCAGAAACATGCGCCCCTTCACAGGCATACTATAGATACCCCCCAGCTACGAAATTTAAAGGAATATTACACTTTTATTGTTTCACTTTAATCATTATTAAAATCACTGCTCCTGAAAAAAACGGCCGTTTTTAAAACTTTTTTTTGCATTGATCTATGTCCCCTGGGGCAGGACCCTTTAAAATTAGCACTTTAGATTTCTCCCATAGACATGTATAGGGTGTTCCGGCTTTTCGAATTTGCTGCGAACAGCCCAAATTGTTCACTGTTCGCTGAACAGGCGAACAGGCAATGTTCGAGTAGAACATGAGTTCGACTCGAACTCGAAGCTCATCCCTAGTCCTCTCCTTATTACTGCACTCACCAACCAACTGCCTCCTAGACCAGTATCAACCTTTCTTGATGACTTCTCTGCCTGGCTACCCTACTTTCTTTCTTCTGAAATCCCCACAATCATTCCGGGTGACTTCAACATCCCTATTAATACTAACACTCCTGCCACTTCCAAACTTCTCAGCCTAACCTCCTCCTTTGACCTGAAGCAGTGGATACACACTTCTATTCACTCTGAAGGCAATGCCCTTGACCTCGTTTTCTCTTACCTTTGCACTACATGTAACCTCTCTAACTATCCATCCTCTATCTCTGATCACTACCTTATTAGTTTCACTCTCTCCCTCTCCTCCACCTCCTCTCCCTCCAACCGACGAAAAGTTATCCGCAGAAACCTACGTTATCTCAACTCCTCTACTCTGGTACTTACGACTATTATCCTGCACCTAGCCACTTCTGTCTACAATGCTTCACTTCTAGTCTCATTGGACTCACTGGCCCCCCTCACTACACACAGAATCAGGCCCCAACCCCTTCAACCTTGGCAAACAGATGATACTAGAAGTCTTAAAAAACATAGTCATGCTCATGAGCGCCTGTGGCGAAAGACTAATGCCGTGTACACACGGTCAGATTTTCCGGCAGAAAAAGTCAGACAAAATCATTTTATCGGATATTGTGATCATGTGTGGGCTTCACCTTGGCAAACAGATGATACTAGAAATCTTTTTTTTTCGAAAATTCTGACGGACCTAGAAATAGAACATGTTTTAAATCTTTCAGACAGAATCAATTCCTATCTGGAATACCGTTCATCTGTATGCTGTTCCGACGGACCAAAAACTGTAAAAAAGGGCAGCTATTGGCTACTGGCTATTGAACTTACTTTTTACTGGCTATTGAACTTAATTTTTCTAATCCCATCGTAGGTGTTGTACGTCACCTCATTCTAAACGATTGGACTTTGGTGTGATCATGTGTAGGCAAGTCCTTTTCAGGGAAACTCAGTTGAAAAACTGTCAGAGTTTATTCTGATGGAAAAAACGGTTGTGTGTATGCAGCATAAGTCTCAGAAAGATTTCAACCAATATAAATCTGCCCTCCAAATATACAATTCTCCTAGCTGCCTTTTTTTGAAGGGCAGATTTCAGGTTGTGGATTTTAAAATGTTGAAAATAAGAGTTAATATTACACAAACATAGTAAATTTTAATTTAATTGAGTTTATATATTATTCTTATTCTTCAACTTTTGCTGCTCTGGTAATTCTTTTTATTGACCAACGCTGTTCGCAAACGTGGACTCCTGAAAGGAGGGCCGCCCAAGCCACAGACTGTGCCTCTGTTATCAGATCTTTTATACATGTGGTCCTGAGAACTTAAATAGTAGATGAAATCTAATTTTCTGTTTGGTTTACTAAACTTTGTATACTTACAAGATTTTTTTTGTAATAAGCTATGCATTTTGCATTATAGAGTATACAGTATTGATAACCATTTATCTGCATTTGTACTTTTGTAAAATGTGCTACTCTTCACTAATATTTTTTTTACAGGTACCCCAGTAAGTTAAATGGCATGAACACTTTAACTGGCTTCTTGGGATATACTCTTTATACATTTGAAATACTATTTAATGTATTATGGTATGCATTTTTTATTGTATAATATACAGTATTGATAACTATGTATCTGCTTATCTGTCTTTGGTTGAAAGCTAAGGTATCCCTCATATATGTGTTTTGGATTCTGTTGTTAAACACATTTTTTTCCTTACAAGAAGAATCCATTTCTTATTGTTTAATGCAGCTATCAAACAGAAAAATTAAGGCATTTTTTATATTTTCCAGAAGAGAAATTCTTATTTCTTCCTTTTTTCTTTTCTGTTTGACTGCTCTTCCCCCCAGGGAAGGACAGAGTAGCAATTATTCTTATCCTACCTTTTCTTTCTCCAATCTCTTTATGTGATTTCTGCTGGGGTCTTTCTCATATTGCTTTCCATATATACCCTTTTCTTTCATGCTATCTACAAGGAGAATTGAGCAGCATTTGAATCAGCTAGTAAGCAGCAGTATAGCTTCCATTCAACTTTAACAGTGAATATGTAAGAGAATGGGACATTACCAACACTTTACAGACCAAAACATATTATTTCCTGTAGTGTACTGACAAAAAGCACTATTTATTTTTCAAGCCTGATTCATATTTTTTCCTCACCTTACAAAAATAGTCAACAGCTATGCGCTGGATACTTGGATGTATTAAGTGGTTGAAGTATTTAAGAAATACAGCAAAAAAAAGCTTGATTGTGTATACAAATGCAATTGCTTAATAAATGAGCACTAGAATCCTAAATCACTACATACACAAATATTAGTAAACATATTTCTTCCTTCATTCCTTCCCTCTTTATTTCAAATACAATAAACAAATGCAAGAACAGTGCAAAAAAACAAAAAACATAAAAATGCATATTATATTACTCCTATTGCTTGCACTCTCACAATTATAGCTAAATTATAAGTTAGGCAAGTGCTAGTTAGGCCTATTATCCCCAATTAATCTGTCATTCTGACCAAGTGTACAATGCTGTAGTCCCTGCTAGCTCTTAATTTTTTGTACTAAAATCCTTGCCAGTTCTCTTTGCCTATAGTAGATTTGGGCCTAGCCTTGCTCGATAAAATTGTCCCTCTGTATAACCTGTGGTCTTGTGTAATATACTACCTGCTTGTGTCTTTTGTCTCTAGTATATTTAGGTCTATTATTCCTGATTAAATATGTTCTGCTTCTGGCCAATTTTTGCACTGCTGTGCTGTCACTATTGCTGAGGTTGTCCTTGAATATTGTTTGTGAAAAAGGCATTACCCAAGCATGTTATTTAAGGGATTTGTGTATGCTCAAACTACCATCTCCCTGCTATATAATATTATATATATATATATATATATATATATATATATATATATATATATATATATATAAGAGGGCCAGTATGGTGGCCCGTAATTATGGGAGGAGCCCGGAGGGTATATAACCAGACCTCCCACACCGTTCAGTGTCGATTCCAGTGCGCGGTAATACGTCACCAGGCCGACCGTTTGCTTCTTACTTCGTCTTAGTAAGCGCGTACATACACCATCGCTATCCCGTCTCCACTCGCAAAACCTTGCCGATCGTTACGCCTCGTCGTCACAGGTAGGACTATTCTCGTTATTCCTTACTCAAGTTGATATCAGTTCGCTAGCTTGTTTTCTTGGCTAAAGTTGTCTTAGGCTAGTATCTCTTTACGCTATCTTTCACGTACATTTTTCTTCTACCTGCCGTATTTCACCCGTACGTTCTCATTCTGTACTTGTTCACAGCTTCGTTAAAATCGTACGTTCTCATTCTGTACTCATTCACAGCTTTCGTAAAAATCGCACGTTTATTCTGTACTCGTTCACAGCTTTCGTTAAAATCGTACGTTCTCATTCTGTACTCGTTACCATGTTTTCTTTCGAAATCGCTCGGCCTGTAAATAAACCGAAACCAGTGCTACCCTTACACGGTTTCAAACATGCACCCCGCCTCAAGTTGGCCATCTACCCGCTCGTTCAGATCACAGACGCACTCCAGGCGGTCGTCAGGGGGGGAAATATAAATATATATATACACAATACCGCACCGGGTCTTATCACGTCATCGACAAACGGGCCAAATCTGTCACCAACCGTTCTTTCAGGGCTCACATCCAGCCCGGTTCTAATAGTCACGGCACAAGCTCTACGATGCTTTTCACCTTTCTCGAACCTAATTGCACGTTCATTCACAACTTCTACACCAAACCGCTCGTAGTTACGCACGGTCAACCCCACATAAATCATTTTCTTACCTTCTATCCTTCTAAACTTAACTGTCTTGCAACCACGGCAAGTCTTTCTGCATTTGGCTCACAAAACAGCCGAACGTCTCTAGTAGCAACACGGCTACTCATACGTTTTCTCTATCCCTGTTCCTCTTTTTAGGTCAGTAAATTTGCCACTTGGTCCATCCTGCAACAGGCTCAGACCACCCATTCCAGGTAAAAAAAAAAAAAAAAAAAAAAAAAAAGAAGGGGGGAGGGGGGTAGAATACAAGGTAACCTGGTTAGAGTTTTGCATTTCTTCACCAGGGGGTCGCCTATGGCCCCGAAACAGCTTGTAAACCCACCTTATTACTACTCCTGTATCACCCCGCTGTAGGTTTCACACAAATTCAGCCCTTGACCCAACAGAGTCACCAGCACCAGGGCTTCAAGGCAGGTGCATCGTTAGAAGGTATGAAAAAAAAAAAAAAAAAAAAAGGAAAAAAAAAAAGTTCCTTTCTCTTACACACTTTCACAACATATTTTACCTCACACGCATAATTTTAAATTTTTGGGTCCGAGGCGTTAGCAACTGTCACATACTTCTACGCATTTCACTCTGTTTTCGGAGCACAAGCCTCCACTACGCAGACAAGGTCGCCTAAACCCCCATTCTTGCTGGCAGTGCAAGCAGTTAGCCGACCGAACACACGTCAATTTCTACAGACCGCAACATTCCTACTTAGCACACCAGACTTCCGTTACCTTCCCCGGTTCGCCCCGGGGATTCTGGTGCACTAGTCTGTGCCGAGCACAGTCGGACACCCGAGCTATCGGTTACCTAGCCAGTCACCTCCTGGCTCACCTCGGTGTCACGCATTCTTATGAGTTATAAATAAATTGTTTCACTCAAACAGCGCTCAAGCGCAAACCAACTGTCGCTATGGCTGTCACTCCCCCTGATTTTCCTACTTTATGCTTTCCTCGAAGTACCTTTCTGTCCCCTCCTGTATCCCCAACCTTTTCTTAAAACATATGCATTTCCCCTCTCGTTTAGCGGACACCATGTCGTTGGCCGGCAGCGACATCTCTTCCCCCGACCCGTCATCACCTGGGGCGGGTTCAACCAACGGTGACGGACAGCTCTACAGAGCCTGGACCATCCCGAAACTCACGGCAGAACTACGACGCAGGGATATCCCCTTCCCGGCTACAGCAAGAAAAGCCGAACTCTTCAAATTGCTATTCCCACCATCTACGCCAGCCCCATCAGATTCCCAGGCGTCCCTACACTCCATTGCATCAGCAGTTGCTCAGCTGCACTCCTTAGTGGCTTCACTGTCTTCAACAGTCTCCGATGTCCAGACCAGAGTAGTGTCTCTAGAAGAACGACAAGTGCTCCCCACATCACCCACCACTACCACCCCCATGCCAATACCGTTAGGTACGCCCCAGTACAGCTCCACCATCTTCCCGGCACATCTCGTCCCAGCTAACATTAGGAAGGACATTTTAGATGGCCGGGACGTCAATCTCGCGTCCCTCCTTATTTCGGTTCACGATGCAGCGGAGAACAAAGCCTATACATGGGGGGATGTCTCCGTCGTTCTAAAAGCGAAAGACCGTAGGCTCGCACGTAAGCTCACAGTCACTGAGTTCGTGCTCGCCTTTGGTATGGTTAGAGACATAATTTGCTCCCTCAACCCCAACAAAAGGGAAGAACTTGATCTGTATCTACACGCAGTGACGGATCTAGGTTATAGGTATGGAGGGAGCGCGTTCTACGACTACCACCGCTCCTTTTCGGCCAAAGCTGCTGCCAGGCTCAGTCAGTTTCAGTTGGCTACTGACTGGAGCGCAGTCGATACAGAACTATTCTGTCGCCATTTTGCGGGTCTACGCTCCCCACTGTGCACTAACTGCCAGTCGGCCACCCACACAACTAGCTGGTGTTCGGAAAACGAGGGCAGACGCCCCCCGTACTTTCCCCCCTTCTCAAACACAGCTCAGAGCGCAGGTACATCCACACAGCGCCCACAAGAGGACAAGTTAGGTCGACCCATTAAAACGCTAGGAGGAGCTCAAATTTGCAACAACTTCAATATCGGGGGTTGCCATTTCCCTCAATGCAGACTCCTCCACGTCTGCCTCACTTGCCACCAAGCTCACCCCAGAATCGCCTGCGGGATCAAAAAACCTAACCACACATGACTGAGCCGCATACACATCGGATGGCTGCACTTCTACCTCCTTTCACACCCATCACCCTCACTAGCAGCCTTCCTACTACAGGGTTTCACTGTAGGTTTCCACACGGGGTTTATCACTCTCCCAGACACCACCCACGAATGCAGAAATCTTCGGTCAGCAGCCACAGACGAAGAAGCGATCAACACCTTGCTACAAAATGAACTTGATCGGGGATACATGATCGGCCCCTTCTCACACCCACCTTTTTCTGTTTGGAGAGTCAGCCCTATCGGGCTCGTGAAAGGGAAATTCTCAAATAAACTTCGTTTAGTCTATGATTTGTCCGCGCCTCATTTTTCTCACGTACCTAGTTTAAATTCCCTTATACCCTCAGAGGAATTCGGTCTCAAATACTCCTCCGTAGACCTTGCCATCCAAACCATCCTCCGCTTAGGAGCTGGCGCCTGGCTGTCCAAAGCCGACATCGCGGACGCTTTTAAATTATTACCGATCCATCCATGCCTATGGCAATGGCACGGTGTCAAATGGAAGGACCAGTACTATTTCGCCACGAAATTGACCTTCGGCTCCAAAAGCAGTCCATGGCTCTTCGACACGTTCGCCCAGTGCCTGTCCTGGATCCTTTCACACCACGCGTCCTGTCAGAAAGTGATCCACTACTTGGACGACTTTCTGCTTATTGAGGAACCCGGGGAATCTCCAGTAGATCTTAATAGCCTTAGAGAAGTTTTTGCCAAACTCAATGTACCCATAGCGGAGAAGAAGGTGGAAGGCCCCGCACAACGCCTCACCTTCTTGGGTATCATCCTCGATACTCAAACCATGCAGGCCAGCTTACCTCTCGACAAACTAACCCGCATCAGGGAGGTCATCCATACCTTTACGATTACACAAGGGTGCACCAAGAGACAACTCCAGTCTTTGCTCGGGATGCTCAACTTCGCGGTAAGGATCATCCCCCAGGGTCGATCTTTTGTCTCCCGCCTCTTGGTATTTCTTTCCCAAGTACAAGACCCCGACCGTGTCTTCAGGCTAGATCAAGCAGCAACAGCCGATCTCAACATGTGGGACAATTTCTTAGCAAACTGGAACGGCATCTCAATGTTTATCCCATCAGTATCCTCCTCTTCACCCCAGATAGTCACTGATGCTGCAGCCTCCACAGGCTTTGCAGCGATCTTTGACCGTCACTGGTTCGCAGGCCCATGGCCGCCAGAGATTCTCGCAATCCCCGGCTTCAATCTATCATCCTCGCTATTCGAGCTATATCCTATAGTGGCTGCAGCACAAGCCTGGGGCAGTAGCTGGACAGGACAGACAGTTACGGTTGTCACAGACAATCAAGCCACAGCCAACATCATAAACAAAGGCCGTTCTAAGTCACTGGCCATAATGGCATTTCTTCGCAGGTTGGTACAATTGTCCCTTCAGCACCAGTTTAATCTTCTCTGCATCCACATCCCAGGCAAGTGTAATACCTTAGCTGATGCCCTGTCCCGCCTTAATTTCGAATCATTCTTTTCACAGGAACCTGGAGCCGACCCAACCATGACTACTATCCCACACTGGTCTCAGCTAACTCTTCATTGAATCCGTACCTATGCAATGCTACCAAGCTCATTAACCTTTCGTTATCCCACAACACGATCAAGGCCTATCGTGCTGCCTGGAAAATGTACAACAGATTCCTAGCAGCCTTTCCCGGGGCGAGCCCAGGCGATCTCCATCATATCCTCGCTTTCATTTCATACTGCCACACGCAGATGACTTTGGCTCACAACACTATCAGACTCTATCTGGCAGGCATCCAACATTTTATTTCTTTACAAGACCCCGCCAAACCGTCCTTATTCGCCGCTCATGCAGTCAAGACAATTCTGCGTGGTATTCTCAAACAGCAGCCGCCAGTCAGCAGCAAACGTCTTCCTGTGACCGGCACCATCTTTCGTGAGATATCACTCTTCCTCTCTCGTTCCCCTTTTGGCCCTTTTCCTAGCCTGGTCATTAAAGCAGCCATTTACCTAGCCTTCTATGGTTTTCTGCGCCCCAGCGAATTTACAGTCACCAGCTCTAGCGGTAAGAAGCTATGCAGACGGCACCTCACTCGCCACCAAACCTTCTTCACTTTACATTTAGAGGTATCTAAAACACAACAGGTGGGCCCAGGGACGGACATCAAGTTTTTTAAAACCTCCAATGCCTGGTGCCCCGTGGCCGTCTTGGACCAATTACTAGAGCACTTATCCGATCCATCACCCGACAGCCCGTTACTACCATTCCCGGTTAAACCACTTAGCTGTAATCAGTTTATCAGCCATGTCAAGATCCTCCTACGCAATATAGGCCTCGACCCAGCTCGTTATTCAGGACACTCTTTTCGTATCGGAGCAGCATCAGCAGCCTCACGCAACGGAGTTCCAGCACACGTAATCAGGAAGTTGGGAAGATGGAAATCCACTTGCTTCGCTCAGTACATTCCCGACCCACAGTCAGAAATGGCTCAAGCCTTCCGCGGCCTTGCTCTCTAAAACCTATTGTCTTACTATAATAAACTACTTTGTCCCTAAACCAAGTCTTTTGCGCCCTTCTCTTAGCATACCGCCCAGTAGCACAGGGCTCACTGCCCAGCTCAACTGGGTTTACCTTACTGCAGACCAGGGCACACTTCAGGTCTATTTTATGTTGTTCGTCATGTGGCGTGTTTATGTTTTCCTTCCATACCTTCAGGACGAAGGGTTTTGACCATAAATAAGAGGGCCAGTATGGTGGCCCGTAATTATGGGAGGAGCCCGGAGGGTATATAACCAGACCTCCCACACCGTTCAGTGTCGATTCCAGTGCGCGGTACCCTCCCACCCATTTCCCTTTCTCACAGCACTCAAGAAACAAGTTTCTCTACAGGAACAACCATTACTTTCTTCAGGTATGCGCCCTTCTCTTAGCATACCGCCCAGTAGCACAGGGCTCACTGCCCAGCTCAACTGGGTTTACCTTACTGCAGACCAGGGCACACTTCAGGTCTATTTTATGTTGTTCGTCATGTGGCGTGTTTATGTTTTCCTTCCATACCTTCAGGACGAAGGGTTTTGACCATAAATATATATATATATACTATAAGGCCGCGTACACACACGGGGACTGTTCGCTCAACTTTGTCCGTCAAACAGTTTCAGCGGACAGTCCGCTCAAAATTAGCATGGACGGACTTGCCCACACACGACGAACGAACAGTCCGCTGAAACCGTGCGCGATGACGTGAACGGCACGTACGACGGGACTGGAAAACGACGTCCTATACACTGCAATGCAACCTTCGGCGTGTAAATTCTTTCTGAGCATGCGCGAGACTTAGTTTGACGAACAAGCCTACACACGGGCGGACTGTCCGCTCAAACCAAGTTTCAGCGGACAGTTTTTCGGAATTTCCGAAAAACTTTGTTCGTCAGACTGTCCGCTGAAACTGTCCGCTGAAAGCCCACACACGAGCGGACTGTCCGCCGAAACACTGTTCAGCGGACAAAGTTGAGCGAACAGTCCCCGCGTGTGTACGCGGCCTTAGAGTCACCTTTCTTTGTTTTCCACAATTCAGATTGAATTGTGTACTGAGCAAGGAAAATAAAAATGTTAACAAGCTTACAAAGAAGTCCCATGGAAATCTGCTGTTGTTCTCTACCAAAGCAAGGAATCATTGACATTTTAAAGAGCGTGTTGTTCAATTTATGTGTTGCATATAAAATGTGCTGGTGTTCTCTACAAAATCAAGGGATGTAGTTATATAATTAAATGGTGATCCACCCACAATAACTTGCATTCCAAGTGTGTTTACAAAGTAAATATAGAAATTAACAGGTACTTATTGAACATATAGTGATGATAGGACAAGTTGTATATATTTTCATTATACATCAGTCAAAAGATGTTAATATAATAATTCTTACATCTTACATCTACAGATCTTTGTAAGCAAGCTAATAGAAAATATAAATTACCAAGTATTCAATATGAGAGAGATAATTGAGATAGAAAAGAAAAGAGTATAGCATGGGACTTAAGTTTCGCCTTTCATTGACTGCACTGAGCCTTTAAGTTCAGGTTCATTGAGTTGCAAACAAGATTTTTAGAGCTATTGGCGAATTAAGCATGCATCACCAGTTGCAGAAATGAATACCCGAAGCTTAATTATACATTTACAGCTAAAAGGGAAAAATGACACACTTCCTTTCCCCTTCTTCTTTTCATCTAGGCCCTTGTAAACATTTAATTAGGCAAAACACTCCCAAAGAGATCATCTACTCCTAACTTCTGTATGAAATCTCAAATGCCCTGAAAAACCAGTGTGATATTAAATTTGTACTTGTAAAATAAAAAAAATGGAAATAAATAGAGAGATAGAAATTGTAATTTAACAAAACATTCAAAGATGGTAAAATATAAAAATACAATGAATCCAAAATATTATAATGTATTTTCAAAGTACACCAATAATGAAGTACATATGTAAGTGTGATAATACTGATCGCTGATGACATTGAGCTTCAATACTTCTGGGGCACCTACCAGCAACATGCATACCATCAGCATGGGGTCCCAATGCATTGTCTGCATTTTTGGCCTGTGACTCTGAAACATTGAAGCCAATCGATTAGTATGAAAATTATAAAACTAGAACACAAACGTTTTTCCTGGTGACTCTGCAAATAGCACACTTTCTATCCTAGAGTAACCACACATACTCCTGTACTGTATTTATAGAAGGAGTCATGGCTGTCACTGAGGCTGGACTTTAAAAATGTGTTCCTCGCTTTATCTTTATTACATGGTGGGTGGGGGGATTAGTAGTTTACTGAAAGAAAAATAACATTGTTTGTGCTTTGCTAGTGCCACCTGCCATCTGCCAGTGCCACCTGCCAGCGCCAGTGCCACCTGCCAGCGCCAGTGCCATCCGTCAGCTCCAGTGCCGCCAGCCCCAGTGCCGCCAGCCCCAGTGCCGCCAGTGCCACGTGCCAGTGCCACGTGCCAGTGCCACCTGCCAGTGCCAGTGCCACAAGCCAGTGCCACCTGCCAGTGCCAGTGCCACCTGCCAGTGCCACCTGCCAGCACCAGTGCCACCTGCCAGCGCCAGTGCCATCCGTCAGCCCCAGTGCCGTCAGCCCCAGTGCCGCCAGTGCCACCTGCCAGTGCCACCTGCCAGCGCCACCTGCCAGCGCCAGTGCCATCTGCCAGCCGCAGTGCCATCTGCCAGCCCCATTTGCCAGAGCAATTAGCCAGAGCAAATAGCCAGCACCATCTGCCAGTGCCATCTGCCAGTGCCAGCCCCATCTGCCAGCCCCATCTGCCAGCCCCATCTGTCAGCCCCATCTGCCTCCAGTGCCATCTGCCTCCAGTGCCATCTGCCTCCAGTGCCATCTGTCAGTGCCATGTGTCGTCAGTGCCACGTGGGGTCACTTTTTGGGCATTTCCATTGTCCTGGTGCTCCAGGGCCTTCAAAAATGTAATAGGTGGTTGAGAAATAAGATGTGTAAATTATGCTCCTAGAACGCCTGATGGTGCTAGTTCAATATTGGGCCTCTGTATGTGGTCAGGCTGTGTAAAAGTCTCACACATTTGGTATCGTTATACTCAGGAGGAGTAGTAGAACGTATTTTGGGGTGTCATTTTTGCTATGTACATGCTATGTGTTAGAAATATCTTATAAATGGACAACTTTGCGTAAAAAAAATGTGTTTTCATTTTTTTTCCACATTTTCCCAAAACTTCTGGAAAAAAAATGAACCATTCAAACGACTCATTATGCCTCATAGATTATACGTTGGGGTGTTAGCTTTCCAAAATAGGTGGTTGAGAAATGAAATGTGTAATTTATGCTCCTAGAACGCCTGATGGTGCTATTTCAATATTGGGCCTCTGTATGTGGCCAGGCTGTGTAAAAGTCTCACACATTTGGTATCGTAATACTCAGAAGGAGTAGCAGAACGTATTTTGGGGTGTCATTTGTGGTATACACATGCCATGTGAGAGAAATAACCTATTACATTGAAAATTTTGTGAGAAAAAAAAAATCTTCATTTTGCAAAGAATTGTGGGAAAAAGATGACAACATCAAAAACCTCACCATGCATCTTAGTAAATACCTTGGAATGTCTACTTTCAAAAAAGGGGTAATTTGGGGGGTATTTGTACTTTCCTGACTTGTTCGGGTCGCAAGAAATGAGATAGGCCACCAGTACATCAGGTGTGATCAATTTTGTGCGATTCGCACCACAGCTTGTAGACTCTCTAACTTTCACAAAGACCAAATAATATCCACTAATTTGGGTTATTTTTACCAAAGATATGTAGCAGTATAAATTGTGGCCAAAATTTCTGAAAAAAAAAATTATAATTTGCAAAATTTTATCACAGAAACAAAGAAATATGCGTTTTTTTTCAAAATTTTCGGTCTTTTTTCATTTATAGCGCAAAAAATAAAAACCCCAGAGGTGATCAAATACCACCAAAAGAAAGCTCTATTTGTGGGAAAAAAAGGACACAAAATTCATTTGGGTACAGTGTTGCATGACTGAGTAATTGTCATTCAAAGTGTGAGAGCACCAAAAGCTGAAAATTGGTCTGGTCAGGAAGGGTGTTTAAGTGCCCAGTAAGCAAGTGGTTAAAGCATGCGCTGTTTTTGGTCCGTCGGAACAGCATACAGACAAACGTTTTTTCCCGATAGGAATTGGTTCCGTTGGAAAGATTTAAAACATGTTCTATTTCTAGGTCCGTCAGAATTTTTGTAAAATGAAAAGATTCCGTCAGACTTTTTCTGCCAGAAAGTCCAACCATGTGTATGCGGCATAAGGTAAACTGCAATATAACAATTTTTGTTTTCAAGTTTAGTGTCCTCTTACCACTTCAGTACCAGGCACTTTCGCCCCTTCCTGCCCAAGCCAATTTTAGCTTTCACGGCTGTCACTTTTTAAATGACAGTTGCACTGTCATGCTACACTGTACCCACAAATAGAGCTTTCTTTTGGTGGTATTTGGTCACCTATGCGGTTTTTATTTTTTGCTAAACAAATAAAAAAAGACTAAAAATTTGGAGAAAAAATAAGTTTTTCTTTGTTTCTGTTAAAAATTTTTGTAAATAAGTAAGTTTTCTACTTCACTGATGGGCACTGATAAGGCACCAACGATGAGGTGGCATCAATGAGATTGCTCTAATAGGTGGCACTGATATGCAGCACTTATGGACATTAATAGGCAGCACTGATGGACACTCATAGGTAGCACTGGTGGGCACTGGTGGGTACTGATAGGTGACACTGATGGGCACTGAAATGCTGAACTGATGGGTACTTATGGGTGGCATTGATAGGCTGCACTGCTGGACACTGATGGGCACTGATAGTTGGCACTGATGGGCAATGATGGGCACTGAAAGGCGGTACTGATGGACAACGATGGCTGGTACTGATAGTTTGCACTGATAGGCATGACTGATGACACTGGCAAGTATTGTTAATGGGCACTGATTGGCATCTGCCCTGGCACTGATTGGCATCTGCCCTGGCACTGATTGGCATCTGCCCTGGCACTGATTGGCATATTCCTGGGCACTGATTGGCATATCCCTGGTGGTCTAGGGTGGCATACCTGGTGGGCATCCTTTATTGCCATCCCTGGTGGTCCAGTGTGAGCATCCACGGGGGGGGGGTCTGCGCAGATCATAAATCAGTGCAGACCCCTTCCTGTCAGGAGAACCGCCGATCGGCTCTCCTTTACTCCAGTCTGTCAGATGCAAGTGAGGAAAAGCCGATAAACAGCTCTTCCTTTTCACATCGTGATCATCTGTGATTGGACATGGCTGATCACATGGTAAAGAGCCTCCGTCAGAGGCTCTTTACCGAGCTCGGTGTAGAGGCATGTCAGACTGGGTGTGCGCTGGCAGTTATCCTGCTGGACGTCATCTGATGCCCAGTCAGAATAACAGAACCATCGCCTGGTCATCATTCTGCTATAGGCCAGGTGGGAAGTTGTTAAAGCTGTATTAAACCCAAAATCCAAAAAAAATGTAATATATTGCAGCTTACCAATCATTGGACGTGATGGCTGCTTTAGTTTTCTTTTCTTAGACTTTTTCCCTCTGTATTTACCTGGTAGTCTGGCCAGTAACACACCTCCTGCAAAGATGATTTAAAAACATAGCTATTGTTAAAAAAAGTAAAAATGCTAACCTCATTCTGGCTTCTGCTGCTAGTGGGAGACTGAGTTAGCAAAGTGCTTAAAACTCACAAGAAAGTTAATTGAAAGGGCATATTCTCACAGGATCTTGATTGCCCAGTCATCCCATGGAAAAGTGCTTTTGATTTGACTGAAATGTTTGCTTTTACCAAAAAGGTAAAAAACAAATGCAGCCAGTAACAATTAGGAAATATGCCTAGTAAAAAAATCACTGAAGTGCATGTGGACAGGCTTTTAAAAGACCATAGGATATCAACAGCATTAAGAGGTAACAAAGGATGAAAAAGGGTAAAAAAAAAACTCCCTCCTCCTACCCACAAATTCCACAAGACACATGGCATTTTGCTAACTAATGACGTTCAATAAGGGCTTTTACAACTACTTTAACAGACTTAGCAGTACCTACAAGCCCTAGACTAATCTCTCCCTATGCATTTTCTCAGTAGAACTCCCTCAGCTTTCCCTAAAACAGTTAAAGTACATTGCAAATAAAGCTGCTGGGAATCCACAAATCTTATAGTGGGGGGGGGTAACTTATCCAATAGCCTTCATAAGCCAGCTAACTTAAGTTAAAGGCCAGTAGCCAGGGGCGTAACTATAGGGGGTGCAGCAGTCGCGACCGCAACTGGGCCCTTTGCTGTAGGGGGCCCATGCAGCCCCCTCTACAGCACAGTAGCATAGGCAGCTAGGGGTACCTTGTACCATGCACACGGGTGGCTGGAGGTGGAGGGTGACTAGCAGAGCTCCATGCTCGACTATCGCACTGGCTGCTCTTTAGTTGTGCATTCCCCGCATGACCTGTGTCCTCGGCCGGCTCCTCAGAGTACCCCTCTCCTGCTCCATGCATTGCCACGCAGTCCAATGTCTGTTCTCCCCAGCCAGAGTCCCGCCCCCCCCCTGAGTCCGGCCCACTCTGCACTGCATACTTCTCCCAGGTAAACAAACTTTAAGCACACAGATGCAGTGCAGCCCTATGAGAGACGGCTCCCTGGAGGACACTGCAGGCTTCTCTGCCAGCCCCCTTCCACCCCCATCATACACAGATGATGAAAGGTCTTTCTGGGAGATATGCTGATCGCCCGTCCAGCACACTGAATGGAGCCCAGGCCAACTTGGATGAGTGCGCAGCCTGCAGCTTGGTCATGGTGAGTGAGGACCCCATCCCCCACACACCATTACATACCCCCTCCATCTCCCCCTGGGGACAGGGACCCCTTCTCAGGTGGGGACAGGGACCCCCACCTCCCCTGGGGACAGGGACCCCTTCTCACCTGGGGGCAGTAACTTCATCTGCCCTGGAGGAAAGGACCTCATCTCTTCTGGGGACGGGGACCCCATCCTGCCTAGGGACAGTCCCCCAATGGGGCACCTAAAAATTAAAAAAAACTAATAAAAAAAAACTACTGATACCAGTGGTGGAACTACAGGGCTCACAAAGGTCATACCTGTGACCACGCCCTGGAGTTCCACCGCCAGACTCAGAGGGAAGGGCCCTGGCTGGGGTTCAGGGGGGCCCTTCATGGTTTCTTGCATCGGGGCCCTAAAGGTTCTAGTTACGTCACTGCCAGTAGCTACATTATTTATACTTTATTGGGCATATACGTGGCTTCCCTGTTATCCAGAATGTTCTCCAGGGTGCAGATCTATTTTCATGAATGCCAGGAAGTATTCTGTAGGTCCCATCCTTTGATATATACAGTATCAATGTAGTTGTTAGTCAGAGAGCAGAAAACATGGTAAACTTCCCGGTGCTACGATAATGTACTGGTCACTTCTCATGCTGAATTAGACTTTATAGAGTCACTCTTAATTTTATTTGGATGATTCCAAAAGCAATTTATATACAGTACAGTATATTTCGGTGTAAGAGACTTTATGAGACTCTATTAGCTGAGACATCACAAAAAATAACATTTTATAAGTTAGCATGCAGAAAAAACTTTACTTTGTGCAGCAGAAATCACTTTAAGGCCACGTACACACGGGCGGATTGTCTGTCCAACTTAGTCCGCTGAACCGTGTTTCAGCGGACAATCTGCTCGTGTGTGGGCTTCAGCGGACTTTTTCAGCGGACTGTCTGACGAACAAAGTCTTACGGAATTTCCGTAATTTTGTCCGTTCAAACTTGGTTTTGTCCGTACAAACTTGGTTTCAGCGGACAGTCCGCTCGTGTGTAGGCAAGTTGGACGGACTAAGTATGGCGCATGCTCAGAAAGGATTTACACGGCTGAAGGTTGCATTGCAGTGTATAGGACGTCGTTTTTCTAGTCCCGTCGTACGTGCTGTACACGTCATCACGCACGCTTTCAGCGGACTGTCTGCTCATCGTGTGTGGTCAAGTCCGTTCATTCAAATTTTGAACGGACTGTCTGTCGGATTGTCTGACGAACTTAGTTGGGCAGACAATCCGCCCGTGTGTACGCGGCCTAAGAAAGGTATTCGCTGTCCAGCAGTGCAATAAAAGGAAATTTGTATTTTTTACTTTTATTTTAGTATAATATCATGCTTTGGGAAATGTAATTGTAATAAAATCAAAGACTTTATTTAGTGCAGAAAGTAACTTATAAAAAACACGGGCCTTTTTTCAGGCTAATGCATATATTTTTTCTTAACTGATATTTCACAAGCATGGTTTACTATTACACTTCTGAAAAAATAGATACTAATGTTTAGGACAGATTCAGTGAACCTTATGAAGTTACAGTACATAGTCAGATTGAAAAAAGGCACACGTCCATCTAGTTGAACCCACAGAAAAAAAAATCATAGAATACCTCCACATACACAACCCTTTTTCCACATTTGATTCAGAGAACGGCACAAAACCCTATAATGCATGGTCCAATCTGCTCCAGCAGGGAAGAAATAATTTTCATTCTGATCCCTTATGCCAAGTACACACGTCTGGACTTTCCTCAGAAAAAGTCCAACGGTCACCCCAATGGACTTTCGACGGAGTTACGATGGACTTCCCGAAAGAATGGACGTGCCCACACACGAACGGATTAAAGTCTGTTCGTTTTGAAGGTAATGACATACGACAGGACTAGAAAAGGAAGTTCAATGGCCAGTAGCCAATAGCTGCCCTTACGTCGTATTTGGTCCGTCGGATCAGCATACAGACAAACGTTTTTCCGATAGGAATTGAGTCCGGACAGATTTGAAACATGTTCTATTTCTAGGTCCGTCTACATTTTTTAAAGAAAAACGATCGGACTATCCCACACACGATAGGACTATCACTCCATCACCGTCAGACCTATTCTGCTGGAAAGTAGAGTCGTGTGTACGTGCTATTAGATTTCCCCTGGATCAATTATCCCTGATGTTAGAAATGTTAGTATCTATTTATATTTTACAGTTAGAATTTTTTTTGTTTAATATTTTTATAAAAACTTTTTAGTACATTTAAAAAAAAAATCTACTGAGCTGGCCAAAACGAATTCTTGAGGGAGTCTATTCCACATTTTCACATCTTCTACTGTGAAAAAGTCTTTCTGTATGTGGAGTTTACATCTCTTCCTCCAGACGTAAAGCATGCCTCCTTTTTTTTTTTTTTGATGGTTTTAAAGTGAATAACTCTATAACACATTCAATATATGGGTGACACATATTAAATACAGTTCTCCTAGAATATATGATGCAAGCTTGTTTTTAGCTTCCAAATGCATACTTTTGCTGAAATAAACAGTGTGTTAGGGTCTGCTTGTAGGTTGTAAAAATATTATTCTACTACATAACTTGGTGTCATCAGCAAATGCAGAAATTGTATTTTTATTCCCAGACTCACTGTACAATAAATGATAATAGTGTACCCTTATTTTTATATTTTAAAATTACCTTTTCTTATTCTTTATAGCTTTTTTAACTTTGAACACAAGCCACGTAGGTTTTATTTTTAGTCTTTTAAACCTATTGCCCATGGGAATATATTTTGCAGTGTGTCTGCACACAGTCTTTATAGGTTTTTAAATTTCCATGCTTTTATTGTTCCATTGTCGTACTCCTGTCAATTCTGGGGCAGTTAAAATCTACCATTATTACCACTGACCCAGCCCTTGCAATCCTTTCTATCTGTGCAACAAGCCCCTACTTCTTCATTAACGCTGGAGGGCATGTAACAAACTTCAATAATTAAGTATGCATACCCATTTACAGCTCTACCCATAATGCCTTAGCACCATCACATGCAATGACATCTAGGGCTGCGACCTATGAGATTGCCACCTGCAAATCTTCACGCAACTTGGCAAATTTGTTTGGGTGCTCAAACACAGGAATGGCCATCCTTTTCTGTGAGAGCCTACCATTCCTCATTTCTGGACTGCCAAACATTCTCTCTACCTTTGTCAGCTGGACTTCTGGGCTTCTCTTTATGTGTTGAGGCCAATTACTTAATATACATGTGTCTCTTAAAGTAACCTCACCTATTTGGAGGATTCTCTTATACATGTCCACAACTGGGTGATGCTTCTGCTTACTTCCTAACTCCTTTCTTGTATGCTTGTTTCCTGCCTGTTTCATCTTTGGACTGACTTACATGTAGTGACCTCTCTAGGATACACTTCTCTGCTGTCTTCCTCAACACCTGGCCTGTATTGCAGTTTTTCTTCATCTCCCCAGTATACCAGACTACTATGGTGGGGTCTGTAGTCCCACTGCCTGGTCTGGTCCTCTGTTCATCCAATACACGCCTGTGCTGGGGTATATAATCTTGCTACCTGGTCTGATACACTGTTTTCTTCTTTATGAACCTGTTCTGTGTTCCAGCTTACTCTGTTGTGATCCCATCACTGCAGCATAGTTCCTGTTTCCCTAGCAGCCACTAAAAGGTCTCTGCACTTACCCTAATTAGAGCAGGGTGAACCTAGGGGTCGTGACATGGGGTCAGCATGAAGCTTAGACCAAACCTTTGTGAGGGGATCTCTGATAGAGTCCCTATCCTGGGGGTTCCTAAGTCACCTGCTCACTTGTGAGGTCACTTCATTAATCTTGGTGACAGTAGACTTGTAGAACTGGTGTGGTGATAGGGTGAGCAGAGCATTTTTGCATTATTTTTTCTTTCCTCTACTATCCCACAGCTAACCAGAAGGCCCTTGTATACAAGCATTGATGAAGTACGTGTGTGTCAGGATTAGACATCATGCCAACATTAAAATAGCTTTTGATGCAAATGGCTAACCATAACATTTTTACAATTATCCTCATTAAAACAAAAAATATATACATTTAGATGAACTTTGAAACTAGTAGATCTCTAATATTAACTAGTCAGAGTTTATATTTTACCCATCTGACTTTAATTAAAGTAAACTGGACAGTGAATTTTGAATAATGAGTTACTGCATTTAGCATAATTCTTTTGGTTCTTCCCATTGCCTTTCTGAATGAACCCAACATTTGTCAAGGTGACAAGGTGCCTGTCTATGGCCCAATACACATACCTGCCGTTTAATAGCTCAAACCTCATATTACATTTCTTTCAAAATTGTAAGCCATTATGTCTTTCAGTAAAGTTTTAACTCTGACACCTGTAGAATTGGATATGAAAAATTGACTTGTAATATGGACCTGTTACCCATGGGGACAGGCTAGACTTCTAGATGTTTGTCAATCATTTTTCAATACTGACATAATGGCTCAAAACAGAGTCAGTACTTGACTTCATGCTGCCAATAGTCACTTTAAATATGGATTGTGCTGTCAGATTCCATTAGACAAAGCCTACGGGAGGAATGAAGCAGACTGCAACCGTAAAGCGTTTATAATAATCATTGATCTGCAAAATGAGCCCTTGTCAAAGAAGAGGCTAAGCTAATGGTTGCCTCTGGTGACTTTGCACTTATTGCAGGTGTTAGGGCACACATTTTATAGCAGTAAAAGGAGTAAAAGGAAATATTCCAGTAAAGTTCCAATAGAAGTCACTTTATACAAATTATTATATTAGAATAGTAGAGGGCTAGTTAATTGTACACCTAGAGATAGATAGACAGAAATGTATACCTGACAAAAGAAAAATATGGTGTATTAAAAATACACTGAAAGTGGGCATTGGTTCTGGATAATTACTACTTAACTTGAAGACTTTTTATATGTTTTTTTAATTTTGTGTGTTTGTTGTGCTACATTTTTATGATAAGATTATGGAGGTGGGGGAGGAGTGCCATGCATGAATCAATACTCACTGGTGTAACTGGTGTAAGACTGATATGTTAGCTGCCCTGACCCATAATCCCATTTACAAACCCCCCCTTACTTAATCTTAATTTACCAATGAAACACCTAACATTGTATGTATTAAATTGGCAACAATGGCCCCTTTATTAATTCTGAACAACAACATTGTATAAAAAACAACTTTTTAATTTTACTATATATATATATATATATATATATATATATATATATATATATATATTTATAACCAAAAACATTTTACTGCTACATCTGGGATTCCTGAAAGAAGGTACCACTATCTCATCGGCTGACCACCACCACCACCACAGCATCCTGGCCCCTAGCCACGAGCCACGATCGATACAGCTCAGTGACAAATGCTTACCACCTTCTTTTCAGCTTGATAACCGATAGTCCATTATAGATAGGGAAGGTACCCATACCAAGAAAGATCCCAACCCATACCACATCAAATATTATATATATATATATATATATATATATATATATATATATATATATATATATATATATATATATATACCATCGCCATTCCGACCTTCAGGAACTAGAGACCCCTGCCACCAATACCTGAAAAAACAGGAAAACATAAAAAAAACACAACACATATCCATAAAGCTGCCTATAGGGAGGGAGGGAAGGAAAAGCTCTAAGCTTGTGTGTTACCTCTTCCAACGTTTTGTTCGAATGGTAAGCCCCCCCTGCGGGGCCACCCCCGAGACTCACAGCGATGCCTCCCACTCCCTGCCCACTACTTCCTGGTGCATCTTTTTACAGCATCCCCCAGTCATGTGGCCCCTACACTAAAGTTCCTTCTGCTCCAGGGCTTATCTATATTAGTGTATGATGTGAACTTTAACACCATTTGGGAATAGCTGCTCTCCCTTTCTTAAGGGCTTTGGTTTTGTTAGATTTGCTAGTTGTGGACACTGCATTCCTAATATGACAACAGTGTTTTGGAGTTTCTACTGTGCCTTAAGGAGGGAGAGCCACAATCCCCTGAAAATCGGCGGCTACATTTTATGTCATACAAAAATGAAAGTTTCTATAAGACTTTATATTCATGCATGATGCTCCTCGCCCACCTATTCTTCACATGCTCTGAGGATACTCCACAAGTCAATCCCTCAAAGACCTACTTATCATTAATATGATTTAACACTACCTAGTGCGTATTCTACAAAGCCCATGTTGTCATTATTGCAATTTATAAATGCATTTGTACATTTTCCTTCTAACATTTCTTTGTGTGTCAGACAATGCAATTAGCATCCTGAATCAAGCTACTGAGCAATAAAATGTTGATATGAAATTATGGATGCAATATTATTACATGTGATAAAAGTACCGTATTTTTCGGACTATAAGGCGCACGTAAAAGCCTAAATTTTCTCACAAAAACGACCGTATAATCCGGTGCGCCTTATATATGACCTGTTGACATCGCTGGAGTTCTTTGGTTAATGCACCCGGAATGATGGCAAGCACTCACTTGGGCTTTAACAGTATCTGTCAGATGGGCGCGCATGGAGTCACAGATCAATAGGGATGGAGATTCGTGGAAAAAGCCACCCGGTCTCTTGACGTAAACCTTCGGACTATAAGGCGCACGTAAAAGCCTAAATTTTCTCACAAAATCGACCGTGCGCCTTATAGTCCGATGCGCCTTATATATGGAAATATCCATTTTATCAGCCGGTCGTTGCTAGTGCGCCTTATAATCCGGTGCGCCTTATAGTCCGAAAAATACGGTACTTGCTTCCAGTTTTAAATCAAAGTCATCCAGTGCCCAGGGTGAGGAGGCAAACCACCTTTCGCTGAAATTACAGCTGCAAGTCTTTTTGGGGATGTCTCTACCAGCTTTGCACATCTAGAGAGGGAAAGTTTTGCCCATTCTTCTTTGCAAAATAGTGCAATCTCTGTCAGATTGGATGGATAGTGTCTGTGAACAGCGATCTTTAAGTCTTGCTACAGATTCTCTACTGGATTTACAGGTCTGGGCTTTAACTGGGCCATTCTAACACATGCATATGATTTAATCTAACCCATTTCATTGTAGCTCTAGCTATATGTTTAGGGTTGTTTTCCTGCTGAAAGGTGAACCTCTGCCCCAGTCTCAAGTCCTTTGCAGATGCTAACAGATTTTCTTCTAAGATTGCCTTGTATTTGACTCCATCCATCTTCCCACCAACTCTGAGCAGCTTCCCTGTCCCTGCTGAAAAAGGCATCCCTACAACATGTTACTGCTACCACCATGTTTCACGGTGGGGATGGTGTGTTTGGGGTGAAGTGCATTGTTATTTTTCCGCCACACATAGCATTTTGCTTTTAGACCAAAAAGTTCAATTTTGGTCTCATCTGACTAGAGCACCTTCTTCCACATATTTGCTGTGTCCCCCACATGGCTTCTCGCAAACTGCAAACAAGACTTCTTATGGCTTTCTTTTAACAAAGGCTTTCTTCTTGCCACTATTCCATAAAGGCCAGATGCGTGGAGTGCATGAGCTCTGAATCTCTGCAGGTCCTCCAGCGTTACCATGGGCCTGTTGGCTGCTTCTCTGATTAATGCTCTCCTTCTCCTTGACTGTCAGTTTTGATGGATGGCCATGTCTTGGTAGATTTGCAGTTGTACCATACTCTTTCCATTTTCTGATAAGGGATTGAACATTGCTCAGTGAGATGTTCAGCTTAGGATATTTTTTTATAACCTAACCCTGCTTTAAACTCATCCACAACGTTATTGCTGACCTGTTTAGTGTGTTCTTTGGTCTTCATGGTGCTGTTTGTTCACCAATGTTCTCTAACAAACCTCTGAGGGCATTGCAGAACAGCTGTATTTATACTGAGATTAAATTACACACAGGTGGATTCTATTTACTAATTAGGTGACTTCTGAAGGTAATTGGTTCCACTAGATTTTAGTTAGGGGTATCAGAGTAAAGGGGGCTAAATACAAACGTATGACACACTTTTCACATATTTATCTGTAAAGATTTTGAAAACCATTTATCATTTCCCTTCCACCTCACAATTATGTGCCACTTTGTTTTGGTCTATCACATAAAATCCCATTAAAATACATTTAAGTTTTTGGTTGTACCATGACAAAATGTGGAGAATTTCAAGGGATAGGAATACTTTTTCAAGGCACTGTAATCTCCAACATTAGTGTCAGATATGATAACCCCCCAGTATTGGTGTTAGTAGCTGTAGTAATATCCTCCAACATTGATGTCAGTGTGCACAGTAGGGATGAGCCGAACACCCCCCGGTTCGGTTCGCATCAGAACCTTTGAACGGACCGAAAATTCGTACGAACTTTAGAACCCTATTAAAGTCTCTGGGACTCGAGCGTTCTAAATCAAAAGTGCTAATTTTAAAGGCTAATATGCAAGATATGCAACAGACAACACCAGCAATAAGAGGTATCTTCAGGTGTATAGTGTGCTGGAGGCACACAACACCCACTTTAACTCCTGCAGATGCCTGTATTATAGAACACCAGCAATAAAGGGTAAATACAGGTGTATACTGTGCTGTGCTGGAGGCATACAACACCCACTAACTCCTGCAGATGCCTGTATTAGAGAACACCAGCATAAAAGGGTAGATGCAGGTGTATACTGTGCTGTGCTGGAGGCACACAACACCCACTAACTCCTGCAGATGCCTGTATTAGAGAACACCAGCAAAAAAGGGTAGCTACAGGTGTATACTGTGCTGGAGGCACACAACACCCACTTTAACTCCTGCAGATGCCTGAGAAAAGAACACACTGTCCCTGCCTATCTTGCTTTTTCCCTGCACGCCGGAACATACTACACAAGGCCGCCATGTTGGCGGCCTTATATAGTGTGGGGCATGTACTAAACCCCCTAAACTATAATTGGCCACAGGCATCCTGTCTGTGGCCAATTATGGCTCTCCTCACTGCCGGCGCTGTGATTGGCCAAGCATGCGGGGTGCAAGTGCATGCTTGGTGAATCAAGAGCCAGCAATGCACTGTGATGGCGTAGTGCATTGTGGGCCATTCGTGCCACACGAATTTGGTGCGAAGGGTCCACAAAGTTCTGAATTCGCCGAACAGACAAACGGCCGATTTTCGAGTCGAACATGCGTTCGAGTCGAACACCGAGCTCATCACTAGTGCACAGTTATAACCCCTAACATTAATGTCTCAGGCTGCAATAACAAGCTCCACATCAGTGTCAGTGATCAGAATAATAACCCCCGGCATTGGTGCAAGGGGCAGTACTGTTAAATCCACCTTGTGCTTAGTTGCAGTATTATATTGGTGGTCTGTGGCAGTAAAATCTAGTTACTTACCTGATCACATGCACCTGCATATTTTCAGGTAGAGATCAGTCTGTCTGACAGTACAATCCTTATTTCAGAGCCAGGTGCTAGAATGCAGAGAGCCAGAGTGCCATTCCACTGCTTCTTTGCTGGTGAAGATCACCATGCAGCCCACCCTATCCAAATGAAAACACTGTTCCCTCTTGTCCCCTGGCCTGCTGGACTCATAAATGAAGAAATGTTTTATGCATTATCATTATTGCAGGGGATCAAAACTGAACGTTGTTTAATGTTAAAATAAAAAAAAAATAAAAAAAATATGTTTATGGGGCTGTCAGTGTAAAAACTTTTGTTTTAAAAAGTGGCTGCACCATCTTGTAACATCACATGCCAGACCGTAGTTTTAGCAGTAGATACTTTAATGTGCCTGTGTGCATCATTGGTTTATTTTAAAGAGTGAGACTTCTATCGTGCCAATTGCAACTCAAGCGTGTGATCTCACTCCAGCCTACTATTGTGCTGCTCATTGACTACTAAATGAGAAAGGAACCCCCTACTGACCTATAGAGATTTTCTGAGATTAGAACTTGTGGGCCAGAGCACAGCCAAGGACAGTAACTTTGAAAATTGCATAATAAATTGCCTAGTATTTTCTGGAAATAAGTAGATGATGCATTCAGAAAAACTGAAATTTCAGGTGCTAAGATCAGGATCCAGTTTGGTATGCTACATGCTTTCTTTAAAGTGTTTTGTAAAGCTTGCATTTTTTTTTACATAAAATAACAAACATGTCTTGCTTACCTGCTCTGTGCAATAGTTTTGCACAGAGCAGCCCTGAGCCTCCTCCTCTGGACTCCCCCGCTGACACTCCTGACCTCATCTTGAGAAGGCCACATTTTATGGTGGCACTTGCCCAGGCTTGCTCCTGAGCCACCCTGTCTGCATCTATTGACACAAACAGTGCTTGGCTCAGTCTCACCCACCGCTCCCTCGTCACAGAATTTGAATGACAGCAGCAGGAGCCAATGGATCGCACTGCTATCAATCTGCCTGCGAAGAGCAAGAAAACTAGGAGAAACACTTCTCTCATGCACAATGCATGATTGAGAATGGGCTCAGGTAAATATAAGAGGGGGTGAGGGGGGGATTCAATGACAGAGAGGGATTTTTACCTTGTTAAATGGAATGCATTAAGGTAAAAAAACGTTAGGCTTTAGATATGTACCCCAAAAGGATGGTAAGTTTACACTTTGTATGACATCATACAGTACATCTACATTCACATGAAAAACTTTTTTCTCAGTAAACTTCTATTAGTCCTTAGTGAATTGTGTCATAATAGATGCTTTTGTGTTCCATGATGATCACGCTGTTAAGCTCCCTATAGACCGACATTAAAACATTTTTAGATTCTCCTTAAAGAAAAAAATATTTCCAGCAATTAAGGAGTTGCACTCACCGCACATTCAATTCCCCAGAGTACAAGTTAGAATTTTCAGTGTGGATAGAAGGAATACAGCTCGGTAGCACACTCTTGATTAGCTGCCTTCGGTGCCAGGATTAAAAACAGAAACAGTTTATATAGCAATACTAGGAATGAAAAAACACTCACATACTCACTACAATAAATCTATTTTATTTATATAGAAATTCGTAAAAACATTCCAATTGTCTAAAGCACCTTTCCCAGTGTGGAGGACTATCTTTCTATATATACAGCATATATTTTCTTTCCTAGCTTAGCAATAATAATTGTAACACATTTTAGCATTCAGATCTATTGGGCGCCGAGCTCCCTTCTAAGAAATTCAAATTGTTTCAATTTTACTGCATTAGCAAATCCCAAATCCACCCCCCCGCTGGATGTCTGTAAAAAAAAATCAGGATCCAGAAATATGTATGTTGGATATTCACCATGCACATCAAGCATGTGGTTATTTAAACATGGGGTGTTTACAGCTGTGCATATCATTTCTTTTCTTTAAAATAAAAGTGCATTTTTAGACAAAGCCCACATACTCATGTTCCTTAAGCTTCTGAGTATCTTCTGCCTCAAAAGACATCCCCATAGATGTCTGGGGGGAATTGACTGCACATGCATGGGAAGTACAGGAAGTAAAGGCTTTGAATTTTGGGAATGTGGGCCACTTTAGGACGGGGGGGGGGGGGTATAGGAGTGTGGGATATTTTTTTCAGGGGAGGTAGGGGGATAGAAATAAAAGCAGTAGTGATGATTGAATTTGGCTGGGTTTGGTTCAGTTTTATGAGCTTTGAATCTAGTAGAGAACCACAGTGAAGGCTGTAGGAGGCAATCAGTATATTTGTTCTGGTCATTTCTGAGGCTAATAAGCAAACTATTGAAAAAAAGGCATGGAGAGATCAGGATTACCCTGGAGTAGTACCAATACATGTACCAATGCAAATAAGTAAAATGTAAAACACCACAGAGTGGGAAGAGAGACATTTTTTATGCGGCTTAAGGGCAACATTTGAAATACACAAATATCTTGCAAATAAACAAAAGGGTGCAAAGGCCTAGTATATTACCAGATAAAACTTTATTAAAGAGAAAAAAATAATAAGTGCATAACCACAAAAGGGAAGGCTAATACAGCAGTCTCAAGGGACAATGAAGAGAGTTCGTCCTTTGAAATGCATTGGCTGGTGAGTCTCAGTAATGCCAGGGCCGTATTGATACTTAAGCTTACAAGGGCTACCCTGTGAATTGGGTCTGATCTATACTGCTATACTGCTGTATTAGCCTTAGACTTTTGTGAGTATGCTCTAATAGTTTTTTTCTAATGATGGAAAGAACATCCCCCCCCCGTTCTGCTGCAGAGCTCCCAAACAGGGGATATGCTCTAACCCGAACAGCAAACCCCATTGAAGTACATGGGAGCAGAATGGGAAAAAACAAAAGTGCCCATTTTGAAGGCATATTTGCAAGTAATTGGCCATAAAAGGGTATGGGGATCTGGGTACTGCCTTGGGGGACATGTATCAATACATTTAAAAAAAACACACAATTGTTTTTGCAGGAGTAATGATTTTAATTATGCTTAAAGTGTGACAACAAAAATGAAAAATTCCTTTAAATATATATAATTTAAGGAGTAGTCCAGCCTGAGCTTTTTAGGCTGGGCTTCTCCTAAGGGTCACAGGAGTGCAATTCATTTTGCATTCTGTGACCCATTTTCAGTGGAGAGTGGTCTGAAGTCTGCTCTCCGCTAACTTCTCCAGGACTGGTGGCACGCTCAGCCTCGCCCACTCCCTGCCTCTCCACAGCTCAGTGCTCCAATGAGCATGGAGGAGCAGAGCAGGGGAGATACTGACTGACAGGCAGCAGCTCTCTGCTCGGGGAGGTGACAGAACCGAGCCATCGATGGTGATCTGTGGCATGGTTCTCAGTGAAAAGGCAGGGGGGGGGGGGGGGGGACAGATGCAGCATCAGCCTGATGTTGCATCCACCTAGGTAAGTAGGAATAGCCAAAAAAAATAAAAATAAAATAAAAAAACAACCCATACTTCTCTTTTAACGTGTCTGTAAAGTGGTGCATCTGTAGCATGCATAAAACATGCTGCAGCAAAAAAGACATTTCTAAAGAGTCCCATTTAAAATGACTCACGGTTACAATTGCTGGCACCCAGCTATTGAAAAAATAACGGCGTGGAGTCCCCGAAAAAACTATACCAGACCCTTATCCGGGCATGCAGCCTGGCAGGTCAACATGGATGTGTGGGTGCGTTTAACAAGGGGGGGCCCAAAATCCCGCCCCCCCATCCAATACCCCTACCCATTCACCATAAAAGTGTCCAAAAATATTAAACACAAGAGACACTTTTTGACAAATCCTTTATTAATCATAAAAATTAAAAATGCTCTGCCTCCTGGGAGACCTCTTAACGAATGGCTGCTGTGCACTTTAACATTTCTTATATAGGTAAGGGGTGGGGTCACCTATCTACGTCACCCAGCGGCACTGCCCCTTCTGACGTCACGGAATGGTGCATGCTGGGCATGTGATATCACATGGGGACGGGGCCACCAAACTAAGTAGCTAGGTGGCCACACCCCTAACCTATATTAGAAATGTCAAAGTAGAGAGGAGGCATTCGACAGGAGGCCTCCCAGGAAGTGGAATGTTTTTTTTGGGGGGTTGGCAGGTGGTTGACAATGAATTTACATTGAGGGCCACTTTTTTTTTTTTTTTTATTTAAAAAAACTGAAAGCTGTCGGGAGTGAGAAGAGGAGAAGATGGCTTTCAGCTGCTGCAGAGGGATTGGTTCCAATAATTTTCCTCTCCTGCCACACAGATCACACAAGTCTGCTATGCAGACTAGCACATTTTGACTACCTTGCAGGGATAAAAAAAAAGTCCAGTGATATACAACCGCTTTAACCTCAATTCTATTGAAAGTCAATTTTATTGAAATTTTAACAGTAGCACAGATGCAGCTTTTTCTATGTAGCATTACATGTTCATTGGTCAGATCCACTTCACTTGTTTCTTGCAGATAATCTTTATGGCTCTTTTATATTAATGCTTGATGTATAATTTTAAATTCAAATAATTGTTTATAAAGTAATGTACAGAATGTTAAATACGTTATATTCCCATCTTGGCATTACTAAACAAATGGCAATCTATAATTTCAATTTTGCCTTTCTGCTAAGAAATTTGTCTTAGGAATTACGTTATTAAAACCAAAAACATCAAACAGAATATAGCATAGACCTCCACTACACAAGGGCTTTTTATCTCCTACCTGCAGAGGCAGCAATTTTCTTTCATTTGCATAGAATTTAGATAACACCTTTTTAATAGACCATAAAACATAAGTGTCTCTTTGAGCCCACTTCACAAATACGGTATATATATATATATATATATATATATATATATATATATATATATACATATATACAGAGAGAGAGAGAGAGAGAGAAAAAGAGAGAGAACAAAAAGCAAAAAAGAGAGATAAAGAGAGAGAAAGAAAGAGTTAATTTTATGTGCAGTGGCGTCACTAGGGCTGGTGCCACCTGGTTTGGTAAAACATGGTGTCACCCCCCCCCCCCACCCCCAAATATTTTTTTTCCCCATATAACACTACATATAATGGCAATAATAGTGCTGTTAAAAACTGTAAAGCCACTAGCAAATTTAAATAACAATATCATATAAAAAAAATAGAACTCCCCAGAAAATGACAACCCCCCAAGATCAGTGTCCATTTTAGCAATAATAACTGCCAGCATTGGTGTCAGTTTCTGCAATGATCCTCAGAATTGGTGTCTGTTTCCGCAATAATAACTGCCGGTGTTCTGCCGTATAGTGTCCGGCCATGAAATAGTGTCCGCCCGTACTGCGCATGCACAGTACGGAGCAGACGAAGCTTCGGAAAATTTCTGAAGCTGAACGGCGCCTGCGCCGTGAGTGGAGGTGGTAGCCCCACCATCCAAGCGGACATAGAGTTGTGAGTATTAAAGGGCCCCTCGCGGGCGAGCTTCGCTCGCCAGGCTTTGGGCTCGGCCTCGCTGCGCTCGGCTCTTTTTTATTCCTACTCTATGTCCACTTGGATAGTGGGGATAGAACCTGGACTCACGGCGCAGGCGCCGTTCATCCTCGGCAATTTTTGGAATCTGTGTTGCTGTGTACTGCGCATGCGCAGTACACAGCGGACACTATCCGATGGAGGACGTTATTAGACAAGACACCGGCATTGGTGTCCATTTCCACAATAATAACCACCAGCATTGGTGCCAGTTTCTGCAATGATCCCCAGCATTGGTGCCAGGGCCGCCATCAAGGGGGTACAGGCAGTACTCCTTAAGGGGCCCAAACGTCCCAAGGGGCCCACCTGGCAGGGCCCCCCTTCCTCCCTCCGGCGGCCGCTATAGAAAAGAAGAAGCATACACAAGTCTAATGAGCTCTAATGAGCTGCTCTTTCTTTCACTAGCACCCCCCCACTCCCCCACGGCACGTCTGACTGGTGTCACCTGGGTGCGGCCCGCCCCCCATAGCAACGCCACTGTATGTATACAGTGTATGTATATATTTATATTATGAGGCACTAGGTGGTAAGATTGTGGGCAGTGTATATATTTTACCTAGGGTTCTACCAAGGAAATGACAAGTGGCTCTATAATTTACGGCTGACATGGAGAAAACTAACTTTTTTGTTTTCTCAGAATCCTAAGTTCCTAAGTTTTGCTCTGGGTCCTGGAGACAAGAGACTTTTAGGAACTTTGTATAGGATCAAATCTCCTATCCTAGATCTACATATCACCTTGTAGCCAAGCATCATTAATTAATCTTAGCTGTCCACAGGCCTTTTTATATATGAGCTGAAATATGCTCAGGGTGCTCTCTCTTGCTCTAACTATTGATATAATGATAAAAGAGGACTTCCCCTTCAGGGAGTACAATGTTAGTCAGGAACTGACCTGAGTTTAGTTATCTACTCAGATGAGCAGATGTTTTGATTGATTAGTGCAGGCAGGGCCGGGACAAGGGGTGGGCAGGAGAGGCAGCTGCCCCTGGCGCAATGGTTTATTGCAGGGGTAGGGGGCACCCTGACCCTAACCCTAAGGGAAAGGGGGGCGCAGTTTGGCATCTGTGCCCTAGGCGCTGGATGACCTACATGCTTGGACTGTTCCTGGGTGTCCATGTCTCACATATGGACATAATGGGGGGGGGGGGGTGGCATTTACTAAAATTGGATCAAGCAGAATCTTTTGCAGCTGTGCAAAGTAATCAATCAGCTATTAACATCACTTCAATTGAAGAGGTTGTAAAGCCACTATCCTATAAAAATGATTCAGCTTTCTACCTTCTTTCAGAGCAACTCCTGCTGCTATAAAACTATTGTACTATCAGGTCATCCCCTCTGTTAAATAAGGACGTATGCTGCACAATATGTGATTTATAAAAAAAAGATGCCAATTTCTACCTTCTTTCAGAGCAATTCCTGGCACTCACATGACTCGGGGCCTAGAACTCCTGCTGATGTCAGCTGGGAAGAGAGGAGAGAGCCGAGAAGTTACGTGAGTGCTAGGAGACACTCTGAAAGAAGGTAAAATTAGCACCTTTTTTTAAAAATCACATATTATGTGGCATATGTCCATATTTAACAGAGGGGGTGGCATGATAGTACGATAGTTTTATAGAAGCAGCAGTGGCACTGTCATGAGCTGACAGGCAAGAAGGGAAGGGGGGTAGGACAGGAGAGCTGTGGATGATGGAGGCACGTAAACTGACTAAGGTGTCAGGGCTCAGCAGCCATGATAAACAGTGGTCAGTTTACAAAGGGGAGGGCAGAACCAGGCAGGATCAGCCAGGTATTTCAGGTGATAGAAGGGGCCAAATTATACAGCACAAGCACGCTGTATAACATGCTTTAAGGGAACAGGATCTATTTTTTAAGGTAACAAATACTTTAAGCTTTTAAAAGAAAACATAGAACCTCATTGGTTACTGTGCACAACTGCACCAGGATCTGTGTGCTCCAGTTTTAATAAATCCGCTCCAACACTCTGTTAGTACCTCTTCAGGCAAAGCCTTGGTAGAGGGTAGACATACACAAATATAAACATGTGTGTAAGCAAATAGTTATACCAATACTAATTCATAAAAACAAAATTTCTGTTATTTTTCTAAGTTTTTATCTTTTCATAATGCATGCAAGGATGAGCTGAACACCCTCCGGTTAGGTTTGCGACAGAACATGCGAACAGACAAAAAATGTATGCGAACACCGTTAAAGTCTATGGGACTCGTACGTGAAAAATCAAAAGTGCTAATTTTAAAGGCTAATATACAAGTTTTTGTCATAAAAAGTGTTTGGGGACCCGGGTCCTGCCCGAGGGGACATGTATCATTGCAAAAAAAGTTTTAAAAACTAACGTTTTTTCGGGAGCAGTGATTTTAAGAATGCCTGTAAAGTGGAGCATTTTTCCCAGTGTGTAGAACAGTCCCTGCACAAAATGACATTTCTAAAGGAAAAAAAAGTCATTTAAAACGGCTTGCAGTTGTAATGTAATGTTGCCCCCAGCCCATTACTGGGCTCTTTGGGTCTGGTATGGATATTAACCAGTTCCTGACCAGCGCGCGCCGATGTACGTCGGCAGAATGGCATGGGCAGGCAAATGGGCATACCTGTACGTCCCTTTAAATTTGCCGTCCTGCCATCAGGAGCGTGCCGCCAGCGCTCTCCCGTGCTGGTCGGGACCCCCGTGAGTCCGGTCGCGGGTCCCGCGGACTCGATCGCCACGGGCATACCCACGATCGACTCACGGAGCGGCCGAATGAAGAAATGCCATTGTAAACAGCATTTCTCCATTCTGCCTAGCAACTAGTGATGCTGATCTCTGCTCCATGTGATTGGTGCAGAGATCAGTGTTCACTAAATGAAAGCCCAGCCCCCAACAGTTAGTAACACACCCCTAGGAACACTTAACCCTACACTGCCACCCGCTGGTTAACCCCTTCACTGCCAGTGTCATTTACACAGGAATCACTGCATTTATATAGCAGTGATTGCGGTATAAATGACAATGGTCCCAAAAATGTGTCAAAAATATCCGATGTGTCCACCATAATGTCACAGTCACAATAAAAATCGATGATCGCCGCCATTACTAGTAAAAAAAAATATTAATAAAAATGCCATAAAACTATCCCCTATTTTGTAAACGCTATAACTTTTGCGCAAACCAATCAATAATCACTTATTGCGATTTTTTTTTACCAAAAATATGTAGAAGAATATGTATCGGCCTAAACTGAGGGAAAAAATGTTTTTTTATATATTTTTGGGGGATATTTATAACAAAAAGTAAAAATGCGTTTTTTTCAAAATTGTCGCTATATTTTTGTTTATAACGCAAAAAATAAAAACCACAGAGGTGATCAAATACCACCAAAAGAAAGCTCTATTTGTGGGAAAAAAAGGACGTCAATTTTGTTTGGGAGCCACGTCGCACGTCCACGCAATTGTCAGTTAAAGCGACGCAGTGCCGAATCGCAAAAAGTGAATCGCAAAAAGCGTGGGGCCCCCCAGTCCATATATACTCTGAACAGCAGTATACAGGTGGTCCCCAAGTTACAAACAAGATAGGGACTGTAGGTTTGTTGTTAAGTTGAATCTGTTTGTAATTTGGAACAGGTACATCTTTTAAATGTACCTCTCCAGCCCAAAAATCTATTTTTAAGCTTTTTGGATAATATAGGGAAGGGTTATCACCCCTGTAACATTTGTTTTGCTGTCAGTGACCCTGTTCAGAAGATTTCATCTCACTTTCTGTCCCAATGACAATTGAATTTTGAAAATTTTGGGTTATTAGGGAAACAAGGATTGGTGATAAAGCATTAGTGGAGACACCTTTTTCCCATTTAACTCTTACAGGAGAAAAATTCACTTCCTAGGGGGTAGATTTCCTCTCACTTCCTGTTGTCTCCCTCCGTTTGTAAGTAGGAGTTGTTTGTACGTTTGTTAGTTTTCCTTCCTATGCAGCTGCCAAAGAGGCCTATTCCACTGGCTCCTTGTCCACAGTCATTCTTTCCATAGCCCCACCCTCATGCATGGAGGAGTCCCCCGAATTATTTAACCCCAGTGTCGGGTACATGCTTCTGGAGGATACACAGCGATCTGAAGGCTCCGATGTTGGTTCCCAGGTTGAGGAAGGGAGTAACGTAATCCTAGAGAGAGGGGGTGCCCTAGAAGGACAAGAAACTGGCAGTCATGTTCCCCCAGCTGCAACATAGTGCCAAGTTTGCTTTAACACAATAACAATTATTGGTGAGTAGTTGAAAGTATATCTAATACACAAACATCTATCTACAGCAAGGACAAAAATATTAGGTTAAAATAAGAGAATTACATGAAGGAATACAGAGTATATTCCTGAAAACATTAATCTGCAAACATATTTAGTTACAAGTAAAATGCTAACTTTTCCCATAATTACCCTTTGCACCAAGGTTCCATTTTGATGGTTGCTCTCCTATAAAAGTGTGTGTTTCCCTCCCATCTAGTCTGTGTATAACATTACATGCTGATGCCTCATTGGTTGGCATAGCGTGGCTCTGATTGGTGAGCTTCCCTATTCCTCCAGTACATCTCCAATCCCTATACTTTGCATAAGTCAGCCCCTTTAATGCAAATCCTTGTGACTATTGTGAGCAGGAGCTTAACTTTTTTTTTTTCCAGGAAGTTAAGTATTGGACTCCCTTCATTGCATATCCCAGCATGGGATCCTTGGAAGTGAGTATGTGTAAAACAATGAGGTTTGGATACCATTGTTTGTATATAAAAGCCTAGGCACCGATTTCTGTGAAGATAATATGTTCTGCCCTATATAGATAAAAGCTAAATTAAATATATTCATAATTCCAATATTGCACAGCTATTAATGTAAATTTCACATAAACTCATAAGGCAACAAGTCAGTTGCTAAACCGTAAAAAGAAATTTGGTCCCAGCCATCCACATGCTCAGCGTCTGAATGCTAGCTTGGCCAAATTCCTGGCACTGCAACTACTGCCTTTTCAGCTGGTAGACTCTGCCCCCTTTCATGAATTTGTGGAATGTGCTGTACCTCAGTTGCAGGTTCCAAAACACCATTTCTTTTCATGAAAGGCCATTAAAGCTCTCTACCAGCATATGGAAGGCAATGTTTTTGTCTTGTTGGACAGGGCGGTCAGCAGTAAGGTGTATATTACCTCAGACTCATGGTCTAGCAGGCATGGGCAGGGATGTTATCTTTCCTTCACAGCGCTCTAGGTAACTCTGCTGGCAGCTGGGAAGGATGCAGGCCAGGGTTCAGTATTCTTGGAGCTTTTTCCGCCACCACGCCTCCAAAATGCTAGCAGTGATTCTGTCACAGCTCTCTCCTCCACCCCCTCCTCTTCTTCTTCCTCTATGGCCTCTTCTGCAGATTTGTTCTCTGAACCAGCGGTGCTCCATAAGCATTCAAGGGGCTGCACAAGCACTCAGGCAAAAAGATGCCTTCCGGTGCATGAGTTAAATAGTTATATAGTAGGTGAGGTTGAAAAAAGACACAAGTCCATCAAGTCCAACCTATGTGTGTGATTATATGTCAGTATTACATTGTATATATGTTGCGGTCGTTCAGGTACCTATCTAATAGTTTCCTGAAACTATTGATGCCCCCCGCTGAGACCACCGCCTGTTGAAGGGAATTACACTTTCTCGCCGCTCTTACAGTAAAGAACCTTCTATGTAGTTTGAGGTTAAACCACTGCTTAGGGGACAGGCACCACACTGGGGCAGACATTCTGTCAGATCTGCATGGGCAGGCTCAGAGGTGGTTGGCATCACGCCAGATTCAGCCAAGAATGGTTGTATGTGACAATGGGACCAACCTTTTCTCCACCCTCTGACAGGGACACTTGACCCATGTCCCATGTTTGGCACACATTCTGAATTTGCTGGTTCAGTGGTTCTTGAGCAGGTACCCAGGCTTACAAGATCTTCTGAGGCAAAACAGAAAGGTCTGTGGTCATTTCCAATGGTCATACAATGCCAATGCTCGGCTGGTTGACATTGAAAGGGAATGCAACCTGCCTACCAACCGTTTCATTTGTGACATGTCCACCAGGTGAAACTCAACATTGGCAATGCTGCAGTGGCTGCACACACAGCAGAGGGCCATAAATGAGTACCTGTGTGAGTATGGCACCAGGACAGGGTCAGGGCAGCCATGCAAGTGGCTACTGATCAATGATGCATGCACTGTCCTGTCACCATTTGATGAGGCCACAAGGATGGTGAGCAGCGACAATGCATGCATCATTAATACTGTCCCTCTTGTCTTCCTGCTGGAGCACGTTTCATGGAATAATGGACAGAGCACTTGAGGCAGAACAGCGGGAGAAAGAGGAGGACTTCTTTACCTCTCAAGGCCCCTTTATCCAGATATTATTCCTGCAGGCCCACCAAACACACAGGAAGCAGTAGTCTTCAAGGGATGGTTTTCAGTCCCCAGAAACCCAAGGAGTTGTACATGGCTAGGAGGAGGTTGTTACAGATCATGTAATCCTTAGTGACCCAGAGGACTCAGAATCAAATGCCTCTGCAAACTTTCGCAGGCGTTGCAGATCAGGGAGGCCATGCTGTGTGAGGACCCTAGGATTCAGGTTTCAAAGAGAGGGATCATTACTGGCTGGTAACCCTTCTTGATCCATGTTACAAAGGTAAGGTTGCATAACTCATCCTGCCTTCGCAGAGGGAGCAGAGGATAAAACATCTTCAGGAGGTCTTGAAGAAAGGTTTGTGCAATGTATTTCCATACCCTGTGAGGTTACAATTTCCTGGTGCTGGACAACGTGCAGTGGAGAAGGTAGCCGGCTGACCCATGCATTTAGACAATTTTTTAGTCATCAGCACCAAGGTCTGATCGGTTAAAGCAACCATTGCCTGCGTCTGCATTACATGGTGCAGGGCAAGACCAGACTTAGAGACCTTTCCAACAGAGCATCTACTGAGTTACTGGGTCTTGAGGATGGACCACTGGCCAGAACTAGCTCAATATGCATTTGAGATACTGGCCTGTCCTGCATCCAGTGTTCTTTCTAAACGCACATTCAGTGAGGGTTTGTAACAGATCATAGAGTGCACCTGTCCACAGACTCCGTTGATACATTCATAAAAATAAATCAGTCTTGGATCAGCAGCAGCCATCAAGCACCTGATGCTACTGTAACTGATTGATTTTTGTATGGATGTGGGATCCCTTGAAGACTGCCTATGCTGAGTGACTATCCTATTCCTCCCCAATCTTGATGATGCTAGCTTTTAACAATATTTTTGGTTTAGGGCACCACCACCACTGCCTAAGGCCCAATTTTTCTGCCCTTGTTTAACAGGGGCATATAATTAAAATTGTTGATATAATATTTCACAGCAGGGCCCGTTCCTGTGCCCAACAAGAGTATCTGTGAGGGGTTACAGTGTTGTAGCTCCACCACCACCAAAGGCCCAATTTTTCTGCTCATGTCCCAGCAGCAGAAAAAAAGGACAAGTGTGCCCCACGGCCACCTGCAGAAGATGCACCATGTCCATGACCAGCACTGTGGACCGTAGACACAGAGCCTGCTTGCCCTCTTTTCGTGGCCTGTGAGTGTCTGCCTCCGCTTGGTGGCCTTCCGGAGATGATGGGGATTTTGTTTTGCAACATCACACTACACTGTATTGTGTACTGTGTACACAACCAGAAAAGTAGTAGAAACTGCACTATGGGTGCACAGTACTGTGTACACCAACAGAAGTGTAATAACAACTATGGGTGTACTGTATTATGTACACCACCAGAAAAGTAGTAGCAACTGCACTAGAGGTGCACGGTATTGTGTACACCACCAGAAGTCTAATAGTAACTATGTGTTCACTGTATGTATTGTGTGTACTGTGTACACCATCAGAAAAGTAGTAGCAACTGTACTATGGGTGCACGGTACTGTATACACCAACAGAAGTCTAATAGCAACTATGGGTCCACTGTATGTATTGTGTACTGTGCACACCACCAGAAAAGTAGTAGCAACTGCACTATAGGTGCACGGTACTGTGTACACCAACAGAAGTGTAATAACAACTATGGATGTACTGTATTGTGTACACCACCAGAAAAGTAATAGCTACTGCATTAGGGGTGCACGGTACTGTGTACACCGCCAGAAGTATATTAGAAAAAGTACACCAGGAATGGCCTGCAGTCAGATATAGCTAAACTGTATGCAGTGGAAATATATATATATATATAGATATATAGATATAGAGCTGGTTAAATACTAAGCTGTGAATACAGATGTGAATAACAGGATCTCAGATTACACACACTATAAAATATTCCTTTATGTGAAAGCACACCTAACGCTTACTTTTAATATAGCCCTTAATGTCTAACATCTGCCAATTAGAGGTTTCCAGTTATGTATGAACAGAGAGCCATGGCAGTATATGCTATCCATGACAATTACTAAAATATCATCCACCTCTAAGACCTGAATATAGCCCTGGAGTCTGTCAGTGTAATTTACAACCAGCAGCAGTTGAAACCTACAGTCCCTGAAAGACATCCATTGAAGTTCATGGGATCAGACATTAACAATGACTGACAGGCAACTCTTCCCCTAGCCATACTGATGGACTTTTAAGATGGCAGCACCTAGGAACATTTCAGCAGCATGTTTCTGGGAATAGCATTTAAAGATGTATGAGACTCCAGCTGTGCTACTGTGAGCTTAGAATACAGATTTTAAATAGTTTTCCATATGATATGAGCACATGACAAATTTGCTTTTAACAAATTCCCAAATAAATACATAAAGACAGGTTATTGTACTGTCTCCTGCAGAGTACCAAGTATATAGTATTGTGCAAACTAAATAAAAAGTGGCACAAAAAGAACACCATTTATAGAAATGTAATATAGGTGATCAAACAAGTGAAAAAAAGTCCACTCCGCAGGTGCAGGCAGTGATCTTCACATCAAATGAGTTTTTTTGTTCTACCAAGAAAAACCTTAACCAGTTCAGCCCCGGAAGGATTTATCCACTTCCTGACCAGACCATTTTCTTGCGATACGGCACTGTGTCGCTTCAACTGTCAATTGCACGGTCATGCAATGCTGTATCCAAACATAGAATTGATGTCCTTTTTTTCCCACAAATAGAGCTTTCTTTTGGTGGTATTTGATCACCTCTGCGGTTTTTATTTTTTGTGCTATAAAAAAAAAAAGACCAACAACTTTGAAAAAAACAAACAATATTTTTACTTTTTGCTATAATAAATATCCCCTTTGGCTTTGTTAAGTGTAAGTTCAAGGTCTGATTCAAGGTCCCAAAACATATGTTCCCAAATAATAAAAACACCTGTCCCCCATATATGTCCCACTAAAATCACATGTTCCAATGATTATCTGCACACATATGTTCGTGATCACCTGCGCACATCTGTCCGTGATCACACAAACCAAAAACATGTAGCAGAATACATTTTGGCTTAAATTTATGACAAATTTATTGGAAATTCTCAATACTTATATTAAGCACTGCCATACTGGGGTTAGGGAGCATCAATATTTCTGTGATGTCAGAGATACACCGGAATATTTTATGCCAGGTGAGATGTTTACAAGAGAAAAACATATGTAGTATATTACCCACCGCTTCACAGTTTCTCCAGCAGCCAGAGTGATCTATCCTCAAGGTCAACTACTTTAGCTTTACGCCAGGATACTTCATCAGACTGATCATTGTGGGCATCTACTAGGGAGTTATAGGAGGAAGCGTATTCACCCATTTTTTTTCAATATGGTCAATTCTTCCTCCCAGCTCTTCCACTTCAGCTTTAAGTTGCTCATGCATTCCATCATGTCAGCATGTAATGAGCTGCGGAGGGAGACAAACATGTCCTTTAAAGTGGTGTCTGAGGTGGGCTGATTTGCAGTGGGAAAGGCATTGATTGTGTCCATGAGCTCTCCCGTGTCCTCCTTTGATTCCTGACATGTGCTCACCTTTATGTGCTGGATGTCAGCTGCCATGTGGGGTTTGGACTTTGCTGGGCTGCGGGAGAGTGGTGTGGGGGTATCGGGAGATTTCCAAGTAGAGCCGCTTTGTGAGGCTGGGCTAGAAGTAGCAGTGATAGAGCCGGCGGAGTAAGCAGGAGATCCTGCGTGGGTGCCATCTTGGCTTGTCTGCCGGCGGGAAGAAATGTTGTAATTTCTTCAGCCGGGACAATTCTTTCCTCTTGCAGGTCATTCTGGAGGGTAGTGTCTCCTATCAGGTGGATAGCAGTGTGTGTAGGCTCAGTCAGAAGCACCCCTGGTTGCTGTGATTCCCATCGCTGGAGCAGATCACACGTCCATACAGCAGTGCAGTAGCCACACCCCCATGCACCTGTTATGTTTTTATAGACCCAGAATGGATTTACCTATTTTAAACTGAAAGTTCAACTGGGATTTAAAAATGACAATAAAATCTACTTATGAACTTATTAAATTATCTGAGGACAGACAGTCTCTAAGGCTAGCCATAGAAGAATACATTTTTTTCATCCAGCCTGCAGGCTGATTGAGATACAGTAAATTTAATATATTCCTCCATTCACGATAAACAATAAAGATGGAGGAATCTTCCCTGTGGGTCATTGTATTCAGCCAGCCAACACCAATGGAATATCGGAGCAGTAACTGTAGCTGATTGGATGCAGTCACTAATCGGCCTGATTTTTTGATTTTTCAGTCAAAGTTTGTTAAACAGGGTGGTGCTAACAGGGCCAAAATTTTGTCAGATTCCTGAATAAATTTGACCCATATATTACAGGGCTTATACTCTCACAATGTATTTAAAAATCACTAAAACACAATCTATCAAATTTTATCCCACAAAACACTTAAGCTGGCCATAGATGGATTGAAATTTGGCCAGGTCAAAAGCTGGCTGAATTTTGATAAAAGTGTGACCATTGGACATGTTCAGAACTTTTGTAGATCAGTGGCTGCAGCAACTGATCAGTGTATTCCAATAGCACCAGGTCCCACTGTCAAAATACAATTTCCCGCAGGGGGGTAGAATTCCTTCATCCATCTCTGTGGATGGAAGAACCTGTAAATGTTTTTCTTATTCAGCCCACTGGCTGAAGAAAAGAAAAACATACTTTACAATTTCACTAATCATTCTTAACCAAAAATAATCTCTCCAAGCAGATGGAACTGGTGGGTGAACTGATAAACTTCTGTAGCTCTTGATGCTTCTTTTATAATAACCTATAATAACCTCAGGGAATTTTTCCCCTCAGACAGTTTTCTTATCCTGTGCTCATCTTTACAGTCAGGGTTCCTACACAGTGAGCTCTATAACACCTTAGTGAACTCCCAAATAAAATCTCCTTAGCTATGAAGTGAACACAAACAAAAGATAGCAATCCTAAGGCTAACCATACATGTATAGATTTCCCATAGGCTGAATGAGAAAAATATAATAGATTCTTTAATCCTTGCATCAACAGCAGGGATGGAGGAATCAGCTGTTGTATTCTGACCTACGCAATTGGATGCAGACACTGTTTGACTGGAAATTTTCCACTCAGCTCCTTCAATAAAGGTTAACTAAAAGTTGATTGAAAAATTTTGTTGAGCTGGATGGTGGCAAAATGGCCCCCCAGAGATCAGATTTATACAGGAATCGTCTGAAATTTGAACCATCTATGGCAGTTATAAATCCTTAGGCAAATTTCTGACAAAACCTGTACACAAGGGACTGTTTCTGCTAAAATATGTCAGTTCCTAGGTCTTCACATGAGAGATATTTTACTCAGACCTGTGATTGGACCAGAAAATTAAGTCAAACGTGGCAGTGGCATAAAACGCCTCATTAATTGTTCCTCCTACCTTTTACTTTAGGACATTCGATTGCAAATCAATATAAATGCTTTGTGTCTTAATTCTTAGCTAGGCCCCTATAGCATATTTTTATTCCCAGGCATTTAAGCCTTTTTATTAACAGAAGTGGCTCTCCTATGTTATCTACAATGGCAAATATTAGATAGAAAACATAGGAAAGCAAAAGGAACCAAGCAACAGAAACTTGATTCAATATGAAGCCAGATTAAGATTAAAAGATGCATCTGAAAGAAATGAAGTCTTTCATGTTGTAAGCACAAAGAAAGGCTACAGGAAATGTTTCTGATCTAAGATCTAGTAATGGCAGAAACCTATCCAGACAATATAAAAGTAATCTGGTTTATACCATGTGATACCCTTATCGCCCAGTTAATATCCTTTGCTTCTGATAAGGAGATACAAATCAGTTTCTTTTCTATGATTAATAATTATTCCATGATTTATTCTTACTATCCTGCTCTTGGGGTAGATCATTCTCCAAAGAAAAGAAGCTGCAAATTGAGTATTTGTTACAATTTAATAAATAGGTTCTTCACCTCATCTGATCATTAAGAAAAACAAAAAAAAAAATAATAATAATAATTTATATATATTTAATGCTTTAAAATGGAACCTATTTTAGGTCTGCCTGAACAGACTGGACAGACAGTTGATACTTTCTAAGATAAATTATGCAAGTGCTTCCTAAATGTTAGAATGTATATAATTATAATATGTGTAAAAAATTATCTGTATTGAATGCTGCTCAAGGTATGTTCATTCTGTAAAAAGATAGAATTCTGAGTGATAAGAAAATATATGTGTGATAGGAAAAAGGGGGAAAACACTGCGCTACCACAATATAAAGAGTCGAATGAGTACAGCAGCTATTACTCAAGCAAACAAAGCCGAAACAAAATATAAAACAATTAGTGTAGTGCTAAAAAATTTGCAAAAATGTACCGTATTTGCCGGCGTATAAGACGACCTTTTACAGTAAAAAAAATGAGCAAAAAGCTGGGGTCGTCTTATACGCCGGCTATAAAGCTGGGGTTATCATATGTCAGCCGTCCGCTGGATTTTAAGCCCTCCGGATACTCGCCGAGTGTGCGGTAATACTGTATACATACAATATACACCGCTGAGCCAATCCCGGCGAGCGATGTATTCTATTAATGAATACAGCGCCTGCTGGGATTGGAGTAACAACCTCTGCAGCCTGCTCGGATTGGCTGTGAGAGTCAGAGGCGCGGGCTGATGATGTAACAGCCTCTGCCAATCCGAGCAGGCACTGTATGCAATAATAGAATGCATAGCTTGCCATGATTGGCTAAGGGCGGTATACTATATGTATACTGTGAGACAGCATGTTACCCGGCGCCAACTTCGTTTCTGAACATACGGAATTCCTGCATAAGGGGGTCGTCTTATACAGTGAGTACAGCACAAAACCAACTTTTTAAATTGAAAAGTAGGGGGTCGTCTTATATGCCCAGCCGCCTTATACGCCGGCAAATACGGTATGTGTACAAATGAAGTGTACAAAGAAATTACCAATATGACTAAATAAGAAGAAAATAGTATAGTGAATACTAAAGGGATATACAATCCCACGAAATGTGCACAATACAGGGAAACTATAGCTTCATATAATTTAGACTGAAAAAATGGACTTCCATTAGTTCTTTCTACACAGTCCTCTTAGAATGCCAAGTGTGGAAATATAGATGGAAATCTTCCCATAAGATGGTCCCAAGGAGGTAGAGGGACTGTATAAGATGATGAAACCAGCAACAACAAAACAATTGACTTAAGCTGTGTCTACAATAAATCTTTCTCTAATGGAAGATGGGTACTCTTACCGATGGTGATGGACCCACCTATCGTACGACAGTGGGTCGGTAAGGCTTGTAATCTCAATGGGTCCCAGTCAGGCTCTGTAGGATGGATCCTAATAAACAATTAATTGTTGTGATATTAATTGTTTCATTAATCAGGCATGAAATGCTGTTCATGTTTAGTTGCCTTTTTATTTTCAGTTTTTTTAGGCATGAGTAGTATTTGTTCATGCCTCTTAAAGGTACATTATTCATATTCATTATACTTTTGAGTGAGTGTTCTTCGTGTCACGATCTATTTGCACATCATATACGAGTATCGACTTGCTATTTGCACAAAACATCATTATCATTTATATTATTTTTACTTCATTTTATTTTCATATTTTCATTGGTAATAGTTTGGTTTATATTTGCATAATTTTAGCAAATTTAACCAGTATGTTCAATTTTTATGGCATTTTTCTGGGTAGCAGTAACGATTAGTTTAATATTTCATGAACAATGTATGCATGCAGGGGGGGTTATAGGTATCAGGTAGGGTGTTATAGGTATAGGGAGAACCCCAAAGCACCCTCCCCATGTTGAGGGCATGTGGCCTAGTATGGTTCAGGAGGGGGGCGCTCGCTCGTTCTCCCCCATCCTGACCTCCTGGCTACTTGCTCGGATAAGGGTCTGGTATGGATTTTGGGGGGACTCCACGCCAATTTTTTTTTAAATGTTAGTGTGCAGTTCCCCTTAAAATCCATACCAGACTTGAAGGGCTTAGTATGGACTGGAGAGGGACCTTACTCAGTTTTTTTTCATAGATTTGTCATCTATATTGCTGGGAGCTGGCAATACATTACAGCCGCGAGCAAGTTTATATGACATTTTTTCCTTTAGCAATCTCATTTTGCTGCACAGATGCGCCACTTTACAGGTAGACTAAGGGGACCCCCCAGCATGATATTTAACTAGTTTCAGACCGGACCGTTTTCCTGGCTTAAGACCAGACCACTTTTTGCAATTCGGCACTGCGTCACTTTAACTGACAATTGTGCGGTCGTGCGACGTGGCTCCCAAACAAAATTGACGTCCTTTTTTTCCCACAAATAGAGCTTTCTTTTGGTGGTGTTTGTTCATCCTGCAGTTTTTTTTTGCGCTATAAACAAAAAAGAGCTACAATTTTGAAAAAAACGCATTATTTATTACTTTTTGCTAAAATAAATATCCCCAAAAATATATCAAAAAACATTTTTTTGCCTCAGTTTAGGCCGATACATATCCTTCTACATATTTTTGGTAAAAAAAAGCAATAAGCGATTATTGATTGATTTGCGCAAAATTTATAGCGTTTACAAAATAGGGGATAGTTTTATGGGATTTTTATTAATAATTTTTTTTTTTACTAGTAATGGCGGCGACCAGCGTTTTTTATTGTGACTGCGACATTATGGCGGACACATCGGACATTTTTGACACATTTTTGGGACCATTGTCATTTATACAGAAATCAGTGCTATACAAATGCACTGATTCCTGTGTAAATGACACTGGCAGTGAAGAGCTTAACCAGGGGGTGGCAGTGTAGGGGTTAAGTGTCTCCTAGGGGCATATTACTAACTGTGGGGGACTGGGCTGTGCCTTAGTGAACACTGATCTCTGCTCTAATCACAGGGAGCAGAGATCAGTGTCACTTGTTGCTAGGCAGAATGGGGAGATTCTGTTTACATTGGCATCTTCCCATACAGCCTCCCGTGAGACGATCCCCGCTGCTATCGAGTCCGTGGGACCCGCGACTGGACTCACGAGGGTTCCGACTGGTGGCAATTTCAACTGGACATACCTGTACGCCAGTTTGCCTGCCCATGCCATTCTGCCGACGTACATCGTCGTGCGCCGGTCGGGAACTGGTTAAAGGAATGTTTCATTTTTATTCATAATTTGGGATGGGCGAACAGTTTGGTTGTTCGGATGTTCTGCGAACACCACACAATATGCAGTGTTTGGGGCAAATTCGAAAGCTGCCGAAACACTGTTAAAGTCTATGTAACATTAACATGAAAAATCAAAAATATTAATTTTAAAGGCTTATATGCAAGTTATTGTCGTAAAAAGTGTTTGGGGACCCAGGTGACATGTTTAAATGCAAAAAAGTTTTAAAAATGGCTTTTTTTTCGGCAGCAGTGATATTAATAATGCTTAAAGGGAAACACTTTTTATGACAATAACTTGCATATTAACCCTTAAAATTAGCACTTTTGATTTTTCAAGTCCGTGTCCCATAGACTTTAATGGTGTTCGCGTGTTCGAACAAATTTTTTGCCTGTTCGCATGTTCTGCTGTGGGGGGTGTTCGGCTCATCCCTATGTATAATATAATAAAGCACAATGTACTATATCACAAATTAGCAATATATAATGTAATTATAAAAAATTCATGTTTTAACCACTTCTCGCCTGCGCTATAGCCAAAAGACGGCTACGGCGCGGGCGCTAACTGCCGGGAGGGCGTCCCTGGATGTCCTCCTGTTTACTTCCATGTTGCACACTCCTGCGAGTGCGCATCGGGGAAGTTCTATGCTGGTCGTGTCCCTTGTCCCTATGAATTTTTAACCTGCATATGTTTATATTTTTATCATTGAGGTATGAGTCTACGTGGGTATACTCTGTCAATCATGTCCACATTATGTCTGGGATTATTTATGCTGTATGTATTGTACCAATCATGTCTGTTGAACATTTATTAAATACTTTATCATTATTATTATGTTTAAAACATGAATTCTTCATAATTACATTATATATTGCTAATTATTGATATAGTACATTGTGCCTTTTTATATTATAAACTATTACATGTCATTATGACAATTTAATCATGGTTATATGTTCTATATTCATTATTATTTACAATGACATGCCTCATGTAAAGTCCCATTTCTTCTTCTTCTTTTTCTACTATTTCATTTTTATTGTTTCACTTTAAGCATTATTAAAATGACTGCTCTTGAAAAACTGTAGTTTTAAAAACAGTTTTTGCATGGATACATGTACCATAGGACATTACCCGGGCCCCTATTCACTTTTTATGGCAATAACATTGCATATAAGCCTTTAAAAATAGCACTATTGATTTTTCATGTTTGTGTGCCATAGACTTTGATAGGGTTTGCATCTGCGCGAGAAATTTTTGCCTGTTCGAGGTGTCCTGGTGCGAACCGAACCGGGGGGTGTTCGGCCCATCCCTAAAGGTCACCTATGCATAAGCAATCTGATGTTCCTTTTGATAAATCCTGTGGAAACATTGCAAATGGCATCCTGTTTTTTACTTTGTCAGTGAACAAAGGCATCTGACTTTTGCAACACGCCGCATAATAATATTACATTTAGTTCAGGGTTTCATCAAACCATATTGAAAACAAAATTGTATTTCATACAATTCCATGGTAACAACTACAGTTACCTCTTTTCAGGCTCCTGCTAATGTATCTCAATCTTATTAGTATATTCCAGAAAATTGTTAGACTGAGCAAGCATACCCAAATATAATAGCGCTACATAAAAGAATCTAAAAATATGATATTATGAGGATGAACATTAAGAAACAAATTTCCTGCTAGTTTGGACCAAACTCACACTACAGGAACAATAAAGAATAAGATCATTAAAAAATAAAGAATGTAAGTTATTGAATGGATGCATCGGAAATCTGATGATAACGAGAAGACTAGTGTTTAAGATACCATAGATCAGTGTTATTAAATTAGATACTCTTAAAGATTAAAGTAGTATGAAACCCTCAACATTTTTAGCCTAACTCATTGAGCACAAAAATCATCGTTCCCCAGTAAACTATTTGCTGGCAAACTTCTTAGGCCGCGTACACACGGGCGGACTGTTCGCCCAACTTAGTCCGCTGAACAGTGTTTCAGCGGACAGTCCGCTCGTGTGTGGGCTTCAGCGGACTGTTTCAGCGGACAGTCTGACGAACAAAGTCTTACGGAATTTCCGTAAGACAGTCCGTTCAAACTTGGTTTTGTCCTTCCAAACTTGGTTTCAGCGGACAGTCCGCTCGTGTCTAGGCAAGTTGGACGGACTAAGTATCGCGCATGCTCAGAAAGGGTTTACACGGCCGAAGGTTGCATTGCAGTGTATAGAACGTAGTTTTTCTAGTCCCGTCGTACGTGCTGTAGACGTCATCACGCACGTTTTCAGCGGACTGTTCGTTCATCGTGTGTGGTCAAGTCCGTTCATGCTAATTTTGAACGGACTGTTTGTCGAATTGTTTGACGAACTTAGTTGGGCGAACAGTCCGCCCGTGTGTACGCGGCCTTACTCTAACAATTGCAGTTTACAGGTTGCCATGCTGCTGGGTCGTGCTCTCTTGGTGTATCTTCCTTGAACTTCTCATCTTCACAAGAATGAATTAACAGTGGACAATGCAGTCTGGAGCTAGTCTGCTTGGAGAAAGCAATGGGGGCAAAAGAGTGCTTTCCCATCTTGGGGCTGTATGTTTCTGTTGATGCACACAGTGAAGGGAGACACAACTCTAGACCCTGCATGTAAGGGTGGCTCCATAGGATGCTTTGCGATAAAGGAGACACCCTGAAACAGGAAACATGGGGCAGCAATCATGGCACCAGGAAAGGATTAAAAAGAGAAACACGCTGCATATTAAGAAAGTTATTAAATCAAGCAAAATCTATTAAATCAAGTAAAATCAACCAAAAGCATCCAACCTCACTCTTATCTCTATTGGATTTCTGGGAGCTTTTTCTGGAGTTTTGAAACACCTCCTTCACTTTTGAGGACTTTTTTGAGCACCTGAGCACTGGCAGTTATTGGGCTCATTTATTTTTGTTATTTTATATGTGCATATTTTATACAACTCATTGGGGGTTATTTACTAAAGGAAAATCCACTTTGCACTGCAAGTGCACTTGAAAGTAAAGTCGCTGTAGATCCAAAGGGGGACATGCAAGGAAAATAAAAAACAGCACTGATAAGGCGGCAAGGAAAATAAAAAACAGCACTGATAAGGCGGCACTGATGGGCACTGATAGGTGGCATTGATGGGCACTGGTAGGTGGCACTGATTGATGTCACTGATGGGTGGCACTGATGGGCACTGAAGGCTGACACTAATGGGCAGCACTGAAGGGCACTGATAGGTGGCACTGAAGGACACTGATAGGCAGCACTGATAGATGGCACTGAAGGACACTGATGATCACTGATGGGCACTTGTAGGCGACACTGATAGGCAGCACTGATCTGTGGCACTGATGATGAGGCACTGCTGGGCATTGATAGGTGGAACTGTTGGGCAAAGGTAGGTGGGCTTGGCAGGTGACACTTGTGAGCATAGATGAGGAAGCTGCAGCTTTCTGTGTGAGGGGCCAATGTCCCTCTGACAGAAGCCGTTGATCAGCTTTTTTTCCTCTCATGCTGACAGCGTAAGGGGGAAAAAAATTATTACTGATCTTCTGTTTATATCACGTGATCACTTTATAGTGGGGTGTTTTTTTTCAGGGATTGGGCTTGGTCCCTTAGTTCCAACATGACTGTGCACCAGTGCACAAAGCAAGGTTCATAAAGAAATGGATGAGCGAGATTAGGGTGTAGGAACTTGACTGGCCTACACAGAGTCCTGACCTCAACCCGATAGAACACCTTTGGGATGAATTACAACAGAGAATGTGAGCCAGGCCTTCTCGTCCACATCAGTGCCTGACCTCACAAATCTGCTTCTGGAAGAACAGTTAAATATTCCCATAGACACGCTCCTAAACCTTGTGCACAGCCTTTCCAGAAGAGTTGAAGCTGTTATAGCTATAAAGGTTGGGCCAACTCAATATTGAACCCTACGGACTAAGAATGGGATGCCATTAAAGTTCCTGTGTGTGTAGGGTAGGTGCCACAATACTTTTGACAATATAATGTATAGGAAAGTTCAGCATCAGAGCACTGTGATGTGTCCAGTATAAAACATGTGCAGCCGTAGCTTTGGGCAGAAATATGGATCATGCTGTAGACATTCTGTAAAAACCAGTATAAGGCTCAAATACCACTGATGAGGGATAATACTGTATCTGGCCAGTCTCACTCCTGTCAACTTACAAGGCATCCTAAGTAGTTTTCAGAAAAACTTCCCCTTCGACCAGGGATGACAAGGAACTTTCTGTCTTGGCAAAAATGGACCACAATAAGAAGGACAGGGTTTCTTATCTTTCCCTACTTTACAAAAACTAAAGAAAATGCATGCTTCAGTGGCTTATGCCCTGTACACACGGCCGGAAATTCCGAAGGAAAAAGTCCAATCGGATTATGTTGTCGGAAAATCAGATTGTGTGTGGGCTCTATCGGACTTTTTCTGTCGGATTTTCCGACGCACAAAGTTTGAGAACAGGATCTAAAATTTCCAACAACGAAATCCGATCGCATAAATTTCCGATCATGTGTAGCCAATTCCGACGGACAAAGTGCCGCACATGCTCAGAATAAACCAAGAGATGAAAGCTATTGGCTACTGGCCCATTTATAGTACCGAAGTACATGTTGTACGTCACCTCGTTCAGAACGATCGGATTTTCCGACAACTTTGTGTGATCATGTGTATGCAACAAAAGTTTCGGACAAAATCCATCGGAAAAAAATCTGATGGATTTTGTGGTCGGAATGTCCGACTGTGTGTACAGGGCATAACTGTTTTGTAATCGGCTGCCTTGGCTGTCAGTTAAAACATGTATTTAATTATAAAAGAATGAGAGAAAGATGCCGAATGAGTGCCATTTAAACAATGAAAATGTTTCCCCGTTCAAAAATTTTTATTTTATGTTAAAATAAATTACATGTACAGAATATAAGACAAATTATGTGATACCAGAAATAAAAAGTAGACATATTGAAGTACGGATGATACAAAGCAAAGAAGAATTTCAAGATATTCTCGTGGGAATGACAATAAATGGCCTTTATATATTTTAGAATTTGAAAACATTCTTATAGCTGAGTTTTAAACATTTTAATCCCAAGAAAATATAAATATGTCTAAAACAAAATATATGATTTTAAAGTTTTGACATGAAAATGTTTCCCATCTTAGCAGCATCTACAGTTTTCCAGTTAGCTGCTGCTTGCTAAAGAAAGCTGGTAAGCACCAGTTCCACCAAAATGTGATACTCAATTGCTTGTAGGCATGAACAAATTGGAAAATCTACCATCATCTTCTTAGATCTCTTGACTCAAGTGGCAAGATTTTAACTAAAGTTTTGTGTCTCTGCTGCTCCACAATTATCTGTTTCTTTTACAATATGAAAAATATGTCAGACAATCATAAAACAATCAATTGGTTTTATGATTACTGAGGCAGCCAGGACAAAAACTCAACTCTTGAGTGTATATTTATATATTCATGCCAGCAAAACCATCCTATTAACATGTAGTCATATCTGTAGTGTACATAATTTAACAGAATTCCACTTCACTCAATTTATGGTCTCTAGTATAGCCTATATAATCATTTATATGGTTTTTGACCCTGTGTATGTGTTTGTGTATTATATCAATCTCAAACAAGACAAGAACACTAGAAAAAAATGCAAGGCCATACCTCACTAACCTCTTGGAATCTGCTGTCAAAATGAGCAATGATGTCACCATCATAGAGAAGGTAACTGATAATAATTGATGTGAAGGATAAAAACACTAATCCATATATCTACATAAACAGAGTTTTGACAGTCGCTCCTTAATGGTTTCTTTGTAGTAATGTTTGCTTACACAGAATTTAACTTCAGTAAAACCATGATGCCAAGTATATATATATATATATATATATATATATATATATATATATATATATATATATATATATAGACGATAAAGTATAGAACGGCAATTCTGTGTAGAATTGTTGTGCCACATCCAATATAGAAACTACAGATAGCAGAAAGACCCCTGGTGGTGGACTTTAGAAGCACGTACAACAATAAGATACTGTAAAATAAGAACAATTTTATTTATTAATTGAATTGATATAAAACCATGTAAAAATAATTTATACACACCAAAACAGATTATACAGTACAATGAAACAAATCGCCTATACAAGATGTGATCAGCTACAGAATTAATCACTCTACGCATTTCAGAGCTAATGTGATCTCTGATGGTAGTAACAGCTGTTTTTAAACTAATATTCTGTTATACTCACATGACACTCTATCTGGTTATGTAAGTATAAACAGAGAAAATAACATATTACTATTTTTGTCTACTATTGTTTCTGTTCTAGTATCCTGTCATTTATATCCTTCACTAGAATTATACTTCATGCTTTATCTCCCTCCCTGAAGAAGGAGATCACATTAGCTCCGAAACGCGTAGAGTGATTCATTCTGTAGCTGATCATACCTTCTATAGGTGATTTGCTTCATTGTACTGTATAATCTGTTTTGGTGTGTATAAATTATTTTTGCATTATATCAATTCAATGAATAAATAAAATTTTTTTTTTTTTTTTTTTTTTTTTTTTAGTAAAACTTATTTTATCTTATTGTAGTACCTCTAAAGTCCAAAAAAAAGTCCACCACCAGGTATCTTTCTGTTTTCTGTAGTATATATTGTATATATAGGCAGGTGCCAAATCCAAACCCTATTGAAGTTAATGTAAAAAGACAAGCAAAAACATTTTCTAGCCTAATAGGTAAGAGATTGCCAAACAAATAACATTGGGAAGGGCTCTACCTTTGGGAATATTTACAGAAGCAAAGAATTCCAGTTTGCAGGAAGCAGTGATTTTAATAATAAATGAAGGGCAACATTAAAAACGCAAAATTCCTTTAAATTACATGCCTGGGGGATGCTTTTCATTTGCCTGTGATGTGGTCCATCTGTTCAATGTATACATCCTACTACACCAAAACTGTAATTTACAAAGAAAAAAAATGCAAATTGAATGGCAGGTAAATAATGGCTCCTGGCTAGGAATGAGCTCAGTGTTCCATTCAAATGTAAATTTAGACCAAACTCTGGTTGTTTGGATGTTCGTCGGAATGCTGAAAATGTAGGGCATTTAATGTGGATGAATGTGACAGCTTCTAGCTGTCAATGAATGCTAATAAAACAGCAGCTGGTTGCTACAAGCACTAACACCACCCAGCACATTTATTTACATGGCCAGGAATTCCTGGTCCTGTAAACAAATTATTAGGGAATGGAGTGGGATAAATATGGCTACTTGGCCACATTTGGGCAGTGATGTCACCACTCTCCCAGCTGTCAATGGTCGCTGAGCAGGCAGTAGCTGCTAGTAGCCACCACGCCCTTACTAGCCACTGATGTCACCCAGTCTATTCACCTACAAACAAGTCAGGGAATCCCTGGGCACATAGGCAAATAAGCAGGAAATGGAGCATTACATCATTGCCTGAATATAGCTACATGGCCATATTTGAGCAATAACATTACCTAAATATTGCCATGCCCATATTTGGGCAACAATGTCACACCTATCCCTGCTACTTCTTTTATATAGCTGATAAAAGCTTGAGTAGCTGTCATTCTGCTAGTGTTACATTCGGCATTGGTTGTGGGAGCTGGGTTGTCATTTTTTTTTCTTCTGACGAGTCAGCAGCAGGGGGCATTATAATTGATGATGGAGTTCCAGTAAAGGTCTTTTTGGGGGATTTTTATTTTTTAAACAAACAACTTTGGGTGTCTATTTCTAGGTGATATTTAGTTTTTTGTTCTTTGTGAATAAGTACAGATACTTTGTAACTTTACTCATTCACATGGGAGGAGGGGCCATATCTGGGGCCCTCATATTATTAAAGGGGAGATTCCACTTATCCCACAGCCACCAGGCAAATGTTGTAGGAACACGTCCTTCTCACTTATCCTCATCAATATTGAGACAAGGTGCTTTGCCAGGAGGGACTCCCCTGACAAGCCCCCAATACTGAGGGTGTGTGGCCAGGTTGCATGCTCAGATTAATGGTCTGGCATGGATTTTTAGATGGACATTACACATTGTTTTGCATGGATTACCACTTAAAATTCTTATGCATTTTGGGGAAACACTAAGTACTTTTTTTCATTCTTGCTGTATAATGAGCATTGGCTGTTGCCCCAAAAATCCAGCAGAGGTTTGAATTTTTTTTATCTCAATGCATTTTATGCATTAGGGTAAAAAACCTTCTATGTCACATGATCCCCCCTCCCCCTCTTCCCTTACCCCTCTTATACTAGCCTGAGCCAGATCTCGATCCAGTACTGTGCATGAGAGAAGCAACTTAGCTCTCTTCCTCCTCACAGGGCAGACAGCATGCTAGCAGCTGGAGCCATTGACAAATTCTGTGATGAGGGGGTGGGAGGTGGGTTAAGCCCTGCTGTCTTTGTTCACTTGCTGAAGAGGGGACCAGGAGTGCCGGTGGAGGACCCCAGAAGAGGAGCATTGGGGCTGCTGTTTGCTAAATGATTGCACAGAGCAGGTAAGTATGACATGTTTGTAATTTAATTTAAAAGAAAATTTACAATCAATTTAAGGGGCTGATTTTCCACAGAAAGTAGTAAATACTAACCACTCTTTGTTATGCCATGCAGTATTACCCAATCGTGTGACCTGCATTTTGCGAGATCCTATGGAGTGTTCCTTATTTAATGCAGCAGATTCACTAACTGGACGAGAGGCCTTCACATAACTTTTCAGGTCAAGTGACCAGGCTCTCCTGTGGGCTTTTTTATTACCATGGAGAAGAACAACTAAGCACCTTGAAAACATACATAATTGTACCCCACCTCCTAAAAATATTGTGCTTAGTGTGATAAGAATTCCCAACCTAAAATTATAAAATATGTTATTGGAGTTTACTCAGATCCTTCTCCCCAATTTAATTCTACCTTTTTAAAACTGTACATGAACAACTGATTTTGAATGTGGAAGAATCGTTCCACTTCACAGCTAAAAATCCTTTTAGAGCAGATGGCTAAGCTTGTAAACAGGAGCACTGGGTATAGAAAATAGTTTCTGTATTTTGATGTTAGTGTATACTGCTCTTAAATCTGTTCTATTTCGCATACCTGAAGGTTTATTACATCTCCTTTCAAGCATAATGTATTTCATATATGATATTGTAGCGGTGGCTCCTGAAGAGCACGCGCTATGCAGTTCTTCTAAAATTAAAGTTGCCTAAACTGCAGTTGGGTTTGGGTGTAATTATCTAAATTGGGCCTCAGCATCAGCCTGACTGGACTGTGAGGTGTTCAGCCTGGCCACAGGAGGCACTGTCTCTTCTGGCAGGCATGGAACTGTGGTCTGGTCAGGCGCTTAAGTTACTCTCTCTCGGAGTCCGCCCAATGGGAGTGGCACTCTCGCTGTGCTTCTGGGAGAGGGTACATAAGATCTGGATGTCATGTGGTTCGGAGTTCCGGTCCAGTATGATGTGCTGATTACATGGTCCTGATCCTCCTGACCAGCCCCCAGGAAGGCTATGGCTCGGGGTGCGGATCCACCCAACTTTAATGTCTTGGAGCTGGCTAGCCCAAGGCAAGAAAAGTAAAGGAGGATTCTGAGGTGGTTGGGTACCGTCTCCGCTTCGGGAGAGACCCAGTGTACTTCCAGCATTCCAGGGGAGGACTCTTCAGAAGAACACCACGTATGGGTTGGTTTTCTTAGCAAGAGCCTGGAAGGGCTAAAGTAATTGAGAGAATCTGGTCTTGTGGATATCGCCAAGCAGGCTGAAAGATCCAGGTATCCTACAAGTGTTCTAAAGCTTAGTTTTCCTACATTTCTATGACAGCGTCTGTGGCAGAGACATTATCTTGTACATTTCTACAACAACGTCTGTGGCAGAGACTTGTTCCTGAGTTATCACCAAGTTGGCTGCTAGGCCTTGTGAGAGAGGGACTGTCCAACCTGAGTGATCATCCAGCTGCGAGTGGCTATTCTCTGGATGCAATCAAAGTAAACAAGTTCTTCAATGTGTTTTTGACTTTGATACTATGAGTACCTGAGTCTCCCTTCCAACCCTCTGATCCCAAGCTGAAAGGCTGTTCAATTGTCTGAGTTTTGCAAATAAAATCCATTCAAGTGGATCTATTATCAGTCTCAAGTTACTGGGCCATCTACCACGGGACATCCCCTAGACGTGCAACAAGGAGAAAGGAGGGTAACAGTAAGCCCAAATATAACCAGCAGCTCCTTGGGGGGTTAGTGCTACAATATGAATTCATTATTTTTCTCATTCTCATTCATATCATTTTCATAGTGATAATATGCTGAAAATGATTATGGCCAATTAAATATGGTCTTCTAATATACCTTGCCTTTGTGTGCTTCATGCTTCTCATAAACTACTTCCTACTGCTTCCTAATTTGCCCATCTAGTTATGCTAATTAATGAACAAATACTATTTACTAAACAATGTTTTAAATAATGTAGGAATAATTTAATCAAGCATTTAAATGGCCCTATAATTAATCATGAGTCTGTTAATGAACCAAGAGGCTCCATTCTGGAGTAATCTGATTTACTGCGTAGGCTTGACTTTTGAAAATGAACAAATGCAGAGCTTGATACTGAACTGACGTGTTTTTAATTGCAGAGTGACCAATTGCTCCCTGCAGTATTCAAAAAAAGCCATGAAAAGACATGGTAATAATATATCTGTTGCTACTCTACACCTACATTGCAAGAGTTTTATATCTTCAATAGTCCTTTAAAAAATGTATGTCAATGCACTGCCAAGTTCCAATGCCTTGAATGACAACTGTGTTTTAAAGCTACTACTTACGTTATGTGAAAAGTTGTACTTTGGCTTTTGTTTAATTGTGCAATATTTGTCATGATGTGAAATTATGCTTTGAATAAGAGTATTGTTCTTTTTTAGTCATATATGGATACAGATACCAAGAGAAATTTGCACAGCAGTGTGTCATTTATTCAGTGTTATAATGCAGCATTTGGTTAATATGAATCATGATGTTTAATTAACCACTTCCAGCCAAAGCCAGTTCTGACACATGTAAAAATCATATTTTTTTTTTTGCTAGAAAACTACTCAGAACCCCAAAACACTATATATGGTAAACTTCCACCGACGGCCAATTCATTATCTGGGTTGCAGATTGCATGGGTGAGCCGGTAGATGCCCTGGACTGCGGGGGAAGGGGGGATGTTCCCTCCGACCGCCTGTAAAAGCAATCAAGCTGGTAAACAGCCTTTATGATTGTTTTTACTGTGTAGGGAATCATCCACAGAAAAAAAAAAGATGTTTGAATGATGCCTGCAGCTGTGGGCATCATTCAGACATCCACCCTCAAATTCCAAGACGTCATATGATGGCCCATGGACTTGAAGTAGTTTAAACACCAGTAATGTAAAGTGACTGACAAAAAAGAAAAAGCTGAAATGGAGGAGAAATTCTTATCTGTCTTTATGCACAACCACTAATCTAGCAAGGTCACATTGTCCATACTTCCAAAGGTGCCAGACACCTGGGAACACCAGAGATTTCAAACAAAGGAAGCAATGCAAAGACACCAGGATTCGTTCTCATACAAGTACATGGTCCAGCTGGCACATCAGGAATATGAAATGTTGGGGTAAAAAACACTTTAAGGGCCTGTTCACAAGCGGATCACACAGGAATGCACACGTTTGAACATACATGTTCCAGTCTGATTCCCTCATGTTCCTGTGCATTGCGTTTTGACAGCTCATTCATGTGAATGGGCTGCAAAATGCACCAAACAGTGGAAAATTTAACGCTTGCACTATTTAAAAAAAATGTATTGCAGCAAACCACAAGCCATTTGGAACCTGCAAGCAGACTGCATATGCAATTTCTGTTTGGGGTTCCATTAACAATATATAGGCACCTGCATGCAGATCGCAAAGGCAGCATGTTCACCTGTGGTGTGGGAAACATGCAGGTAATGTGTGTTTCCAACACAGCCTTCTGATGTGAACCAGCCCTAAAGGAGAGTTTTTGTTTGAGTCACCTTTGTTGCTTTTTTTTTTTTTTTGGCATCTCTTAAAGACTAAGCCCTTGTACACACGGTCGGAGATTCCGACAACCAAATCCGTCAGAGTTATTCCGACGGATTAATTACGGACGAGGTCTGGAAGTGATGTTGTATACACACGGTCGAACCAAGTTGTCGGAATTTCTGGTTGCCAAGAACGCGGTGACGTAAGCCTCGTACGGCGGCACTAGAAAGGAAAGTTCAGCACCACGTCCGGCACCCTTTGGGCTCCTTCTGCTGATCTCGTGTCTATCGCGTGTTAGTAGAAGTTTGGTGAGAGACGATTCGCGCTTTTCAGATTGGTGATTCAGTTCGCTACTGCTCTTCAGTTTCTGCTTGTCTTTGCGTATCTGATAATCAGTGCGTGTAGTCAGTAAGTATTTGTTTCTCATTGTGGACTATATCTTGGTATAGTACGCTTTGATTTGCATTGCTTATTGTCTGCTTGCTTCTGCTATTCAGTTTGTTCTTTCAGGCATTGCTGTTTATCGGTGCTTTCTGTTGTCCGTTCTGACCAGCCGACCGTTTTCAAACCATGTTTCGTCTACGTACTCGTCATAGAGTTTGTGCTGTGCAGGGGCTTTGTGTTGGGGTTCTTACTTTGACACAATCCCGGTCCATGAACTGGGAGGGGAGGCGTTTGTGGACCAAGAATTGGTTGCACCAGCGTGACCAATTCTCGCAATGCCTTTGCTCCGTGAGATCCGTGAGAATAATCCTGATGATTTCAGGAATTATCTCCGGATGACGGACCCCGTTTTTCACCGTCTGCTGGCTTTGCTGACCCCTTATATCACCAGGCAGGATACCTGCAGGCGGCAAGCCATCACTCCGGAGCAGAGGCTCATCGCCACGTTACGCTACTTGACGACTGGGAGAAGCCTTCAGGACCTCAAGTTCTCTACAGGCATCTCCCCCCAGGCTCTGGGGATCATTATTCCAGAGACCTGTTCTGCCATTATTCAGGTCCTGCAGAAGGACTATATGAAGGTAAGTTTTCTCCTTTAACATCACATTCTATGTATTTCATGATTGCTAATGTCTTGCATTTCTTTCCTCATTCCCTAATTACCATCATTGCAATATGCTCTAATTCATATGCTCTGCCCCTTTGTCCTTATGCATATTTGCCTCACTAACTTCCCCACCATGCTCTTCTTGGCCCATAAAACTATAGTCTGGTCACTAACCAATGTCTTTTGTCAGCTCCATAGTATTGCTTTTCCCTAAACACCCCCTAAAATGTCTACAAATGTTATGTGTGTGCTTCAATTCATGCAGAGTGACATTTTTTTTTTTGGTTGTGGCAAACTCATTAGGAACCCCCCTCCCCCCAACTGCTAGCTCAGCTGATAGCAATCCTCTATCTGCTGACTTTACCAATCCCAATACACACTATATCTACCTTTTTGATGCTCACATTTATGGATGAATTCACCAAAGCATGTAGTGCAAGGGCCTGCCTCAATACTTTCAAATACTATAATTTTAAATTTTTTATCCCTATTATTATCTTGATATGTAATAGCAGAATGTCAAAATGTGCTTCCATTTTGTTTTCTTTTTGTTATTATGACTTTTCTTACCTGTCCGATGGGCTGCCAATAGTGTAAGTAAGGAGGGGGCTTTACCGAAGTATCACACATTATTTAGGCATTCAGCTCTTAATCAAGTGGAGAGGGTTACCTGTCCAAAACATCCCCCCCCCTCATTTTTTATCAAGGGCCCATCAGTGGGTGATGACTCTGATAAGGGGACCTTATACTTTAGGCTTTAAATACTCAGTTCCCAAAATATTATACTGATCTTGGCCAAAAAATGTTGTGTCTAATCTGCTTGCAATGTTGATTTGCAAACTTACTAATTTGGTCTTGTTTCACTCCACAGTGTCCTTCAACGCCACAGGAATGGCAGACTGTGGCCTCCCACTTTGCCAGTCGTTGGGACTTTCCCAATTGTGGAGGTGCAATTGATGGGAAGCATGTCCGCATTGTCCCACCACCCAACTCGGGGTCGTACTATTTTAACTACAAGGGGTTTATTAGTATTGTGATGTTGGCGGTGGTGTCTGCGACCTATGACTTCTTGTATGTGGCCGTGGGGCAAAATGGATGGATGTCGGATGGTGGAGTTTTCTCACGGACAGAGTTCTACTGGCGTCTCCAGAGTGGCAATCTGGGCTTGCCACCCTCAGAGGAGAATCAGAAAGGACTCCCGTTCGTCTTCGTCGCGGATGAGGCGTTTGCCCTGGCAAACCATCTGATGCGGCCTTTCCCGATGAGGACCCTCACCCCAGACCAGAGGATTTTTAATTTCCGCCTGTCCAGAGCCCGAAGAGTGGTGGAGAACACCTTTGGAATACTGGCCAGCCGGTTCCGCCTTTTTTTTAACGCCTATCCACATGGTGGAATACAAACTAAATCACATTGTACTGGCGTGCTGTGTTCTGCACAATTTCCTAAAAAGACATTCTGCCAACTATGCGGTCTCAGTTGTCCAAGAAGCAGACTTGCTGGAAAATGAGAACCTCACGGGCCTTGAAGCTGCTCATCCTGGCTTGCCCCCCAAAGCGCCCGTGAGGTTAGAACCCAATACATGGACAACTTTGTGGGTAGGGGGGCAATTGATATGCCAGACAATGTCTGAGCGGCATTTTATGAATACATTTTTCTTTGAAACTCCAATATTTGTTTTCATTTACTGCTTGGCTTGGTTTTAGGTGTCTCCTAGGTAAATTTATGTTTTTTCTTGTTGTGCCTATTTCACCAACAGGGCAAACCCAAGTTCTGAGTGAGATGAGGGGACAGTCTCTTCTTCAGATAATCTTATTATGTTGTGGGTCTGCTACACACACAGCTTGTTTTTGGTAACTAATGTGTGTAGTGCATTACTGACCAAAATTTTGCTCATTTTCAGCACCATGGCAGGAAAATGGCATGATTGTGAAAATTAACACATCACTGTGGGTGTTATTTACTAAAGGCACATCCACTATGCACTACAAGTGCACTGCAAAAGTACACCTGAAACTGCACTTGGAGTGCAAAGTGGAGTTACCTTTAGTAAATAACACCCATTCTCACCGAAAACAACAATTTTACTCCAAATACATCTTTTGTGCAATGAAAAAGGAAGCCACACATTGTTGATAATTTACATTTTTAATCAAAGCACACTCACATGTGCGTTTAGAAAAGGGTTTTACAACAAACCAACAAATTGGGTGTATCAAAAACATTATTTCAGGTATTTTTTTTAACTTGGTGTTTTTGTGTAACAGGCATGTATCAAAGCGTAACATACAGAACACAGGAACTTACAAAGTTCAACTTTGAAAAGTGAAGACAATATCAGACATGAGTATGTACAAACTGGGCTGATATTGCCTTCATCATATGGGGTGTCACCCCTGGAAAATACAAATTTGGAAGATGCACACAGTGTGTGAACATGTGCTATCCCCCATCATGGGGGATCAATGTACATGTTTTGGGGCTGCAACCCCTTCATCTCAGCCACTTTCCACAAAACACGTACATTGATCCCCCATGATGGGAGATAGCGCATGTTGACACACTCTGTGCATCTTCCAAATTTGGATTTACAAAAAATACAAAAGTTGTGGTTTAAAAGCCAAAAAATAAAACCCTAGCTAGTTTGGGCTGTTTCACACTCTCCCCAAAACATCAATGATGTTCTTCATTTTATTTTTAACATCATTGATGTTTTGCTGTATATTTTCTAAATCCCGATTGCACCCCATTATCTCCCCAATCAGGATCTGGGCACTTTCACTGGTAAAATGGGATTCTTCTTCCACATCACCTACAAAACAAAGCAAAAAAACACACCATTTATTATAAATATGGTGACATAAATTGATGAGCTTACCGGAAGCTGTGTTCTCCGACACTCACCTGTTGTGGTGACAATTTGTCCAACTTCAACGATCTCTCCTTCCTCCTCCTCCTCCTGCTCCTCTGCTTCTGGTTTTGGAATTTTGCCTTCTTTGGGAGGGGTGGGGTCCCTGGTGTCCTGATACTTGCCGAGTCTTCTCTCCCCTATGAGAATGTAAAAAAAGAATAATTAGCACACAGAGGGCAGAAATAGGAATATGAAACATTGCTTGGAAGTGTTGTACAATTGTGTTTTTTGGCCGAGTTCAACGGTGAGAACATTATTGTGGACACTTTGTTAAGCTGGAATACTTGTGTACATACGACTGAAAAACAGCAGCAAATAAACTCCGCGCCACTTAATAAAATACAATGTGAAAAAAATATTAAATAATCAGTGATTCAATACTAGCTAAGTGAAACACTAATAGCTGCTCCCTAGAAACAAGAGAAAAAAAACTTGTTGTACTGAAAATATGGTAATAATAGGGGCGCTAAAATATAAACATTAATTACAAACAAGTGTAAAACGTATTAATCATAAACAACTAGAGTGATAGACAACCTATCACCATACAATAATAATCATAAGACAATTGCAAAAAATTTATAAATAATAAAGTCCCAATTAGATGCTAGAGAACAACATATATCCACAGTCCATACAGTGATTCATTTAATGATAAACTCCGTCTATATCCATTTGCCAAAAAAAGACTGAAATCTTCTAAAGAATTGTGAAACGTCCCTTCCCCAAGATTTTGGACACTGACAACACCCAAACCGTGAAGATATAGTTGTCTTCTTACCAGATGGTGTTGACTACTTTAATTAAAAAGATAGTCAGCTGAGCTTATGCAGGTGATTCCCTGCTCACATGGAATAAGATGGATCTCTTATGGAAAAAACCTTCCTCCTCATAGACTCAGACAGGTCATAAAAAAGGAGAGCAAACAATATCCATAGTGTAACACCGTTTTAATTAAAAAAATTAAAAACATAAAGCCAAATGGTTGCTTACATTTCCCGGTGCCCGACCTGGCACTGGGGCTGCTTGCTTAAACCAATCGTTTCGTGGTAGGTTCGTAGTTCCTTGTTGTGTACGGCGTGCGTTCCACTGAAAACAGCCGACAACCAAAACGTCCGGAACTGTGCGTATACGAACGTGACCAGGTACCGCCTCAACGTACGTTTCGTTTTCACGTCCTCAGGAAGCTGGAATACTTACCTGCAGAACGATGTTTCTTACGAACTAATGAAACCAGGAACTTGAAAGTGGCCATTTTAAACTGCACAACATGAAATCAAAGCACATGGAGCAGTATGCAAGCAAGAATAATCATATGAACACACGACAACTACTTACTTTTTTGAAGAACACGCTTGATCCTTCTGTACTGATCGTGCTCCCTCAGTTTCAGGTCTGACCAGCGTTTTCTCAGTTGATCCTTGGATCGGCATACCCCAAAATTCTTCTGAAGACTCTTCACAACTTTAGTCATGATCTTTGCCTTTCTGATATTTGGGTTTGGGTAAGGTTCATACTTCCCATCATAGTCGGTCCTGTTCAATATGTCCACCATCTCCAACATCTCTCCAAAAGACATATTTGAGGCCTTAAATCTTCTCTTCCTGGATCGGGACGTTTCAGGCTCCGGGCTTTCCTCACCCTCCTCCTCGTTGGTGGAACTCTGATTGCGCGCCTGCGTTCTCTCCGCCATGTGCTCTCCCCACTGCGCCGAAAGCAAAGGGCCGGGGAATAGTCTAGAAAGAACGTCAGGGGCAGGCGGAGTTTCACGCATGCGCACTGTATATAAAACGCAACACGCGTGTGTCTTCTGTACGATCTGTGAACAGAGTGAGGAGCTGACGCGACGATCATGCAAACGAAGGTAAAATTTTGAACTTGGTACATCACTAGACTAGACTGCATCTATCTAGGCCGATGTTGGGACAAGATTAGGAGGGTTTATCATGGCATTATTAGTATTTTAGGGTTTGTCTTGTGTTGTGTCTTGCAGAGAAGATGGATCCATTCAAAAACCCCAATTTTATGGGTCTATTCCTGGAACTGTACAGGGAGCTGCCCTGCCTGTGGCAGATCAACAACCTGTTTTATCACGACCGAAGATAGAGGAACGCAGCGCTGGAGAAACTTCTTTCTTTGGTGCGGATAATGGTCCCCACGGCAGACATGGCCTATGTGAAGAGGAAAATTGGTGTAATGAAGAGTATATATCTTAGGGAGAGAAAGAAGCACCTGGAGTCCTTGAGATCAGGAGATCCAGATGCCATTTATTACCCCAGGATAGTTTACTTCCAGAGGCTGCATTTTTTGGTAGACCAGGGGGTACCCAGGCCACCACTCTCCAGTCTTCCTTTAAGGCTTCCTTCACCCCCAGCTGAGGCTTCCAACGTCCAACCTGGGCCTTCCAGGCAGCAACATGTGGTGGGGCCCAGCTTGAGACAGGTATTGCATTGTTGAACATATTTATTGTCGTACATTTAATGATGTTAACTAGATGTTCTATTTGATCAGTAAGTTCTGATTTAACAAAGTGGTTTACATATCAATAGACAGTAGTGACCAAAAATGATTGGGACAAGAATGAAAAATGCTGGGCTCAGAATGATAGTCTGTTCTATTTGGTAACATTCAACTTTCAACAGTCATGAGCTAAAATGGTGTGATTGATGAGCAAAAACTAAAACTATGTCTCATTGTCATATACATGAAGACCTCAGTCGGGGGGATGCTGTGGCAAGTGGCAGCCAGGAGGTTGACCAACACCCTCCTTCTCCTCCTCCTGCCACAACTACAGGAGCCCAGCCACAGCCTCGAAGGATGCCTGGTGGGAAGTGCCTAAGGAAGACGAGAGAGTGATGGCCTGGGTTCAGTCTGGTCTGACAGAAGATGCAGCCTCTTGAAGAACCACATCCTGGGGACATAGATGGCATCTGATTTTCCTGATCTCTAGGACTTCTGGACCAGACTTTTCTCCCCGAGGTATGTACTCCTCAGGCCACCAATTTTTCTTTTTCTATTTAGTTCATGTCTGCACTGGGGGCCAAAGGCTTCGCCAAATTAACAAGTTTCTCCAGCGCTGCCTTCCTCTTTTTAGTTGTTTGAGACCTAAATAAAGGTTTTTTTTGTTTGAAGAAATACTTGCGTATGTGTTTTCCTTCCAAAAGGACCGTTTATTTGTGAGCAGGCAGGTACATTTCAAAAATACAAAGTGAAATGAATAACAAGGGGCACCAACACTAAACAACCTCCTGTAGATTAAAAAAGAAAAACAAAATATAAAAAATATAATAATGTTTCTGTGGTAAGTTTACACACAAAACACACCCCAAAAAATGGAAAGATGAGCAAACTGTCAAAAAAGGAGATGTTTATGAAAAAAAACAAACACAAAATTCACCCAAAAAACAATAAACAAAAAATAAAATTGTGTAGATGTGACAAATTCAAAAATTGTATTAATGAAATGAGTAAAAAAGAGTCAGGAAATACGTTCGGAAGAAGTATGTGTGACTACGAGCATCAAAAGAAGTTCCTTCTTGCAGCATTGTAAAGAACAAGGCCGCGTACACACACGCGGACTGTTCGCCCAACTTTGTCCGTCAAACAGTTTCGGCAAACAGTCCGCTCAAAATTAGCATGGACGGACATGGCCACACACGACGGACGAACAGTTTGCTGAAACCGTGCGCGATGACGTGAACGGCACGTACGACGGGACGAAAAATACGACGTCCTATACACTGCATTATAGTTTTCGGCGTGTAAATCCTTTCTGAGCATGCGCGGAACTTAGTTTGACGAACAAGCCTACACACGAGCGGACTGTTCGCTGAAACAAGGTTTCAGCGGACAGTTTTTCGGAAATTCCGTAAAACCTTGTTCGTCAAACTGTCCGCTGAAACTGTCCGCTGAAAGCCCACACACGAGCGGACTGTCCGCCCAAACACTGTTCAGCGGACAAAGTTGGGCGAACAGTCCGTCCGTGTGTACGCGGCCCAAGAGAATGCGCTTCATGAAAGAATTTTTAACATTGCAGCATGACGAATGTGCTATATCGATTACGAGCAGTAGTTTTACCTGAGCAAGCGCTTCCGTGTCCGAATTTGATTGTGAGCATGCGTGGCACCTTGTCCGTCGGAGTAGGCTACACATGATCGGAGTATGTCCGATCTGAGCATTTTGTCTGAAAATTTTACCGGCAAGTTGGAAAGTTGGTCCATCAGATATTCCGACGGAAACAGTCAGATGCAGACCCCACACAGTAGGAATATCCGACAAAACGCTCCGATAGGAAACATTCCGACGGAATCTCCGACCGCGTGTACAAGGGCTTAGTGGCAAGGTTCCCATGCCACAGTTTGGTAACCTTTCTACCCATGTCAAGGTTTTAGGCATTCCTTGGTATTCCAGTTCTAAAATTTCACACAGTTGCCGGTTCTGTTATTATTCACACCTTGCTGCAGCAAAGTATTGTCACTCTTCTTATTGCACTTCTCTATAATATTTATTATGGTATATAAAAATGTAAACAGATACACTGGGAATTCTGGTAAAAGCCATGTTATGTGTGCAGACTTGGGGATTTTAAAACAGAGATGTTCCTACATTGGTCAGAAATCATTAAACCCTCCAATCTCTACCAACAACTGAAATATTTGTTTTGGTTAGCTTGTCCTTTTTAATAGTATTAATAGCAATGTGTTGTGACCTTTCTAAGCCCTTGTACACAGGGTCGGACATTCCGACAACAAACTCCGTTGGATTTTTTCCAACAGATTTTGTCCAAAACTGGTGTTGCATACGCACGGTCTGACAAAGTTGTCGGGAAATACGATCGTTTGGAACATGATGACGCTTGTTCGTTACGACGGACTACGTTCAGGCTAGTAGCCAATAGCTTTGGTCTCATAATTTGATCTGAGCATGCGTGGCTCTTTGTCCGATCAGAATTCTCTACAAACGTTTGGACAAAGTCCGATCGGATCATGTTGTCGGAAAATTTTATATCCAACTCTCAGCCTTTTTGGTCGGACATTCCAACGGAAAAAGTTCGATGGAACCCACCCATGGTCGGATTATGCGACAACACAGTCCAATCGAACATTTTCCACTGGAATTTCTGACCGTGTGTACAAGGGCTGACAGCCAATCACAGGCTTCTTGTTAGTTCAGTGTGATCAAATAAATGGAAATTGATCTGTGATTGGTTCTTATGGGCTAATGCTTCTTGTGTCATGTCAATAAATAAAACCCTGCAAATAATTACATTGAGGGACTTTAAATAAATGCAGACTTTGACTAACATTAAAACTAGATATTGTTTTTATTTTAATAAATTATTGGCAACTATGATAATGTACAGTTTTGTTTTTAATAGGCAAATTTAATAGATGAATGTAATGAAAATACATAGTACAATAGCACACATTTGTGTCCTGTAGGATAGCCTATATAATAGTTGATCTGTTTTCTGGTCCAGTACATATATGTAGTATATTAATCATAAACAAGACAAGTAGACTACAATAATGCAAGGCCATACCTCACTAACCTCTTGAAAGTGACTGTCAAAATGAACAATGATGTGACCATGATAGAGAAGGTAAGTGATTATAATTGATGTGAAGGATAAAAAACACAGTTCTATCTGTCTGCATAATAAATACACGTTTGACATTTCTCCTTTGTGGATTCCCTGTAGTACTGTTTTCATCATTTCCATAGAGCTCTGATCACTCAAAGGATAAAAATGCCTTAAACTTTCCACAATTTCAAAGTTTAAATCATATGCTGTTTTTGCTGTAGAGTTTTTCTAAAGTTCTGTTAGACAAAAAGAAAACATTTTTCACCTCTCAGTGCAAATTTAATGGTTCCTGATGAAGTTGTGGATGTGATGGGAAAAAAACAAACAAAAAAACAAAAAACATTTTGCCAAGAACAAAAACTGCCATTGGTTAAATACATCTTTTATACCAAGTTAGAGTAAAGCTGTCATAAATCTACACAATTCAAACTGAGCATATGGTGAAAAGATGCATGAGCAGAGGTTACCTTCACTGAAAATGATCAGTGGATTCCACAAATATAGGCAGGGAAACTTTTGCGTAAATCTCAACTTTTCCTGGAAAAGTAACATCTGTTTATGTATTTTTTTTATCATATGCTGTTAGAATTACTCAGGTTTATGGCAGTTTTTCTTTTAATATAAACTTTTTAGTGCCATATTTTTAAGACAGCCAGTAACAAAATGTAAAGTCTACATTCAGATACTGTAATATATTAAGTTATAGCATATTGTAGCATAATTGAAGGCAGTGTGTAGATTTTACAGATAGAAGCAACAGTATAGTTTAAATGTAGTCAGTCAAACTGATACATAATAACAAAAGAATACCGCCTGCTTGTGTTACAAAGTACCCTAAATATTATGTGATTTCCCAGGGGTTTCTCTGTGGTTACAGATTTATATCACTAAAGAATAACTCATGAGATAATTGAATTATGTAACACATCATGCAATGCTGAAAATGTTAATTCACTACTACCTTATGCGGTATTTACCTCAAAAAGCAAAACACTTGGTAAATACCTCATAAAACAGTGTTTACTAAGGAAATAAATAAATAAATCCATGAGTTAAATAAGTAGTGGTCCAGGTGCACATTATTTAACCACTTGACAGGCCACACTTTAGCCAAATGATGACTACAGCATGGCTGGTCAGTTCTGGGAGGACATCATATGACGTTCCCCCCCAATTGTTCCCACTGTGCACCTGCTGCGGTGCCTGGGTGGTGTGCTCTGTGATTGCTGTGTCCTTAAGACACAGATGATCACAGATCAGGGTAAACGACCAATCACAGTGGCCTTTTACCACGTGATAAACTGTGTCAAATTAATAGCTGATCCCAATGTAAACATAAGACGGTTATCAGCATTCTGTCAGCGTGAGGAGAGGAGAGCCGATAACTGGCTTGTGTGAAAGGGACATCTACACTAGTAATCAGGCCACATTTTATCATTATGACTTTGTCTGAGGGTGTGGCCATACACCGCAACACACTGGTATTTCTACTATGCCTGTTACAGCTCTTAACCCTATATTACCCAATTGCTTCTAGTCAATCAGACTCCCACAGCCAGGAGCCTGGCAATCTAAAGCATACATCAAAAACTAAGCAATTAAAAAAATAAATCAAAGCCGTCAATCTGGTATTAGCCCCGTACATCTTAAATAAACAACACCTCATCAGGGTATACATTAATCCAAAATCAGACCATTATTGTAAGCACTTACATTAAAAATCATAATTTTGATAGCTGGTGCCTCTGTAACCCTAATATTAAACAATTGTCTTGGTTTTCGAAGACACACAGATCTCCCTCCTGCATAGATCTTTGTGTAGGCTCAATCTACATTGTTAGTTATACATCCAAAACAGAATATTCTCCTCGAGGGGTGTCTGATTATTCCCCTGTGGCTCTGGGGTTGAATACTCAACACCCAACCTCCCTGCCCAGAGTTCCCTGGAAACTCAATGGCTTCTGGCTTCAGCTTTTCCCCTCCAATGAGCATATTGCTCACCAAATTGATAGCTTTTTTGTACCCACCAACAGTATGATGATGTCCCACAGAGATGAGAGGCCTTTAAAGCCTGTCTTAGATGTACATTCATAGCTGAGATCAGTGTTGTTAAAAATAATACCTCAGCCTTACTTGAGCAGGTGGAGGACCAGGTACGACTGTTGGAGCTGACGCATATGATTGATTCTGCGAGGGAGGCATGGATGTTGGCCCAAGACTCTCTGGATCACCAGATATCATCCGCCGCAGAACATAAAACATTTTTATGGGGTGGTGGGAATTTCATGGTCTGGGGCTGCATGAGTGCTGCCGGCACTGGGGAGCTACAGTTCATTAAGGGAACCATGATTTCCAACATGTACTGTGACATACTGAAGCAGAGCATGATCCCCTCCCTTCGGAGACTGGGCCACAGGGCAGTATTCCAACATGACGTATTCCATCATAACAACCCCAACCACACCTCCAAGACGACCACTGCCTTGCTAAAAAGATGGGGGTCAAGGTGATGGACTGGCCAAGCATGTCTCCAGACCTAAACCCTATTGAGAATCTGTGGGGTATCCTAAATGGAAGGTGGAGGAGCGCAAGGTCTCTAACATTGACCAGCTCCGTGATGTCATCATGGAGGAGTGGAAGAGGACTCCAGTGGCAACCTGTGAAAATCTGGTGAACTCCATGTCCAAGAGGGTTAAAGCCGTTCTGGAAACTAATGGTGGACACACAAAATATTGATACTTTAGGCCCACTTTGAACATTTTCACTTAGGGTCATACTCACTTTTGTTGGCAGCAGTTTAGACATTAATGGCTGTGTGTTGCAAAGTGTAATTTCTTCAGTGTTGTCAATGAAAAGATATAATAAAATATTTTCAATAATGTGAGGGGTGTACTCACTTTTGTGAGATACTGTATATTCTTCAACCAGAGTGGGTGATGCCCACTCTGTAAAGGCAGGTAGCTATTACGGTCAGTCGGCTTAAAGTACACCTTAGTGCCTAATTCTTTTCCCTGTCTATAAATGCTCACAACCAGATAATTGATAAAATCATTGCTCCACTAATACTCAAGTTCAATATTGTTATGATTAACATTTAATTCAGTTAGAAACTCCTGTAAAAGAGATTTCTGTACTTGCCCAAATCAGAAATAAATTGTCAATAAATCTTTGGTAAAATACAAGTTCTTCTCTCCTTTTACCAAATAGAAATGTATCTTCCCATAAAGAGATTCGCAAGACTGAGTGCAAATTTAGCATCCATCGCGACACCTCTTCTTTGGTAATAAAACTGATTACTATAACAAAAATAGTTATGGGATAAGCAAAAGTCCAAAACTTTGCTCAAAAAAACTTTCAGGGCATGCGGAATATCTTCCCTCGGGCTAAGAGCCCAATTTAGGGCTAACAATGTGTCATCATGTTGGATTATTGTATATAAAGACAACAAGTCAACCGTCATCTGACAAATCCAGCCCCTGCAATAGCTGTTAAAGGTTTTTGGTGTCTTCCAAATACACTATAGTCTTTAGGACACCAATTTGTAGAAACTTGTCTAAATACTGATCCAATCTGGCTATCACAGACCCATTACTATTTACAATAAGTCGAGCATTTATAGACAGGGAAATCAATTGGGCACTAAGGTGTACTTTAAGCCGACTGACCATAATAGCCACCTGCCTCTACAAAGTGGGAATCACCCACTCTGGTTGAAGAATATACCTAAGGGCCTGAGTATGCAGGTAAAAAGGAATTGTTCCTCTTATTCTGATTTTGTTATTTAGTCTCAGGTAATAAAAGAAAGATTCCCGAAAAAGGGCTATAATGCCCATCAGATAAATGGAATTATACAAGAAGATTTAGAAATGCCACGGGAAGAATGCTGTGAATTCACAGTATAGGGAAGTAAAGGCCATATTAAAGAAACATTGACACATTCTTTGTATGGATAAGGTGTTGAATTGGACTCTTCCAAATAACCCTACTTTTATTTATAGGAACGCCTGGAGTTTTAAGGATAAAGTAGTTAAAAAAGTCTTTGATCGGCCAGCCAGACCCCAAATGTTTTGGGATAGGGCTGTTATTTTTTCTTGTAGAAAGTGCAAAGAATGTCGGCAGGTTAATAACACCATTAGAGGCTTGACTAACCTTAGATCCATGGTTAATAATAGAGAATCTTAAATTACCAAATTTATTTTATGTAATATTACATATGTAGTTTACGCTTTGGAATGCCCTTGTGGGCTAATGTATATTGGGCATACCAAAGGACCCCTAAAAAATGAATTGCTGAGCACATACATAGTCTCCAAATAGGATTTAAATATCATAGTATGTCTCTACATTTTAAACAATGTCATAATAAAGATCCATCTGGTTTAACATTTTGGGGGACTGATAGAACCCACCCAACTTGGAGAGGAGCAAATAATAAGAATAAGAGAACTATCCAGGAGAGAAACCAAGTGGATATATATTTATTTATATGAACTCCAAAAGGAATGAATGCAGAATTAGACAAAACAAAAATTGAAGGCTTTGATGTATGTTTTATATTGCCCAGTTTTCAATGTATGCTCTAGATTGCCCAGGCTCCTGGCTTGGAATGCTTCTAGTGGGATCAACTAGAAGCAATTGGATAATATGGGGTTAAGCGCAGTAACATGCATCTTACAAATACTGGTGCGTCGTGCCGTATCTCCACACACTCAGACAAAGTCGTAATGATGAAACACCTCAGGACATGACCTTACGGTGACCAGAAGTTATAAAGGCATGCCGCCTGAAGTGAAGACTGAGGAGTACCTCCATTTACGAAGGAACAAAGTGTGCTGAGATGCCTAGTACAGACACCTGTTGGAAATTTGATTATGCTAGATGTGATTAATACCTATTTAAATTGATTTTTCGTAAGTGCGTTTTTAGGGGAATTTTATTAATAAACAATCTGAACGTAATTATGCTATGGAGTGTTGTTTTGTTTTGGATAAGATTAACAGCACTTGATGCTGCCTGGGAGGGTGACCTACCAATCCCTGTTGGAATCTTAGAGCAGCACTGCAAACAAATGTTTGTATTTATTGCTTTCTGGTGAGTGTTGAATCTAAAGGGAGTATGACTCTTGTAGTGCGGTGTCTGTGCTTGGTTTCACGGAACATTGGGGTATGATCCCACTGAATTTACTCATTTGGAGATTGTTTTCCACTTTTTGGTTTTAGTAGACTTTATGTAAATACAAGACACCATCTGAAGTTGTGTGCATGCTTACACAAAGCCTTTTCATGGTTGGAGTGATGTTACTAGTGTTTTATGTTCTTTCTAGTAACTGCCTATGTGCACTTAGTAGATTGTTTAAATAAAAAATAAAAAACTGTCTGGAGATCAAAATACAATTTGGAGTAGTTTCTACTTCTTTGGATCAGTTCCCTCAACAGTAATAATTTTTCAATGGTTTTGGTTTTTTATAAAATCTGAAAAGGTTTTTGATGCACTTCATGAAAGAAAGTCTTGTTTATGCAAAGTAAACGTAAGCTAGTCAGGCACTAGATGCATCAATTCACACTGTAGCACTTTAGCACTTTCTTGCACAGCAGCTGCTTATGTTTTTTCTATTATGTTTATTTTACTGTCATTTAAGTTTTTTATTTGAATTTGAAAGAATTTGTATCAACATATGTTATTTTCACTGCGATTCAGCAACACTAACACTTGAGAAAGTTAAGTAGTAGTAATTCAGTCCACATGCGATTTTTATTTCATGCGATTTTCATCTATGAGTAGCAAGCGATTTATTCCACTAGTATAGGAGAGCGCAGTAACTACTTCCTATGGAATAAATTAGCTAATGGACACATATTAGAGGTCACCTTGTGACGTTTGTGTATGGTGCCGCATAGGGCTATTAAGTGAGAAAGAGTGGGCGATAAGGATGGGGGGGGGGCGTGCTTTTGGGTTACACCACAGCAGGTAGTCAATTGTGTGTCGGTGGACTTCTACCCTTTCTATAGCTTCCTAGTTGGGTCCTCTGGAGTATACCACTGATATTTGTGCCAACTGTGATGCCTGATAGTACCACCAAATATTAGGGATACCCAGTCCCCCCTTGTGTTTTTAATTGGAAAAATATGTCTTTGGAGCATCTGAAACCTTTTCTACCCCATATAAAACACCTGATTCGGGAGGAGGGCTTTTTTGTTGATGGATAGTAAACGTAGCAATAATGCAATTTTGACTACAGTTATTCTGCCCAGCCAGGATATACCAATCTTTGACCAAGCCTTCAGGTCCTCCCCACACTTCTGGAATATGGGAGGATAAATGGCTCCGTACAGTTTGCTTATATTCTGTGTTAGCTTAATCCCCAGGTACGGTATGGAGTCAGATGCCCATATGAATGGGAAATGCTGTTTCAATTACTCTACCGATTGGGGTGGGACAGACACATTTAGGACAACATATTTAGAGACATTGACTTTAAGGCCTGAAATGTTGCCAAATTCTTGGAACAGTTTGTACACGTTTGGTGTAGATGTTAAAAGGGACGTGAAAAATAGAAGCAAATCATCTGCGAACAAGGCACATTTATGTTCCTGGGTGGCACAGAGGACCTCCTTAAAGTCGGGGTGAGATCTGATCACTAAAGCTAGGGTTTCCTTATTAATGGCACATATTAAGGGGGTAAGGGGGAGAGAGGACACAAGTATGCAGATTATGTCTATGGTTCTCCTGATTTGGAGATTTAGGACTATGGCTCTTCTGATTTCCAGGAATGAAGCCTACCTGGTCCTTTTGGATGTAACATGGGATACAACTAGCCATCCTGGAGGTCATTATTGATAAGGGATATTGGACAGTAGTTTCTAACGTCAGTCGTGCATTTCCCTAATTTGAGGATTGCCCGAAATGTATGCAGTGTTTAGGTCCTTATTTATTGGGGTTCCAATTGATAAAAAACCAGGCCATATAGGGGGCTGAGGAGGGGCTACATTTTTTATAGTATCCATCTGGGCCTGGGGGGTGCCAAGTTTAAGGGTTTTGATTGTCTCTGGAACATCTGCAGTGGAAATAGGGTCATCTAGCAGATCTATGACTTTTCAATATTACAGGAATAGGGAGATCTTTAAGAAAAAGAGTTACTCACAGGAGATGGAAGAGGAGGCTCCTCTTTATAGAGTGACAAGTAAAACTGTTGAAATGATTCCATAATCCGAATTGGGTTATGAGGCAGGTTGCCTGATGGGGTGCACATTTTTTGGGATTTGGGGGTTAGTTTGGCTCCTAGTTTATCTTTTTGAAAGTAGAGTTTCACTCCTGTCCATCACAGATGCTTCTCAGCTTTGGTTATTAAAGCTAAACTACTGTATGATTAATTTGGGATCGTCTCTCGGGTGCTGCCGCCGCCATCTTGGGTATGGGAATCAGGAAGTGGAGCCTTGCGGCTTCATTTCCCGGTTCCCTATTGCGCATGCGCGAGTCGCGCTGCGCAATAAGGATGGTCCCCGCTGTCTCTGGGATCCGTGTGTTTCCCAGCAGACAGCGGGGGACCTGCGGAAAGGGGCGTAGATTCTGCAGATATCTATGCCGGAAGTGGGTGCAGATACCTGTACTGTACAGGTACCTGTACCCCCCTCCCCCCTGAAAGGTGCCAATTGTGGCGCCAGAGGGGGGGAGGGTTACAATGAGCGGAAGCTCCACTTTAGGGTGGAGCTCCACTTTAAAGTGGTTGTAAACCCTTACAACCAACTTTGACCTACAGGTAAGCCCAGATTAAGGCTTACCTGTAGGTCCAAGAAATATCTCCTAAACCTACACGTTTAGGACATATTTGCCGAAAGACAGGCACCGCTGTCTACGGCGCATGCGCCGTAGACAGCGACGTGCAGGCGCACTGAGCATGCCGTGGTCAATGGCTCCAGTGCGCATGTGCGGGAGTGACGTCATCGTGGCTTCGTCGAATGACAGCGGCGGAGCGGCGAGACCCACCGAGAAGATGGATGCGCCGGACTACAGGGGACAGCGGTCACTTCGCATCAGGGTTTACTTCCTCATTTACTTCACCATTTAAAAGGGTGCTGGGTCCCAAGTACCACAATAGAGCGGTCTGACGGGGAAGTGTCACTCATATTGGCAAACAGGGCTAATGGGATTGAATGCGATTGCATAAAGATATATTAAATCCTGGAATTGGTATTATGTGGTGTAGAAAAATGTGTATAGTCTTTTTTATGTGGGTTGAGTTCCCTCCAGATATCCACCAAACCTGTTGAATATAGTAGCTGGGCGATTTTTAAACTTTGTCTGGATGGACGCTTGGATCTAGGTTTCCCAGTCCCCATTTTGTCTTGAGAGAGGTCAAATGCTATATTCAAATCACCTACTATGAAAACCATGCCCTGACAGTGTTTCCACATTGTGTGTGACCCTGCTGGGTCCTTAATAGACATATGCATTTCGTTTCATTCCGAATCGAAATTCAGACGAATTTTCATTATTCGGACATTTGGATGCATAACGAATTGAAACGAAATTCGAATCAAATTTGAAAAATTACATTTTGCGACCCGACTTTGGGGCCATGTATCTCGGGCCACTTATAGCTAGGAACCCAGTAGAACTAGCACTACAACATATCCAAATTTGGGGTTTCTAGCACCAAGTGACCCCGAGTTACGGGGCCCCAAAGTCGGGTCGCAAAATGTCATTCTCTGCTGCAGAAAAGTGCTTGATATTTTGCGACCCGACTTTGGGGCCCCGTAACTCGGGGTCACTTGGAGATAGAACCCCCAAATGGATATGTTGTAGTGCTAGTTCTACTGTGTTTGCATACCAAATTTAGGGTTCCTAGCTATAAGTGGCCCTGAGATACGTGGCCCCAAAGTCGGGTCGCAAAATGTCATTCTCTTCTGCAGAAAAGTAATATACCGTATTTATCGGCGTATAACACGCACTTTTTCCCCCTTAAAATAGGGGGAAAATCATGGGTGCGTGTTATACGCCGATCCCCCTGCCGATCTGCCGATCTGCGCTATCTGTGGAGCGCCGCCGACATTTACCGAGCTGAGCCGAGTGTACTCGGCTCCGCTCTCAGTCACGCCCAGTCCCGCCTCCTAGCCTTTACGTCCCGCCATTGGCCCGGTGTTGTGTCCATCACAGGAGCCAGGACAAGGGGTGGGATGGGGGCATTACTGCGAGCAGAGCCGAGTAGCCGAGTACCCTCGGCTCGGCTCGGTCTATGTCGGCAGCGGGAGGAGCCGAAGATCTCGACGGCGGTGGCGGGAGGAGCCAAAGATCTCGACGGCGGCGGCGGGAGGAGCCGAAGATCGCGGCGGGAGGAGCCGAAGATCTCGGCGGCGGCGGTAAATTTAAAACTAACCATACTGCAATTTTGGGAAAGGCTGCAGGGGGACAGTGTAGGGCTGCAGGGGGACAGTGTAGGGCTGCAGGGGGACAGTGGAAGGCTGCAGGGGGACAGTGTAGGGCTGCAGGGGGACAGTGTAGGGCTGCAGGGGGACAGTGGAAGGCTGCAGGGGGACAGTTGAAGGCTGCAGGGGGACAGTGGAAGGCTGCAGGAGAACAGTGTAGGGCTGCAGGGGGACAGTGGAAGGCTACATTGATGGGCATTTAAAATGTAAGGTTTTTTCCTTAAACTTGCCTCCTAAAAGGTTTTTTCCTTAAACTTCCCTCCTAAACTTGGGTTATACGCCGGCGCGTGTTATACACCGATAAATACGGTAAATGAAATAAGATGTGTGTGTTTTTTTGCACTGTACACTGATGTTGATGTGACAGATGTATATAAGTAAGTAACCATCTTCCAAAATTTCTAATTCAAATAGAAAAGATTAGAAAAAAATATAATTTAATAGAATAAAATAGAAAGAATATACAACCATCTTCTGAAATTCAAATTTCAAATAGAATAAATTTGAATTTCGAATAGTATGAATTCAAAAATTTTAACTAATTAATTTTAAATTTGGATAGAAAAGATTATAATAAAATAGAAAATAGACTACAAAAACGATAGAACAGAACAGAATAGAATATATTATATTTTATTCTGTTCTGTTCTATTGTTTTTCTAGTCTATTCTTTTATATTCTATTAAAATCTTTTCTATGAAAATCAAAATCATTATATACTAAATTTGAATTTCGGAAGATGGTGGTTTTATAATATATATATATATATATATATATATATATATATATATATATATATTTCTTTCCAACATTCGAATTTCGTATAGAATGAATTTGAATAGAAAAGATTAGAATGGAAATAGAGAATAGACTAGAAAAACAATAGAACAGAATAGAATATAGATACTATCTATTTCATTTTTAATTTCTTTTGCAGATTACTATTTGTTTCCATAAGATCTTCTGCAGACTATTAGCATCTATTTAAATGTTTTGCAGATCTCCTGCAAACTATTAGTATCTATTTTGTTTTCTAACCAGATCTCCTGCAGACCATTAGCATCTATTTTTTAGCAGATCTCCTGTAGACTATTAACAGACATTTCACTTCTTTTTTTTTTCAGATCTCCTGCAGACTGTTAGAATCAATTTCATTTTTTTGAAGATTACTATTTATTTCCATCAGATTTCCTGCAGTATAATAACATATATTACATTGTTTGCAGATCTCCTGCAGACTATTAGCATCTATATCTAAAGGAAATGGCTGTTCTAATGCAAAAAAATAAATAAAAATGAAATAGATGCTAATAGTCTGCAGGAGATCTGCAAAAAATGAAATAGATGTTAATATACTGCAGGAGATCTGATGGAAATACATAGTAATCTGCAAAAAAAAGAAAAATGAAATTGATTCTAACAGTCTGCAGGAGATCTGCCAAAAAAGACGTGAAATGGCTGTTACTAGTCTACATGAGATTTGCTAAAAAAGAAATAGATGCTAATAGTCTGCAGGAGATCTGCAAAAAAAATGAAATAGATGCTAATAGTCTGCAGGAGATCTGGTGAAAAAAACTAAATAGATACTAATAGTCTGCAGGAGATCTGCAAAAAATGAAATAGATGCTAATAGTCTGCAGGAGATCTTATTAAAGCAAATGGTAATCTGCAAAAAAAATAAAAATGAAATAGATAGTATCTATATTCTATTCTGTTCTATTGTTCTAGTATATTCTCTTCCGAAATTTGAATTTAGTATATAATGATTTTGATTTTAATAGAAAAGATTTTAATAGAATATAAAAGAATAGACTAGAAAAACAATAGAACAGAACAGAATAAAATACAATATATTCTATTCTGTTCTGTTCTATCGTTTTTCTAGTTTATTTTCTATTTTATTATAATCTTTTCTATCCAAATTTAGAATTAATTCATTTGAAAATTTGAATTCATACTATTTGAAATTCAAATTTATTCTATTCGAATTTGAATTTCAGAAGATGGTTGTATATTCTTTCTATTTTATTCTATTAAATTATTTTTTTTTCTATTCTGTTCTAATCTTTTCTATTTGAATTAGAAATTTTGGAAGATGGTTAGTTACTTATATTTATATATATCTGCCACATCAACTTTTCATACTTGCAGTATACCAGTGCAAAAAAACATACACATATCTTATTTCATTTATATTTATGGTGTCAATGAAGTTGTCAGCATGCCTGATTGAAGAAGTCACAGATGTCGATCGTAAGGCAAGTGCATATGCTGTATGTCATTGTCCACTTGCCAAAAGTTGTGTATTGTATTTGTCCACTTGCCACGCCACCTGCCACAAGTTGTGTATTGTCCACTTGCCACGACACCTGCCACGAGTGCCACGTGACCTACCACGAGTGCTACGTGGCCGGCCACGAGTGCCATGTGGCCTGACACGAGTGCCACGTGGCCTGACATGAGTGCCACCTAACTGGCCACGAATGCTGCGTGACCGGCCACGAGTGCCGCGTGACCTGACACGAGTGCCACGTGGCCTGACACGAGTGCCACATGACCTGGCACGAGTGCCACATGACCAGCCATGAGTGCCATGTGACTTGACACGAGTGTCATGTGACCAAGTTGTGGATTGTCCACTTACCACGTCACCTGCCACCAAGTGACCCCAAATATGGGCAATATGAAAGTACTTTTCTGCAGCAGAGAATGACATTTTGCGACCTGAATTTGGGGCCACATATCTCGGGGTCACTTATAGCTAGAAACACCAAATTTGGTATGCAAACACAATGCAACAGTAGCACTACAACATATCCAAATTTGGGTTTTCTAGCACCAAGTCACCCCGAGATACATGGCCCTAAATTTGGGTCGCAAAATATTTTCGAATCCGGTTGAAATAGTTTTGAATGCGGTTGAAATAATTTCGAATCATGTTGAAATAATTTCGAATTCGGTAGAAATATTTTCGAATTTGGTTGAAATATTTTCGAATGCGACCGATTTTTCACATTCGGTAGAAAACGAAACAAAATACGAAATACGAAAACGAATTTAACGAATATAACTAAACAAATTTAATTCATTAACGAATTTAAACGAAACTAAACTAAACTATTTTTTTCCTTTTGCACATGTCTACTCCTTAAAAACCCTGGATGATGAGAAATGTAGGTGTTTTGAGAAGCAGATTCCTACCTCTTTGGTTTTGTTGTCTGCATTGGCAAGAAACAATTGAGGATACCATTAGTGTAGAAAGGCAGGCTTTTAGGAAATAGGGAAGAGGGTTTCCTGTAAGAGGAGTAACTGATTTGATAGAATGGTACAGTTGGAACAAGTTCCATCTTTTGACCGGCGAGTTCAGCCCTTGTGTATTATGTGAGATTATGCGCAAGCTAGAGTTGGCAGGGGTCTTGTCCATATTCCCCCCAGACAGGAAAGGTCCAGCCTCTTCCTGACCCATAACCAAAATGTTGGAGGTCCCCTGGGTAGGGGCGCCTCTGTCAGCATTCGAGAGAAAGTAAACACCCCTCAAAGGCTGGTGGAAGTGCATTACAACCGCCATGGTCTCACCACCATTTAAACAAGTAATATTAATGACATATGAACCAAGTCTCATTCCCTGTAAAGATAATTGGGCCAGAAACTGGGTGAATGGACCTTCAAATGGCCCAGACCCCCCTCCATGGGCACCTCCAGAACATGTGTACCCCCTGTGAGGGTCTCGGTCTGCAGAGTGTCCACTATCCCGTACCCCACGTAAATTCCGTTAATAGGATTAACAGGCTTAGCGTATTATAAAGGAACTGTATAGTGGGATATAATATTACATTCCTGGGGTCTCCCCCCTAAGGGGAAGAGCAAGGCAGTATTAAACTTAAGGGATATGTAGACTTTGTAACCAGAACATTTTTAAAGAGGGGGGGCCCCTGGCCAGTGGCCCTAACTTGCCACTGTAACTGAAAAAAACAAAAAAGGGAAAGGGGAAAAAAATAAATCAGCAACAACAGGGGGAACAAAATAGGGCGTTCAGATGACATTGATTGAACCTGCATCAGTCCTGCTGTCCTCAGGGTAGAAGGGAGTCCTTAGATCTTTTGGAGTGGTGCTTTTTCCACGCCTGCTTGAGAGGGCTTGCAGGGGATGGGCGTTTTGCGGAGGGTGTTGCGTCTTTGCCGGCCAATGAGGATTGCGGTTCTTGTGATAATCAATCCAGGTGTAGTAGAATACGCTCACCTTTGGCAAACAATGAGAAGCCATAACTTTTGTTGCGAAATGAGAAGTTCAGGTGGAGTGGAAAAGACCATCTGTAGGTAATTTAATTTTGTGTCAAGATTTGGAGAAGGAGTTTCAAGGCTCTCCTTTTCTGTACAGTGTAGGGTGAGAGGTCTGCAAAAATTTGTATAGGTTGTCCTTGGAATGTCAGGTTTTCTGCTGCATGCTACCTTTTCATTACCTCTTTTTTCACTGTGTAAAAATGCGGTTTTACAATGATGTCCCTTGGGAGGACATGGAGGTTGTAGGGCTCTGTGGTCCCTGTCTAATTCCAGGCAATGGTCTGGGATGTCAGGGATTAAGTCCTTGATAAGTGCCCAGATTTCTGGCTGAACCTCTTTCACCGTAATTTTATTACCCTAAAATTGTAATGCTTGGACCAGTTTTCCAAGTCATTGATTTTTGATAAAGCAGTCTCTAATTGGTCCCGTACCTCCTGAATTCTGGCAGAGTTTTGGTTAATTCTGACTACTGATTGACCTGCCATTCTTTCAATATGTTTCATCCTCATACCCATCATGGATTGATGAGGTTATTTGAGCAGCATTTTGTGCTAGGCCCTTGGATAGCATTTTGGAGAATGCTGACATCATGGAAGAAAAGTCAGTAGGTGTAGGTGGAAGGCCCTGTAGTGCCCCCTCACAAGCCTCTAGTGGTGCCATGGGTTCAGACATTGTGGTCAGGAGAAGGCTATCAAGTGTTCTCCCTATTAGGGATTTAGTGGATGTGGGTGAGGGAGTCATCTCTTGGGCTGCACTTACTGTGTCTATTTGTGATAAGCGAGCCGTGGTTCCCGGGTATCTTGGTCTGTGATGGAGTCTTCCTCCTTTGTCCCCTTGCCCTGTGTACTCACAGACACCATCTTGGAATGGCTGTGGGACTCAGAGGTCACGTTCAGTGAGCGGGATAGGTCCCGTCGGGCAGTGCCTGCTGTCATCAGGGTGTGCCCCTCGCTGTCACTTGTGGAGCGGGCCCAGAAAGAGCTCTCAGTCGGCTGCAGTGGGTGTCATTAGACCGGGGCGAGACAGAGCTCTAGATAATCACGGCCATCTTGGCAGCCTCCGTGCATGTGCTTCGAGTTGGTATATTTTTATGGTTTAAACCATGTTAACTCTTTAGCAGCAATAAAAAATTAAAGAGGTTCTAATCTTATTCCATTGTATCCATGCCATTGAATATCACTTCATGAGATAAAAAACCAAATGGTTTCATGAGATAAATACCTCACATTTTGACAAAAATAACTCTATTTTAGTCTTTTTTTATGAATTGCAAACATTTTTTTTTTAAAACGCTAGGAGCTATTTTATCTAAAATTTTAAAGAAGAAAATACCAAGTCTGATTATTGAAGGAGAGCAGTCTCAGTTCCCAGCACAACTAGAGAACTGACCACAGTGTGTTATCCTGCTTAGTGTTTAGTCAGTTTTAAATAGGAAAGCACAGAGAGGCTGGCAGGAACACCAGGTATTTCACACAAAGGTAGCCATACAAAGATAACAGGATACTTTTTCATACAAGTACATGGTACAACAGGCACATATCAGTAATATGAAATGTTGGGTTTACATATTCTTTAATTAATATTAATATGTTAATGCCATTTCCTATATTTGCATAACACTTTGGGCAACAGCCACTGTATAATCTGACCTTATATAATTTTAATTCAATCTTATTTTTATTGAGATATAGAAGCAAGATAGGAGGGGAAAAAAAATACTGAATATTCCAACATATTCATGTTACATTGTTACATAAACATAAAAAAAGAAACCACAGAGAAATCCACTCTACTACAGTGGTGTCGAACTGTCACGAGGTTAAAGTGTTTGTTTTGAGCTTCGATTTAGGTAGTATGGTAAGAGAGCCTGTAGTCCTATCATGATTAGTCTAAGTTAAAGTGGGTGTTGCCCACTCATTACAGGTAGACTAGGGCTATTGTGTTCATTCTGGCAACGTTCACTCTGGGGGGGAAGCTCTGTATGTGCCACCATGCTGGTCTAATGAGACTAGAGGTCATAACTTAAGTAATCGGGTATTACTGCAACTTGTATAGGGGAGGGAAGAAAGGGGGAAGAGAGTGAGGAAAGAGGGGTCAGGACAGTAAAGAGCTTAGGGATCAAAAGATATACATTCCACCCTGATCACACAGGTGTATTGGTAGAGTCCTCTGTGGCCCATGAGATAAACCCTGAGGAATATCGAAACATCGACCATGAGGTCCAGGTCTTAGAGAATTGTTCCTCCCTACCCGTTTCCTGCGACAACATTCTTTCCAAACTATTAATTCGGTCCACTTCAATTGCCCAATCCCCCAGGGAAGGCATGCTCGTTGACTTCCAATGTCTGGGCAACACCGTTCTAGCAGCCGCCAAAAAGTGACGCAGAACGTCTTTCTTGACTGACTTAAGCGGTCCCGGGAGCAGAGATAGCAGAGCCATCTCAGGAGAGGGTGCGATGGAGGTTGCCATGAGTTTGCAGTACAAGTCAAGGATCTTTTGCCAGAACTTCCTCACAGGGGGGCATGCCCACCAAATGTGAAGTAAGGTTCCCTTAGATGACAAGCAACGCCAGCAAGTATCCGGAAGTGTCGAGTTGATTCGGTGCAAAGTCGAAGGGCATCTGTACCAGCGGGTCAACAGCTTGAACCCCTTTTCTTGAGAATTGGAGGCTATGGACATTTTGTGGGTCAGTATGAAGCACTTTTGCCAGTCTACAAGCGAGATGGAGTGGCCCAGGTCTTCCTCCCATGCCTGTGTGTATGGGGGAAGGTCAGGATTGTAAGCCACATGTAAGAGGGAATATAATTGAGAGACTACATGTGTAGGAGGGGTGGCCTGGAGCAGCATGCCCTCCAAGTCTGTTAAGTCAGCGAGTACATTAGGTAACGATGGGAAAGTGCGAATGAAGGAAATCACCTGTTGTCTCTGCAGCCAGTGCGTAGAGGCATGAGAAGATGGGTCAGAGGGAATGTCATGAGTCAGAGAGGGGTCTGAACGTAGGACTTAGGCAAGTCGCCTGTGGTCCTCCTTACACCAAGGTCCAAAACTCGCTCCCTGTAGGGCCGGTGGAAAAGCCGGAGTTCCAAACAGTGGAGCCATGGGTCCCTGCATGGGAGATAGGGTCTTGGAGGAATTAATTCGGGTCCAGATTTGTATGGTTTGTCGGGTGAGGTCGCTCAGTGGTACCTCTCCTTTCAGGAATTCAGTAGGTGTCCACGGCAATGCACAGAGATCTATTGGGTTAATATGGCTCTCTATCTGTACCCATAATTTGGAGGAGGAATGATGGAACCAGTTAAGTATACGCGTGAGCACAGCTGCTCTATAATATAAGGAGGCATCCGGGGCTCCTGCTCCTCCACGAATCTTGGGGAGTGATAAGGTCTCGTAGCGTATCCGGGGACGAGCCACTCCCCAAATAAAGGAGGAGAATAGTTGGCGGAGCTTCCTGAAAAACCAGGAGGGTATGGAAATGGGAATTGTTTGGAACAAATAGAGAAACCGAGGGATTACGTCCATTTTTAGGGCATTTACTCTGCCTAGCCACGATAGGCATTTCTTTGCATAGTTTGAGAGATCCGTCTTGGTTCTAAGCAGCAGGGGTGCATAATTCAAAGAGAATAGATGGGACCTTTCCGTGGGTATTTGGATTCCGAGGTAGCGGATGGAGGTAGAGCCTGTTTTAAATGGGTACCTAGCGGATATCTGGCGGAGAACCTCTTGGGACAGTGAGATGTTCAGGATTTCTGATTTAGTATGGTTTACTTTGAAATTGCTCAGCATGCCAAACCTCGTGAATTCCTGCATTATATGTGGTAAGGATAGGTGGGGTTGGGTTACAAACAATAGCAAGTCATCCGCGAAGAGCGCCAGCTTAGAATGAATGGGGCCTATCGATACACCTGAGATGTTGGGGTTATTGCGTAAGGCTATTGCTAGGTGTTCCATGACAAGGACATATAGAAGGGGAGATAAAGGACAGCCCTGTCGTGTCCCATTTTTAATGGCAAATGTAGGTGACAGTGAACCATTTACCCGAATTCTAGCGGAAGGGGAGGAGTAAAGGGCCATAATTCGGGATAACATTTTGGGACCCAGGCCTATCTGTTGCAGAGACATCCGAAGGAATTGCCAGTCAACCCGGTCGAATGCCTTTTCTGCATCGACCGTCAAAAGGCATAGAGGGATTTCGTGGGAGCGGGCATAGTCGGTAAGAAGCAGGGTTTTCAGGGTGTTATCCCTTGCCTCGCGGCCACTTACAAAACCCACCTGGTCCAGATGTATAAGGCGGGGGAGTAGCGGTTGCATTCTAGTAGCTAATATTTTGGCATATATTTTCAGATCCACTCCAATTAATGATATGGGCCTATAATTTGCACACAAGGTAGGGTCTTTGTCTGGTTTGGGGATAATGGCGATGTGGGCTTCTGTCACGTACCTTTAAGCAGAGCCCGGAGTGCAGGGAGTGGCCTCTCGTAGACCTCTGACTCGAGAGACCCTGGTAGTGGTGACAGGGGCTCAGGAGCACAGAGGGGCACAAGTGCCTGACTGGATAGCAGATGGTAAAGGCAGAAGACCGTTGAAGGAGGAGGTGTATTGTAGTCCGGTGTCTGAATGCAGGCAAAGGTGAGATAAGGTCCAGCAGACAGCAGAAGGGTTCCTGTAGTCCAGCAACGGCATACAAGTGATTGCAGGAGGTGACAAACAACGGAGGGGTATTGTAGTCCAACAACGGATGCAGGTGCAATGGATAAGCGGAAGCGGAAGAGTCCAGTAGTCTGTGGCCAAAGGTAGAAGGCTACAAACGCAGAAGGAGTACAGCCAAATATTGCGGAGGACTGGGAGGTGTCCTATAGTACAACAGCAAGCAACTTACAGTTGACGGATGGTGTAACAGTCCAGGTCAGGCACAGGTGGGCAGATCAGATACAGAAACGGAATCCAGAAGAGTAGTCGGGTACAAGCCAAAGTCAGGGGGCAGGCAGCAAACAGCAGAATCGGAAACAAGCCGGGTTCGATACGGATCAGGGTACAGGTACAGGTACAGGTTCAGGTTCAGATTCAGATACGGATCACCAGGACGCACAGGAACGCTGTTGATCAGGCAGCAAGGCAGTGAGGCATGGATCCAGTTTAAATAGCGCTATTGGCGCCAATTTGCGTCAAACGGCCACGCGCGCACGTGCACGCGCACGCGCGCACCGCCGATCGCGGTAACGCTCCTGGAACTGGGCAAGAGATCTTCTGCGACTTTCGCCGCTCGGACGTCCGTGAGGAGGATCTTCCTGACATTGCCCCCCCCCAATGGGCAGCCTCCGGATGCCCAACTGGGACATCTTACCTGGGTGAGATCTTTTAAATGCCAGAACCAACCTCTTGGCGTGGATGCCAGTCTCTGGTTCCCAGGAGTTCTCTTCTGGACCATACCCCTTCCACTTCACCAGATACTGTACCTGGTTGCGTCTCTTTCTGCAATCCAAAATTGCTTCTACTTCAAACTCCTCTTCACCATTAATAAGCACAGGTTCAGGAGGGCCCACGTTCCGATCGGTGAAGGGATCCTGGATTGAAGGTCTTAAGAGGGACACATGAAACACTGGGTGAATACGCAGCGATTCTGGTAATTTCAGCTCATAAGCCACATTGTTAATTTTCCTGGAAATTGGGAAAGGACCCACAAATTTTGGGCCCAGTTTCCTAGATGGGCATGTTAATTTTAGATTCAGAGTAGATAACCAAACCAAATCTCCGGGTTTTAGGTCGAGCTCCCCTCTCCTCTTTCTGTCAAAAACTGCTTTGTTGCGTTCTTGAGTTCTTGCCATCGTTTCTTGAAGCAACTTGTTATTGGTGCAGAAAAAGTCCAAAGTTTCTTGAACTGCTGGAACCGTGCATTCTGGGATATTGGCTGATAAGAACTGAGGGTGAAAACCATAGTTCGCAAAGAAGGGAGATTGATTAGTTGCAGAATGAACAGAGTTATTGTAGGAAAACTCGGCAAGTGGTAAAAGGGATACCCAATCGTCTTGCGAAAAAGAAGAATAACACCGCAAATACTGCTCAAGGGTCTGGTTAGTTCGTTCGGTCTGGCCGTTGGTCTGGGGATGATAGGCAGACGAGAACGAAAGATCAATTTCCAAGGACTTACATAAAGCTCTCCAAAATTTTGATGTAAATTGTACCCCTCGGTCGGAAACAATGTTCGCAGGTATACCGTGGAGTCTTACAATCTCCTTAATGAAGATCCTTGCGGTCTCAGGGGCAGAAGGTGTACCCTTCATGGGCAGAAAGTGAGCCATTTTGGACAATCTGTCGACCACCACAAGGATAGTGGTGAAGCCTTCTGACGGAGGTAATTCTACAATAAAGTCTATGGAAATCATTTTCCAAGGCCTTTCCGGGATGGGGAGTGGTTTCAGCAACCCCCAGGCTTTGGTCTTGCTACTCTTGTTCTGGGTACAGGTAATGCAAGATTCAACATAAAGTTTACAGTCTCTTAGCAGCTGAGGCCACCAGAAGGTGCGTTGGAGAAGTTCGGCGGTCTTGTGTACCCCAAAATGACCGGCCAATTTGTGGTCGTGGCAAGACTTGAGAACAGCAACCCGTAGTTGTTGGGGCACGTAGATCCTGTTTTCATGCCATAACAAGTTATTGCTAGAGAGTAAGGTGGTGTTTGAGGGATGTGGAGCTGAAGATGAAGCCTGCTTAAGTTGGGATAGAAGATCTTCCTGGAGCATAAGGAAATTTCCAGGCGCAAGGATGGTGTCTGTGGGTTGAAGAACTTCGGGTTCGCTGAACATCCGGGATAGCGCGTCGGGTTTGGTGTTCTTTGATCCGGGCCTATAGGTTATGTGGAAGGAAAATCTTGTAAAGAACAGTGCCCATCTGGCCTGACGCGGCTTCAGCCTCTTAGCAGTCTTTAAATACTCTAAGTTCTTGTGGTCAGTGTATACCAGAATGGGATGGACTGCTCCCTCCAGGAGATAGCGCCATTCCTCAAGTGCGGCTTTGATAGCGAGTAACTCCCTGTCCCCGACATCATAATTCTTTTCCGCTTCAGACAATTTACGTGAGAAGAACGCCACTGGGTGCAATAAAGCCTTTGGGCCCTGTCTCTGAGAAAGGACTGCTCCCACTGCAACTTCGGATGCATCCACCTCAAGGATGTAGGGTAGCGCAGAATTAGGATGCTTCAGGACAGATGCTGATACAAATTGTTCTTTAAGGGAAGAAAATGCGGCCTGTGCCTCCGGAGTCCACTGGAACTTGATACCTTGTCTCGTTAATCTGGTGATTGGAGCGATGATTGTAGAAAATCCCTTGATGAATTTTCGATAAAAATTCGCAAACCCCACAAAGCGTTGAATTCCTCTTTTATCTGTAGGGGCTGGCCAGTCCAGGATGGCCGAAACCTTTTGCGGATCCATCTTGATTCCATCCACCGAAATAATCAGCCCCAAAAACTGAATGCTGCGACGTTCAAACTCGCACTTCTCAGGTTTTGCGTACAAGCCGTGTTGGCGAAGCCGAGTGAGAACCTTCTTAACGTGTTCCCTGTGAGCTGGCAGAGAGGGGGAGAAAATTAAGATGTCGTCCAGATATACTATAACAAACAGGTCGAGAAAATCTCTAAAGATATCATTCACAAAATGCTGGAAAGTCGCAGGAGCGTTGCATAGCCCAAAGGGCATTACGAGATATTCAAAATGTCCGAAGCGGGTGCGGAAGGCAGTCTTCCATTCGTCCCCGCTTCGGATACGGACCAAATTATAGGCTCCGCGAAGATCCAATTTTGTGAAGATACTAGCTGATCCAAGGCGCTGGAATAATTCGGGTACCAAAGGCAGTGGGTACCGGTTCTTGACTGTAACTTTATTTAAGTCCCGGTAGTCAACACAAGGGCGGAGAGAATGGTCCTTCTTTTCTACAAAAAAGATTCCTGCCCCAGCTGGGGACGTAGAAGGACGTATGAACCCCTTTTTCAGATTGTCGTCAATGTAAGTCCTGAGAGTCTCCAATTCCACTTCTGTTAAGGGAAATATTCTCCCGAAAGGGATTTCGGCTCCGGGAAGGATCTCAATTGGGCAGTCGTAGGGTCTATGAGGGGGAAGTGTTTCTGCCCCCTTCTTGCTGAACACGTCCAGGAAGTCATGGTAGGTCTCAGGAACGTGCTGGCGAGTCTCAACATCGGTCTCCATGCACATTAAATGGGGTGAAACCTTAGTTGATTCTTGAAAGCAGTGTTGACGACAATAGGGGGAGAAAAAGAAAATGTTTCCGGTGGACCAGTCTATTTGCGGGTTGTGTGCCCGAAGCCAGGGCATACCCAGTATGATAGGGAAAAGGGGAGATTCAATAATGTCCAGGCAGAGTTGTTCCTGATGGTTACCGGAAATGGAAGCAGTCAAAGGACATGTCTCTTGTGTCACTGGTCCTGATTTGATAGCTGACCCATCGGCAAGGTGTACAGACAACCCTTTCGCCCTGGGCCGTAAGGGCACTTGGAACTTTTGGGCAAACGATAAGTCCATAAATCCACTGCACGCTCCAGAATCAACTATTGCGGGGACTTGAATGTTCCCTCCGGGTAGCTGAAGAGAGACGGGAACAGCCAGGTGAGTAGCATTACTAGGCACAGCAGGTAAAACAGGAGAAGATACAGAAGAATGCTTACGGAATTTGGCAGGACAGGATCTCACGTAATGTCCGGGTTCTCCACAGTAAAGACACAGATTGTTGAGCTGCCGGCGTTGTCGTTCCTCGGTGGTGAGCGTTGGTCTAAGTAAGCCCAGTTGCATGGGTTCAGGCGTGTCAGCAGCAGGATGTGCAGGAGGATTAGGTACACGGGGTAACATCCAGACTGGTCGGGACGGCCCGGCAGTGCGTTCTGTTCTCCGTTCTCTCAAGCGTCTGTCTATCTGGATGGAGAGGTTGATAAGGGCTTCAAGAGTTGCTGGAACACCCACCCGGGCCAATTCATCCTTTAGAGGTTCAGAGAGTCCCATGCGAAACTGGTATCGCAGAGCAGCATCGTTCCAGGTAGTATCGGAACTCCAGCGCCGAAATTCAGACGCATAGTCCTCTGCCGCTCTGCGGCCTTGCTGAAGAGAATATAAAGCTGCTTCCGCTGTGGCCACCTGCTGAGGATCCTCAAAGAGCAAACCCATGGCTTGAAAAAAGGTATTCAGGTTATTAAGGCAGGCTTCCTTTTGCTCCAAAAGGCGGTGGGCCCAAGCCTGGGGCTCACCCAGTAGGAGGGAGATAACAAAACCCACCTTAGTGGATTCTAGAGAGAAGGTTCTGGGTTGAAGTGCAAAAAACAATTCACAGGCATTGCGAAAAGCTCTATACTTGCTGCGATTTCCCGAAAACCTCTCCGGAGTTGGGACCTTGGGTTCAGGGGGTAACATAACCACTGATGGCGCAGAAGAAGTTCCCGACACGGTAGGGCCTGTGGTAGATAAGACCTGGACACGCTCTTCCAATCGAGAATAGCCTTCTTGTAGAGATTTAACAGCCTGCGTAAGTCCAGCAAGATGACGGCATAAATCATCCATGGCCGAATCTCCCTGCGTGGGCTCAGACAGGCTGCCTGATACTGTCACGTACCTTTAAGCAGAGCCCGGAGTGCAGGGAGTGGCCTCTCGTAGACCTCTGACTCGAGAGACCCTGGTAGTGGTGACAGGGGCTCAGGAGCACAGAGGGGCACAAGTGCCTGACTGGATAGCAGATGGTAAAGGCAGAAGACCGTTGAAGGAGGAGGTGTATTGTAGTCCGGTGTCTGAATGCAGGCAAAGGTGAGATAAGGTCCAGCAGACAGCAGAAGGGTTCCTGTAGTCCAGCAACGGCATACAAGTGATTGCAGGAGGTGACAAACAACGGAGGGGTATTGTAGTCCAACAACGGATGCAGGTGCAATGGATAAGCGGAAGCGGAAGAGTCCAGTAGTCTGTGGCCAAAGGTAGAAGGCTACAAACGCAGAAGGAGTACAGCCAAATATTGCGGAGGACTGGGAGGTGTCCTATAGTACAACAGCAAGCAACTTACAGTTGACGGATGGTGTAACAGTCCAGGTCAGGCACAGGCGGGCAGATCAGATACAGAAACGGAATCCAGAAGAGTAGTCGGGTACAAGCCAAAGTCGGGGGGCAGGCAGCAAACAGCAGAATCGGAAACAAGCCAGGTTCGATACGGATCAGGGTACAGGTACAGGTACAGGTTCAGGTTCAGATTCAGATACGGATCACCAGGACGCACAGGAACGCTGTTGATCAGGCAGCAAGGCAGTGAGGCATGGATTCAGTTTAAATATCGCTATTGGCGCCAATTTGCGTCAAACGGCCGCGCGCGCACCCGCGTGCGTGCTCCCGCGCGCATGCGCGCGCGCACGTGCACGCGCACGCGCGCACCGCCAATCGCGGTAACGCTCCTGGAACTGGGCAAGAGATCTTCTGCGACTTTTGCCGCTCGGACGTCCGTGAGGAGGATCTTCCTGACAGCTTCAAGCGTTTGTGGAGGAAACGCTGAGCCTTCTGATAGAGAGTTAAACACCTTAGCCATAAAGGGGGTCAGTAGAGGAGCAAATGTTTTGTAGAATTTAGGGGTAAAACCGTCGGGTCCTGGGCTTTTACCTGAAGGAGTGGCCGCTATTGCTCCCACTACCTTGTCTGCTGTGATTACTCTCTCTAGCTCTTCTGCAGTATCGCCATCTAATATAGGGAGCTCAGTTTCCTCGATATAGGACTGGCCATCGGGTGCAGGAGTGTGGGATGGGCTAGATGGGATACCGGTCGGTAGGTTGTACAGTGTTTGATAGAAATCTCTGAATGTTTGTGATATCTTGGAGGGCTCATTAAGCATTTCTCCAGAAGGGGCCCGAATATGAGGTATAAATGTGGAAGGCGTGCTTGGATGGAGGGTGTGGGCCAACGGCCTACCACATTTATCTCGAAATCGGTACTGATGTAAAGCAAGTCTGTCCGCATAAGTACGAGCTGAGGCCTCGTATAGGTCCCTGAGTTGGGATCGGGCCAGTGAAACCTCTGTCGAAGTCACCAGCGTAGGGGCTCGTTTATGCTGGGTCTCAAGGTCCCGAAGCTTTTGCGTTGCTGAGGTTATTGCAGCTGAACGAGTCTTTTTCAAGCGGGTTCCCACCTGAATAAAGAGGCCTCGCAGAACAGCTTTAAGCGCCTCCCATTGGAAGGGTAGCGAGGTGGTGTCTGTGGCATGATCTAGCAAGAAATTAGAGATCGTTTCCGAGACCTTGTGGGAACACTCAGGGTTCGTGAGGAGGGAATCATTCAGCCTCCATGTCCATTCCCTCACCGGTGTGGAAGGGATAGATAATGTCAGATATATAGGGGAGTGGTCAGACCAGACCATTGAGTCTATGTCACATTCAGGTGACCAATCTAAGCAGCTATGGTCAAGAAGGAAGTAGTCGATACGACTATAGGAGTGATGGACCTGTGAGAAATGGGTATAATTCCGATTTGTTGGAAACAGAACCCGCCAGATGTCGATTAGACGGAGGTCGTATATAGCCCGTTTAAAAGCCCTCAACTTAGTAAAGGAGATGGATGAGCGAGAGGTGGACGAGTCTAAAAGCGGGTCTAGGGGGGCATTAAAATCCCCGCCTATAATTAGTTTACCTTCCGCAAATTCTGACAAGAGCTTCATGTATCGCAGAGCAGCCGAGATTTGGTTAGTGTTTGGTAGGTAGAGGTTGGCTATAGTAAATTTGGTGCCCCATAGGGAGAACTTTAAGAACACATACCTTCCCTGATCCGACAGCTGGTCTATCAGATCAATCGGGAGCGTTTTGTGGAAGGCAATAGAAACGCCTTTAGTTTTCTGATAGGGGTTTGTACTGTGGAACCATCTGTTAAAGTACCTGTTGGAGCAGGAAGGGGTGGAGTTTGTGTGGAAATGTGTTTCCTGTAACAGTAATACGTTGGCCTGCTGTTTATGCATGTGGTAAAGGATTTGTCCTCTCTTGGATGCAATATTGAGGCCATTTACATTGTACGAGCAACACGTCAAGCGAGGACGAGATAGTACTGTGTGAGCCATAGTGGAATGCGGATAAGAAAATCAGGTTATAGACAGTGGGGGGGGGGGGGGGGAGTAGGAGAAGGAAAGGGGGAACTTATAAGGTAGCAGAAAGTGTACTAGTAAAAAACTAAAAAGGGAAAAGAAAAGGGAAAAAAAAAGGGGGAAAGAGGGCTCCCAGGTAAGGAGCCAGGTAAATCTAAGGGGTCCATGAGAACAGGACACCACGTGAAAGTTCACGTATACGAGCACTATTCGTGCCCGGCCTATTGAGGGTGAAGGGTCGAAGCGGAGAACCTGAGCCATGAGCCCGGTAGCATGACAGGCATGTAAAACTTCACTGAGGCACATTTGTATAACAAGATATTAATACAGAACACACAGCAGATCCTCCACGAAGGGGGAGACGGTCCGCATGGGCAAATAGCTCCACACCAGTCCCGTCTCCCCCCTCTGCAGAGGAGACAACAGTCCGTGAGACACCTCACGGGAAGGGAGCAAACATTGTCAACATATGTTTCCACATACCCCAACGGGGGGCCAGAGATCCATCCGTGTAATATGACAGAGAGCGCATTAGGGTGAAACTACCTGGTGCGTAAGAAACTGTGAGTATATAACTAAGGAAGCCCATGTGGATAGCACCAGTCGCCCCTCCACCCATATCCAGGTGGGCCATTACCGCTAAACATCTAGAGAGTAGACCTGTATATTAAAGTAGATTAGGAACTCAACATTTACATAACTAGATCAAACATGAGCAACCCGCTGTTCCATTGCCTCTCCCGAACCCCAGCCAGTCACAATACACTAGCAAAGGGCAGGGAGAAGGTCCGTGAATTAAGTGCACCAGCTGTACTGAGGTATTTAGTATGCGGTCTACCACCCCATCCCCCATCATGGCATAACCAACAGAGTATATGGAGAAACATGTAAGATGAAAGGATGGGAGAAACCACAAAAAAAAGAATAACATCCCCAAAAAAGGAAAAATGCTGCCCGTCCAGGAGACAAGGGATAGGTATAATACTGAGATGGCACTAGTCATACAATGTGCATCGAAATAAGTCCAAAAGGTTTCTTGAAGTTACTTTAATCTTCCGGAGAGGTAGGGTGACGTGGTCCAGGATCAACAGAGTGCGATGCATACCTCGGATGTCTGCGACGTTGCGGGAGGGGATCACGTATTTGTACCCTAGTGCGGTCGTCTGGGGGGTCCAGCCAGTTAGATACATCAGTTGGATCTTGCTCCAAAAAGCGGAAAAAGGCTGGAAGTTGATCTGGATCAGAGAGTACAAATTTATGCTCGGCCCTGGTCACCTTGATGCTGAAAGGGTGCCCCCAAGTGTAGGTTGCTCCGGCTTGGCGTATCAGGTCTAGCAGTGGGCGGACCATTCGGCGCATGTGGAGAGTGTTGGCGAGAAAGGTCTGGGTATAGGTGGATAGTTGAACCGTCAAAGTCCACAGGGCCCAAACGCCACGCTTTGCGCATAATTTCTTCTTTAAGGGTGAAATAGTGAACCCTGCATAGGACGTCACGTGGGCGGTCACTATGTTCCCTCCTGGGCCCCCCCACTCTGTGCACCCGGTCTATCTCAATAGGGGACATAGTCTCTCTTCCCAGGACTAGGTTGAGGATGGCAGTGACAGATGGTTTCAAGTCTGTACCCGCCGTGGCTTCCGGTATGCCTTGTAGTCGTATATTATTCCTGCGGCTCCTATTCTCCCCGTCTTCTATGCGCAGTTGATGTTGACGAATACGGTGCAAGTGTTCTTTGGAGGCCCGCTCAAGAGACGTGATGCGGGCAGCATGGTCAGATTGAGTATCAGTTAGGGTAGAGATTGCGATCTGATTGGTAGAGACCTGCTGTTGGATGGCCTGAAGGTCCTTGTGGAGTGAGGACTCCATTTTGACTGCCCAGGATTCAAACTCCGCTCGGAAGGCCGCCAGAAGAGTCGAGGCTTCAGACCTAGGTAATTCTCCTGAGGTTGGAGGGGCCACGGCTCCAGGAACTGCACCTGGAAGAGGGACAACAGTGGTGCCGGATCTGGACGCTACACTTGAAAGGACCGAGTGCTGGGTCGGGGGGTCATCTGATTCCTCGCCGCTGTCCGTTGTCGGCTGAGTAGGAGGAGGAGGTTTGCTCTTTCCTGGATTACGCGCTGGTGCCATCTTGTCTCTGGGAGTGCGGGGATCAGACTGAGACGTACGGAGCAGGTATCGCTGGATTGTACCCTGTTGGAGATCCACAGACTCAGTAGATCGAGAGCTGTGTGTGGACATGCTGTTCAGGTATGTGCAATGTCTGAGGTATAGCCTGTCCGCTACGGGCGATCACGAGACTCAGCTGGACATTTCCTTAGCCAGACATGGTCGTTCCGTGTCTCTGCGGAGTTGAACGGACGGAGACCCCAGGTGGGCACTATATGGTTGGGCTGCTTTGGTGGCTGTGCATGTAGAGATCCAGGTTTGTAAGAATGAGGGAGCTCAGGAGTGTGGGTGCATACAGCAGCCTGGGTGAACCAAGATGGCCACCTTTCTGGGTCTCCGGATCTGTATCAGCAGCCTATGTAATAAGGGGGGGTTGGTCCTCAAGGATATCCCCGTCTAATTCTAAAGGTGCCCGGCCAGGATTTCCAGGGGGTCAGTGAGTCTAGAATGGGGCCCAGAAGACACGGAGGTGTAGCAAGATGGCCGCCCCTCTAATTCTCTGAAGCCAGAGCCTTGTCAGCAAATGCAGCCAGAGAAAAGTACATGCCCCCTTAATAACCCCTTTAGGGGTCTCTGGTGGTCTGGCTAGAGTGTTCCTGAGGGTGGATGGGGACGGATTGAGCCCAGAGAGAACAGAGAGGCCTCCGGGTGTACCAAGATGGCCGCCGTCACTTACCAGGACCGTTGTGGATGATCCCAGGGCCACTCAGGGAGGACTTCGGGCTCTAGATGGCAGGCTGGGTGTCCCCGGCAACCTGCAGGTTGTAGAAACAGCCGCTGGGCTTTGTAGTGCGCCGGAGCTCGGCCTCAGGGTGGAGCAAGATGGCCGCCGTAGGCCGAAGCCTCGGACTGTCCTGCCGGGCGGCCGGAGCTCCGCGAACAGCGCACCCGTGCTAGAGGTATGCCCCAGCTCCTCCTGGTATGCCCAGGGCCTCCGGTGGGGTCCGTTCCGCTCCGGTGGACGGGAAGGCTCTGGGTGTGCTCTCTAGTAGCGGAGCTCACCCCAGGCACGTCCACTCGGGTCTCCGCTCGGCCACGCCCCCCTTATATAATTTTAAAGGTATATTCTAAACCCTGTATATCCAGCTTTAAAAAAAGAAAAGAAAAAAGGAAAAAGATGATTAGGTTTTTGCTTTCTTTGCACTTAGTGTGCTGGATGCTTTTCCCCCACAGAGTTCTATTGTTACATTCACCAGCCCCTATGTAGCTATAGTGATGTAGGACTCTTGGATAGTCGAATCTGAAGTTTAAAAAAATCCATACAGTTCTGGTCACATCATTTACCTGTAATGAAGGATGTCCCACATTGTGCAGGCAGCTGGAAAAATATTCTGTGCAGGGATAACCATCCTTTTCCAGTTTCTGAACTTCTCATGCTGCAGTGTTTAACAGCTTTAGGTCATCTTGCAGATGGCCCAATGGAGACATAGGGGGTTATTTACGAAAGGAAAATCCACTTTGCACTGCAAGTGCACTTGGAAGTAAAGTCGCTGAAAATCCAAGGGGGACATGCAAGGAAAATAAAAAATAGCATTTTTGCTTGCACATGACTGGATGATAAAATCAGCAGAGCTTCCCCTCATTTCAGATGTACCCCTTAGATTTAGAGCAACTACACTTCCAAGTGCACTTTCTAGTGCACTTGCAGTGCAAAGTGGATTAGCCTTTCGTAAATAACCCCCATAGTCTCTCATTCCTCCTACTCCTTTGAGAAAAGTTTGCTGACAACATTTCCTGCAACTTGATCTAATCAGTCACAGGATTCCCCCATCACAGTTCGTGATACAGGCAGTGTAAGCAATGAAATACATTTTCTTCGAGGAGAAGGAGGAGGAAGGAGAAAATGTGTCCCCTTTGGACATTTTGTACTGCTGTTATGTCTGAAGTTTTTTTTTTGTTTTTTTTGTTTTTTTGTAGGTAAATTTCAGGTAAATTTCAGTTTATCAGATTATCTTCTTTTGCAGAGAGCTTTTTTGTTACACTTTGTTTTATGCATATGAGTTTCCTTTAATCTGAAAATGTCCCTTAATCTGAAATTGTGCCCTGACTATAGGTTAAAAATTTACTATAACCCATCCTTGACCTTTCTAGCTGCTGGTACCTCAAAAATCCTAAAAGATAAACAAAGACTTTAAAACCTTTAAAGTAAACCTTTTAAGTAAAAAGAAGCTGGCTGTTTGGCAAACTTCTCTAGGACCGGGATGCTGTAAAACCAGCAGCCAATCAACTCCCTATCAGTTCTCCCAGCTAAATGTGGAGAGCACTGATCAAAGTGTTTTGGCGGGGGGGAGCCCATCCTACTGTCAGAACTCAACAGCTCAGCAGGGGAGATTGCTGTGCTAATGTTGCATAGTTAGGACAGAGGCTCCAACCGGTGCTGACAGTTCTTTTTTCATTCAATATGATGTGTTGAATTTAAAAAAAAGGCTTTAGTGAGACGTGTCCCTTGTGCCCTGTGTCCTCATTTATCAGAAATCTTCCTCCCCTGATGCCCCCTCACACCTATCAATGCAATCTTTCAGTGTGGTGGGGAATAATTTAACTGAGGGAGCTGTCAGTATAGCTTCGATGACTGAAACATATTCTATGAATGGAGGATGAATGGATGATTGAAAATTTGCCCCCTCCATTCATCGATGATGTTTCATTCATAGAAGCTGTAGTACTTCCTTCTATGAATGGAGGAGCTTGGCAGAAATAGTGAACATAGCTGGGCACTCTTGATAAGTGACTGCAACAGCTCACTGAAAGTAAATAATGTCTCTTGTGCTTATTCTTTTTTTTTTTTCTTTCTTTTTTTTTATTAATTAAGCTTTAAAGTACAGTTTTAGTTAGCTTAGAAACATTTGCTGTGTGTTTACATTAGAAAGCTGTCAGACCATCACATTTCTGGTGCAACAACATGCAACAGAAAAATCAATAGATTTCTGTGCTTTTGTTATTAAATTTAATGATGATCTACTCCACAATGACTATAGCTACAGAGGTAAATAAGAGTTTGCTTTCGGGTGCACTCATACTGGACATGGTTAAACTGAGTTCAGTTATCCCCCCACCCTTTCCTTACTGGTGTACAATCACACTAGGCTATAAGCAAGGTTTCCTGGGCACACTAACATCATCACCTCTGCCACAATGATACTGTATCTGCTTCTGTGCTCAGTGATCTATAAAGAGTTCTGTGCTCAGGCAGTTTGCATTCACACTGAAGCAAACTCTACTAGACCATGTGAATCGTGCCCAGTATCACCTCTTCCAAGTGGTCCAAGGCACAGTATACTTAACAGTTCCTGGGAATGGTTTTAGAGCACTGACGCCACACAAGCAAACCAGATGGTAGTGACTAGATATTATTTGAGTTTCATGTGTATTTAGGTTAAAAAAAGACACATGACCACCAAGTCCAGCCACCAAATAAAAAAAAATGAAAATACCTTGCATTTTTAGAAACCTAAACCAGTAGTATGATAAAAACCCTCATAAAGCATGGTCTAGTTTTCTTTAACTATTAATCACATTAATAAATACTACTACTAATTAAAATCTTGTGCATTTATCCAGCCTTTTTAGGCAATCTATTACATTTTAAAAAAGCATTTACCATATAAATAAATAAAAGTAAATAGTGGCGCTACTACCTCTAATCATAAACATCCAGTGTTAAGTGTTGACAGGCTAATGATACATGAGTATAAATGGGATCATAATCTGTGACTAAATAGTCCATATGTAAGACATGATGTCGCAAACAGTCTTAAACAACATGTGATCTTGAAATCTTCCACCACTCCACATGCACTTGGTGATTCCACTCCCCTTTGGATATGCACTCACCAGCAGATGATGCCTTGCACTCCTATGCTCAGCAAAACAGCCTCAAAACTCACAGGATTAAACATCTACCAATATCCAAATGTGAGCTAGGTGTCATTAGACTCTCCCCATATATTAAAACAAAGTGCTCCAATAGTGCAGTAACGTTGTGGTGAATTCATTAAATACATTTAAAAACGTAAAACATTGCACTCACATGAGAGCAGATATGTAACAGCATACATGTATTTACTTGCAGCAGCAAGTACTGGCATGGTATTCTCACAGCAGACCCAGCATGTGTGTCATCTGTATCTCACCTACACAAGATCATGAACTTCAGAACGTCACATCTAGCATTGCATCAAACGTCACAACTGGTTGCCGTACAGCCACGTCCCAAATGTTCTGACAGGGAGATGGCCCACCTACCTGAACACTCCGATCAGCGCTCTCTGCCATTGTCTGATAGTGCTACTTGGGAGCCAGTAGGCTGCTGGTTTGCCAGCATGCTTGTCTGACAGGCTGCCATACACATGGGCTGAATGTCGGACGTTTTTTATTGATCCGGCCAATGTCGCTCTGCATTCGGCCTGTGTGTACGGGGCTTAAGCAAAAGGTGTTCTCAGGTGAGATGGGGGAAACAGGGTTACTGTGGCATGTTAATTATGCTTTTTTAACCCTTTCACACCAAAGGTTACTACCATAACCTACTACCAAAGAACAACCCAAAATATATTTTCCTGATAATCGCAACAATGCCACATATGTGTATGATTTGTTGCTTGTACCCATACCACAGTCCAGAAGCAATAGTGCACATTTTCCTTTTCTTTTTTTTTTGTCCTACCTAAAACATACTGACACTAACTGACACTGATGCTAATTAAAAAAAAATTCAGTAGAAAATATATAGCCCCTGACTTTGACCTTTGAATCTGACCATTGACCTTGACCTTTGACCCTTACTTGACCCAAACACTAATCCTGGCACTGACCTAGATCAAATCTTGATCTAGGTATTTTATTTTATTTTACTCTTTATTATTTATTTAAAAAATGTTTACATTTTTTTTCTTTCTGTATGGAATGAGAAAGATACATTGTATGCTTCTTTTACATACACAGAAAGGAAATCACACATGGGTTGGCTTCATAGTAACTGATCACTGTGGTAGCCAATCAGAGGCTACCACAGTGATCAGGTGACCCAGAATCAGGAGAACTGGGTGCCAATTGTTAGTACAGGGCACAGGGCCCTCAGTGAGACCCAGGTCTCTGTGCTGAGAGTGCGCTTCTTCAGCACAAAGGGAGAAACATATATATGCAGCCCCACAAAAAAAATCTCAGTGCAGTGAGACTGCATATATGTGTTATGTTGGTGTGAAGGGGTTAATTCCATTATAATGTACAATTTTTTTCAAAAATTAGCATTGTACTCCTTCAGTTCATTAGAAGAGTTAAAACACCTTGAGGGAGATGTACTAAAACTGGTGTACACAGAATCTGTGGCAGCAGTGCCTAGCAACCAATCAGCTTCTAGGTTTCATTGTCAAAGCTTAATTGAACAAGCTGAAGTTAGAAGCTGATTGGTTGCTTTGCACAGCTGTACCAGGTGATTCTGTGTGTTCCAGTTTTAGTAAATCTCCCCCTTATGTTGAGAAGAGAGCCAGAACTATGGTAGGTGAATTTCATCACTACCACCACTCGTCGAATGCTAGAAGCCAAGAAGTGGCTTATTTCACCAGGTTTTGCTTTTTACTGAAAATATCACTTTTGAGTTGGCAGTCCCATGAAAAAATTATATAGCTAGAGGTCAAATAATATGCAGTTTTGTTATTTGATCTTCCTCCCACTTTCCTGTCCATATTGTAACACTCATATATACAGAACAGAAAACCAGAGTTAGTACACCATTGTCAATTAGGAATAAACCATGTAACAGTATTTTCAGAAGGCATCAAAGGAGTTCTGAAAAGTCATTTTGTAACACCGGTTGCAAACAGCAAAAAGTATACAGTTGCTCTTCATTGTACTGAGAGTGTGTTAAAGCCGCTGTCCATGGTGCTGAAATAAAATGCACTTGCAGCATTTGTTCATTTAGCTGATGTCTACTAAAAATTTTCAAGAACCATTCACAAATAAACAGTTATATCTAAATTCTAAAATATAAGTTCTAAATGGAAACATAGTTTTCAAATATACTGGTTTAATTACATATCGTTGAATCTTCATTCAATGGGAAAAGTGTACACTCAAAGTATACAGTAAAATTAACATTGTGGTGATTACGTGAAAGGGGTACTTTTGTGTTCATATAAAATATTTCAGGCAGTTATCTAGTATATTATACATACTCTAACTTTATTTATAAGCTGAACAGTGGAGGTATTCCAGCTCAAAATGGAAAATATGAAGATATTTTTGGAAGATCTGAGATGGTTCATGTGTGTCTTGTTTGTACTCATTAAGATTGATGAGCAGTTTTTTTTGTTCTGAAGGTGAATTATGGGATGGAAAAAGTTACCCTTGCAGTGGGGTTCCCTCAAAACTGTAAAGGTTGAACAGTAATTTAATCTAGGGGGATAGGCATAAGGAGAAGACATTTACCCTATTCTTCACTCCTGTAGGGTTTCTACTCTTTCTAAAATTGGTCTTCTGAAGACTTCTCTTCTCTGCCAAGCCTGACACAGCTCTCTGATGTCATCACATACAATGCAGGCCCAGTAACCCTGCTTTGTCTGTGAGGATGTAGAAATTCTACCTGCATCCTGAAAGCATCATAGAGCAAAAAAGCACTGGCTACTGAGAGAACAAGGAATATGGCAAGTAATTTACCCTGTTTATTTTCCCCTAGACAAAATAAGCATTTAACCTCATGTAATGCAGAGGGGAGTCCACTGTAAGGATAACTTTTTCTCTAGCTTAGTATTTAAAGTGGAACTATGCTCACGGTTGCTCCACTGTCATCTTTGGCTATGTGGCTTGTGGGTACCAATCTCTGGCCATGAGGTGCCATCACTCAGTATAAGGTAACAGACAGGCAAGAAACTTAAATGCAGGCAGGTAAAATTTTAATGCAGAAAATACTTTTTATTTTTTTTACCTAAAGCTCCACTTTAACTGTAAATTTATACTTCACTGTTCAAGGGCTTTCATACATTTGGGTGCATACATTTTTATATTTTTTTCTGCCTAGTGTACTAAAATTATTCCTTTTTTGATAGCTTTGCCTCTACAATAAATTAATGTTACATGCGTGTTATGTGATGGAGATACTTCACTTATTTTTTTTGGGCTGGTCCATTGTAAACTACCACTTCCCTATGTGAAATCATAGAAAATATTTTACACTCTATGTACCAGGTAAATACAGCATAACTTCAATTTGAGATAGATTATTAAGACTACAGTTAACCTTCAATTAGGCAAAACTGTTTGTGATTTGTATGAGAATTTCCAGGGATTTATAGTTATAATGAGAACATAGGTACCAGAAATAGATGTACAGGGTAGATTATATTTGCAAGAAACTCTCATTTATCACGTATCAATTATGCTGTATCGCATTCTTCTCGTGTACTTACACAAAACCTTTATGTGTCAATTATATTATGTTTGATGATCTAATATATTATGATTTCTTTTGCTCACAATTGTTCTTGCAATATCATGCTGGCAATTGAAAAGGACTGTATTGTTTTAAAATATAGTTGTATACTGTGCTGTGCAAACGTTTTAGGCAGGTGTGAAAAAATGCAGTAAATTAAGAATGCTTTCAGAAATAGAAGTGTTAATAGTTTATTTTTATCAATTATGTGAACAAACTGCCTCCTGCTACACCCAAGTTTCTATGTTTTCATACATAGTTGAGTCGCTTAGCCTTGATTCAATGTTGGAGCTATGGCTTCCATGAAGATCACTTTTGGCCAAACTTCTCTGGACAGTAGATGGGTGTAACTGGGTACCACTTGTTTCTGCTAGGTCTGTGCTGATGGCACTGCTGATATCTTCTGATGTCAAAGGAAAGCGGGCATGATGTTTCTTGCATCTGCTGCATTAAGTTTCCTTGGCCGACCACTGCCTCTGCAGCCTTCAACATTGCACTTCTTCAAAAGAGCTTGAACAGCATAGCTTGAAACCCCATTTTGCTTTGAAATCTTTGCCTGGGAGGGACCTTGCTGATGCAGTATCCTTGGGTCCTGTTGCTGTGCTCAGTCATTCCATGGTGTATGAAATGTGACAGGAAATTGTCTTCCATAACCTCACCTTAGCAGCAGAGTTAGATTGTTCTTCATCCAGTTTTAAGCTTCCTACACAGCTGTTTCTGTTTCAGTTAATGACTGTGTTTTAACCTACATATGACATTGATGATCATTAGCACCTGCTTTGCATAAACTGATAATCATACACCTGAGTCAGAAATTTCAACCGCGCTCACAATTACAAAAATCTAAAAAAAATATATCTAAAACCTATAACAGAATAATATGTATACACTATAACTAGTCAAAAATTATAATATAAAAACACAACTAAGTGAATAATAAAAATGTACTCTATAACTCATACAATAATCAAGTATACAGAAAAAATATACATATAAAGTGCTCAAAAATTATATATAAGTAACAGTTCCTCATAAAGACGTAGTAATGAGCATAAGTGGTAAAGTGCACAGAATTTTTGTGAACAATCAGAAATATTATGAATAAAGTGCTCAGAAATTATATATAAGAAAACAGTTCTTCATCAAGATGTAATCGTGGGCATAACAGTCCAATAATCATAAGTGTTTCTTCTCAAGAAATCCTATGCGGGTACAAGAGAGAGAATTTCCTTCACCAACACCGTGCTGATAAATGGTAAAAATGCGCGCTTACCAAATCCCAGAATCAGAAAGGCATTTGATATCAGAAATCTTAGGGATCATCACACAAGGACATCACCTCGTTTTCACGTGGTTGGACCATTCATAAAAGGCAAGCAAAGACTCCCATAGCGTAAAACCGTAAACCAAAATCTTTTATTCCATAATAAAAAACATACTCACAAACATAAAGGTCAAATCAGCGTTAAGAAAAGTCGGCCGGCAAAGCGAACGCCCAAATGTCACGTGATTTGCGTCAAGCACGTCAAGACCACCCACATTTTAATCATACACCTGACTTTAATCCCTCAAAATCCCTGATTTGTGCGAGTATACAAGGGGTGGATTTACTAAAATTGGAGAGTTCAAAATCTGGTGCAGCTCTGCATAGAAACCAATCAGCTTCTGGTTTTTTTGACAACGCTTAATTGAACAAGCTGAAATTAAAAGCCAATTGCCTACCATGCACAGCTGTGCCAGATTTTTTGTTCAATCTTATTTTATTAAGAAAAGAGAGATGTACATTACATATGTATATCATACATTAAAGATACCATAACGTCACATTGAATAAAGAATTTGTTAGCTTTAACAGAGTTAATTTAGTATATAAGCCTGGCTGCACACACTTTTGAACTCCCCAGGTTTCGTAAATTAAGCCCAAAGTGCAAGTATAAGAATTCATCTTGGTTTAAAGCCAAAGGGTAGTCACACCAAATATTGATTTGATTTAGATTTTTCTTCTGTTTGTTCACTTTGCATTTTATAAATCAATAAAAATAAGAATGCTTTGAAAGCATTCCTACTTTACAGCATTTCTTCACACCTGCCAAAAAACTTTTATTCAGTACTACAATATATATATATATATATATATATATATATATATATATATATATATATATATATATATATATATATATATATAGTGCAAAATAATGCAGTCATATGCCAGAGGTAACAGGGACTTCTTTCTCAGTATGTCTCAAGGACCAGCTGTGCTTCTGTTTCATCCATGTACACACCTATAGTGCATGTGTAATAGTTATCTTTGTCTCTGCAGTCTCATTAAAAAGTATATTGCCCTGCCTACTTTTATTGGGGTCAGCAAGGAAGGACAGTACAGCTGTCGCCCTCCTTCTTTAGAAGTCAAGCCCATTCATTATTCCTAATTCTGAGACCCTTACCCATCTTGGAACATTATGCTCTTGTAGTGGCCAAGAAATGCTCCGTTTGCATAAGGAGAAGATACTGTGTATGGTCTCCCTCCCTGTGGATCCACACAAGAAAAGTAAGCACAGTAATGTACTTGTTTCCTGAGTTTTCAGATGCATAGCTCATAAGAGTATCTGCACTATAAGGGCAGCTTTATTTAATGCACAGCCTAATGCCTATAGATAGCAAGCGCTTACTGCCTATTCCAATACTCATTCCTTTAAAGCAAGCAGGCCTACAGGTACTTGGTTTCCCTTCAGGTTTTAATACACAATGCTATATTATCTGGCCACATGGCAAAAGGACTGAACAGAGATAACAGGTTGGGTCCGTGTAGTCTAGAGGCTGGTCCATCAGGGCCCGTGGCACCACCTAAGAGAATTGGTGCAACAGTCCATGGTCAGGCCAGGCTATGGGCAAGCATAATCCAATAAGCAGTTGTCAGGTAAAAGCTGGCAGTGGACAAATCTAATCCATTTGGCAGTTAAAAGGTCAAGGTGAATGACAGATAAGCACAGACCAGTAAACAATCTTAGGTGAAGACAGATGGCAATCTGAAAGAATAGTCAGTAATCCAAGCAGGGATTAGTAACATGAAATCCAAGCCAAATAGATAGGGCTGGAAGTAGCAGATATACAGGTGGGGAATCTGGAAGAAGGAACACTACCACAAACCAAGAGCACTGTGTCTGTAATGTTTAAATAAGGTGGAAGAGTAGTGTTCAGAGATTAAAAACTCCCATGTGCCACATCTAAAACTCAAGAGAAAAAGAAGCAACAAATTGCAAAGACAAACCCCAACTCTGGGCTTGGGCTACCTATACATTTACTATACATATAATCATTGAAAATATACACAGAATATTGCTTGAAAGAAGTGCCTGAGTATTGCTCCAAATTCAGGCCATTAACATGTTTTTTCTATAAATATAGCTTCTTCAGGACAAATTGGGTTATACGTTGCACTAAATACAGTGCACATGCATGCAGGAGCACATGCCCTGAAAACAGCACCTGTGGAACTGTATCTTATGCCGCGTACACACGAGCGGACTGTATGGCGTACTTAGTCCGTCATACAATCCGACGGACAGTCCGTCATACTTTCCACTGAACGGACTTGACCACACATGGATACCCAAACAGTCCGACGAAAGCTTGTGCGATGACGTGTACAGCACGTACGACGGGACTAGAAATAGGAAGTCCAATACACAGCAAAGCACCCTTCCGCCGTGTAAATCCTTTCTGGGCATGCGCCATTCTTAGTCCGTCGAACTAGCATACTGACGAGCGGATTGTCCGCTGAAACCAAAGTACGACGGACAGAATTTCGAAAAATCCGAAAATTCTTAGTACGCCGGACTGCACGCTGAAAAAGTCAGCTGAAACCCACACACGAGCGGACTGTCCGCTGAAATGTGTTTCGACAGACTAAGTACGCCATACAGTCCGCCCGTGTGTACGCGGCATTAGTTCAATCTTATTTTATTGAAAGGAAGAAAATGGGAAATGCAGTCCGCATATATAAAAAAAAATTATAATGGGCCCCTGCGCTACTACTAATAAATACAGTGAAATAAATAGAATTCAAGTGGAAATGCAGCAAAACCTAATAGTGTTTACAAATAAAAAAGATTACAATCTACAGTGATCTCACGGAAAGTCACATGACCCGATGTAATGCGCAGGACGTGGCCAGAGTATACCACGGAATGTAAGTGATGTGTGAGGTGGCGTGAACGCTAAAGGTCTTTCTTTAGTGCATTTTCTGCTTCTTTCATGTAAGCAGGTATTTTTATCTTAATACAATTTGTTTTTAATGTTAATGCACTATTGGAGGCTTATTTACCTTACATGTGGAATGAAACAATGCATATGTAGGGTGGAATTTTCTGAAACAAAAAGGCATATGATCTATGCCCATAAGTTCTGTGCGCACAGTGGTGTGGTGTCAGCGGTTTCACCTATTGGTTAAATCACCTAGTTCTATTGATGCTTCATCTTCACTACTTTGAGGAATTGGATTATTTGTACTTATGGACTTCACTGCACATATTTAATTAATTGTGTCACTATTGTTTGGATGCACATTGATTGCAATTTATTTTATATTTTTGATGATTTAGTCTGCATATATAACATCAATAATAGTAGTAAGTAATAACAATAAAACATATGTATAGTCAGGTTACAAAAATGTTGTATTGTATCATGTTCATTATGTATCAAAAAACAGCAATTAGAGCAACATGTTGAGGCATAACATGGAGAACTAAAGGGCCCTCCCACTTCAAAGCAGAAGATTATGTGTAAACATCATGTATTACTACAATCAAACTTATTCTAAAAACCTGTTGTGCTGCAGAGATGTTAGCTGTGAGGATCATATTTTGCAACAGGAGTAAGTGTTTAATGGATTCTGAGGAGTACAGTTATACAAAGAGGAGAAGGAGTTAATAGAAAGTATGGGAAGCAGAAAGATTGGAAACAGGAATTGCTCCCACATGGTCATGAGTAGGGATGAGCTTCGAGTTCGAGTCGAACTCATGTTCTACTCGAACATTGCCTGTTCGCCTGTTCAGCGAACAGTGAACAATTTGGGCTGTTCGCAGCAAATTCGAAAAGCCGGAACACCCTATACAAGTCTATGGGAGAAATCTAAAGTGCTAATTTTAAAGGATAATATGCAAGTTACTGTCCTAAAAAGTGTTTGGGGACCTGGGTCCTGCCCCAGGGGACATGGATCAATGCAAAAAAAAGTTGTAAAAACGGCCGTTTTTTCAGGAGCAGTGATTTTAATAATGATTAAAGTGAAACAATAAAAGTGTAATATTCCTTTAAATTTCATAGCTGGGGGGTATCTAGAGTATGCCTGTGAAGGGGCGCATGTTTCTGGTGCTTAGAACTGTCCCTGCACAAAGTGTCATTTGTGCAGGAAGAAAAGTCTTTTAAAATCACTTGCGGCTAAATTGTCGGCTCCCCGTAATACAGAGAACACTCAATAAGTGTTCTCTGTATTAGCCGACAATTCATTCATTCATTGATTAAAAAAAAAAAGCGTTGGGGTTCCCCTAAATTCAATTACCAGGCCCTTCAGGTCTGACATGGATATTAAGGGGAACCTTGTGTCAAATTAAAAAAAAAATTGACGTGGGGGTCCCCCTAAAAATCCATACCAGACCCTTTATCCGAGCACGCAACCTGGCAGGCCGCAGGAAAAGAGGGGGGACGAGAGAGCGGCCCCCCCTCCCTCCTGAACCGTACCAGGCCACATACCCTCAACATTGGGAGGGTGCTTTGGGGGTCTGGGACCCCTCAAAGCACCTTGTCCCCATGTTGATGAGGACAAGGGCCTCATCCTCACAACCCTGGCCGGTGGTTGTGAGGGTCTGCGGGTGGGGGGCTTATCAGAATCTGGAAGCCCCCTTTAACAAGGGGACCCCCAGATCCCGCCCCCCCCCTGTTTGAAATGGTAAGGGGGTACAAAAGTACCCCTACCATTTCACAAAGAAAGTGTAAAAATGGTTAAATAAGACAAACACACTTTTGAAAAATTCCTTTATTAACCACTTGCCGACCGCCGCACGACGATATACGTCGACAGAATGGCACGGGCAGGCATATGGGCGTACCTGTACGTCCCTGCCTTCCCGCGGGTGGGGGGGCCCGATCGGGCCCCCCCTGGTGCCAGCGGCGGTCGGTATCCGTTCAGGAGCGATCCGGGATGAGGGGGCGGCCATTCATTCATGGCCACCCCCTCGTGATCGCTCCTGACGAATGGAAGTGAAGCATTGCATCACTTCCTCTCCTGTAATGTAAACACAGGCAGAGGAAGTGATGTAATCTCTCCTCCGTGTCGGTATTTTTCGTAACGGCACCGAGGAGAGAGGATCGGTGAGTTGCACCAACACGACACTACACAGTAGAACATGCCAGGCACACTCACACCCCCCTTCACCCCCGATCACCCCCCCAATTACCCCTGCCCCCCCCCCCCCAGTCACAGTGACACCAAATGCATTTTTTATTTTTTTGCATTGGTGTCATTTGTGACTGTAATAACTGTTAGGGCAGTTAGGGTTAGCCCCCTTTAGTTCTAAGGTACCCCCCTAACCCCCCCAATAAAGGTTTAACCCCGTGATCACCCCCCGTCGCCAGTGTCACTAAGGCTGGGTTCACATTGCAGCGGTTTATGAGAACGGATGTGATTCGCACCGCACTGCAGTGCAAATCACATCCGATCTCTGTGCGATTCGAGTTCAGCCATACAGATAGTATGGCTGAATTCGCACCGCACCCGCCGCAAATTCGCACGGGACCCTTTTTTTGGTCCGCAGCAGAATCGGATCGCATGGGTGTTCACACCATGCGATCCGAGTTTGCAGATCGCACTGCGATATGCGAACTGATCTGGGGGTGTCATTAACATTTCACTGACACTCCCAGCAGTTCGCATAGGGCAGTGTGAACTGGCGCCGGGAGGCATGCGATGCGGGAACCCGCTGCGGATTCGTGGCGTTCCCGCATCGCTCCAGTGTGAACCCAGCCTAATAAGCGATCGTTTTTCTGATCGCTGTATTAGTGTCACAGGTGACGCTAGTTAGGCAGGTAGGTATTTAGGTTCGCCGCAGCTTTTTATAGCACCAGGGACCCCCATATACTACCGCATAAAGCCCCCTGATTGCCCCCTAGTTAACCCTTTCACCAGTGATCACCATATAACTGTTACAGGTGATGCTGGTTGGTTAGTTATTTTTTTTATAGTTTCAGGGCACCCGCCATTTATTACCTAATAAAGGTTTAACCCCCTGATCACCCGACGGGTGTCATTTGTGACTGTAATAACTTTTAGGGCAGTTAGGGTTAGCCCCCTTTAGTTCTAAGGTACCCCCCTAACCCCCCCAATAAAGGTTTAACCCCGTGATCACCCCCCGTTGCCAGTGTCACTAAGGCTGGGTTCACATTGCAGCGGTTTATGAGAACGGATGTGATTCGCACCGCACTGCAGTGCAAATCACATCCGATCTCTGTGCGATTCGAGTTCAGCCATACAGATAGTATGGCTGAATTCGCGCCGCACCCGCCGCAAACTCGCACGGGACCCTTTTTTTGGTCCGCAGCAGAATCGGATCGCATGGGTGTTCACACCATGCGATCCGAGTTTTCAGATCGCACTGCGATATGCGAACTGATCTGGGGGTGTCATTAACATTTCACTGACACTCCCAGCAGTTTGCATAGGGCAGTGTGAACTGCCGCCGGGAGGCATGCGATGCGGAAACCCGCCGCAAATTCGTGGCGTTCCCGCATCGCTCCAGTGTGAACCCAGCCTAATAAGCGATCGTTTTTCTGATCGCTGTATTAGTGTCACAGGTGACGCTAGTTAGGCAGGTAGGTATTTAGGTTCGCCGCAGCTTTTTATAGCGCCAGGGACCCCCATATACTACCGCATAAAGCCCCCTGATTGCCCCCTAGTTAACCCTTTCACCAGTGATCACCATATAACTGTTACAGGTGACGCTGGTTGGTTAGTTATTTTTTTATAGTTTCAGGGCACCCGCCATTTATTACCTAGTCTCACTAGTGTACCCCTAAATTTAGGGGTGTCTACTTTCCAAAATGGGGTCATTTGGGGGGGGGGGGTTTGTGCCATCTTGGCATTTTATGGCCTTCAAAACTGTAATAGGTAGTGAGGAGTGAAGTCAAAAATTTGCTTGGTTTTCGGGGCCCCGTACGCGGCTAGGCTCCCAAAAAGTCCCACATATGTGGTATCCCCGTACTCAGGAGAAGCAGCAGAATTTATTTTGGGGTGTCATTTCACATATGCCCATGGCATGCGTGAGCAATATATCATTTAGTGACAACTTTGTGAAAAAAATAAATAAATAAAAAAAGTTTGTAATTTTCCCGCAACTTGTGGCAAAATATAAAATATTCCATGGACTCAACATGCCTCTCAGCAAATAGCTTGGGGTGTCTACTTTCTAAAATGGGATCATTTGTGGGGGTTTTGTGCCATCTTGGCATTTTATGGCCTTCAAAACTGTAATAGGTAGTGAGGAGTGAAGTCAAAAATTTACGCCCTTAGAAAGCCTGAAGGCGGTGCTTGGTTTTCGGGGCCCCGTACGCGGCTAGGCTCCCAAAAAGTCCCACATATGTGGTATCCCCGTACTCAGGAGAAGCAGCAGAACTTATTTTGGGGTGTCATTTCACATATGCCCATAGCATGTGTGAGCAATATATCATTTAGTGACAACTTTGTGAAAAAATAAATAAATAAATAAAAGTTTGTAAATTTCACGCAACTTGTGCCAAATATAAAATATTCCATGGACTCAACATGCCTCTCAGCAAATAGCTTGGGGTGTCTACTTTCTAAAATGGGGTCATTTGTGGGGGTTTTGTGCCATATTGGCATTTTATGGCCTTCAAAACTGTGATAGGTAGTGAGGAGTGAAATTACAAATGTATGCCCTTAGAAATCCTGAAGGCGGTGCTTGGCTTTCGGGGCCCCGTACGCGGCTAGGCTTCCAAAAAGTCGACCACATGTGGTATCCCCGTACTCAGGAGAAGCAGCAGAATGTATTTTGGGGTACAATTCCACATATAACCATGGCATGTGTGAGCAATATATCATTTAGTGACAACTTTGTGTAAAAAAAAAAATAAAAAAAAATTTTTTTGTCATTATTCAATCGCTTGAGGCAAAAAAATAAAATATTCAATGGGCTCAACATGCCTCTTATCAATTTCCTTAGGGTATCTACTTTCCAAAATGGGGTCATTTGGGGGGGTTTTGTACTGCCCTACCATTTTAGCACCTCAAGAAATGAGATAGGCAGTCATAAACTAAAAGCTGCGTAAATTCCAGAAAACGTACCTTAGTTTGTGACAACTTTTGCGCAAACCAATAAATATACAGTTATTGACTTTTTTTTTACCAAAGACATGTGGCTGAATAAATTTTGGCCTAAATGTATGACTAAAATTTAGTTTATTGGATTTTTCTAATAACAAAAAGTAGAAAATATCATTTTTCAAAATTTGCGGTCTTTTTACGTTTATATCGCAAAAAATAAAAATCGCAGAGTCAGTCAAATACCTTTAAAAGAAAGCTCTATTTGTGGGAAAAAAAGGACGCAAATTTTGTTTGGGTACAACATTGCATGACCGCGCAATTACCAGTTAAAGCAGCGCAGTGCCAAATTGTAAAAAGACCTCTGGTCATTGACCAGCAAAATGGTCCTGTCTGAAAGTGGTTAAAAATAAAATAAAAATAAAAAAAAGATTCCAGCGGTGCTAATCCACTCTTGCTATCCAGTGACGAATCTCCGTGGTCCAGCGATGGATGATCATATCCAGCGACGGGGGATCTCTCAGTCCAGCGCTGTCCATACATCCGTCTTCCGATCCCGGAGATCCGTCGCTGGATAGCAAGAGTGGATTAGCACCGGTGGAATCTTTTTTTTATTTTTTTTATTTTTAATAAAGGAATTTTTCAAAAGTGTGTTTGTCTTATTTAACCATTTTTACACTTTCTTTGTGAAATGGTAGGGGTACTTTTGTACCCCCTTACCATTTCAAACAGGGGGGGGGGCGGGATCTGGGGGTCCCCTTGTTAAAGGGGGCTTCCAGATTCTGATAAGCCCCCCGCCCGCAGACCCTCACAACCACCGGCCAGGGTTGTGAGGATGAGGCCCTTGTCCTCATCAACATGGGGACAAGGTGCTTTGAGGGGTCACAGACCCCCAAAGCATCCTCCCAATGTTGAGGGTATGTGGCCTGGTACGGTTCAGGAGGGAGGGGGGGGCGCTCTCTCGTCCCCCCCTCTTTTCCTGCGGCCTGCCAGGTTGCATGCTCGGATAAAGGGTCTGGTATGGATTTTTAGGGGGACCCCACGTCAATTTTTTTTTAAATTTGATGCGGGGTTCCCCTTAATATCCATATCAGACCTGAAGGGTCTGGTATGGATATTTAGGGGGACCCCCACGTCAATTTTTTTTTAAATTTGACACGGGGTTCCCCTTAATATCCATGTCAGACCTGAAGGGCCTGGTAATTGAATTTAGGGGAACCCCCACGCTTTTTTATTTTTTTTTTTATCAATGAATGAATGAATTGTCGGCTAATACAGAGAATACTCATTGAGTGTTCTCTGTATTACGGGGAGCCGACAATTTAGCCGCAAGTGATTTTAAAAGACTTTTTTTCCTGCACAAATGACACTTTGTGCAGGGACAGTTCTAAGCACCAGAAACATGCGCCCCTTCACAGGCATACTCTAGATACCCCCCAGCTACGAAATTTAAAGGAATATTACACTTTTATTGTTTCACTTTAATCATTATTACAATCACTGCTCCTGAAAAAACGGCAGTTTTTAAAACTTTTTTTTGCATTGATCCATGTCCCCTGGGGCAGGACCCAGGTCCCCAAACACTTTTTAGGACAGTAACTTGCATATTACCCTTTAAAATGAGCACTTTAGATTGTGAACGTTCGAGTCCCATAGACTTTAATAGGGTTCTAAAGTTCACACGAAGTTTAGGTCTGTTCGCAGGTTCTGGTGCGAACCGAACAGGAGGGTGTTCGGCTCATCCCTAGTCATGAGGTGGTGTTGCCTAGGTTGCCCCCTGCCCAGGAGATGAAGTCCAATGAGTAGTGGAACATGGATCATGAAGTCCAAGTGAGAGAGCACCTGGAGGTAGTGGGAAGAGTCAAAAAGAAAAACATTATGCCTCAGAATGTAGTCAAGCAATCCAAGTACAAATTTATTATATCTAGAAAAATAGGGACCCCTTTCGTTTAAATGAGTCTGTATAACTTTAATACCCTTATCATTGGGGATAGCGTTATATAGACTTTCTATATCACTCGCTACCAACCAGGAGTTTGGGGGTAAGGAAATCCCTTCAATTGTTTTCAGTAAGTCAATAGTGTCTTTGACATAGGAACATAATGATGTTATATGAGGATAGAGATAACTGTCTACCAGAGAGCTCGCGTTTTCAGTAAGGCTAGAACAGCCAGAAATTATTGGATGTCCAGGGGGTTCAGTCATAGACTTATGTATTTTAGGTAACGCATAAAATGTAGGGATCCCAGGATCGCTAATATTCAAAAATTTACAGGTGTTTTGATCAATAATTCCCTGTTGGTAAGCTTTGAGAATAATTGTACGATATTGAATCCAGTAATTATCAATTACTGTTTTTGAAATTGGTCGGTACCAATCCCGATTTAATAGAATATTCTTGCACATGACCACATATTGAGGTATTTCCATAATAACCAAGTTTCCGCCCTTATCAGCGGAATTGATTATTAAATTGGTATTAGATTGAAGGGATTTCACAGCCTCCTTTTTTTGTAAAGTTAAATTAGAGGGCCCTATTGAGGCAAAGCTTGAATCTTCAATGGCTTTGGAGGTCTGTTGGATAAATGCCCTAATATTGGGATTGGTGTTTAAGAGTGGAAATAGTCTTGATTTCAGCCTGAAAGATTGTGGAGGGGGGAAAGATGGGTCAGTGACAGCCCTGATGGAGAAGCTGCCCAAGGGTCCTCATCCCTAGCATGTCCCTCCTCCCAAAGTTCCATTAGATCCTCCAGAGCCTGTTGTTCAACAATATTTTCTTAAATATTGGGAATGATATCTAATGAATGAGATTCAGTCATTGGTTTGCCAAAAATAACCTTATAGAGGAGTCTGCAAGCAAATAGATGCAGGTCCTTTATAAGGTGAAACTTATCAATCTGGGAATCAGGACAGAAAGTCAAACCTAGTTTTCGAACTTGCATTTCAGATTCAGTGAGAATGTGGGAAGACAAGTTAATAATAGATAATTCTGGTTGATTGGAGGCATCTCTAGGACTATCGTTAGTGACTTCTAACTTGGAACTGGGGTAAGTTCCTTCCCTAAAAAAATTGGTGCCAGTCTAAGGTCACCTGGTAAGGGAGTGCCAGAGGGGGAAACAATGAGATCAGCATTGCTTACCATGGGAATAGGGAGTGGGTGTAGAGGAGAGGCAGTGATCGAAGTAGATGGTGCAGTTGAAACAATATTGTAAATAGCTGTAAGTTGAGGGCCTTGAGGAGCAGATAGTGGTGGGTGAAACATAGCTGAGGGGCGTGAAGGTGCCTGTTTTGGAGCCCAATTGGTGACGGAGAGATTCTGTGGAGGCAGCATCTTAATTGCCCTTGTGTATTTTAGGTAATCTGTCATCCGATAAATCACGATATATAGTTGACTGGCTAGATGAAAGAGAAGAAGATGAAGATAAATTAGGTAAATTTTCCTCGGTTTTTGTATTTTGCTGATTTGAAGATCTAAATGGTCTAGTGTTGGAATTTTGTGCCCATTTATAGGCAAAGCTATTGGCATGGGCACTGTTATCACGTATTAACTTGTTTTCCTTTGAGCGAATTATATTTAAGGTATAGTTCTCTATATGTGCCTGGAGTTCCTGTTAATTTTTCTTAAATCTTGCACTTTTAATACTGAGACCGTAGTCATCATACCATTTAGATATCAAATCATCCAAAAGAGAGATTTCTTGTTCATATTGGATGCATAGTAATGACATTATTCCAAATGAGCATGATTGTAAATTTTCTTCCCATTTGGATTTCACAGTTTCATCAATCTTTTTAAGATTGGGGAAAATTTGAATTCTGAGTCCCCATGGGACCTTTTTGTTCTCTGTGTATTTCTGGAAGTACCTTTTATGCCAGAATATCCTTACCTTATGTTCTAAAATACGTTGTAATCTAAGAAATGCTTGATCCAAGTCTTTGTCAAGAATTTCTCCTGTTTTCTGGGATTGTTTGACTTTGTCCATTAGACCATCCCAAGCCTCCCCACTGAAAGTAGCCATGCTTATAAATAGCAAAGACAAAAAATAATGAAGACAAAAACAAAACAATAACAGAGGTATATAAATGAGAAAAAAGTGCACAGAGAAAGGGGGGGGGGGGGGGAGAGGAGTGGAATGGGAAAGAGAAAAGTACTACCTAAATTAAACCGACAACAGATAATTAGAACAAGAAAAAACACTTAACTACCAAGTGAGACATAATATCAAAAAATTAATATTATAATGATTAATTATCTAGAGAAAATATATATATATAATATCCAGAAAAAAAGGTTTATTGATAAAGTACAAGGTAAACATACACCGAGGTTACATGTACACTTCTACACCTTTACAGCCATCATAAACAGTCTGTATACACGGTCTGCATCTCGAGTTTAACAATCCTTGACTACTTAATCTTATCTCAAGTCTTGCTTCAGCCAGAGGTAGCTCTGTCTGAGTCATGAAGCACATGGCCTCCCAGACCTCCTGATCTAATAGCCTGCCCATGACCAGATCCACCAGGGCGAGCCCCGATACATCCAGCCACGGTCCCCACAACTTCTGAAGTTTCTGGGCGCAGCCCCTATGTTGGAAAATAGTTTTTCCTTCCGGATCATCTCTTCCATTGTGTTGATCCACTCTTTAAGGGCAGGGGGATCCTCTGAAATCCAGTGGGTCATTATTAGCTTCTGTGCTAAAAATAGAGATCTAAAAATATATTTAAACAATGATAAACATTCAAGTAATGAAATTGACAAGAAAATAGTCCATTGTACCCTTCTGGGAAAGAGGCATTTAACCTCAGACAAGAATGTGAGATTCTTATGGTCAGTAAGAATGAGAACCTGCATAGTGGTACCTTCAAGGAGATGTCTACATTCTTTCAGGGCTAAAATGATCATCAACAGCTCTCTGTCATCATCTCACAATTGTACTCTGCAGGTGACCATTTCTTGGAAAAGTAGCCACAAGGATGCAAAGCACTTTCAGAGGTAGGACATTGAGATAGAAGGGTGCCAACTCCAGTCTCAGAAGCATCAAACTCAAGGATAAAGGGTAATGTAGAATCAGGATATGCCAACACAAGAGCAGAAACAAAGGCAGCCTTGAGACTCTCAAAGGCCTTAATGGACTCCGAAGACCAAATCGTGGGTTACCGTCCTTTCTGGTCATATCAGTCAGGGGCTTGACCAGAGATGAGAAGTTACTCCTGATAATATTAAATATGGGGTGATTTTGGGCAATAAAAAAATCACAAAATCTGAGTGAAACAAATGAAAATGTTCCAAGTGACTACATAGTAGTGTAGTACTATCTAATAATAAATAAATAATGTAGTATCAAACTGATAACTTAAATAAAGTGTCACAGTGCAAATAACAGTACATAAAGTGACATAGTGCTGATGAAGGTCTAACCACAATGTGACCCAAGTATAAAGTGACAAAAAAAATAGATACATCTAGAAACAAAAAAAATCAATACAGTATCTAGAAATCAGATGAAAAAAGGCTATTGTCCTCCATGACAACAGATAATAAAACGCATAAAAGTCAGGTGTTGTTGTGGGGTCCCCAGATGAAGACACGTGGTGTTTATGTGAACACTTTAGATTTTGCAGCAATTTTATTCATCACCTCATTTTATTTTAAGATAGACACCATTATTTACCACTCCTAGTAGTGCAAAGGACACATACTACATACACAAACTTCTGATAATAGTTGGCAAAGCCCAGAAAACACTGCAGAGGACATAATCCCACAGGTAGGGGCCACTGTAGGACTACTGAAAGTTTCTCTGGGTCCTTCAAAAACCAGCATTGGAAATGACAACCCAGAAATTGAACCTGTTCACAATGGAACTCACACTTCTCCAATTTACAGTAGAGATTGTTCTCTCTTAATTTCTGTAGCACACAACAGACATCTGTGTGGTGGCTCTCCAGGGACATAGAAAATATGAGGATATCATCAGGATAAACCCCCACAGATAACTGCAACAAATCTCGGAGGACATTGTTAATGAATTCCTGTAAAACTGCTGGGGCGTTACAAAGGCCAAAAGGCATTACGAGGTACTCAATGACCGGTTCTGGTATTAAATGCAGGTTTTCCACTCATCAACCTCCTTAATCCTCATGAGATTGTATTCCCCTCTCACTTGAGGCAGTCAAATAACTCCATAATCAACGGAATTGGATATGCATTCTTAATCATGAAATGATTGAGACCCCCCCATAACCAATACAAGTTTTCAGTTCACCACTCTTCTTCACAAAGAAGAAACCAGCACCAGCAGGGGATGAGGATTTGTGAATGGAACCTCGAGAAAATGCATCTGCATCATACTCCTCCATGGCCTTATCCTCCAAGACTAACAAAGGGTAAACCTGGCCATGAGGGGGTATGGCACCAGGTTGAAGGTCAATTGAGCAATCCTACCGCCAGTGTGGAGTCAAACTACTGGCTTGACCTTTGTCAAAGACATCGCTAAAATCCCGGTACTCCTCCGGCAGGGAGGAGAGTGAAGAGGTGCACAGGACCTTGGCTACCTTCTGGAAGCATATCTTATTGCATTGCAACGACCAGGAGAGAACCTCAGCATGGAGCCAATCAAAAGAGGGGTTGTGCCTTTATCACCAAGGATAACCAATAACCAGTGGAAATTTAGGTAAGGAAATAACTTGGAATTGGATTATCTCATGGTGAAGAGCCCCTACGGCCATGGACAACAGAACCGTCTCATGAGTCACATGAGCAGGCTGTAGGGGTCTCCCATCAAGAGCCTCAATGGCAAGTGGAGTGTCACACAGCTGCAGCCAGATTCAGTGCTTTGATTCAAAGGTGATTAGAGCCTGTATCTCGACCGACGACTCAGCCCAAGAAAGGGTGACCGAAACCAGGGGCTTATCCTTCTGGATAACTGGGAACAAAACATCGGCACCTAAGATCTGTCCGTGACAAGAACTCAAGGTTCGGGCGTTCCCTGGACGGTTAGGACAAAACTTCAAAAAGTGACCTGCCTGGCCACAATAAAGGCACAATCTCTCCCTCCTCCGAAAGGTTCTCTCACCGCAGAAAGAAACGTGAAGCCTAAGTGCCTGGGTTCTTCACTGACCGACTCTGTATCAGGAGGCATGGGAGGTGAGGGAGGCATGGGTGGGACTTCAAAGCTCGGAGGCAAACGTTCCCCATTGACAACGTCAGGTATGACGAAACGCATCTGGGAGGGCACGCAGTGACGCCACCACGTTGTTGGAGAGGAGGACGGGCTCCTGTTTCCCGGCCGGCTTTTTATGTACTGTTTATACAAGCTGTATTTTATCCATCCACATGTAAGTGTGTTACTTTTTCTTTTAATAAATTGTCCAAACGTTATTATGCCATGTTAGCTCCTTTCTTTTTTGGGAATTACTGAGCTCCTTATTGGGACCACGAAGTATATTAGTATCTGGAAGGTACTATTAGGAGATGGAGAGCTGACCCACTAAAAAGGAGGATATCTTTTGATGGGACCCATCGAATATATACAAACGCCCTAATTTGTTTACTTTCTGGTAAGCGCATTGAATATACGGTGACGGGCACTTTATGCGCTTTTTGGATTGTGTTGAATCACTGTGGTGTCACAAACGTTTATCCGGACTCACTTATGAACTTTCCATGATTGGACTTTTGTTTATGATATTTTTACTTTATGTATTGCTGTGTTGTTTATGCACTTAAGGTGTTTTTTTATCGTTATAATCATTTAATGATAATTACTTATATATTTTGTCACTATTTTTTGTTATTTATTTTAGTATAGGGTTGGCGCAGTTTTCTATTTCTGTATATCTGTTTGGTGTTATATCACATCTATTGCTGCTGCCTGTTTCACATATAGTTTATTTCTTTTCACGTTTTTTCCTAGCGCGGCATAATTTTTTCCAAACGTACAGGAGGCTTCTGCAGGTGCTCCTTAAAAGAGAGTCTTTCTCTGAGTCTGGAGTCAATGAGGATGTCAAACAAGATCAACTTCTCCAGCTCAGTGGGTATATCTCAAACTGCTATCTCTTCCTTGATGGAATCCGAGAGACCATAAGAAAAAGCAGCCATGAGGGCCTCATTGTTCCAAGCAACCTCTGCTGCCAGAGTACGGAATTCAATGGTGTAGTTGGCAACAGTTCTCGTATTCTGATGGACATGAGGCACTTGGCAGCAGAAACTCATGGTAACTCAAGTTAACAGGTTTTTGCCTCTCCCATAGAGGGTTTACTCAGGCCAAGGCTCTCTCAGAAAGAAAATATATCACGAAACCTACTTTGCTTCTGTGTCTGTGGGAAAAGCTCGGGGCAGCATCTTAAAGTGCTGTATATCTCAACCTGGTTGAGAAACCCTCTGCATTGAACTGGATCGCTCCCAAATTGCTGGGGAAGTGGAGCGGAACAAGCCATACCTCTTATAGAGGTAATATTCGAGGCGGGTACCTGCATAGAGAGTGACTCAGGTTGTACCGGAACAGCCACAGTGGGAGATTCCAGATGAGCTGTGCAACTCAGGAACATTTGTAACGCTATGGCAAACTGATCTATGCAGTGATCTTGCTCATCCAATCTGGAAAAAAATATTACCAACAAGTGGATTGACTGTATCTTCTGAATTCATGGCCTTCGCCTACTGTCTGTAACCATGAAATCAGAATGAGACAGAAATACAGTTAAATCACACTTGTTTAATAATAAAAGTAAATAGAACAAATAGTAGTCAAAACATAGCCAGAGTTCAGCAACCGTAACAGATAGTCAGACAAGCCAAACGTCAGGGAGCTATAAATGAGCGTAGTAAAACAGCAAGCAGGATCTGGAGTCAGAAGTGATGTCAGCCAAGCAAGTCTTTAAACAGGAATGCAAGAGAGCGCCTCTGTGATTTTGACTAAGGCAAAGGCAGAGATCCTCTGGGCTGGGCAGCTTAAGTAGGCAGGACTGATGAGCAGGATATCATCAACAGCTGAGTACATGTGGAGAGATAGGAGCTGGCAATTAGCCAACAGCTGAGCAGCCAGCTCAGAGAAGGAAGGGTTGAGCCCATCCCTGACAGAAGTGCAGTTTCCATGACATAAGATAACTTGTCCTCCTCTGAAATAGAGGGGGAACCTGATGCCTGGGCCGCAGGTATGTTGTACAGGGATTGGTAAAAATCCCCACACATCTGCATCTTAAAAGGTGAGGAGTAGGGATGAGCTTGGTGTTCGAGTCAAATGCATGTTCGACTCGAACACCGTCTGTTCACCCATTCGGTGAATACCAAACGTTATGGGCCATTCGCGGCAAATTCTTGTGGCGCTTATGGCCCACAATGCACTGTGCCATCACAGTGCATTGCTGCCTCATGATTGGCCAAGCATGCACTGTGACCCCGCATGCTTGGCCAATCACAGCGCCGGCAGCAAGGAGAGCCATAATTGGCCACAGGCAAGATGCCTGTGGCCAATTATAACTCAGGGGGTTTAGTACATGCCCCACACAGTGTGTTCTGGCATGCATGGAGAGAAGGATAGGCAGGGACAGTGTGTTTCTTTTCTAAGGCATCTTTAGGAGTTAAAGTTGGTGTCGTGTGCCTCCAGCATAGTATACACCTGTATCTACCCTTTATTGCTGGTGTTCTCTAATAAAGTCATCTGCAGGAGTTAAAGTGGGTGTTGTGTGCCTCCAGCACCGTATAAACCTGTAGCTACCCTTTATTGCTGGTGTTATATAATACAGGCATCTGCAGGAGTTAAAGTGGGTGTTGTGTGCCTCCAGCACAGTATACACCTGTATCTACCCTTGTTTGCTGGTGTTCTCTAATACAGGCATCTGCAGGAGTTAAAGTGGGTGTTGTGTGCCACCAGCACAGTATACACCTGTATTTACCCTTTATTGCTGGTGTTCTCTAATACAGGCATCTGCAGGAGTTAAAGTGGGTATTGTGTGCCTCCAGCACAGTATACACAGTATACACCTGTATCTACCCTTTATTACTGGTGTTCTCTAATACAGGCATCTGCAGAAGTTAAAGTGGGTGTTGTGTGCCTCCAGCACAGTATACACCTGTAGCTACCCTTTATTGCTGGTGTTCTCTAATACAGGCATCTGCAGGAGTTAAAGTGGGTGTTGTGTGCCTCCTGCACAGTATACACTACCCAATTGCTGGTTTTCCCATCTCCCTGCATGCCATTACTATGTCTGGAAGGCCAACAAGGGGAGGCAGACAGTCATGAGCCAATAAAAGAGGGCAAGCAGGCTCTGTGTCTAGAAACAACAGTGCTGGTCGTGGACGTGGTGCATCGTCATCAGCACGTGGCCACGGGACACGCTTGTCCTTATTTTCGGCAGCTGGATGTGTTGAGCCGAAGACTTGGTAGAGTGGATGACCAAGCCCTCCTCATCCTCCTCATCATCTCTCACCCAGGCTCAGGGTACTAGCAAAGCAGCTGCCAGCGCGTCCTCTTCCCTCGTCTCAATGTCATCAATCACTCCATCCCTAGACCCACCATGTCCTCCTGAGGAGTCCCCCGAACTGTTTGAGCACAGTGTTGGATACATGCTCCAGGAGGATGCCCAGTGTTTTGAAGGCTCTGATTATGATACTCAGCTAAAGGAAGGCAATAGCGTGAGCGCAGAAAGAGGGGATGCTCAAGAAGGACAGCAATCTGGCAGTCATGTTCCACCAGCTGCAGCATACTGCCAGGTTTGCTCCAGTGATGAAGAGGGAGGGGATGATGAGGTCACTGACTCCACGTGGGTGCCTGATAGGAGAGAAGAGGAGGAGGCACATCTTCAACAAGGCAGGATGCCCTCCGGGGGCCAGCTTAGGAGCAGCACACCGACTGAATCACACAACGCAGAGCTCCGCCTGTGCTGCCTCTGCGTGTTATTCCAAAAGTTCTTTGGTGTGGGCCTTTTTTGAGATGAGTGCATCAGATCGCACTGCTGCTATTTTCAATATATGTCTCAAGCGTATCTCACATGGCCAAAACATCAGCCGCTTGGGCAACACATGCTTGACCAGACATATGTTGACCTGCCATGCAGCTCGTTGGCAAGCATACCTTAAAGACCCACACCAAAGAACAAAGCGGACCTCTCCTTGCTCCTCATCAGCTGGGATCTCCAACCCCACTAGACCTTCAGTCCTCTCTGAAACCTGCACTGAGAGGAATGAAGGTGTAGAATTAGGTGTGTCACAGCCAAGTACTTGCGAACAATCTGCTAGCAGTACACCCAAGTCCGATAGTAGCAGGCAAATGTCCCTGCCCCAGCTGCTGGACCAGCAAAAGAAGTTCACTCCCAGCCATCCACATGCCCAGTGGTTGAATGCTAGCTTGGCTAAATTGGTAGCACTTCAACTGCTGACTTTTCAGTTGGTAGACTCGGCCCCCTTCCGTGAGTTTGTGCAATGTGCGGTTCCTCAGTGGCAGGTCCCCAAATGCCACTTTTTCTCACTTTATAGCAGATAATAAAAAATATTATTTTTTATTTTCAAAATTGTCACTGTTTTTTTGTTTATAGCGCAAAAAATAAAAACCACAAAGGTGATCAAATACAAGCAAACAAAAGCTCTATTTATGGGGGGAAAAAAGGACATCAATTTTATTTGCGTACAGCGTCGCATGACCGCACAATTGTCAATTAAAATAACATAGTGCTTTAATCACAAAAAAATGGCCTGGTCATGAAGGGGGTAAAACCTTCCGGGGCTAAAGTGGTTAACCTAACTGGAAAACTGAATTTCAAACAATAGCTATATCACTACTATCAACATGATAAGGCCATCCCAAGCAAAAATAAATGAGGCAACCCCCCTGCAAAATAAAGGGGAAATTAAATAGAGGGCCTGTCAGGTGTTCAGCGGAGACCTCCTAGTTGGTGACAATCGCTGTTCTGACCATATTGGTGAAAGGGGGTGGGTCGCTGGACACGGAGGTGAAGACGCCTGTGGTTCCTTGCAGATGATGACCAGCTCCAACAATAAGGCTTCATCATGAAAGGTGGTAAAGGAGTGGGATTTGCCTTTGTGTATAAATTACAATCCAAATGGACAAGACCATCTACATTTGATAAATTCAGTAGCTGTTGCAATAAAGGCTTCAGGTTTCTCCATTTCTGAACTGTAGACGGAGCAAGGTCATTGAACAACTGTATAGGTGCAACAAAGAGGGACAGATCCTGTCTGTTTCTAGCAGCCATCATCAATTTTTCCTTTATTTTGTAGTAGTGCAGTTTTGCTATCCAGTATACAGTCTTGCAGCAGGCCATCAGACCTAGGAGCAGTCAAATTCTTCATTAACTCATGAATGGCCCCCTCCAGATCAGTGTGGGCTTCTGGGATCCCCCTGAAACGAATATTATAGTGGCAAGACCTGTTCTCCAGGTCCTTTATTTTAGCATTGGCTTCCTCCAGTTTGTTCTGAAGCTCTGAGATCCTGGTGGAGTTCTGATTAAACTCTGTGACTGTATTGACGACTTTAGATTCAATTTTATCAAATCTGTCTACTATGCTCTAAATATCACTTTTGATCTCTATAATGGAAGAGGCCTTAGACAGATCTTGCTGGAGCACAGTTGAGAACTGGGCCAGGAGGATCGTGTCTCCTGCATAAGGAGCTGATTGTGATATAGGCACATCTTGGTCAGGGCTGGGTTGGCTGAATAGGGTCAGCCATTTCAGACATTGTTCTTGTCCATGGAGAATTCCAGGGAATCTGCAGGTTCTGGAGAGACCAAGGGAATGTCAGGAGATTGGGGCAACGAGAAAGACTCACCCTGGTGGTCAATGTCCTGTTCTCCTGAGGACTGAGAAGAGAAAGGGTCCCATACAGCCTCTTGTGTGGGGGCAGAAGGGATGAGGGCCAAGAGGGGCCTGGGCTGCCTCGTGACTCCCTTCACCCCGGCGCCATCTTGGGAGATTGTGCCTGTCCAGAGGGGCGCACCACTTTGATCTCACTGCTTATACACCCACTTTTTAGGCTGATCTGATCCCCAACGCTGCATTGTCCTCCAAGGGTACCTGGCAGGTTGATGGTGTCTCCTTGCCCTTGTTCCTGAAGCTAATGATAGCTGTGTAGCTCACTCAGAGCATGCCTGATCCCGAGGCTGCACACATGTGCACTCTATCACACACATTTAATGGAAAAGAAGATAAAAAAGGAAAGATAAAGGAATGTGGAGTGTTTATCATGAGTTAAAAATGAATTCTAACATGTAATGGTTGAGCAGATGTAAAATTGGCCCAAGGATCCCAGATGTTCTGGAAATCCTCTATTTTACCATTTAAAAAGAAATTCTTTGTAGCTGCAGCCACTGTGGAGCAATTCATTCTCAAAGTTCACAAGAGAGCTCAAAAAGCTCCTTAAATTTTGTCTCAGCACTCTGATTCCCCTTTCCCCTCTCCCCACCCTTATTCCTCTGCACCTGCTCATTTACAATACAGATTAGATGCCTGAATAACTGCTGTCAGGGTGGATCAAAATAATCTACAGAAAACAAAAGGGGAAAAAAAATTCAGAGCTTCAAGGACAAATTACTCAATGGTGTCTATACAGAGGGCAATAAGTCTTGTTTTAAAACATTTTACTAGGTATTAAGAATACGCACATCGGTGCATGTCCAAAGCCTGGCAAAACTTTTACTTTAAATTGTAACTATGGCCAAAATAAAAAAATGGCACGCGCTCTATAATAACAGTCTGTCAGTAATATTAGCAGATCAGTCTTTGTTTTTCTGAGGTCGTCCTGTAACAGAGTTGTATTACCTGTTGATTCTGCCAGTAACTCTGTTATTTATGTTGTTATAATTCCTTTAAGTAGACCAAGATACCCACAAAAAGTGGTATTTACTGGGTTAATATAAACCATTTTCAGCTGACAGAGGTGCTTACAGTGGTCAGCTTATTATACAACAAAGTCTGGCGAAAACCAGAGCACCATGAAAGCAGGACTTTTTAGATGGGGATTCTCTCAAAAAAAAATTAGAACTTTTATTTGAATTAAAACATGGCCTCTATTTACAACACCATTTAAGTCCCTTGAGCCCATTTAGGAGTGGTTATCAAGAGCCCATTTAAAGAAATACAGCACAAAAACACCCAAAATATATTGCAACCCTTCTGGGAATGGCATATGTTGTTTGTGAAAATACTTGTAAATCCAGCAAGTAACTTATAGTCCATCCAGAGATAATGAATCCCCAGAGTTCTGGTGTAAATTATCCAAAGAGAGCTGTTGGTGGATAAATAGAGGATCCCAACATGTTTTGCTGGCATGGCTTCTTCAGGAGAAAATAACATTAGGAGATTGCAATCTACAAATACAAAACCATAATTAAATACAAATGTGTAGATAAATACAAATACACATAAAGCAAGAATAGGGGCTGGCAGCTCCAACTTCCACATACATGTCTTTATTTCTTGCACAGAGGTAGATAAAATGCTTACATGTTCCAGCGAGTAGCCTTGTTCACAGCAAATCTTTTGCAAAGTTTACTGTGAACAAGGCTACTCGCCGAAACATATAAGAATTTTATCTACTCCTGTGTGCAAGAAATAAAAGTGTTTATACAGATGTTGGAGTTGTTGTCCACTATTCTTGCCTTATGTTGACTTCTGGTGTATTGAGGACACTATAGTGATCTAAAGCAGCTGTTTTTGAATTCCATGTGCAACCCATGGATCTGTTCCCCATTGTGAGCACTGCACTTGTTCTCAAATAAAAATAGTTACATATCTACATGTAGATGTAGTTACATGTGCATGTACATCTTCTGATCACAAGTGCAATTCTTTACAGGTGCCTAAAAAAAATAATAAATGTACTTTTTTTTTTTACCTGCAATAAAATGTGCATTCATTACTTTTTTTTTTAAAGGTGAACTTAGCCTTTAAGCTGTGTCAGCTTTTTCTCTAGGCTAAATTCAAATGTACATTCATTCTGCAGATGTCTTCCCTGTGCAACTTTTGCCTTGATGAGAATGATGATGCTCTCCAAGAATCTGTCCATCATTTATTTTTAAGTGTGTAGTTCCCAACTACCTGGAAACTGGACAGCTGTTCTCACCACAACCCAGAGGAACCCTTTGTTAAGGTGATAACGGCAAACAGCAGACTCCCTCAGCTGCGTGTATAAACCACTGTTTTACTAAGCAGATGCAAGAGATCATATTATTACTGATTACAATATGTTGCATCTGCATCCTGCAGAGAAGTGGACTGAGTTTTAAAGGCTACTTATGACCAAATGAAAGCCCCAAAAAACAAGGTATAATTCAGCTGCAATGATTATGTACATTTTTACTAACACATGTAAAAGTTGCAAAACTGTGTTCAGGTGTTAATATTTATTTTACTGTCGTCGTGAAAGGGTTAATGATCATGCCAACTTTCTCCATCCATTCCACCTTTCCTCTTCTCCATTATTTAAATGATGATGCCACTACTGTACAGGACAACAGAGCAATATGTAAATTAAACAGACTGTTTTTCTTTCTTCAACACATTGGTAGGATATTAACAGACAGAAAAAACATTTTCTAAAATAAATTATACAGTTATACTATTAAAACACATGGGAAGTCAAATCAGTATTGTAGATGCATATATATATATATATATATATATATATATATATATATATATATATATATATATATATATATATATATAAACATTTATATGAACAACAGAATCTCAATGCTGCTGATCTCCTCTAGGCTTTTTGCAACGACTTTTTGCCTACATTCAGTGCACATTTTTGCTCAAGGCTAAGCTTACTGTTGATGACAACAGTGAAGGCATGCCTGCACTGGGAGACAGGGGGCAGAGCGTGGTCATCACATAACAGGATGTGCCTGAACAAGGACTTTCATGGTAGGATCACCAAGTAATATTTTACAGTAAGCTGTAGATTTAAATGAATTTAAAATCACTTTTGAAATTACACTAACATGTTAAATATTTTGTAAGATTTTTAGTGATAGGGTTTCCATTTAGGTTAAAGAAGACCTTAATTTTCATGCTTATCTCAAATATTAATTCAAGATAGATTTTGGAAAAAAATAAACCCAGACAATCTAGTTTTCTTAAAGCAATTAATTATCATTCATTAAGATCTGTCACCGTTTTTCATGCACCATACATATGCTGTCAGTCAACAGATCGTCCGTACGGTATCTTTAGACTTTCATGTAATGTCTATGGCTGCCTTAAGGGTAAAGGGAAATTAACTTGTTGGCACCCTGCAGCTTTCTTGATTGAAGATTACAGCAGGATTTCTCTATGCTGACATAGCTTTTATCAATTCAGCTTTAGGAAAGTGTATTGCAATCTTCATTTACAAATGTCACAACACGCAAAATGCTCATTTGACATTGCCCATATTTTTTACTGCTTTCTACAATCATTGGAGCAATCCCAATGTAATCTCTTGATATATTTGGGATTAATATCATGAATCCTATCTGGATCATATTCTGATTAATGATGGGTGAATCTTCCTGCAATTGATTTGATGATGCATTCAGTGAACAGGTCCATAACTCCACAAATGGCAAACTTTAATGCAAACCCCATCAAAATCAATGACCACTATTCACTAAGCGATATTTTACCGTATCCGAGTATGCGGTAATATAACGCACAGTTTCAAAAACAAAACTGTGTAATTCACCAAGAAACTTTCCTTAAAATTGTGCGTGCATTATATCTGTAAATTATGCCTCAAATACCGCATTAAACCATATGAGTTGGGTATACAGCTCCATGATTAGTGCCTTGGATAAGTGGAACTTTGTCAAGGTATGAGCATCCTTGAATTTATCCAGCAATTTCTTTTATAAGGACCACCTGAGATATTCTCCTCCTCCTCTTCTGCATTACTTTAGATTCCAGAGGACTGAAATCAAAGGGCCCCATCCTCTGTGCTACTCCATCTGTCAGCCTCCAGAGAAAACTACTGAGTAGAATCTAGCTGACATCTGCTCCAGCTTGTAATTTCCTGCCTCAAACCCAGGATCTGACCATTATCATAGTTATAGCAAGCTTGGACCAGTACTTAATTACCGCATGCATTTATTTATTTATTTCCTTCTGTAAATGAATGCCTTTTCAAAAGTGGAACTTCTGCTCATTTTTCTCCACCCAATGCTCCAATAGTATAAAAACCTTTAAGCCCTTGTACACACGGTCGGAGAATCTGTCGGAATGAGTCTTATCGGACCGTGTCGTCAGATAATCCGACTGTGTGTGGTATGCATCGGACTGATTCCGTCCGAATCTCCGTCTGACCCAATTTTCCAACATGTTGGAAATATTTCCCGACCAACTGGGCCGGACGGACCTAATCCGATCATGTGTAGAGCATTTTCATTGGACCAAGTGCCACGCATGCTCAGATCAAATTTCTACATCAAAGCTATTGGCTACTAGCCTGAATGTAGTCCCATCGTAACGAAATTACGTCATCACGTTCTGAAAGATCGGATTTTTCGCCAACTTGGCCCGACCATGTGTATGCAACAGTTTCGGACACAATCCGTCGGACTAAATCCGACGGGCAAAATCCGACGGATTTGGTTGGCAAAATCTCCGACCGTGTGTACGTGGGCTAAGATGTATTGAATTGTAAAGCAAAGTATCACACTTACAATGTAAAATCAGAAAAAATGCCTGAAGTCTGGTGCGCCGGCCGGGACACACTCAGACATACCCGTGCTTCTGGAAACACAACCACTGACATGAGGTGAAGCCAGCGCGTTGCTCCGCCGCACGTGTTTCGTAATAGAATTATGTCATCCAGGGGACGTCTGGATGTCTGAGTGTGTGACAATGAAAAAAAATCCTATAAAGATGATTGTATTACCAACACCCACCACATCCTTAGCAACCAGTGATCCCACTTAGCCCTGTTCATTTCCGGGAATCCCAAGCCATGTAAACAAAGGGCAAGGGATAGTGACTGATATGATTGCCCAGATATGGCCATGACCATATTTAGCAGATGATGTCAGACACTATCCCCGCCCTTTTTCTTACATTCCAAATGACAGCTCAGGTTCCTGTCATAAGTGCATGATAGCCAGCAGGTCAACACTTTTTTCAGTCAGCAGGGGCATTCTTCATGACTGGTGGGGATCTGCATTGCTGGATGTGATTGACAATGGATTTGCATCATGGGACTTTTTTTTTTTTTATTACTTGTCAAAAGTGTGTGGCCTTGTTTACCTTTTACATGTTTTTGTGAATGAATAGGGGTACTATGCAGGAGCACCCTATTATCCAAATAACAATTTGATAACTATCAACACATCCCAACTAATTTTAATGAGCATTACTATTTAGGTGTGTCAAGAAAATTAGTTGTCTAATCATTAATGATTATGTGAGGATTGTGTCTGGACATCCAATCTTTAATTGGAAGATAATTACCACAATAACACTTCTAAACGGATTCCCTTCTCTATAGCCTAACCCACTTGACAGCATTTTCCACCCAGCTGTGTAATGAAAATCTGTTGTATTTTTTTTTAATATCAACATTTCAGTGCTTTTCCTTGTAGCTCTGTGTATAAACATGTGGATTTTTGAACCATTTCCAAAAATGTATAAAGCCTGAATCAGAGCTCTAAGGCATCCTGAAAGTTTGGATCTTTCATAACTTAAATTAGTCAATAAATGGTATCACCCCAACTCCAAACTTTCTGCACTAATCAATGCCTAATACAATACAATACTCTTCTACTGTGTAGATCCAATGTATAATAGATGGTTTCTTAGTTAGCCAAAAAAATGTAATTAAACTTGCTGAAATAGTGTATATATAAAGCCTCACAACACCCATCTTTTATTTAAATGGTTTATATATTTTTCTGCACCTTATTAAGCAAACATTATTAAATAAAGTGGTACTTGCACTAAGAAACTAAGACCCAGAGGGTAAGAAAAGTTTTTTTTATTTTTTTCCATATTCATTTTTTTATTGCTTTCCTCTAGCATCTTGTACTGTGGGGGTGCCACATAATCAGACCCATGCACATAGAAGAACAGGCTCATCTGGTTTTGTACCTTTAACCTTAAAATTAATGTGTATTCTGGTAGTATCGATTTTCTTTATACATTCATTATGATCGGCGCTAAATAGATAAATAAATACATAAAAACATATATATATTTTTTTTATTCTTTTTAAATGTTCTAAAGTATTGTATAGATGTAAATATCATATTCATTATTTCTTTGTCACATGTTTACTAAATTAATAAATACAATTGACCTTGAATCATTACAGTTACCCATTAAAGCAAATATGTGCTCAGTGCAAAACCATTGAACCAATATGTGGTGATGTCACGAGTAGTGCAGATCAGAAGTGGGAAGTCAGAAGTGAGAATTGTCCAGAGTCCTGAATGGGGCTTTAAGCTGATAGCGACCAGGGGAAAATCTACTTTCATAGCTGGGACTCTCTTAGATTGAGGGGGTAGAGGAATAAGCTATAATACTTACATTATTCCTTGCTCTGGCAGGCTTCCTCTATGCCAGGTAATTGGTCCACCAAAGCCTACTCTCTAAGGCCTTCTGGCTGCCACTCGCACTCTGATATTATCACATATAATACAGGACCTTTGCCCTGCATTGGATGTGAGGCTGGCAAGGGCATACCCACAACCATAAATGTAGAGGAAAAGAGGTGAGCACAGAAGTCTGCTGGAGCAACGCATGAGGTAAGTGTACAGCTTGTTCCTCTACCCCAATCTTAAAAAGTATTTAACCTCTGCCATGTGTGTGGGGGACACTGCAAATAATTTTTTTTCCAGTCCTGGAGTTCACCTTTAAATGTGTTGGGAAAGAAAGGGGTAGAAGCTAACTGTTAATCGCTACTCATTATGAAGGCTAGGTACATATGTGCATTTTAATGCAAGTCTGATTTTGCTGTGCCTTGGACTCAGGTCTGTTGGCTGTTCGTTTAAATTAACAATATATGCATTAATATGCTTTTGTTAACACACTGAAAATGTAACAGAAATATCTGAATGGACGGAGTACAGTTCAGACTGTAGGCAGAAGCAACATCAGGGAATTATTTAAATGGTGACCACATCAAGGGCCAGTTTTTGCCTAATTCATCTGGATGTGCCCAACTCAAAGATTTTAAGCAATTGTAAATCATCAGGATGGTGAGTAGCTCCAAACAGCTTTTATCAGATTACTACAGTGCTAATTATTGCCACAGAATCACGGTTGCTGTTTTTTTTTTTATATTTCATTTTTGTTGAGGGGGTGAAGGAAGACTTCTTATGGCATATTTTTTATTGAAGAGATGGAGCTGAAAGAAAAAGTTTAGGAGCTTTGCGTATTGTGGATGGCCCCATGGGCCACAGACTAGGGAGACAAAATTTGGTGGGAAAAGGCTACACTTTAATTTAATTTTTATGTAATCGATTTTAAAAATGTGTGTTAATAAAAAATAAAAAAAATCTATCTTGCTTTTAAGAAAATCATATCTCAGGAAAAGACAAGTAAAGGAAGCAGACGAAAACTGAAATCTTTAAAACCACAGGAAATTCGTGAACATCTGTCAGCCTGTCATAACATATTTAGCTTCAAATATAATTTAATAAAACAAGTGTGATGTATGAACCTTATTTAAAGTCGTAACTACAGTTTTTCATGATAACATTTATGCGTCATGCAGTTGTGAAAAAACTAACATTAATTGCAAAGCTCTAGTTTAACTACAATGTTAGTTTTTTGTATTTTACATATATTTGCAGATAAATACAAATTTTGCCTTACAGCACTTTTGAGCTTTTTTTTTCAAGTTACTGGGAACACAATCTGTTTTGCTGCAATGTAACCATGCATTAAGAGAGGCTATTTAGCATGTACAATATAAGATTAAAACCCAAAGTTTTTTTCTTAACCAGGTTAGCTCTTTCAGCTGATTACCTTTTATCTACCAGAACAATTTCCATATGTCAACTTGTCAACTATGGGGTTTATGATACCAAAATTATATTTATTTTCTTATCTGAATGACTAAAACAAGAATAATTTAGATAAATCCACAAAAATACTTGTGTGCTGGGATACAGTAAAAAACAGGTATACTTTTGGGGGGTTTAGTCCAATTTTACTGCTTACATATACAATAAAGTGATTGTAAAGGATTTTTTTTTCTGATCAATTTTTTTATTGGTATACTTCAAAGAATAACAAGGAGTGTTCATTAGTTTCACATGACCAATACATTGTATGCAATAAACAGGGGTTACAAAAAGAGCATTATTGGTATCAGGGATAGAAGTTGTTTTAGATTGCTAGTATAAGCACCGGGGGGGATAACATTTGGTAAACATGAAGTAGGCATAAACAGGCAAAAAAGAACCACAGAAAAGAAAAAGGGGGAGGAAGAGACATACTGATACAACATGCCCCCAATGGTGTTCAAGAGAATTAGGGGAAAGGGGTAAAGGCGACGTAGGTAGAAAAGAATAAAGGAAGAAAAATAGGGAAAGAGCTGCAAGAAGAGAGATTGGGAGTGCCATACAGGCGTTACCTATCTTGAGGGGAGGAATGGAGGAGAACCAAGGCTCTAAGAGGGATTTGTCAAAATCCAGAGGTAGAAATTGTTCCACCCAAGGTTGCCAAATTTTAAGGTGTTGGGGGATTCTTTCTTGAATAGTGGCCTCGATTTATTATTATTTTTTTTTTTTCAACATAAATTTTATTAAGATTTTGCAAGTGTACAATATAAGCAAAAGATACATGCCATTTAACACAAACGGAAACTAAGTATATAACAGTATATGTAGAGACATAAACAAGAATGGTTCATCAGATATAAAGAATAAAAGCAGTGCGTCTGAATGAATCGGCCGAAGGCCTACATATGCGGAAATGTGCCCAATAGTGGTGGAAAGGGACTTTACCGCGTATGGATAGCTCATTAAATTTAAGTGTGCACTTGAACCGGGCTCATGTGAAATACAGCAGAATACCGACCATTGTTCTTCCACCAAAGGTCACCCCTATGGGGAACTAACTGTGACCTAGGGGTGGGTATAATGAGGTTTCATAGAAATGGGAAGGGTCGGGAGATCCCTGTATGGAAGTGGGTACCGTTTCTAAGTCATCAGTTGCTAGGCTTTTACCATCTAGTTTGCAGAAGTAAAATGTAGGCAAGAAGAGCCCTTTGGGGGCAGAAGTTGTAGGTATACCGAGGGGTATAACTGAATCAGGGGTGACTATTCAACGTCGTTTATCTAACTGAGTCGCTGGGCAATGGGGAAGAAGTGGGAGTACATGGGACGTATTAGGGGACAGACGAAGCTGTATGGTGGTGTTGTATGCGGTATTTATAGAGTGTTCTGTGGGCTCAGTGTTGGGATATTCCTTGGTCTACAGACGTGATGGATTCTTTGAAGTTTTTCCAGCATGCCCATATTTTCCCATATTTAGTTGGGTCGTCTTTAGCCTGGTATATAAGGTTTTCCATGTCCGCTATTTTGTCTATCCGTGTCACCCATTCTGTCAATGTGGGAAGTGAGGAGCTCCTCCAGTGGACAGGAATACACTGATTGGCCGCATTGATGAGGTGCATGGTAAGAGATTTAGCGTAGACTCATTTGTTGATGTAGTGGGAACTGAGCAGGAGTAAAATCTGGGGTATACGTTGTAATTTGGGAGATATGGCAATGAATTTCTATCCAAAACGGTTGTAAGAGCGTGCATTCCCACCAGATGTGGATTAGAGTTCCTAATGCATATTTTCCCATATTTAGTTGGGTCGTCTTTAGCCTGGTATATAAGGTTTTCCATGTCCGCTATTTTGTCTATCCGTGTCACCCATTCTGTCAATGTGGGAAGTGAGGAGCTCCTCCAGTGGACAGGAATACACTGATTGGCCGCATTGATGAGGTGCATGGTAAGAGATTTAGCGTAGACTCATTTGTTGATGTAGTGGGAACTGAGCAGGAGTAAAATCTGGGGTATACGTTGTAATTTGGGAGATATGGCAATGAATTTCTATCCAAAACGGTTGTAAGAGCGTGCATTCCCACCAGATGTGGATTAGAGTTCCTAATGCATTTTTGCATCGCCAGCACGTAGGAGGGATGCTAGGGTAAAATTTGTGAATTTTGCCGGTGGTCCTATACCAGCTAGAGAATATATTGTATCTACTTTCCTGCGTGGTAACGTTTATGGAGCCTTTGTGGATATGATGATATATACGTTTCCAATCCTCAGTGGATCGATCTATATGAAGGTCAGATTCCCATCGTTGGACTAGTTTATCTCATTGGATGTCATGTGTGATATGACGTGTCTTTGGTGTTCATTACTGTTACATATGGATTTGTCATGGTTATGCAGTGATCTTCCTGTTTGCTTACCTCCCCTCATGTGTTCAGACTAAGAGGCCAGTCACTTCCACCTGGTGGTTTTTATAACCTCTCCTCTAATCATGGCTCCACCCCAGGCCCTATCAGGGAACCTTTATTAACCTGTGCACTGCAAGACAACAGTGCTGATCAACCATTGTGTATTCCTTTGTGTGTTCAGCTTCCTGTTTCCTGCTGTGTGCTCTTCTGTTGTTCCGTTACCGACTTTGGCGTGTCTTTGACTATCCCTGTTTGCCTGTGATCCTGACCTTTTGGCGTGTCCCTGTCTATTTCTGTTTGCTTGTGGCCCCGACCTTGGCTTTGTCCCTCACCATCCCTATGCTCCTGTTGCCTACTGTGGGTGTGAGCTGGGGACCCTGGGGGTCGCGACCTGGAGCCAGTAGCAGCCAAGTCCATCCTCACCACTCGAGGCTCTGGTGAACACCTGCTGGCTCTTAGACTCCGCGCCCCAGGGAATCTTACACTCTAACCCCGGTATGCCAGTCCAGCCCATGCCCAATGAGCTTCCAGCTTGACTCTTGTGACATGTCACCTTCTAACCAACCTGACCTCAGGGATCCACTTACCTCTGCCCAGTCTGGTGGTCCTGTTATGGATGCCCAGCTCATCTTTAAGGGTGTGGGGGACCCTGCTCAGACTCCTGATCTTCTCATGCCCTTACCCATTCCTAAAAAGCCTTTAGTCCTCAAGTCCTCTTGTCCTCTCCCTACCTCGGTTTCGGTCTCTGAGGATAATCTAAAATACGAGGTTAGTCAAGTTTTGGATTCCCAGCTCCGTAAAGGCATTCTACAGTACCTCGTACTTTGGAAAGGGTTGGGTCCTGAGGAGAGGTCTTGGATCACTGCATCTGAGGTCTTTGCTCCTCGTCTGTCGAGGAGGTTCCATCCGGAGTTTCCCTTTAAGCCTGGACCCAGGCGGGGGAGTGGGAGGCCTTGTAAGAGGGAGGGTACTGTCATGGTTATGCAGTGATCTTCCTGTTTGCTTACCTCCCCTCATGTGTTCAGACTAAGAGGCCAGCCACTTCCACCTGGTGGTTTTTATAACCTCTCCTCTAAGCATGGCTCCACCCCAGGCCCTATCAGGGAACCTTTATTAACCTGTGCACTGCAAGACAACAGTGCTGATCAACCATTGTGTATTCCTTTGTGTGTTCAGCTTCCTGTTTCCTGCCGTGTGCTCTTCTGTTGTTCCGTTACCGACTTTGGCGTGTCTTTGACTATCCCTGTTTGCCTGTGATCCTGACCTTTTGGCGTGTCCCTGTCTATTTCTGTTTGCTTGTGGCCCCGACCTTGGCTTTGTCCCTCACCATCCCTATCCTCCTGTTGCCTACTGTGGGTGTGAGCTGGAGGACCCTGGGGGTCGCGACCTGGAGCCAGTAGCAGCCAAGTCCATCCTCACCACTCGAGGCTCTGGTGAACACCTGCTGGCTCTTAGACTCCGCGCCCCAGGGAATCTTACACTCTAACCCCGGTGGGACCTGTCTCCCTTCCGCAGCAGTCAGCCTTAGGGTCCACAACCTTGCGGTGCACTCCTGATCCCTACGGTGTGCATCTGTCACCTCGCCTCAAGGTGACTTGACAGGATTTGAGTTTGGAGTCTTGGAAAAAGTGACTAAGTTGTAAGTACTTGAAAAAGGGAATGTGGTAGTCTGGAAATGAAGAGGCCAAAGTTTGGTGTGATAAAAGTTTTCCTTTTGAAAAAAGCTGTGCGCTCTTGGCTGGGGTCCTTGTGGTAGTGTCTGCGGTGTGCGCAGGGGTAGGCCTGGTGGAAATTCTGGGTTAGTATCAAGTGGGGTCATGGGATCGGAGGTGGGGTTCAGTTTTAGGTATTTGCACGCTTCCCTAAATCGTTGCAGCATGGCGTGTATGAACGGATTCGTTTGCGTGTCTCATGGAGTGTGTGACTTATGAATCCACGGCAAGTGTGCCAGCGGAATCTGGGCGAATGCCTGTTCAAGTTTGATCCAGTCTTTATTAAATTCATGAGAGTGCCAATTCACTATTCTGGTCAAGTGGCACGCCATATGGTATTTCTGAATGTCCGGTACTCCCAGACCCCCTAGCGGTTTAGGGAGTGTCAATCGTTCCCAGCTGAGTCTGGGTATTTTGGACACCCTGCACATACGCTTGTAAGAAAGGAAAAACGAAGGTGGGAGATTGATAGGAATAGCTTGAAGCAAATAGAGGAGCCTGGGTAGCACATTAATTTTTAAGATAGCCAATCTGCTGAACCAGGAGAAAGGTCCCGTGAGTAGGGATGAGCTGAACACCCCCCTGTTCGGTTCGCACCAGAACCTGCGAACAGACCTAAACTTCGTGTGAACTTTAGAACCCTATTAAAGTCTATGGGACTCGAACGTTCACAATCTAAAGTGCTCATTTTAAAGGGTAATATGCAAGTTACTGTCCTAAAAAGCATTTGGGGACCTGGGTCCTGCCCCAGGGGACATGGATCAATGCAAAAAAAGTTTTAAAAACTGCTGTTTTTTCAGGAGCAGTGATTTTAATAATGATTAAAGTGAAACAATAAAAGTGTAATATTCCTTTAAATTTCGTAGCTGGGGGTATCTATAGTATGCCTGTGAAGGTGCGCATGTTTCTGGTGCTTAGAACTGTCCCTGCACAAAGTGTCATTTGTGCAGGAAAAAAAGTCTTTTAAAATCACTTGCGGCTAAATTGTCGGCTCCCTGTAATACAGAGAACACTCAATGAGTGTTCTCTGTATTAGCCGACAATTCATTCATTCATTGATAAAAAAAAAAAAAAAAAAGCGTGGGGGTTCTCCTAAATTCAATTACCAGGCCCTTCAGGTCTGACATGGATATTAAGGGGAACCCCGTGTCAAATAAAAAAAAATTGACGTGGGGTCCCCCTAAATATCCATACCAGACCCTTCAGGTCTGATATGGATATTAAGGGGAACCCCGCATCAAATAAAAAAAAAATTGACGTGGGGGTGCCCTTAAAAATCCATACCAGACCCTTTATCCGAGCACGCAACCTGGCAGGCCGCAGGAAAAGAGGGGGGACGAGAGAGCGGCCCCCCTCCCTCCTGAACCGTACCAGGCCACATACCCTCAACATTGGGAGGATGCCTTGGGGGTCTGTGACCCCTCAAAGCACCTTGTCCCCATGTTGATGAGGACAAGGGCCTCATCCTCACAACCCTGGCCGGTGGTTGTGAGGGTCTGCGGGCGGGGGGCTTATCAGAATCTGGAAGCCCCCTTTAACCACTTGACCACTGGGCACTTAAACACCCTTAATAACCAGCCCAATTTTCAGCTTTCGGTGCTCTCACATTTTGAATGACAATTACTCAGTCATGCAACACTGGACCTATATGAAATTTTTGTCCTTTTCTTCACACAAATGGAGCTTTCTTTTGGTGGTATTTAATCACCGTTGGGTTTTTTATTTTTTGTGCTATAAAAGAAAAAATACAGAAAATTCTGTAAAAAAAATGAATTTTTCTTTGTTTCTGTTATAAAATTTAGCAGATTAGTAAATTTTTCTTCATAAATTTTGGCCAAAATTTATACTACTACATATCTTTGGTAAAAATAAGTACAAATTGGTGGATATTATTTGGTCTTTGTGAAAGTTATAGAGTCCACAAGCTATGGTGCCAATATCTGAAAATTGATCATACCTGAAGTACTGACGGCCTATTTTAATTCTTGAGACCCTAACATACCAGAAAAGTACAAATACCCCCCAAATGACCCCTTTTTGGAAAGAAGACATTCCAAGGTATTTAGTAAGAGGCATGATGAGTTTTTTGAAGTTGTCATTTTTTCCCACAATCCTTTGCAAAATCAAGATTTTTTTACTTTTTTTTTTTTTTCACAAAATTGTCATATTATCAGTTTATTTCTCACACAGCATATGCATACCACAAATTACACCCCAAAACACATTCTGCTATTACTCCCGAGTACGGCAATACCACATGTGTGAGACTTTTACACAGTGTGGCCACATACAGAGGCCCAACATGTATGGAGCGCCATCAGGCGTTCTGGAGCAATTCTGACATTTCTCTCCTACATGTAAAAATCATCATTTATTTGCTAGAAAATTACATAGAATCCCAAAACATTATATATGTTTTTTTAGCAAACACCCTGGAGAATACAATGGTGGTCGTTGCAACTTTTTATCTCGCACGGTATTTGCGCAGCAATTTTTCGAATGCTTTTTTTTTTAAAAAAAACAGTTTTGTGCTTAAAAAAAAAAACACAGTAAAGTTAGCCCAATTTTTGCATAATGTGAAAGATGAACTTATACCGAGTAAATTGATACCTAACATGTCACTCTTCAAAATTGCACAGGCTCGTGGAATGGCGCCAAACGTCGCTAAAAATCCCCATAGGCGACGATTTAATTTTTTTTTACTGGTTATATGTTTTGAGTTACAGAGGGGGTCTAGGGCTAGAATTATTGCTCTCGCTCTAACGTTCGCAGCGATACCTCACATGTGTGGTTTGAACACCGTTTTCATATGTGGGCGGGACTTACGTATGCGTTCGCTTCTGCATGCAAACACATGGGGACATATCTCTTCCCCCTCCGCTGTTCCGATCGGTACAGAGAGGGGGAGGGAGGAACCGGCGTCAAAACATGACGCCGGTTTTTTACAAGTGATCACTCCGTTTACCAGGTGTGGGTGACCCCGCCCCCTCTGATGTAACGCAGGTTTCTGTTACATCAGAGGGGGCGGGGTCACCCATACGTCACTGGGGAACCCCTGGCTCCCTTCACCAGCGTCAGAGAGGGCGGGATCAGGTGACGGGTGGCCCCGCCCTCCTAATATAAGAAACGTCAGCGCTGGGATCTCCGCAGTGTCTCCGCACTGGAGACAGAAGACGGATGTATGGACAGCGCTGGACTGAGAGATCCCCCGTCGCTGGATATGATCATCCATCGATGGACCCCGGAGATTCATCGCTGGATAGCAAGAGTGGATTAGCACCGCTGGAATCTTTTTTTATTTATTTTTTTTTAATAAAGGAATTTTTCAAAAGTGTGTTTGTCTTATTTAACCATTTTTACACTTTCTTTGTGAAATGGTAGGGGTACTTTTGTACCCCCTTACCATTTCAAACAGGGGGTCCCCTTGTTAAAGGGGGCTTCCAGATTCTAATAAGCCCCCCGCCCGCAGACCCTCACAACCACCGGCCAGGGTTGTGAGGATGAGGCCCTTGTCCTCATCAACATGGGGACAAGGTGCTTTGAGGGGTCACAGACCCCCAAAGCATCCTCCCAATGTTGAGGGTATGTGGCCTGGTACGGTTCAGGAGGGAGGGGGGGCCGCTCTCTCGTCCCCCCTCTTTTCCTGCGGCCTGCCAGGTTGCGTGCTCGGATAAAGGGTCTGGTATGGATTTTTAGGGGGACCCCCACATCAATTTTTTTTTTTAAATTTGATGCGGGGTTCCCCTTAATATCCATATCAGACCTGAAGGGTCTGGTATGGATATTTAAGGGGACCCCCACGTCAATTTTTTTTTAAATTTGACACGGGGTTCCCCTTAATATCCATGTCAGACCTGAAGGGCCTGGTAATTGAATTTAGGGGAACCCCCACGCTTTTTTAAAAATTTTTTATCAATGAATGAATGAATTGTCGGCTAATACAGAGAACACTCATTGAGTGTTCTCCTTATTACGGGGATCCGACAATTTAGCCGCAAGTGATTTTAAAATACTTTTTTTCCTGCACAAATGACACTTTGTGCAGGGACAGTTCTAAGCACCAGAAACATGCGCCCCTTCACAGGCATACTATAGATACCCCCCAGCTACGAAATTTAAAGGAATATTACACTTTTATTGTTTCACTTTAATCATTATTAAAATCACTGCTCCTGAAAAAACTGCAGTTTTTAAAACTAACACATTAATGCAGAATGCAAGTCGAAAACTTCATATAAAGGGGCTATTATCAGCCACTGCAGCTGATGGAGAAAAGACAAGGCAATCAAAACCACGTTTCATAACAGATAGGACGAGTGGCCACAGCTAAGTTCATTGAGTCTCAAGGGCTTGTGCACGGCATACTTTCCTTATATTTAGACATCATTCGCAGTCAGGTCAAGAACAGGGTTGAGATGGTTGCAGTCCATTTGGGAGGTAGGAACGTTTCTGCATCTCCTATCGCAGGTTGAGAATAAGGAAGAGATGTCACTGGCGAAAAGAGTGAATCCAAGGGGGATCTGTCGTGCATAAAGTTTGGTAATGTCCGTGTCATCTTCGGTGGCCGGGGCATTAGAGGGTGTTGCAGGGTGCTCGGTTTGTAGTGGAGGGGGGTTGTAGGTCCACATGTATCTGGAAGTAGGGTTCCTGAGAGTGGAATATGGTCCAACCGTATCAGTTAGCTGTAGAAGGGAAATGCGCCGGACATCATTGCACTTCCGGGTTGGCGTACTTTTAGGCTGCCACTGACGCCTTCTTGCAGAAGGGGGAAACTAGTCGCAGGGCGTTGTGGGGATTGTAGTGTGGGCCATTAGGAGCCGTAGCCCTAGAAAGGGCTGTCAAAGGTCCAAGTCACTGTAGCTTTGTAGCTAGGCTCATAATGTAGATAAGACAGTCATGTTGTAAAAACCTGTGAGCGTGAACAAGTATTAAAGCCATAGAAATGATTACCGAGTGAGGTAGCTAGTGAAACATCTGCATTGCTGCGGCTGTGCCGATCCACATCCTAAATATTAAGACAAACTCAGAGGCCTAAATGTGGTCAAACCAAAAATCACCAAACAGGGCATGTGTGTCTTGTTACAACCGACAGTTACCTGGGAATGTAATCAGCGGTCTCTTCTAGCTCTCCAGGAACTGGGCGGGCTACGATTGCGATGGGGACCCCTGGGCGCACTGCCGCCATCAGCGGCAGAAGGAGATCTGCACTGTCATAGACTGTGGTCCTGTGCTTCCATGGGCTCAGCTGGATGTAGGTCCTTTTTCACCATTCAGCGAAGGAAATCAGCAAACCAGTTTGTCACCTCTACCAGCAGAATATTGAGAGTGCGACAGAAATGTGGTAGATATTCCGGCACTTTCAGGAGCACGGTGCGACCCAGTGCTGAGGCCGAGAGGCAAAATGGGAACTTTCATTTGTAAGTAATTCCATTGGCTTGGAGGGTATCCAGTAAGGGTCTCAAATTTCTGCGGTGCTGCAGCGTGATACTGGATAGATCCTGATAGATTTGAATCGTCGTTCCAGCATGCGTGATTTGTGGTATTCCTCTGGCTTGTTTGAGGATTTGATTTCTTCTTTAAGTTTAAGTCATTTAAGTCTGAAATGCAGCACACTATATCTCGGGGGGGATCCGAGTCCCTCCCTTTGGGCTTCAGAGCTCGGTGAATCCTGGCCATATCTATGGGAGTCTGGGGTGGCCTGTTGAGCAAATTGTTGAAAATGCTCGTCACTGAGTGCAGGATCTGATCCCCTTCAATTGTTTCTGGAAGACCTCACAAATTGTGGTGTCGCCCCCTGTTGTCTTCCAAGTGTATGTGTATCGCCCGTAGTTGGAGGGTGTGTGTATCAACGTGGTGTGTTGTTTTCCGTAGCTGCGATTCTTGTTTCTACACTGCATCCCCCATCTCAACCACTCTGTCAGTCAGAGAGCAGATGTCTAAGCGAAGCTCTGATATGGCCGCCGATAGAGTATCTTTTATGTCAGCAGCTATGGTCCTGAGGTCCTGTATGCTGAGCTGGGGTTGTGAGGGTGGTAGGGCATGGTCCAAGCCCTCATTTTCCACAGTGCCGAGGGGGATATGCGCGGAGTTCCGCTCAGTGAAGGCGCCAGGGCCTGTTGGTTTCTGTTTTGGGTGGCCACCATGTTCCCTCTATTGGCCCAGAATAAATTGGGGATTGTGTTGTTTAAACTCCCCGAATTCCCTCGGGGGGAGCCGGACCGGGATGTAGAAGAGTTCCGCGAAGCAGTCCCCATGAAGGAGCGATTCTGAGCAGGCTAGTACCTCCGGTAGTCAGATAGCAGGTCGTGAGGCAGCGGGAGCTCAGGATCTAAGCGTCCATCTTCCAGTCCGGCCAGGCCATGCACCCCATGACCTTGATTTTTACCAAATGTGTGCGTGCGTTCCCACCTGGCCACAACTTTGGAAGCACACAGGGGGGTAGCCTGGCACAAATTTAGAGATCCTTGCCAGGACCAGATACCCCCTCATTAGGACCTTGTAATGTGTTTTGACTGCTATGATGTTTTGAGAGGATGATTTAGTTGTGGCCCATAGGTCATTCCAATCTTTTATATGCAGGTCAATCTCCAGGTCTTTGGACTACTGTGCAGCATATGATGGTATACTGGATGGCGGGGAGGTAAGATAACAATATAGGTGGGAGATAATTCCGGAGGGTGTGTGGATCAGAGTTGCATATTCCTCATATAGAGATAAGCTATCTAGAGAAGAATGAGTACATACAGTATCTCACAAAGTGAGTACACCCCTCCCATTTTTAAATATTTTATTATCTTTTCATGTAACAACACTGAAGTGAGTGTATAACAGTGTAAATTTTCTGTCCCCTCAAAATAACTCAACATACAGCCAATAATGTCTAAACTGCTGGCAACAAAAGTGAGTACACTCCTAAGTGAAAATGTCCAAATTGGGCCCAATTAGCCATTTTTCCTCCCCTGTGTCATATGACTCATTAGTGTCAATGTCTCAGGTGTGAATGGGGAGCAGATGTGTTAAATTTGGTGTTATCGCTCTCACTCTCTCATATTGCTCACTGGAAGTTCAACATGGCACCTCATGGCACCTCACGGCAAAGAACTCTCTGAGGATCTGAAAAAAAAAATTGTGGCTCTGCATAAAGATGGCCTAGGTTATAAGAAGATTGCAAAGACACTGAAACTGAGCTGCAGCATGTGGCCAAGACCATACAGCAGTTTAACAGGACAGGTTCCACTCAGAACAGGCCTCACCATGGTCGACCAAAGAAGTTGCGTGCACATGCTCAGCGTCATATCCAGAGGTTGTCTTTAGGAAAAAGACTTTTGAGTGCTGCCAGCATTGCTGCAGAGGTTGAGGGGTGGGGTTCAGCCTGTCAGTGCTCAGACCATACGCCGCACACTGCATCAAATTGGTCTGAAAAGCTGTTGTCCCAGAAGGAAGCCTCTTCTAAAGATGATGCACGAGGAAGCTCGCAAACAGTTTGCTGAAGACAAGCAGACTACGGACATGGATTACTGTAAATGTAACTGTTCTGTGGTCTAATGAGACCAAGATAAACATATTTGCTTCAGATGGTGTCAAGCATGTGTGGCAGCAACCAGGTGAGGAGTACAAAGTCAAGTGTGTCTTGCCTACAGTTAATCATGGTGGTGGGAGTGTCTGGGGCTGCATGAGTGCTGCCAGCACTGGGGAGCTACAGTTCATTGAGGGAACCATGAATGCCACTATGTACTGTGACATACTGAAGCAGAGCATGATCCCCTCCCTTTGGAGACTGGGCCACAGGGCAGTATTCCAACATGATAATGACCCCAAACACACCTCCAAGATGACCACTGCCTTGCTAAAGAAGCTGAGGGTAAAGGTGATAGACCGGCCAAGCATATCTCCAGACCTAAACCCTATTGAGCATCTGTGGGGCATCCTCAAATGGAATGTGGAAGAGCTCAAGGTCTCTAACATCTACCAGCTCCATGATGTCTTCACGGAGGAGTGGAGGAGGACTCCAGTGGCAACCTGCGAAGCTCTGGTGAACTCCATGCCCAAGTGGGTTAAGGCAGTGCTGGAAAATAATGGTGGCCATACAAAATATTGACACTTTGGGCCCAATTTGAACAATTTCACTTAGGGGTGTACTCACTTTTGTTGCCAATGGTTTAGACATTAATGACTGTGTGTTGAGTTTTTTTGAGGGGACAGTAAATTTAAACTATTATACAAGCTGTACACACACTAATTTACATTGTAGCAAAGTGTAATTTCTTCAGTGTTGTCACATGAAAAGATATAATAAAATATTTACAAAAATGTGAGGGGTGTACTCACTTTTGTGAGATACTGTATAATTGGTTAAATAAAGTGGCATTTATAGGTATCTAAAACACTCCCTGGGTGGGAGTTGAGCTTGTTCTTTAAAGCAGGGGATGTTTTCAGGGTACTGCTGGTGACAAGATAATATATATGACTTAAACCCGATGAAGTCAATATTTGGAATGAGATCGGGTCACTAAAAGCAGGGTAGAAGTTTGGATGATTAACAAAAGAAAGTAGGGGGGGTATATGGGGACATTAGCTTAAAAGGAGTTGGAGGGAGTGTTGGGTCGGAGGATTAGTTAAGGGGCCTTGGTTACACCTGAACATCCATAACAAGTTACTTACAGTTAAGGGGTGTATATCAACTGCTTCTAAGCCTACCCAAAGTGGCATTTCCACCTTTGCGTGGTAAATTGTGAGTTGGGCTAGTTGGGTAGCGCAGTAATAATATTGAAAATTAAGGACCCCGAGGCTGCCAGCGACCCTGTAGTACCCTTGATCTCATGGGGTCCCACATATATTTATATATGTGACCTTGTATGGCTCAAAAAAAATAAGAGGGATTCGCGACTGGTAGAACTCTAAAGTGGTGCAGTACTTTAGGCAGTAGGGTCATCTAGACAGAGGCTACGCGCCCAAGCCAGAAAACGCATAGCGGTTACCAAGCAGCTAATAGGGAAGATAAGAGAGACAACATGGGAAGATAATTTTCCTGGTAGAGATGAGAAGGGTTACTGGTTAGTTTTATCCCTAAGTAAGGGATAGTTGTTGCGGACCATAAAAAATGTAAATGTGCTCTGTAGGTGGGTGAATTCAGATTGTGGGATGGATACATTGAGGGCCCTGGATTTGGATGGATTAATTTACTGCCTGGACACCAATGCAAATTTATCCAGTATATGAAAGAGATTCAGGAGTGGGGAGAGGTGAGTTGTGTGAGGATAGGTGAGAAACAGTAAGGCATCGTTGGCAAACAAGCACAATTTATGAGTCATGGAAGCAACTTCCAGACCCTTAATATGAGTATTGGTTCTGATCAGGGCTGTTTGTGGCCCTATTACAAAGGCAAAAAATTAGGGGAGAGAGTGGGTAACCCTGTTTGTTTCCCCCTCAGATAGGGAAACAGTCAGAACAAAACCCAGAATACTTGACATATGACTGTGGTTGATTGTACAGAGAGCATATACACTGAAATTTTTTTTGACCAAAGCCCCATCATTGGAAAATAAAATGCAGGTAGGACCATGAGACTGTGTCAAATGCCTTTCTTATATCTAAGGAAAGGAAATGCATTGGTATCTTACGAGCTCTAGCTATGTGTTGTACTAGGGTTACACGTCATATATTATCGCTGACCTGGCATCTTGGGATGAAACCCACTTGGTCCTTATGAAATAACCCCCCCAATAATCAGGTTGAGTGGAAAGGTTAATATCTTAGCTAGTAGCTTGATATCCAAATTGAGCAAGGAGATAGGCCTGTAATTAGACCAAAGGGTGCTATCAGTATTGGGTTTTGGGATCATGGAGATTATGGCAGTCAATGTGTACCGACCAAAGGAATGTTGTTTGAGCAGAGCATTAAAAGTGTTTGCGAGAAGAGGGGCTAATGTGTCTGCAACTCTTTTAAAGTATGTGCTAAAAAGGGTGTTTATGTGGTTTGAGTGTCTTAATCGTTAGGAGAATTGCCTCGGCTGAAACAGGACGCTCCATAGACTCTCGGTTAGCGTCGGACAATTTGGGTATAGGTACATCCTGAAATAAGGAAATACATCCTGAAATAAGCTTTCAGCCTGGCTTAAAGCGAAAAAAAGTCTTGACTTCATTTAAGTGTGCCAGTGTCCTGCAAAATTCAGAGGGTACCTTAATGGGATTACTAGAATGAACATCTTTAGCCAACTTAAGTCTGATAGGCGTACAAAACCGCTCCAGCCGACGAAAGCCGCATAACTAGAAAGGTGTCAGGCTAGTTAGCCTTAGTATAAATTGTGTGGCAGGATCTACAAATGGCCTTGTCTGCTGACTCAGCCAGAAGCAGGTCCAGTTCAGACTTCAATTTCTCCAGTCGGAGTCTATTAGGTTCAGAAGGGGAAGATTGAAATTGGAGGAAGTGGTGGTAATCCGTCTCTAGTTGTAACTTGAGTTTTTTGTCTCAGTGAAGGTTTGGGGAAACCGAAATACAGGTACCACGGATAACAGGTTTATGTGCTTTTCATAAAAGAATTGGTGCAATATTCGTTATGGCATTGTATAAGAGATAATCTTTGAGGGTGAGTTGTATATCAAAGCAGTAAGATTTACTAGTTGGATGTGCATCATTCATACACCAGGTTTGGTCTCTGGATTGGAGGATTAGGGATAAAACAGTGGTAATAACTGCACAGTGGTCAGACCATGGGATAGGATGGGTAACTGGAAACTAAAGAATTTAGGAGTTTTGCAAAATGAGTCTCCTGGAGGGCTACTACCCCTGTTTTCAAGGAACAAATGACTAGAAGGCTTTAACCTACTTGGGAGGAGAATTGAGTCCCTTGACATTGAGGGACAGGATGTTTATGGGGGCCATCTTGAATAAAGGGTCAGATCAGCATAAAGAGACATTGGGCCCTACGGGCCCCAGACCTCAGCAGAAAAAAGAAGAGAAGTAGAAAAAAATTAGGAAAATTAGAAGAATTTCCAGGAACAGGGAGGAAATTCGGTAAGGCAAACAAGACAATAAAGTATACCTTAATGATTGGACTATATAGTGCTCAAGCTCCCCCAGCAGCCAGCTGACTGGGAGGCGAGGGCACAAGAAAGGGGGGGAGCAGTGCCTGCTCCCCGCTATATCCGGGATAAGCTAAACATGGACACATTTGCATCTATAAGCATATCAACTATCCATAGTCAGATGTATGAGCAAGCATAACAGTTGCAAGTAAAACAAACTATAACTTTAACATAACTTGCCCAAAGGGCATGACCCAGAGACAGGAATAGGTGGATGGGGAAGATGGGTGAGTATGAGGAAAAGTAATTAGGGAACTGGTTATGTCAGGGTATGTAGGCAGAGGAGAATAATAGATACTCGCACTGCCCAGTCACCCAACCAAATTATAAAACATGTAAACTGCAATAGCAAGCTTGTAACCGACAGGAAACAATAGAACATTTGAGAACATAACATTGAAGGAGGAAAAACAAACAAAAAGCAATAAAAATATAAAAATGGATAGGACCTGAAACAGTGCAAACCAGGTGGGGGTAGTAGGGTAGGCTTTCCACCCTAACCAGCTGTGGGTGTTCACAACAGGGCCTAAGCCACTAACCCCTGGTTGTATGGAGCCAGGTGTAGGTGGATAGGGTCAAGGCTTCTCACAGGAATACAACCAGGGATAGTTAACGGAACAACAGAGAATGATACAGTTCGCTCTGTCTGGCATTAATGCTGGGGGGTCTGTGGAGTTGGTAGCAGATATTGGTGATGGAGTTCTTTTCTGAATGGAGGATGGACCCGGTTGGGTGCATTTCGGAGTGATAATATAGGGGTGAGCGAACAGGTGTTTGGGACAATCAAGTCTAGGATATCTGGGCAGGAACTGCTAGCTGCAGGGATTCCAGGAGGCGTGGCAGTGCTTCAGGGGAAGTGCAGGAATGTTGCTTGCCTCAGAAGGTGAACTGCAGGGTGAACAGCAACCGCCATGTATATTTGAGTTGGTGCTGCAGCAAGATTTGAAGCTGGAGTTTCATGGCATGGTATTTGGCTATAGTGAGGGGAGCCAGGTCTTACCCTGGAACAGGAGAGCGTCCTTATTGAAAGCAGCAGAAAGAATTTGCTCCTTGGTGTGGAAGAAATGTAATTTGACTATTATATCTATATCTATATCTATTATATCTCGTGGCGGGCCATCTGATTTGACGGCGGTTCAAGGCCCTTTGGATCTTGTTAAATTCTAGTCGCTTGATTGGTATTGAGTGTGCAAGTTCTTGGAATAAGGTGGTTGTAAAGGAGGTCAGGTCATCTATTGTTTCAGGGATGCTGCGGAGCCGCAGATTGGATCGGAGTGAAAGATTATCTGTGTCCTCCAGGCGAGAGAGGAGCATGTTGTTTTCTTCACTAAGCGCCTCATGCTTCTGGGCATGCTCCTGCAATTTGAGCTCCATATCATCAACTCTGGTTTCCAGGTCTGCTGTACGCTGGCCTAGCTCCCTGATCTCACGGGAATGCCTGTTAATGATCTGATCAGAGGTAGCTTTAAGGGCCATCTGCAGCATTGCCTCCATATGCTTTAGGAAGTCTTTCTGGGACATACCTGATTGCGGTACTGCAGGAGTGCCTCTGGGATTAAAACTGGCATCAGCCCCATCATCACTGTCTGAGAGTCTGGATCTGGCCGGTGATGCTGAGTGCTGGAGGGCCATGACCTTTGCCGCCTTCTTGGAGGAGGCGTGGGCTAACGCCTCTTTGATTGGCTTGGGCTTGTTTTTCCCCCAATGGTACATCAGAACCATCACGAGTGTCTTAATGGTGTTGACGTTCATGGGGAAATCGGGTGTATAGAGTGGCTCAGATTCTGTAAAAAAACGTGTGAATGCAGCGGGGAGTGCGGAGGTCTAGTGGAGTACATCCTCCATGTCGAGCCTCGAGCAGGCACTCCCCATGGATTAAAAAAATAAAATAACAAACATGTCATACCTGCCCTCTTCTCAGGTCCCTTGCTGGTGCTCCTGGCTCCTCCTCTTTTGTAGGTGCTCCCAATAGGAAACCGTTTTCCATTGGGGCACTCATGTGAGCTCACTCCTGAGCACTGCTACTGTGTCCATTGACCCAGACAGCTAAACTCAGCTTACCCCCGCTCCCTTGTCACTGGAGCTGATTATCAGGTGTGGAAGCCAATAGCTCTCACTGCTATCGATCTGCCCAGGGAGGAAGGACAAAGCCAGGAGAGCTGCAGCTCTCATGCACAGCCCTGGAATGCGGGTTCAAGTAAGTATACGGGGGCTGAGGGAGAGAGTCTGTGGCAGAGAAGTTTTGTTTTTTCCTTAATGCATAAAAAGCAGTAAAGTAAAAAACCTTGAGGCTTTAGAACACTTTTAGGAGGTTCCTACTACCTTTTGAGTTGATCTAATATTGTTGATTTCATGTAAACTGAATGGGTGACTTTTGTCTGTTGTAGAGAGTAACCAGAGGTTTACATCTTTAAAACCTTGGATTACAATACTATCACAAGTCCTTTTTTTTTTTTTTTACTCTTTACCTTTAAGACCCCTTTCACAATGACAATGGGCCGCATTAGCTTTTAGAGCGCCGTTAGTTTTAGCAGTGATTTACCGTAGTTTTAGCAGCGCTATTCAGTCACTAGTGGAGCGCTTTTAACACCCATTAACGGCCAAAGAAAGGATTTATAGCACCCGAAAAGCGCTGTTGCTTAAGCTCTGCCCATTCATTTCAATGGATAGGGGCGGTGGAGGAGCGGTGTATGCACTGCTCCTCCACCGCCCCAAAGATGCTGCTTGCAGGACTTTTCCTAACGTCCTGCAAGCACCGCCCCAATGTGAAAGCACTCGGACTCTCACACTGGGGTTGCAGGGGAGGCGTTTTTCAGATGCTTTACAGCGCCTAGAAAACACCCCAGTGTGAAAGGGGTCTAAGAATTATGCCACTATTCTGGAGAGGAGAATTAATAGCATTCAGGATACAAATATTCACATGTACCTGGCATATTGACATGTACAAATACTTACAAAGATATGCATTGATTTTTCAGCGTACTTTAGATGATATTCTATAACATGTTCCTGTAGATGTAAAACATTTGAATATTAAATGGTTTCTATGGCCTTGGTAAAACAAAAGCTGTTTGGAATTCTAAATTCGATTCTGGTAACATTTTTATGGTGTAAGCTGGTACATTATTTCCTATAATACAAAGGATTCTATCTGCAGTAAGAAAGCTGGTAGTCATATATCAATGTTTCTATACTGTGGTCCAATGGGACAGATAACATTACAGCCTGGTTTTCCACTCTTCTAGGAAGGAATGAAGCTGCATTTATCAGAAATGGTTTAACCTGTGACATTACAGTATTTCACCTGTGATACTACAGACACAAGTCACAATGCCTATGTTTTATTTATACAGGTCACCTTCTATCTCTAAGATAAAGCAAAAACTCAGGGCACATTTAAGGGTCATTCACGTCTATGCATATTAACCAAATATTTTGATTGGGAAACTGTATTTGAGTACTGCTTGTGATGCTTTTTTTATTTGCACTAACATCCAAATTTGGACAAGTTTTTGGGGTATACCCACTTCTTCAAGGTCCAGGCAGTACTCTTGGACTTTGAGTACTGCTTTGACCTTGAAGGCAGCGGCACACCCCAAAAGCTTGTCCTGAAAGTTTGGATGTTAGTGTAAATAAAAAAAGGATCATGGACTGCACTCAAGTGTTTTTGTTGCGAGCGCACTAATATGGCTACAAACTCTTCAGAAAATGTATTTAAAATTTCCCTGTTTGTTCAGCTCCTGTTGTATTTCTGCCTGCCACCGACGCCATTTCTACATATATTATAGACACCATTGCTGGTTTTGTATCTTCACCCCCATGGTCATTTATAATATGTGCAACCTAGGGTCTTTTGTGAATGGCAAAGCATAGAGAAGGACAGAGACAGAGACCAGTGTTTGCATTTATTAAACATGCTGTGTGATGTCTGCAGGGGGTGGTGAGAGGGTCTGAAATAGAGCGAGTGTTATAATAGCTTGTTGGCAGATGCGGTCTATTTACTCCACTGTAGGTAAACTCAACTGCATCGACATTGCATGCATGACTCTGATGGCCATCCAAGGTCAGGCAGAGTCTATTTAAGACTAAGATATAAAATATTTAAGATTAAGATTAGGGACAGGTCACCCATCTGTCAGGGACAGTGCTTAGTGTCAGGGAGAGGATCCTGAGGTGTAGGGAAAGGGCAGGGACATGCCATCATACCTGGAAGCCTCCCCACTTAGTTACGGATCAGCTAGGCCACATTCTGATCCTTAAGACAGATGCTGTTGGCACACCTGTGATCTTCTGCTACTAACTCATAGCTTTTATATCCTGTGATTATTACCGGTTGGGTTGCCTTTCCGCCTGGCTTGTTGTGTATTACTGCAAATCCAAACAGTGCAGCCCTCAAATTAACTAATTATTGCTAAAAGTGAAATAGTAAATGATACAAACAAGTGATCAATATTACAGGGCATATACATTATTAAAGTAAATACATTAGTAAAATAAAGAAAAATCCAGAGATGGAGAAAACTCAATGAGTCAAGGTTTATAGTCCCACAAGCCGTGATGGAAACAGGAATCCTCAAGGTAGCTAAGGTGATACCATCCACTCTCATGCTATGCTTACCAGGATGTATGGTACCCAATAATAACAGTGTACGCTTTCCTAAAAATGGTAAAACCAACATCGCAAATTGGAAATGATCTTCTCAGGAGAACTCCAATGTATCACCGCAACAAGGATAATGATCAAGCCTTCTCTGCAGTTCACATAAACTCCACTGTATTTTGAGACTCAGCCCATCAACATAAAGGTATATAGTGAGGAACATGTAATAGAAAAATGCTTCAAATAGTGTATTATTATAAAACCCAGATGCTTTATTGAATAAAAACGCACTGACTTATCAACTGGTACAACAAGTATGTGAACTTCATTACATATGACGTCATCAGGGGCATCACTGGACTTTAGTTACAATATATTCCTGTTTCTCTGTAACTGGACTCTGAAGTGTTTTCTGCCTCTGCAGTTAGCCACAAGCTGGCAGAATTAAAAGGATTTTTTTTAAACAAATTGGAGATTTATTTACAATACTGCAGAGGTAAAAACGTACTTAACCACTTGACCTATGGAAGATGTACCCACCTTCCTGACCAGGCCATTTTTTCTGATACGGCACTGCGTAATTTCAACTGACGATTGCATGATCATGTAACGCTGTACCTAAATAAAATTGATACCATTTTTTTCCCCACAAATAGAGCTTTATTTTGGCGGCATTTAATCAATACAACGGTTTTTATTTTTGTGCTATAAACAATATTTTTTTACTTTCTGCTATGAAACATATACAATAAAAATGTTTAAAAAATCGAATTTCTTCATACATTTTGGCCAATATGTATTCTTCTTCATAACCACTTGTTGACCGCCCCCAGTAAATATATGCCATTGTTTTGTCGTTAAATACTGTTTCTATTAAAGCAGCTAGCTGCCATAACACCAGTATCATTATTTACTGTGGGCTATTGTCTACAAGTGGCGGATTCACCACGGAATCACTTTTATAGGTGACAGGGGAGGTGCCCCCCCTCCCGCCGCTTCCCAGTCATTTTCAAGCTTACCGGGGCCGTCAGTAAACCTGGAAACAATCCAGTGTGGCCGATAACTAGGCAGGAAGTTGAATGAGGGCAAGATGGCTCCCACTTGGCTCTGTGCCCTTGGAGGACCAGAGTGACCTCTGATATCACTTCTGATTCTTGGACAGATAGACAGGATTTTTTTTTTCTTCTTGAAGTCAAATTTTCTTTGTTATTTAAGGTAAATGAGAGATCTGGGGTATTTTTGACCCCAGATCTTGAAATAAAGTGGACATATTATACTTATTTCTATTACAAGGGATGTTTACATTTCATGTAATAGGAATAAAAGTGATCAAAATAAATAAATAAAGGGACAGTGTAAAAATAAAAAGTAAAATAAATAAGAAAAAAAATTTAAGTGCCCCATCCCTCCATGCTCACATGCAAAAGCATACAGAATTTGCGCCTGCATATGTAAATGGTGTTCAAACCACACATATGAGGTATCTCCAGGAGAAATAATTCTAGTACAAAAATAAAGTGCAGCACAAATATAAGTACAAAAAGTACAAAGTTTCTTTAAAAGTATCACAAGACCCAGAGAGTAGCAGAAACATCCACGTGTGGAAACAGAGATCCAGAGATCCAAGGGCAGAGAAGGAGTGTCAAACCCCCCACCAACGAGTATCCTACTCACTAATCTTATAGGACGGACCCCTGAGCTAACAGGAAGTCATACACACATGTTCCCCTGAATTGGGGTGGAGGTAACAACCCACAAATAATTCTATTGCTAGACCTCCTCTGTAACTCTAAACAGGTAACCTGTAAAAATGTTTAAAGCGTCACCTTAAGTACCTTAGTTTGTTGCCATTCCACGGCGTGTGCAATTTTAAAGCATGACAAGTTAGGTATCGATTTACTCAGTGTAACATAACTTTTCACATTATACAAAAAAATGAGGCTATCTTTAGTTTTTAGTTTTTTTTTTTATAAAAGTGTATTTTTTTTTTAATAGCATTTGAGACCACTGTGCAAATACAGTGTGACATAAAATATTGCAATGGTCACCATTTTATTCTCTATGGTCTCTGCTAAAAAAAAATAAAAAAAATAAATAAATAAATATATATATAATGTTTGGGGGTTCTAAGTAATTGTCTAGCAAACAATATTAATTAAACTTGTAATCAAAAAGTTCCAGAAAAGGCCTGGTCAGCAAGTGGATATTTTATTTTTGGTAACAAAAATCCCAATAAGCATATATAGATCGGTTTGCACAAAAGTTATAGCATCTACTAATTATGGGATATATACTGGAATTTCTTTTAATTTTATTTTTTACTAGCAATGGTGGTGATCAGCAACTTATAGCAGGACTGCGATATTGCAGCATACAATTGGACACTAACTCACACTTTTGACACTTTGTGGGAACAAGTGACCCTAATACATTGCTAAAATTATGCACTGTCACTGTACCAATGACACTGGATGAGAAGGGATTAAACATCCAGGGTGATCAAAGGGTTATCTATGTGACTAACCAGTTTTATTGTGCAAGCTGTGTGCTGCTTTTACTAAGGGAAGTAATGAATTGTATTCCCTTTTATTGCAGGTACACAAAATCTATCACATTCTCCCTGTCAGAATGGAGCTCTGCCTTGTTTACATAGGCAGAACTCTGTTCTGTGTCTCTGCCCGACGATTGGCGGGTGCCAGCGGACATCTATTGCCCGACACCCACAGATTGGCTTCTGCACCTAAGTGGAAATAAAGATGGATGGGTAGCTTAATATTTGAGCCAGCATGGGCATGTGGCCGCCCCCTGCCAGCTTTTTTGTTTTAAAAAAAAAAAGGGGGGGTCACTTTAAGAAAAATGTATTTGAATCTTAGGCAGGAAAAACAGGGTCCTGTAACATTGGGGAATTTCCCTGAATGTCACATGACCGATGTGGAAATTCTCAGAGGGTCACATGAGCAGCAGGAGTATTCTAGAAAGGGGGCTCTCTGTATAAAGCACCCCCCCGCGGGAATATTCAACAGTTGGTCAGAAGCGAACAACTAGTTCCCCACCCTCCCCAGCACCCAGGGGCGGACTGACCATTGGGCCACTCGGGCACTGCCCGAGGGCCCCATGCCACTAGGGGGCCCCATCAGGGTTGCCAGCCTCAGTAAAACCAGGGACAGTATGTAAAAATTTGTGTTTTTTTTACATCTGTGTCTGAAATGTCCTTTACCGGCATCCTTTTGGTCTAAAGATCCTGAGATTATAGCTGCCCCACCTCTCCAGTACCTTCTCAGCCAATAGAAACATGTCTGTGTATACTGTGTGATTGTATACTGTGTGTGTTTGTGTATACTGTGTGGCCCCATAATCTCTGATTGCCTGGGGGCCCCATAATCTCCTATTGCCCGGGGGCCCCATGAGTTGTCAGTCCACCCCTGCCAGCACCCTGTGTTGCAGGAACATTATGTTGTTGGTCACCCTTTACATTTAAAGGGAGGACTTGCATTTACTGATATGCGGTATTGCTTGAGTCCTGAAGACTGAGCTGTTTTGTACTTATTACAAGTTAAGAATTTTATGTATTAATAAAAATGATTAATATTACACCAATAAACGTGCTGTGGCCAATTATATACCAAGATTTGGCGTTGAGTGTCTTTATTTATTAGAAATTAATACTGTTGGTATTCTGGGAGGGAGAGGTGCGGTCTACATTCCTATGTGACAGAGAGCAGGGGTCAGTACATCTGTAACATCTTAGTTCTTGTACACGTGGTCGGAAATTCCGACGGAAAATGTCCAATCGGACCGCGTTGTCAGATAATAAGACCGTGTGTGGGCTCCATTGCACTTTTTTGTCGGAATGTCCGACCAACAAAGTTTGAGAGCTGGATATAAAATTTTCTGACAACATGATCCGATCGGACTTTGTCCGATCATTTGTAGAGAATTCCGATCGGACAAAGTGCCATGCATGCTCAGATAAAATTACGAGACCAAAGCTATTGGCTACTAGCCTGAACGTATTCCGTCGTAACGAACGAACGTCATTGCGTTCTGAACGATCGGATTTTCCGACAACTTTGTCCGACCGTGTGTATGCAACACAAGTTTCGGACAAAAACCATCAGAAAAAATCAGATGGATTTTGTGGACGTAATGTCCTACCGTGTCTACAAGGGCTTACACGTTACACACTGAATATGGGTGTAACATGTTACAAAAAGGTGAACTTATCCTTAACGTTTCTGGATAATTTTTCAGCTTTTCAGCAGTACTTAATGGGTATTTTTAGTATACTCTATATACAGCTGATGCCATATGCAAGGTATGCAATAACCAAAGCTCTGTGAAAGATTTATCTGCAGTTATTGTGGTAAAATAGACTTTAGTAGCAGGCATGCACTTGATCACTGTCTCTCTCTTATGCCCCGTACACACGATCGGACTTTCCGAAAACAAAACCGTGGAATTTTGTTTGAAGGTTGTTGGTTCAAACTTGTCTTGCATACACAGGGTCACAAAAATGTTGACCAACAGTTACGAATGTAGTGAGGTACAAGACATATGGTAAGCCGATAAAAAGGAAGTTCAATAGTAATGTGATATCTCTATTAGGAACGCTAGTTTTACAAGACCGAGTGCTTCCGGCTCGTACTTGATTTCCGAGCATGCGTGGACTTTTGTGCGACGGACTTGTGTACACACGATCGGAAAGTCCAACAACAAAAATTTGTTGCCGGAAAATTAGAGAACCTGTTAGCCAACATTTGTTGGCGGAAAGTCCAACAACAAATGTTCAATGGAGCATACACATGGTCAGACTTTTCGCCAACAAGCTCACATCCAACATTTGTTGTTGGAAAATCCGAGTACGGGACATTACTCTCTGTCTCTAATTAGTCAACCACACACAGCTAACTGAAAGCAAGCAGACAGTGCTGAGATATTTATCAGCAAAACTAGATGTCATGGAAGTGCCCTGCAATAAATATATATTTTTTAAATGTATACATTTATAAACATGCAATCTTTCAACAAATTACATAATAGTTAAATTATAGTTTTAAATACATTTTATACATTAAATATTTTTTAAATACTCTGTCACTTTAAATATAAAATCATTTAACACAGTTTTATGTTAAGGTGGACTCTGCATGAATGAGCATTGCACCATCTGCCTAAGCTTCAATAAATGCTTATATTAGTCATGCTTTTGTCTATGGAAGTTAGATGCATCATAAAGCAAGTCGATAGTATTTATAGATATAGATGGCATTTAGTACCCCTCACCAGGATTTTTGTGTGACCATGAATCTTTGTCTTAATACTTCACAATAATTTATACAAAATAACTAAATGCACTATATAGCAGAAAGGAAAATTTAAATAATTTGTAATTCAATCAGTAACACTGGATCTTTTCCACCCCAGAATATGGTCCATGTTATCTTTCCACAATTCTTTATCTCTGCATTACATTCATATGAATTCTAATACAGGTAATAATGAGCAATGGCCCATGGTGCCAAACCCATCTCTGCACTGAGAATATGTCAGATAGAGAGTTTTAAAATCCAATATACTTTTTGTTAAGAGGGGGTGCTGACATTAGTGATGGACGAACTTCCGACGGGACGTTTCGTGAACGCGATCCGCGAACATGGCCAACTGCAAGGTTCATGGCGGACCCCATTGACTTTAATGGCAGGCGAACCTTAAAAACCTCCAGGTCATATCTTCAGCCACAAAATACTTATTAGCTGTGCACACATAGTCCCACAACATGGACACTGACATAACAAAAGTATTAAGTGAATCTGGGATCGACAACGACAAGCATTCTTTTTCTATCTGTGAAATTTTGACAATTCAGGAGCGCATGAAGGCCATGGAGGAGAGGTAAGGTCAGGCCAGGCTATGAAGGGGGTGCAGGAGATAATCAGTGCCACAGTCAGGGCAGCACAGTCCTGTGTCAGTGTCCCAGTGTGCCAATCTGTGCTTGAGCCCCTCCCTCTGCCCGGCCCTTACCCCCACCTATGCTGATCCTCAGCCATGCCTGCTGATTGGCTTCTCCGCTGCAATCTCCCTCACTGTCTGAAACCAGCACCGCGATAGAGACTGAGCACTGACACCAGCACCGTGATAGAGAGCACTGACACCAGCACCGAGATAGAGAGCACTGACACCAGTACCATGATAGAGAGCACTGACACCAGCACCATGAGGGCACTGACATCAGCACCGTGATAGAGAGCACTGAGACCACACCAGCACCGAGATAGAGAGCACTGACACCAGCACCGAGATAGAGAGCACCGACACCAGCACCAAGATAGAGAGCAGTGCCAGTCCAGTGCTGATCCTCAGCCATGCCTGCTGATTGGCTTCTCTGCTGCAATCTCGTTCACTGTCTGAAACCAGCACCGTGATAGAGACTGAGCACTGTCACCAGCACCGTGATAGAGAGCACTGACACAAGCACCGAGATAGAGAGCACTGACACCAGCGCCATGATAAAGAGCACTGACACCAGCTCTGTAATAGAGAGCACTGAGACCACACCAGCACTGAGATAGAGAGCCCTCACACCAGCGCCGAGATAGAGAGCACTGACACCACACCAGCACCGAGATAGAGAGCACTGACACCAGCACTGATACCAGCAACTTGCTGCGGGACCCAAAAATATGACACCGCTCAACCTCTTCAAACAGGAGGGTACGGGCATATAGTACGGTGTGCTTTTTTTGTACAAGGAAGTGAGCCAAAGGTTGAAAAAGGTCTGTGTGCTGTGTGCGATTAACCACTTGAGATCCGCGCTATAGCCAAATGACGGCTACAGCGCGGATCTCCTTTTCCGGGACGACGTAAATAGACGTCGTCCCGTGTACGAGTGGCCTGCGCGCCCCCTGAGGGGCGCGCGCGGCGCGCTCTGTGATCGGCGAGTCCATGAGACTCGTCTGATCACCGATCCGTGCAAGGGGTCGATCCCGACCCCTTATCACGTGATCAGCTGTCAGCCAATGACAGCTGATCATGTGATATAACGGAGCCGGTAATCGGCTATTATTCCTCCTCGCGCTGACAGCACGAGGAGAAAAAAAAAAGCCGATGTCCCGATCACGGCCAGCCCTGCTAGCGCCCACCTGCCCCCTGCCAGTGCCCACCTGCCCCCTGCAGTGACACACTTATTAAAAGTAAGTGCCCCCCGTCAGTGCCACCCAGCAGTGCCCATAGTGCCACCCAGCAGTGCCCACAGTGCCACCCAGCAGTGCCCACAGTGCCACCCACAGTGCCACCCAGCAGTGCCCACAATCTGCCTCAAAGGTGCTGCACCCCAGTGCCACATATCCGTGCCCATCAGTGTCATCTACCAGTGCCCAGCAGTGCCGCCCATCAGTGCCCAGCAGTGCCACCTATAAGAGCCACCTATCAGTGCCACCTAGCAGTGCCCATCAGTCACATCTATCAGTGGTACCTATCAGTGCCCATCCGTGCCACCCATCCGTGCCACCCATCCGTGCCATCTTATCTGTGCCCATCTTTGCCCATCAGTGCCGCCTTATCTGTGCCCATCAGTGACGCCTTATCTGTGCCTATTAGTGCCGCCTTAATTATGCCTATCAGTGCCCACCAGTGCAGCCTATCAGTGCCCACCAATGCAGCCTATCAGTGCCCACCAATGCAGCCCATCAGTGCCCACCAGTGCAGCCTATCAGTGCCGCGTAATCAGCGCACTTCAATGAAGGAGAAAAATGACCCGTTTGCAAAATTTTATAACAAACTATTAAAACATGATTTTATAAAAAAAAAATTTTTGCAGCTTTTTTTGTTTGTTTAGCAAAAAATAAAACTCCAAGCTGTAACTAAATACCACCAAAAGAAAGCTCTATTTGTGGGAAAAAAATGATAAAAATTTAATTTGGGTACAGTGTTGTATGCCTGCGCAATTGTCATTCAAAGTGCATCAGCGCTGAAAGCTGAAAATTGGTCTGGGACTGAGGGGGGTTTAAGTGCCCAGTAAGCAAGTGGTTAAATAAATTGTTTATAGAGTTATGCATATACATGGTCTACTGGTCACATGTGTTGAATTCCTCCGAGATCCATGCCTCATTAATTTTTATAAATGTGAGGTTGTCAACACTGTCATGAGCTAGGCGAGTGCATGAGATCACGATCCCCCCTGCTGCGCTAAACATCCTTTCGGACAGGACACTGGACAAGGGGCAAGCCAACAGTTCCATTGCAAATTGGGCAAGCTCTGGCCAGAGGTCAAGCCTGCCCACCCAGTAGTCCAGGGGTTCATCACTCCTCAGAGCGTCCACATCGGCCGTTAACCCGGACACCTGTCGGTCTAGGCGTTCCCTGATGCTGGATCCGGTTGAGACCTGTCGATAGGTCGGCTGAAAGAATGACCTCATATCAGAAGTCACCAACATATCTTCAAACCGCCCTCTTCTTGCAGGCACTATTGGATTGGTAACTGTAACTCTTTCTCTGGGAGTGGGAATTCCTCCTCTGCCAGCGCACGCAAAATCAGAATGCAGAATTTCTTGAAGCAAGGCCTGTAAGTGCTCCATTCTGACAGCCCTCTGTGATGGTGGTAACATTTCCGCCATTTTGTGTTTGTACCGGGGGTCTAAGTACGTTGCCACCCAGTACTGGTGCTTGACCTTTATGCTTTTTATACAGGGGTCTCTGTTAAAACACTGGATCATGAAGGCCCCCATTTGCACTAAACTGGAAGTGGTGTGGTGGCCTGGCTCCTGCTCATCTTCCAGGATAATGTCGTCCTCCTCGTTCTCCTCCCCACATCCACGGACAACAAAAGGGATCCCAGAAAGGTTTAAAGCATGCTCTTCTTGCTCCTCCTCATCCGCCCCGGCACCATCCTCCTCTGACTCTTCTTCAGACTCCTGTTGTTGACTTGTCTCAGATAGAGTAGCCCCCCCTGGGAATTCATCCAGCATTGCAACTTCCTCATCTTCCTGCTCCTGCTCCTCCATGGCTTGATCAATGACACGACACAATGCACGCTCCATAAAGAAGGCACGAGGTACGATGTCACTGATGGCGCCATGGCTGCGACTGACCAGTTTGGTGATCTCATCAAATGGCCGCAGAAGTCTGCATGCATCGCGCATAAGCAGCCACTGGCGCGGTGAAAAAAACCCAGCTCCCCAGAACCTGTTCTGCTGCAGAGTTCGTACAGGTAGTCGTTAACTGCACATTTCTGCTGGAGCAGCCTATCAAGCTTATAGAAGGTTGAGTTCCATCGCATCGGGCAATCGCAAATAAGACGTCTGACCGGCAGATTGTGTGGCCGCTGAATGTCAGCAAGGCGAGCCATGGCCGTGTAAGATCTTCTGAAATGGACCGAGATTTTCCTTGCCTGCCGCAAGATGTCCTGGACCCCAGGGTATTTGACAACGAATCGCTGCAGAACCAAGTTTAAGCCATGTGCCATGCATGGCACGTGTGTAATTTTGCCCTGTTTCAATGTGTTAAGCAGATTGGCACCGTTGTCACACACCACTTTACCAACTGTCAAATTGAGCGGTGTTAGCCACTGATCTGCCTGTGAACGCAAAGCTGAAAGGAGTGCGGGGCCAGTGTGGCTCTTGGCTTCCAGGCACAACAGACGCAGCACAGCATGGCAACATCTCACCTGGCATGTCCAATAGGTTCTGGGGATCTTGGGTGGCGCAGCGGAAGAGACGCTAGCAGCGGAAAAGGAGGAGTCAGCCTAGGAGGAGAGGGAGGAGGATGGAGTAGGAGGAGGAGAAGAAGAGCCAGGCCTGCATGCAATCCGTGGTGGTAAAACCAAATCTACACGGGTTCCACGGGCTACATGCTTGACAGCCGTCAGAAGGTTCACCCAGTGGGTAGTAAAAGTTATATACTTTCCCTGCCCGTGTTTGCTAGACCATGTGTCTGTGGTCAGATGTATCTTGGCACCGACACTGTGTACATTCACTTGCCACTGAACATGGCCATATAGCTCTGGGATGCCCTTCTGTGAGAAATACTTCCTTCCTGGGACCTTCCATTGTGGTGTTCCAATGGTCACACATTTTCAAAAGGCCTCCGAGTCCACCAGTTTATATGGCAGTAGTTAGCGGGCTATCAGTTCTGACAAGCCAGCTATCAATCGTTGGGCAAGAGGGTTATCCGGCGTCATCATTTTTTTAAGCTCGAACATTTGGCCAATGGAAGCCTGCCTTTTTCCAGAAAAACGTGAGGACAGCATGATGGAAGGTGGAGTGGAGGACAATTGTGAGGAGAGAGGAGAAGGAGAAGTAGAAGATGAGGCTGAACGGTGAGAGCCTGGAGTGTGGCTTTGTGTGTTCCGTTGCTCCCACTGGGCTCGGTGATGGCAGCTCATGTTCCTTCTTAAGGCGGTCGTCCCTAGGCGAGTGTTGGGTTTACCGTGACGTATGCGCTGACTGCACAGATTGCAGATGATATGAATAAGGTACTAGTGCGCACAACCCCAAATAAAACTAACCTCAACTAAACTACTGTGGCAGCACGCAGGTAAAATCACCTGGTTGTATTCAGGATGGGAAATATGTGTGTCCTAGATTCAGGCTTTATGCAGACTTTTACAATTAGAGGGGAAGAGTTAATGAGCCCAGCTGAAGTAAGTGGGCTCTTTAAGACCTCTACAAAAAACCCCAGCATGCATAGGGAGATGCTCCATCCTGGAACCAGTTTTGTGTGTATAGACTGGGGAGTCTGAGATCTGTTCTGTGCGGTGAGTTAACGCCTGTGTGGCAAACCCCTACAATAGAGACAGGGACTGGGGCAGCACAAGGCTGCACCCAGTTGTTAGACAGGGAGTCTACGTGTGTAGTTAGAGGTCAAGCTGACCAGGATTTATTTTCTTGTTTTATTTTGTTTGGCTGTTATATGTATCACTGCATGTAGCCTAAATAAACCGGACCTTTTGTTTTTTGCACCTACACCGCTGTCTGCTGTGCCTGACTTTGTGTTGTGAACCCATCCAGGGGGTCACACACACCCGCTACCGAGCGAACCCCCTCACACTACCTAAAACAAAAGATGCTGCTAACATAAATAATGATCTCCACTGTATCCAGTAAAATATAAAGAAAGGTTATGTAGCGCTGCCTTTTTAAAATACCTACTAAATGACATAAATCAATAACTGTACATATATATAAATAAATGTGCAAATCTCAAAATGCTGTGCATCAATACATGTGCAAACACAATAGTGCAAAAATTATTGCAATACCTAAAGTGCAAAGTCGCATATAACATAAAAAGACAGTCCAATATCATAAAATGTGCAAATATAGCAAAAAATATGTGACAAAATCACAGTGCAAAAGTAGCAAAAAAGAAAAGCAAAAGAAAGTCCATGTGCAATATAAAGTGTTCAAAAAATTACAGTGCTGTCCAATAGCTAGATATCCTGTAGTGACAGTTTAACAATAATCATGCAATGTTGTCACAGGTGCAAGCATGCTCCACAGATAAATCGCTCCACCTTCAGTGCTCAACCAGTGCATCCCCCGTTTCCCCCAGCCTCTCACCTCAATATGAGACCCCTCAGGGTCAAACACACATATGGGGGAAATTGCTGGTTAATCTTCTTTAAGATGAATCGTTCAGCAACACACTCAGATCGCAATAGCACGCCATGGGGAAAAGAAAAGGGACTCGCATGTGTAGAATTGCAAATTTTAATAAAGATAAACAAAATCCACACTTACATATAAAAAGCTAATCCACGCTTGTGGACTGTCTATTTATGTTATATGCGACTTTGCACTTTAGGTATTGCGATCATTTTTGCACTATTGTGTTTGCACATGTATTGATGCACAGCGTTTTGAGATTTGCACATTTATTTATATATATGTACAGTTATTGATTTATGTAATTTAGTAGGTATTTTAAAAAGGCAGCGCTACATAAAGATTGCAGATGGAAACACTATTGTCAGCAGCGGACATGTTAAAAAAAAGCCCACACTGCGGAGCCATGTGCAGGTGTCCTGGGAGCGCCAGATGTGACCGTACATGGTTGATGCCTCTCTCCTGATACATTAGCAGTCTGGTTTGTCCCTCCTGTGCAATGTAAGTTCCTCCTGCTTCTCCTCCCTACCTGCTGGTCCATATCTCCCTCTGAACTCCCCTCTTCTTCCTCTCTTGTGGGCACCCACGTGACATCACTAGACACGTCATCATCGACGTCACCTTCCCCACCGCTATAATTAGAGATCTTGGAGTAGGCAGCAACACCGGGGACCAACCTCCTCCTTGGGCTGATCTGGGTACTGTTGTCAGACTGCTGAGTGGCAGTTGTTGCTACCTCCTCTTCCTGATCCAATGCCAAGAGTGGCTGCGCATCGACAATGTCTTGTGATGGATCGGAAAATAATTCCTGTGACTCAAGCGGAGGGTATATGGTGGTGGTGGTGGGGTTGGTGGTAGTGTCTTTGGGGGTGCACACAGCAGAGAGTGAAGAAGAGCGTGCAGATCGAGAGGATGAGGAGGGTGCAGAAGAGTAAGGCTGAGTGAGCCACTAAACCAAGTCTGGTGCGTCCTTTGATGTAATCGAAAGCACCTTCTGCAATTTCCCACTTTGGCTCAAGCCTGTTGCTCCTGCCCTACCCCTACCACCCCTGCGGAAGGGCCTGCCTCTTCCTCTGCCTGTCATTTTTAAAATGACCCTGTGACAAAAGTCTCTAGCGAAGTGCAGTATGTATGTGTAAGAAGGTATATAACACCCCGCTTCAATCTATCGTTTTGGGGGGCCACTGGTCTATCACACCAGTTATAATACTTTTTTTTATTGCGTTTGTCACTCTTTGTAGTATCGCTGAAGAACCGCTCAGCAGTCACAATGCTGCACATTGGAAATGCACTATACTATGCTTTCTATATTTGCAAGAATTTTGTACGTGTATTACACCACTATATACTGCACACCAAATAGTACACCTATACCAGTCCTTAAAAGGACCTTTGAGGACCTAATAGTAGCTAGCTAGTAGCTAGCGAATTGCAGACTGTCCCTGCTCCAAACACCAAACTGTCCCTCCCTACACTGAGAAACAACAGCTGCAGAATCGGTCAGCAGCACAGCAGTGCAGTGCACTATAATATGCTTTCTATATTTGAAAGAAAGTATATTATACGTGTGCAACCCTATATACTGTACACTTATATCAGTCCTTAACAGGACCTTTGTGGACCTAGTAGCTAGTGATTTGCAGACTGTCCCTGCTCCAAAACACCAAACTGTCCCTCAGTCCCTACACTGATAAAAGACAGCTGCAGAATCAGTCAGCACTCAGCAGCACAGCAGTCAGCAGTGCACCATAATGTACTTTCTATATTTGAAAGAAAGTTTATTATACGTGTACAACCCTATATACTGTATACCTATACCAGTCCTTAAAAGGACCTTTGTGGACCTAGTAGCTAGTGATTTGCAGACTGTCCCTGCTCCAAAACACCAAACTGTTCCTCAGTCCCTACACTGATAAAAGACAGCTGCAGAATCGGTCAGCACTCAGCAGCACAGCAGTCAGCAGTGCACCATAATATACTTTCTATATTTGAAAGAAAGTATATTATACGTGTGCAACCCTATATACTGTACAGCTATACCAGTCCTCATAAGGACCTTTGTGGACCTAGTAGATAGTGATTTGCAGACTGTCCCTGCTCCAAAACACCAAACTGTCCTTCAGTCCCTACACTGATAAAAGACAGCTGTAGAATTGGTCAGCACTCAGCAGCACAGTAATCAGCAGTGCACCATAATATACTTTTTATATTTGAAAGAAAGTATATTATACGTGTACAACCCTACAGTATATTCTGTACACCTATACCAGTCCTTAAAAGTACCTTTGTGGACCTAATAGTAATAGCTAGTGATTAAACTGACTGTCCCTGCTCCACACAGCGTCCTTTCCCTACACTGACAAAAGACAGCTGCAGAATCGGGCTGCACTCAGCAGCACAGCAGTCAACAGTGCACCATAATATACTTTGTATATTTGAAAGATAATATATTCTAAGTGTATTACAACCCTATATACTGTACACCTATACCAATCCTTAAAAGGACTTTTGTGGACCTAATAGTAATAGCTAGTGATTAAACTGACTGTCCCTGCTCCACACAGCGTCCTTTCCCTGCACTGACAAAAGACAGAAAGTAAAATGGCCGCCAGATCAGGTCTATTTATAAGGTAGGGGGTATGTCCAATTGTCCATGTACTGAAATGGCTCAATTGGCTGTCCTGTACCACATGATGGATGTGTCATCAGGGCCGTCTTTAAGGCAGGGCAAAAGGGGCAGCTGCCCTGGGCCTTGTCATTGTTGTGGGGCCCAAAGCAGCTGGCTCATACTTGCCAACTATTTCAGTTTAAATTCCCTTGTCCCTTAAAGTTTTAGTGCTGGTACTAATGCTGCTCAGCTCTGCCCTATTGTCATGTACAGATGACTCACCTGCATACCCTGTGTTTACATGTAAATGACCAGCATTCATATGTAAATAGCTGAACCTGGCAGCATAGATATGTAAATAAAGGGGGCATTCGCATGTATATCATGACCCCTGCAGTGAGGAGATGATGTGCTGTAACCTCTAGCAACCTATCAGTGAGCAGTATTACTGTACAGTAATCTCTAGCAACCAATCAACAAGCAGATATCATGTGCTGTAACATCTAGCAACTAATCAGTGAGCCGTAATGTGTGGTGTAACCTCTAGAAACCAGTCAGTAAGCTGTAATGATACTCTGTAACCTCTGGCAACCAATCGCAATTGCTGCCTGATCTGATATAGTAAACAGATTTTAAGTCTAGCTGCTATTTATTGCTTCTTGGGGGGGGGGCAAGCAAATGTTTGCCCAGGGTCCATTCAATATTAAAGACGGCCCTGTGTGTCATGGGTCAAAGTTCTTCACAATGTAAACACATATGTCCGCTGTGCGAACAGCACCAGAAGTCCGCTAGTTTGGCGAATCGCGAACGACCAAAATTTGCCACGAACTGACCGCCGGGTGAATCGCAAGGCCATCTGTAGCTGACATGATACTCAGTATAGTGACGGTTATCTAAACTTTAACCTGCCAAAAAGTAGAATGGCCTTTTCTCTTATTTGTGTGAGTATCTTTCCATGCACAGGAAAAAGCAAGACCTACTATAAATGTTCAGCAAGGCATGAGTAGGAGGAAAAGTAATGTTATGTTTGAATATTTCTTTAATAGTATAAGTCAGAACTAAAGGTTTTTAGCCATTTGTAGGATACATGCTGTGTTTTCTCCATTATATGAAAGTACCATTGGTCATCTATATGCTAGCAGGGGACCATAATGACTGATCAACTCTCACATTGATTGTGACATAGATTAATAGACGACAAAGAACTTAACTGAAGATGAATTGCTAGGGTCATTCACATGAGCTCAGTGTTCAATTTTAAGAGATCAAAAAAGGTATCCCTACAGCTTCTGAGCTCCTGGCCAGATGCTATTTATCAATAATTATTCAACAGTAGCAGTCAAAGAAAAAGTATTGTACATGAAGATGTTTCAAGTGATTGATGCTCCAACATGGAGCAAAATAGGAAGACTGAAATCAAACTTCACATAGGTGAACATGGCAATTGTATTCTCTATATACTATTTACATGTCATCCATCACACTCAGGCATAATGCATAGAAAATATAGAACTAAAATATTGGCCAATTGTGGTACTCCATCAAACACAGAGTTTGATGCTGAAACTTGGTCATACCTGATGAGAAATGTGAAGGGTAAGTCACCTCAAAATGAATGTTGTGTCATCTTATAGTTTTCAGAAAAAAAGCATATGTCTAAATGTATTGTTGAGACTTTAACAAGGTGTCTTGAAGATATACTATAGGTGTAGAAAGTGGAAAAAAGTGCTGGACCCATAATCTGATCTTATTGATATTGCTATATAAAGTATTGTTATTGATGTAGTAATCTGAATCCCAAGCAGGTGGCTTCTACACCTCTGTGGATATACATGGTCTATTTGGCTTGTAGTGTAATGAAACTAAAGTGTACATTTATGGTCCACAAACACAACAAGCACAGTTCTTGTCAGCAGTTGGTTTTACTGCCAATGCAGCTGCTAACAAGACCTGTGCTTGTCCAATTAAAGGTGCAGTTCACTTCTAGTCCCTTCACATTGTCTTTAATCTCAAGCCCTGATTAAGCGGGTGGTTTTGGGCTACTCTTTGGATTGTCCCCCCCTGACTTTTACTGAAATACATTTGTATTTGGATCTTTTAGCAGTGGTGGGGCATATCACTTTACATAGAGATATAGGTGCCTAGGAGAAAATAGGATCTTATTCAATTTGTCACTTCAAAAACTGAGCAATGAATTCCTTCGGTATATTCGTAATATATTTTGCTTTTGAATTCTTCTAAATACCATGTCACCAGTTATATAGTTCAGATCATTCTAACTTATATTTTCACTATTTAAGAACATTTTCTTTCATGAATTTATACTTCTACCTCATGGCCTTCCCTAAAGTTAACAATATTCTGAAGGAAGATAAACATGTGATCAGGGAGGGTATTATGTATATATTCATGCTTCAGGTTACACTCTGAATATGATTATGACGTGGAACATGATCTATATCTATGTGGACTTATTTCCTTTGGTGTTAATACAACAACTGTACTACTTTATTCATGTTGAAGATTATCTACTTTACTAGCAACAGTGTTCCCATTTGTTAAAAGAAATGAATACAGAAGTGCAAACTGGTATAGTGGTGGTAAGTAGTAGTAGGGCAAACGGTTCAGCCGGAGCATGAGTTTAGGCCGAACATTGACTGTTTTCCCCAATCAGGAAACACTTGAATTTGCAGGGTGCTTGCAATGCACTGCGCGCTGCACAGTGCATTCTAAACCCGGTGGGTTATAGATATTACCCCTTGTGATGTCACCAGCCAGTGTATGCTGGGTCGACAAAAGGGGCACTTTTGATTTCTCATTTTCGGCTCCATCTCTAGTGGTAAGCACAGAAGTGTGAATTGGTACAGTTGTGACTAGAGCTGAGTTGTTCATCAGTGCAATAGCAACATGCTATGAGGTATGCGTTAGTGAAATGGCAAATGAAATGAGGGTGCATAGGAAAGATGGTGAGTTCATGGGTTGGGGGAGGGTGGTGGTCAGGCACAGTCGTGAGAGTGGGCGTTGGTGTGTAGGTGCTGTGTTGGCAGATGTATGGATACCTGGCAAATGCACAATAGCTGGCAGAGAGTTTGAATATTTTCACCATCTGCAGCATGATATATATTTTATGGATAGTGTTGCTGTGTGCTAAAATTCACATTAGTGCAGATAAGTAATTAAAGTAGTAGACATTGTTATTGGAGCCATTAATTAATTTTACATTGTACAAAGCCTAACATAACTTTTCTGAATTGTGTCAGTCTCCTGTAAAATAGTAATTATCTTTGAAAAAATGTGCAGGAGTGTCACTGCAGAAAAGGCAGGTTAAGCATGTAGGCAAAATGAATGGCTACATTTGTGAATGCTTTTTTAAGGAGCCAAAACTCAGTCTCTTTTTTATTTTACTTAACTTTCAAGGTAATTTTTTTTTATTCATATGCTTCACCACTTCTCTCTGCCCATCTAACTTCTACTTCTGCAGTAAAACTTTCAACATAAAATATCGAAATGATCTAATTAAAGTAGTTTTAAGGGACTTGTTAATGACTGGAATAGTACCACTGGATTGGCGTAGGTCAGTGGCAGCCTGTCCACAGAGGGCACATGGGCGCCGCCCCCCCCCCCCACCAAGCTATCTCATTAAAAAAAAGTGGTCACTTTAATCACTTTAAGAGTGACCAGGTGCCAGACACGAGGCGGTCAATGGGAAGCTTCCCAGCTTGCAATCAGCTGATTTGCCCAGGTTTAGAGAGGGTTAAGGGCGCAAACGATGCTGCCTGAACACTCCCCACTCTACACTCATTTGTCCCTTTTAGCTCCTTGTCTGTGTTTGATTGGCAGGGACCGGAGGAGGGTGGGCAGTGCTTTTTGTGGCATCAATTCCAGTTTCCCGACACCCGGTCTGCACATGGTCCCGGTGTGTGACCACGTGCAGACCGGGTGCAGGGAATGGAGGAACAGGAACAAGCTCCAGTAAGGATGGCCAACTATGCACTGCATTGCACTGCACTTTTGCAGTTCTGATCAGCCGATTTGTGATTGGCTGATATCAGTGTACTGGCAGGCTGTATGTCACGCTGCTGCACTTTCCTCCTCCCCCCTTCCGACAGACTGCTTCAGCTGGACGTCTCTTCTGCACATGTAGTAAATTATGGCAGGCAGCTACTGTGTGGGACTCTGCCTGACTTGTGATAGAAGAAGATGGATGAGTTTCACAACACCAGGCTGTATTTTAAAATGTGTCAAAAAGGCATTCAGACAGTGAAGATGTTACCAAACATGAACTGTATGGGAGGGGAGAGAGAACATGCTCTGTGGGAAGGGTGAGAACAACATGCCAACTCCATCACATTACAGGGCTAATTCATCCTCATTGACTCAGGTGCTAATATAACTAATGTGTGGGCTGCTGGATCCCCTCCACCTAGGGTTGCCACCTGTCCAGGATTCACTCGGACAGTTCAGGTTTTGAATTATGTGTCCAGGTTTCAGTCCGCCTGAAAATCTGACACATTATTCAGACAAGGCTGTGGCTCCACAAGTAACTGATATAGCAACACACAAATCTGTTGCCATCCAGGAGCTGTGGGTGGCTGTTAGGTGGCAGCTTCTGCATTACTGGGAGGCGGGTTGTTGACGTCAGCAATAGCATTTTTGCCGAAACCCTCACTGTTTACCATCATAATGAGCGCCACATTAGTACTTTTCTTGGGTCACCCAAAGGTGTCCCAGGTCTTTTATAATCCTATAGTGTCTATAGTGTATACTACGTAAAAAAAAAATTGCCCTGCACTGTTAAAGTGTTCGGTTTTGGCTTAAAGTAAAGGTGGCAACCCTTCCTCCACCTCTGTGTATAGTGTCCCCTGTGTATAGTGCTCTCTGTGTATAGTGTGCTGTGTGTATAGTGTTCGCTCTGTGTATAGTGTGCACTCTGTGTATAGTGTACGCTCTGTTTAAATGGTTCTCTGTGTATAGTGTTCTTGGTGTATAATGCACACTGTGTATAGAGTGTGCACTGTGTATAGTGTGCGCTGTGTATAGTGCTCTCTGTGTATAGTGTGCAGGGCCATATTTAAGGCAGGGAAAAGGGGGCAGCTGCCCTGGGCCCTGTCATTGTTGTAGGGCCCAAAGCAGCTGCCTCATACTTGCCAACTATCCCTGTTTAAATTCCCTTGTCCTTTGAAGTTTTAGTTCTGTGACGTGTCCCGATATCTCAGTGTGAAGTGCTGGTACTAATGCTGCCCAGCTCTGCCGTATTGTGTACAGATGTCTCACCTGTGTTTACATGTAAATTACCGGCATTCATATGTAAATAGCAGCAGCATTACTAAGTAAATAGCTGTGGCCGGTGGCATTGATATGTAAATAAAGGTGGCATTCATATGTGTATCATGCTCCCCTGCAGTGAGGAGATAAGGTAACCTCTAGCAATGAATCAGTGAGCAGTATTACTGTACAGTAATCTCTAACAACCAACTAACATGCAGAAATCATTTGCTGTAACCTCTAGCAACTAATCAGTGAGCCGTAATGTGTGACCTCTAGCAATCAGTCATTAAGCAGTAATGATATGCTGTAACCACTGGCAACCAATCGCAATAGCTGCCTGATCTGATACAGTAAACTGATTTTAAGTCTAGCTGCTATTGATTGTATGTCTCAGAGCAGGTGGAGAGTGAAATTGCATGGGGGGCCCCAGGGTCCAATCATTATTAAAGTTGGCCCTGATAGTGTGCACTCTGTGTATAGTGTGCGCTCTGTGTATAGTGCGCTCTGTGTATAGTGTGCTCTGTGTATAGTACTCTCTGTGTATAATGTGCACTGTGTATATAGTGTGCGCTCTGTGTATAGTGTGCTCTGTATAGTGTGTTTCTGTGTATAGCATGCACTCTGTGTATAGTGTGCTCTCTACAGTCTGTTCTCTGTGTATAGTGTGCGTTCTGTGTATAGTGTGCTCTGTATAGTGTGCATTCTGTGTATAATGTTCTCTGTATATAGTGTGCGCTCTGTGTATAGTGTTCTCTGTGTATAGTGCGCTCTGTGTATAGTGAGCTCTGTGTATAGAGAGCTCTGTGTATAATGTGCGCTGTGTATAGAGTGGGCGCTGTGTATAGAGTGTGTGTTGTGTATAGAGGGTGTATAGAGTGTACCCTCCCTGTATAGTGTGCGCTTCATGTATAGTGTGCGCTGCATGTATAGTGCGGGCTGTGTATAGTGCGCTCTGTGTATAGAGTTCTCTGTGTATAGTGTTTTCTCCGTGTATAGTGTGCGCTCTGCGTATAGTGTGTTCTGTATAGTGTGTTCTCTGTGTATAATATAAAATGTGTGCTCTGTGACTAATATGCAATGTGTGTTCTGTGTATAATATACAGTGTGCTCTCTGTGTATAGTGTATGTGCTCTGTGTATAATACACAAGGGGGGTTATTTACTAAAGGAAACTCCACTTTGCACTGCAAGTGCACTTGAAAGTGCACTTGGAAGTGCAGTAGCTCTAGATCCATGGGGGACATGCAAGGTAAATAAAAAAAACAGCATTTTAGCTTGCACATGATTGGATGATAAAATCAGCAGAGCTTCCACTCATTTCAGATCTTCCCCTTAGATTTAGAGCGACTGCACTCCCAAGTGCACTTGCAGTGCAAAGTGGATTTGCCTTTCGTAAATAACCCCCAATGTGTTCTCTGTGTATAGTGTGTCCTACTATGGGGAGCCCTGACAGCCGAGGTTGGGCAGGTAAGGACCTAGAGGGGTTTGCACTCCCCACCAGCCGCCACTGGCGTAGGGCCAATGTGATGCCTATATTTAAAAGGGGATCAAAGTCTTTACCAAGTAACTATAGACCTGTTAGTTACTGGATACATAGATGAGTTCTTTCTGGAAAAAATATTTTAACCAGTTGCAGACCAGCCGCCATCGTTATTTGGTGGCAGGTTGGCTCCCCTGTGCAAATCGCCATAGCTGTATGGCGACCGCGCGAATTAGGAGCTGATGCTTGTGCCTGGCAGAAACGATGTCCGCCGGGCACCCAGCGATGGCTCCTGACAGAGCCAGAATGGGGATCTGTGTGTGTAAACACATAAAAACCCAATTCTCTCAGGGGAGTAGAGACAGATCGTGTGTTCCTAGTATTTAGGAACAGCGATTGGTCTCCTCCCCCAGTCAGTCCTACCCCCCCCCCCCCCCACAGTTAGAACACACTGAGGGTACACATTTAACCCCTTGATCGCCCCCTAGTGTTAACCCCTTCCCTGCCAGTGACATTTATACAGTGGCTATTTTTAGCTCTGATGGCTGTATAAATGTCAGTGGTCCCAAAAAAGTGTCAAAAGTGTCTGATCTGTCTGCCACAATGTTGCAGTCCTGCTAAAAAATTGCAAATCGCTTCTATTATTAGTTTTACGCACACCAATCAATATACTCTTATTGCAAATTTTTTTACCAAAAATATGTAGAAGACTAAACTGATGAAGAATTTTTTTTTGTTTTTTTAATATTTATTATAGCAAAAAGTAAAAAATATTGTGTTTTTTTTTTTTTTAATTGTTGCTCTATTTTTGTTTATAGCACAAAAAATAAAAACCGCAGAGGTGATCAAATACCATGAAAAGAAAGCTCTATTTGTGGGAAAAAGTTTGGGTACCATGTTGCATGACTGCGCAATTTTCAGTTAAAGCGATGCAGTGCCGCATCGCAAAAAAAATGGCCTGGTCAGGAAGGGGGCACATTCGTAGGGGGCTGAAGTGGTTAAACAACAGACAGCATGGATTCATGAAAGACAGAAGTTGTCAAACAAATCTGATTTCTTTTTAAGAGGAGGTAAAACCTTGGACAGAGGGGTGGCTGTGGATGTGGTATACTTGGAGTTTGCAAAAGCATTTGACACAGTTCCCCATACATGGCTAAACTCTACATGTTTGGGAAGATCAGTTTGTAAATGGATAGAAAACTGGCTAAAAGATCAAATTCAGAGAGTAGTGGTTAATGATTCTTACTCTGAATGGTCTAAGGTTATTAGTGGTGTACCCCAAGGTTCAGTGTTGGGTCCCTTACTTTTTAATATCTTTATAAATGATATTGGGTCTGGTATTAAAGTAACATTTCTGTCTTTGCAAATGACACCAAGCTATGCAGTGGAATAATGTCCTTACAGGATGTCTCCAACTTACAAGCCAACCTCAATGCACTGTTTAATTGGGTGACTATGCGGCAGATGAGGTTTAATGTATATAAATGTAAAGTTATGCACTTGGGGACTAAGAATATGCATGCATCATACATTCCAGGGGGGGTACAACTGGGTGGATCCATAGTGGAGAAGGATCTGGGTGTTTTGGTAGATCATAAGCAGAGTAGATCAAGTAGATCTTAATAATAGCATGCAATGCCAAGCTCCAGTTAACAAAGCGAGCAAAGTCCTTTCTTTTATTAGAGAGACGTGGACTTCAGAGAGAAAGATATAATTTTGCCCCTGTACAAATCATTAGTAAGACCTCATCTGGAATATGCAGTTCAGATTTGGGCACCAGTTCACAAAAAGGATATTGGGGAAATGGAGAAAGAGCAGAGAAGAGCAACCAAAGGGGACAAGGGGGCACTTTTTATGTCTAGAGGAAAAGAGATTTCATCCCCAAATAAGGAAAGGGTTCTTCACAGTTAGAACTGTAAAAATGTGGAATAGACTTGCTCCAGGGGGGGTTCTGACCAGCTCAGTAGATTGCTTTAAGAAAGGCCTGGAATCTTTCCTAAATGTACATAATATAACTGGATACTAACATTTATAGGTAAAGTTTATCCAGGGAATATCGCCTCTCAGGGGTTCGGGAAGGATTTTCTTTTCCCCAGCTGTAGCAAATTGGAGCATGCTTTCCTAGGGTTTTGCACCTTCATCTGGATCAACTGTGGGAGAGAAAGAGACAAAAATGGAGGGGGGGGGGGGGGGGGGGTGAGCACGGGAGTTATGGGAAAGAAAGCGTGATTGTGAAGGGGTGGTGGAAGGGGTGGGAGACCTTATCGCTCTATGCTCTAGTAAGATTTTCGGTGCGTTCTGTTAGTTCATTCTGACCAGCCGACCATTTTGAAGCCATGTTGAGGGTATGTACTCATCATAGAGTTCGTGCTGTGCTTGGGCTTATGTTGGAGTTCGTGTTTTGACCCAAGTCCAGTCCATGAACATGGGTGAAGAACTGGTTTCTCCAGCGTGGCCAATTCTTGCACATGCCTTTGTTGAGGATGATCTGGGAGAACAATCCTGATGATTTCAGGAATTATCTCCGGATGACGGACCTCGTTTTTCACCATCTGTTGGCTTTGCTGTCCCTTTATATTATGAAGCAGGACACCCATCACTCCCGAGCAAAGGCTAGTTGCCACCTTGCGGTACTTGCCGACAGGGAGAAGAATCCAGAATATCATGTTTACGACTGGAATCTCCCCCCCCCCCCCAGTCTCTGGAAACAAATGTTATTGTTGTCCTTAAATTCATGCATAGTGCAGGATGCTTCTTTTTTTTTGGGGGGGGGGGACTCATTTGGAACCCTCCCTCCCACCAACCGCTAAGTCAACCAATACCAATACTCTATCTGCTGACTTTGCCAAACCCATACACACTATACCTACCTCTTTTGTGTTCATATTTATGGATTAATTCCCCAAAACATGTAGTGCAAGGGCCTGCCTGAATACTTTCAAATGGTACTGTTTAAAGTTTTGTTCTCCTATTATCTTGATAGGAAATTGCAAAATGTAAAAATGTGCTTCAATTAGGACAGTGGATATTCATATTTTTGTATTATGACACTTCTTACGTGTCCAGTGGGCTGCCAATAGTGTAAGTAAGGAGGGGCTGGCCAAAGTAACACACGTTAGTTATGCATTCAGCTCTCAATGAAGTGGAGAGAGTTACTTGTCCAAAACATCTCCCTCCACCCTAAAATTTTTCCAATGGGCCATCAGAGGGGTTGAGGAATCTGATAAGTGTACCTTATACTTTTGTCTTTAAATACTCCTTAAAATAAATGTTATACTTATGTAGGACAATAATGTTTGTGTCTAATGCCGCGTACACACGAGCGGACTGTATGGCGTACTTAGTCTGTCATACAATCCGACGGACAGTCCGTCATACTTTCCACTGAACGGACTTGACCACACACGGATACACGAACAGTCCCTCGAAAGCTTGCGCGATGACGTGTACAGCACGTACGACGGGACTAGAAATAGGAAGTCCAATACACAGCAAAGCACCCTTCCGCCGTGTAAATCCTTTCTGGGCATGGGCCATTCTTAGTCCGTCCAACTAGCACACTGACGACCGTATTGTCCGCTGAAACCAAAGTATGACGGAGAGAATTACAGAAAATCCGAAATACTTAGTACGCCAGACTGCACGCTGAAAAAGTCAGCTGAAGCCCACACATGAGCGGACTGTCCCCTGAAATGTGTTTCGACGGACTAAGTACGCCATACAGTCCGCCCGTGTGTACGCGGCATAATATGCTTGAAATGTTATATGCAAAAGTACTATTTTTTTTTCTTGTTTGGCTTCACAATTTCCTTCAAACCCACAGGAATGGCAGACTGTAACCTCCCTGTTTGCCCAGCAGTGGGACTTCCCCAACTGTGGAGGGGCAATAGATGGGAAGCATGTCCACATAGTTCCACCCCTCAACTCGGGGTCATACTATTACAATTATAAGGGGTTTAATAGTATTGTGTTGTTGGTGGTGGTGTCAGCGACATACGGGTTCCTGTATGTGGACATGGGGGAAAAATAACCGGATGTTGGATGGTGGAGTCATTGCCCAGGCGGAGTTCTTTAGACTTCTCCAGAATGGTGGCTTGGGCTTGCCACCTCTGGGAGACAACGTGGCAGGAGGTGAGCACCCTTACCCCGGACCAGAGGGTTTTTAATTACCGGCTGGCCAGAGCCAGAAGAGTGTTGGCGGATGCTTTTGGAATAATGGCTAGCCAGTTCCGCCTATTTCTCACAGCGATCAACATGGCGGAATATAAAATATATCGTGTTGTCCTTGCATGCTGCATACTCCATAATTTCTTAAGGAAAAATGCATCAAACTATGTGGTCTGGGATTGAGGCCGGCTTTCCTGATCCTTCAACCCTGATTGCTCTTGAAGCTGGCCATCCTGGCTTGCCTCCCCCCCCCAAAGTGCCTGCAAAGTTCGACAAAAGTATGTAGAATAGTTTGCGGGTAGGGGGGTCATCGATATGCTAGACATTGTCTAAAACATGTTTCTAATATATTTTTTTTTTTAGAAACTGAACTAATATTTCATTTGATTTACTGCTTGTGTTTCTTATCTGTCTCCTAGGTTCTCCAATGTCCTGTCATTTTTTTGATACATGAGGTGACAATCTCTTCTTCAGCTACCTATTATGTTGTGGGTCTGCTATGCACACACATTGTTTTTGTTGTTAATGTATATAATGCATTAATGATAAAAAAATAATCATCCTTTTCAGCTCCCTGAATTAATTGCTTGTAGTTCCTAAAATGGTCCGATTGGGTAAAATTTTAGAACACAGAGGGTTTTGTTGATTTGCTGATTTGTTAAAAAGGGTTTTTTAACAAATCAACATCTTTGGTGTATAACATTTATGTTTGACAGTAGAAATAGCCTTTTTTTGGTTAAACAGGCATGTTTAAAACCATAACATACACAACTCAGGAACTTATAAAGTTCAACTTTGATAAAGTGAAGGCAAAAGGAGACATTAGTATGTCAAATCTGTGTTGATCTTAACTTCATCAGATGGGATGTCACCCCTGTAAAAAGCCACATTTTGAATATGCACATACATTGGGAGTCAAGATGTGGATTTCCCTCCTGATCCCATGCCTAATGTCAACATGTGCTAGTTCCCATCATGGGGGATCAATGGAAGTGTTTCAGGGGTTCAACCCCTTCCTCTCATCTACTTTAGTTGCAAGGAAGGGGTTGCACCCACAAAAAGTGTACATTGATATCCCGTTATGGCAGATAGCACATGTTGACATACTAGGGGTTATTTATGAAAAGGAAAATCCACTTTGCACTGCAAGTACACTGAAAGTGCACTTGGAAGTGCAGTCGCTCTAAATCTAAGGGGTAGATCTGAAACGAGTGGAAGCTCTGCTGATTTTATCATCCAATCATGTGCAAGCTAAAATGCTGTTTTTTATTTTCCTTGCATGTCCCCCTCGAATCTACAGCGACTTTACATCCAAGTGCACTTTCAAGTGCACTGAAAGTGGATTTGGCTTTAGTAAATAAACCCACTGTGTGCATCTTCAAAATTTGGCTTTCAAATTAAAAACTTTAGTAAAAAAAAAAAATAACAATAATTCAACGATAAACTGTGGCTTTTAGATTCTGCCTAAAACATCAATGATGTTCTTCATTTTATGTTGTACATCATTGATGTTTTCCTTGACCTTCTCTAAATTACGATTGCACACCATTATCTTCCCAATGATGACTTGTGCACTTGCACTCTTGAAATTAGTTTTTTCTTCCACAACATCCACATCACCTAAAAATTAAAAAAACACAAAACATGTATTATAAATATGCAGGTATACATCTATTACCTGAAGCTGTGGTCTCAGACACTGACCTGTTGTGGTCACTATTTCATCAAATTCATAAACCTTTCCTTCCTCCACATCCTCAGGTTGTGGTGTGGGGATTTCCCCTTCTTTAGGAGGTGTAGTGTTCTTGGTGTCCTCTGATGTCCCGAGTCTTTTCTCCCCTATGTGAATAAAAAAAAGGTATACTTAGCACACAGATATTTCAGGGCAGAACTAGGATTATGAAACATTACTTGAAGTGACGTACCATTGTCTGTTTTGGCAGAGTTTCAAGATGAAGACATAATTTTTTACCTTTCTTAAAGCCAGAATACTTAAAATTTTTGGTCAAGTTTCACACATGGAGACACCCCTAGTATCCACTGGAGAACCTGTGTGGGGCACCCTAAAAAGTTTGTTCTGGTATCCCACACTAATGCTCCTGTGGCCAGATGTGTAAACAGCTGCTGAGTGTCCTCTCCTTACACTGAACCAAGTTTGCATTTCATTATAGTTACAACTCCATCTAGACAACAATGTACTAAGCTTCTTTGAATACAAATAGGCATGAACAAATGAAGTTAACCTGTATCTGCCAAAAACATTGTATTAGTAGGTGAAAGAATGATGTTTACTACGAACAACTACTGTGCCCACAAACCTGAAACTTGCCATTTTAAACTGTACAACAGTAAAGAAAAGCATATGGAGCAGCACTAAATTAATAATAATAATAATAGGAACACACGACAACTACTTTTTGGAAGCAGTTTCCTGATCTTTCTGTACTGATCCTGCTCCCTCAAATTCAGGCCTGACCAGCGTTTCCTCAATTGATCCTTGGATCGTTGTACCCCAAATTTCCTGTGCAGACTTCTCACAACTTTAATCATGATCTTGGCCTTTCTCACATTAGGGTTTGGGTAAGGTCCATACTTCCCATCATAGACGGTCCTCTTCAAGATGTCCACCATCTCCACCATTTCTACAAAGGACATATTTGAGGCCTTATATCTCCTCCTGGATTGGGACGTTTCTGGCTCTAGGCTTTTGTCGTTGCTGCTCTTATCACGCACCTGTTGTCTCTCTGCCATGTGCTCTCCCACTTTGCTGAAAAAGAAGGGACGGGGAATACACTAGAAAGAAGGTCAGGGGTGGAGTGTATATAAAGCATAACATGCGTGCGTCATATGTACAACCTGAGCAGAGGACAATTCAGCATAAGCGCCGATCATGCAAACAAAGGTACAATATTAACTTGGGGCATCAGTGGTTACTGGTCTATACTGCTTAGAGATTGAGGCCTATATTGGGACAAGATTTGGAGAGTTTAGCCTAGCATTAGGGTTTGTCTTGTTTTGTGTCTTGCAGATAAAATGGATACATTTACTGACCCAGACTTTCTGCCAAACTTCATTGATAAGTACAGAGAGCTGACCTGTCTGTGGCAAGTAAAACACCAATATTATAATAACAAACTAAAGAGGAAGGCAGCGCTGGATCAACTGTTGGAATTGGTGAAGCCGGTGATTCCCAAGGCAGACATCAACTATTTGAAGTGCAAAATTGATGGTTTGAAGAGCACGTATAATAGGGAGCGCAAGAGGGTCCAGGATTCCATGAGATCAGGAGCAGCAGCAGATGACATTTATGTCCCAGGCTCTGGTACTAGAACAGACTGCGTTTTTTGTCAGACCAGAGTGAACCCAGGCCATCACTCCCAACCCTTCCTTCCACACTTCCTTCCACTCTTCCTTCCACCTCAGCTGAGGCTTCCGACATACAACCTGGCCTTCCACCCAGGAAGATGTGGAGGAGCCCAGCTTGTGCCAGGTATAGTATTTTTCAACATATTTGTTGTCAAAAAATCAATGATGTTAACTAGATGTTATTATTGATGACTCATTTCTGATTTAACAAAGTGGTTTACATATCAATAGACAATAGTAGCCAAAAATAATTTGGGACAAGAATAAAAAATGCTGGGGTCAGAATGATAGTTTTTTTTTTTTTAACATTCAATTTGCAACAGTCATGAGCTCAAAATTGTGTGTGATTGATGACCAAAAAACAAAAACTATGTCCCATTTTCATACACAAGAAAGTCTCAGCCAGGAGTAGGCTGTGGAAAGTGGCAGACAGGAGGTGGCCGTGCCCAGTAGCCTGACCAAATCCCAGGTTCCTCCCCTCCGCTTTCCAACAAAAAGGAAGGTAAGGAACATGGAGGAGTCAGTGACTACTTTGATTCGGCAGGCTACTGCGATACTCACAAACACCCCTAATGTCCACCAGGCCTTTGCCTGTATGACGGCCAGTAAAATGCAAGGAATGGAGGAGAGCCAACTCCTCATCTGTGAGGAGGTCATATTTCAGGCCCTAAATAAGGGGGTGAGGGGAGAACTCACCAATAAAAGCCACGTCTGTGAGTTGAACCATATGACTCCTCCGCCACCAGCAACACTTCCAACACCACTGCCACAGCCTAGAAGGAAGCATGCAAGGAAGTCTTGAGAGTGATGGCCTGGATTTGATGTGGCCTGGCAAAAGACGCAGGCTGTTGTAACACCACAGTCTCAGGACATATATGTAATCTGCTGCTGCTCCAGATCTCTCAGAGTCCTGGACCGAATTGTGCTCCCTATTAAATGGACTCCTCAGGCTACCGATTTTGCCTGTCAAATAATTGATGTTTTCCCTGGGGTACAAAGGCTTCACCAATAACTGTTTCTGTAGCGTTGCCATCCTCTTTATTTTGTTATGACCCCTAATACATTTTTAATTTTTGTTTGGACAAATACTTGGCTATGTGTTTTACTTAAAAAAAGGACAGTTTGTGAGTAGGCAGGTACATTCCAAAAATACAATGTCAAATTAAATAGGGACACCAACAACACCAACTTAATTGGTGTATAATGCACTGTGAGACGAACTTTGATCAAGCCACCGACACAGCTCTAGACAAAAAGAAAGAAAATTCTAAAAGGAAAAATTATGTGTAGTGCTATACCAAAGTGTTAAATTACAAATATATATGTGCCAACATATATATATATCTTAGAACAAATAAATCAAAAACAAAATCACTTGCACTCCGTGAGCTCAAGAATTAAAATCAGACACTGTTAAGTGAAAAAATAATATAGTCATTCACAACTTATTCTTAGAAAAGTGCAAGCGCTATTATAGTTCCAAAAGAGCTAGGCATATGCCCCCCAAGTCATGTAGGCTTATGGATGGAGTTCAACCCAATGAATGTAGGTAGTCCACAGATTCAGCTCACACCGCAACATCAATTTGGTAAAGGTTCGTAGTTATCCAGTAAAGGATGACGTTGTAATATCATACATAAAACCGTAAAAATAGGAATCCAACATAGCATAATGTTGTCACGAAAATTGTTTTAATATAAAAGACGAATAAAGAAACACTCACATTTTGAGGGTATCAAAATGGCATATATACAAATGTATGCAAGCGATGTCTGCAAAGGAGTCCATCCAACGTGTTTCGACTGCGGAGTCATCATCTGGGGTGTCGACCCCCCTCCCAGCATCACTTATAAACAAATGGTGACCCCAAAAACGTTCAAGACGCCAAGGTGCTTCCGCCCAATGTCACTTCTGGTTGTAGAGAGGAGGGAGAAAAAATAGTAGTCCCTATCGGAACAACTACTACCAATATAAGAGAAATGCCCCACAATATAGGGGGTCCCCGGCTAGACATTATGATCAACAAAATAGCCGGTCCTCTCAATATAATTATCCCCCTATTTCAACCTTTAATCAATACTCTCCTCTTTCTGATCGGGCTAATCCAAATGTTTACCCATACCCCAAGATTGATTATAACCAGCTTCCTTATGATTATCAACAATCATACTCCAACCCACGGTCCAACCAGGGTTTTCACGAGGACCCGCAGGGCCAAAAAAGAGGCCCCGCACAAAAAGAGAGTCCAGAGGAGGTCCCAGAAGCGAAAAGAGAAGGCGAACTTGACCTGCCAAGTGGTTTTTAATTTTAGTAACGTGATGTTGACTCAAAAAGAAAAGGTTGTTTTAAACAAGGGTTTAAAGTTTGCACCTCCACGAGTAAATTCAACACCTTTGTTGATGTGCATAAATATATTAGAAAGGTGAATATAAAGATATATAATTTCTAATCCCACTAGAAACATTGTTAGAGCAACTACTTTGAGAATTGTTCATTCTGGTTTATCTAACCCTTCGCTTTTTAATCCTCCCACTACACTAGCACCGTTTCTGAGTATGTTCAGAGACCTAGTTTTGAAAGATCTCGCCCAGTTACAGACTAGACGGATCCGTAGTTCCTTGCCGGGCGATGGCCTGAAGTCCCTGTGTGACAACAGGAACCTGATTATTCGCCCAGCTGATAAGGGAGGTGGAATCATCTTATTAGACAAAGCTGACTATATGGGTGAGATGAACAATATTCTGAGCGATCGTACTACCTATTTAGAACTACCCAATGGCCCAACAAAAAAATATAAGAGGGAATTAATTAATCTAATCTGCAAAGGTTTTGATTCTTTGATTTTAAACTATAAAGAAAAGTCATTCTTAGTCCCTGCAGCCCCCCGGATCCCAATCATATATTATTTGCCAAAAATTCACAAAAGTACTTCACATCCCCCTGGATACCCTATCATAAGTGGCATCGACTCTATAACCTACATAATTGGGAAATATATTGATATTTTCCTCCAACCAATTGTAAAAAAACTCCATCATTCATAAAAGATACTAAGGATGTGATTAATCGGCTGTCCAAGTTCAGGATAGAAGATGATCTCCTTCTGGTTACAGTGGATGTCACGTCCTTGTATACTTGCATCCCTCATTCTAGAGGGATGGAAGCTGTGGAATATTTTTTGAGGAGGTAACCAACTTTAATTTCAACCCAAATCAACTATATTCTGGAGCTATTGGAGTTCGCTACACAACGAAATTGGTTCGATGGCTGCTTCTGCTTACAAGTAAAAGGAGTGGCGATGGGGCAAAATTTGCGCCTAGTCTGGCTAACTTGTTTATAGCCAAGTGGGAGGAGGACGTCATCGATGCTTTAGACTGCCCTCAGTTGAAGCTGTGGATTGGGTATATTGACAACGTCCTCCTCCTATGGGCCAGTACCCTGGAATCACTTGAAAAAAAAATTTCAACCCTTAATATAAACAATCGAGGAATTTTGTTATCATTCCAATCCAGTCCATCTAGGATTCATTTCCTGGATCTTATGGTAGAAAAGGTTGGACAGCTGTTCACATTTAGTACCTATTTTAAACCCACAGATAGAAACGGCTTCATATCCGTTGACAGCTGCCACCACAGGGTATGGCTGTATTCTTTCCCAAAAAGCTAATTTTTTCGGCTTCGCTGTAATTGTACAGAGGTAGGGACTTTCAGAGCACAGGCTGATGTTCGAGAAGGTCGAGATTCCTGGAAAAGGGGTATAATCAGGGTGATGTAGACAAGTTACAAATATCGGCCATTCCCAGTTGTTAGTTGAAAGGCCTCGGAATGAGAAACATGAGAGTTTTAAATGGTCTTTTCTCACTAAAATTTCAACACAACATAAACAAATAAAGGATATTTTTTGTGAAGCATTGGGATATTTTAAGAAATGACAGGATTCTGGGTTCTATCATTCCAGAAAGACCCAAGGTTGTCTATAGAGGCTTGACTGTGCTTAAAAGCAAAATAGCAGCCTCTATTATCAACCCCCCCATTAGGCCGTCCTTTTTTCATAACTGGACAGGTTACTTTCCATGTAAAAGGTGCCTCGTGTTAATACAATACCTGTGGGCGCAGAACCACAAAAGAATTTAAATCAACTGTTACAGGCCGCACTTATAGTATCAAACACTATAAGATCTTTCACCACGAGGGACTCCGAACACATTAACTTGATAAAACAAGGCAGCACCAAACATATGGTCCCACGTCATTACCGACAGTATCAAGATTGTGACCCGACTGGGACTCAGTTTCTTATCATAGACAAGTATACCGCACCATGGAGGGGAGGAGCCTCCACTAGAGGTGTGTCCAGGCTGGAATCTTTTGGATTTACAAATTGCAAACCCATCACCCACAAGTTATTAATATAGAATGGGATATCAATTCTTTCATTAATAGATCCTAACGGAGATACATTACAGTCTATTTGAATGACTTTTCTTTCTTTTCTTTTATAGACATTTTTTAAATTTCTATATTTCTATATTATATATTTTATACTTATGGGTCCACTTATTGAATAAGGTTGATAACCTTTACCCTCCCTTTGACCCAATTTATAGGGTGGTTTCAAAAAGGTGGGGCTGATAAAGGTTAAGTTGGTTACTATAAGTCAATAGTGGTAATACATCTAACATTGTTAGGTTGACTTACAAGTCAGAAGGAATAACCCTCACGAACACGGTAGTATGTATAATTAAAATAGATGCACTATCTTCTAAGTTTCACAACTTTTCTGTTTTAAACTGTAAGCTATAAGGATTGTTGAATTTTTTATTTAATTTTTAATTGATACAATGTACTCAATAGATTGCACATGATGACCCCATTCGTTATGTAGCCAATACAACCCCCAGCTAGGTATAGGGGATATTTAGATATTTTTACTAACGTAATATAGGTGTAGTTATCCCCCCTTTTCAGGCTTTACACTTATAAAATAATCTCTTTATTTTTATTGGGTGTAAACCAGTTGATTTCTGATGTGCATCTGGGCACCTAGCGGAACTCCTATTTATCTCTTTATTTCCATTTTTATTTTATCTTCCCATGTATTTCTAATTTTGTAATATTTTAATTTTTATTTCTATTTTTATTTTTATTTATTTTTGTTTTTATTTTTATTATTTTTTCATTTTATTTTTAATATTTATATTTATTTTTATTTTATTTTTATTTTTATATTTATTTCTATTTTTTTATTTTTACTCTTGTTTTTATTTTTATTTTCATCTTTATTTATTCTTACATTTATCAATGTATTTTACTTCTAATCTTTATTTTCTTATTTATTTTTAGTTTTATTATTTATTTTCTGTATTAATTTTTCCATTACTTTCCTATTTATCATTTTCTATTTATCATTTAGTATTTATTTTCCACTCTTTATTATTTTTTGTTTATTCTATTCATTTAATAAAATTTCTGTTTATTGGAGTAACGGCTGGGTTCTTCTGGACATCACATCTAGTTTACTAGTATGTCCGGGCGATGCATCTAGTTTATTGGTGTATTTGTGATGAGCCATACTGAATGACGTTGAAGCCAGGCCTCACTTGCGCTGCAGGCCATGATTGGCCAACAGTGGACCGTCTTTTTCTATTTAGCGCGTCGGATGTCATACAGCCGAGCCTCTCTTTCAGATTGAGGCTTGAAAGACAGTGAGCATGGCCAAGCCTCTTTTTCATTCAGAGGCTTGATTTATGATAGCTCACTGGCCATCAGCACGTGGAAAGTGAGGCTTGGTTAACACAAATACACGTAGAGTAGAGCGGGGGTATAATTGCATCTAAAATGCCCTAATTAGATATACTTTTTAGATCAATGGATCTGGATGTATACATTTTACTTATAGGCTGGTATTGAAAAAGATTATTTAACTTCTTAAAAAACGGTCTATAATGAGTTATATACTTCCGGACTACACCCGAAGTGACGTTGGTCGGAAACGTCTTGGTGTCCTGAATGTTTTTGGGGTCACCATTTGTTTATAAGCGATGCTGGGGGGGTACACACCCCAGATGATGACTCTGCAGTCAAAACACATTGGGTAGACTCCTTTGCAGACATCGCTTGCATACAGTTGTATATATGCTGTTTTGATAGCCTCAAAATGTGAGTGTTTCTTTATTTGTCTTTTATATTAAAACAATTTTCGCGACAATATTACGCAATGTTGGATTCCTATTTTTGGGGTTTTATGTATGATATCACTACATCATCCTTTACTGGATAACTACAAACCTTTGCCAAATTGATGTTGTGGTGTGAGCTGAATCTGTGAACTACCTACATTCATTGGGTTGAACTCCATCCATAAGCCTAAATGACTTGGGGGGCGTATGCCTAGCTAAGTCCAAGCCTTCTGGTAAGCCTCCTCCAATTCCACGGTGGTGGTGGTGTTACATGTATGAAGAGTACACCTTGGAAGTCTTTACATAATTGGGCACCGAACTTTATCTTTTGGGACTATAATAACACCAACAACACCAACCAAACTCTTTTGAGGTAAAAAAATACAAGATAATGATGCTGTTGTTGTAACTTGACACACAAAATGACAAAAATTATTATGGAGATCACTATAAAAAAAAAAATTCTGGAGTGCTTGAGAAAAAAAAAAGAAAAGTAGATCACTATAAAAAATAAAAATAAAAACAAACAAACAAAAACAAAGATTATTCAGGAGATCACGAGAAATAATAAGAAAGCAGTTTGTCAGAACTCTGTGTGACTATCAGCAGCAAAGAAAAGTCATTATTCTAGCATTATAAAGAAGAGGAGAATGCGCTGTATTGAAAGATTAAAAAATTTGCAGCGTGACGAATCTGCTATTTCCATTACGAATGCTAGTTTTACAAGACCGAGCATTTCCGTCTCATACTTGATTCCGAGCATGTGTGGAATTTTGTGCATCGGACTTGTGTACACACGCTCGGAATTTCCAACAACAACGATTTTTGTCGAAAAATCTGATAACCTGCTCTCAAACATTTCTGTGTGGACATTCCGACAGTAAATGTCCGATGGCGCATACAAATGGTCGGACTTTCTGACAACAAGCTCACATCGAACATTTCCCGTCGAAAATTCTGACCCCCTGAACACATTAGGGGAACTTGACACCAAAAATTTACTTCAACTTTGTTGCCCAGAAAATGTAGCAATTATTGATTTACTGATGGAAGTCAACTTTAAGGCAATGGCACCTTGATTATGCTTTTTTTTTTTTTTTTTTTTTAAATTAGAGCTTCCATGACATGGGAATGTAATATTTATGCAAACACCATGTTTTAGCTTTTAATTTCTTTCCATTTTCTTCAGACTTTCTTTTTCCATATAATTATTACTTTCTTTAATTATGTAAAATTAGAAAATTGGTTAGGATCTAAATATTTAAAAAAAAAAAAAATTCAATAATAACTGTTTTTTCAGCTGTTTTACACCAACCCTGAAATTAGATCATGTTCCAAGAATGTAAGTGGGTGGACCCACCACTTTGGTAGCTACAAAATAGTTTGCTGTGGCCTACTTAGATTTAAATGGAAACTATACCAGTAAGCACATATCTGTATACATAGGTTTGCTGATTCTGTACATATAATGTGTAAATGTTTCATTTGTTATGTGTTCATTGTTTGCAACAAGTAATAGACTTTTAAAGCCACAAAATAACAGAACAAATTTTTCAGAAATGTGCATGCCTGCTGAAAAGGAAGAAACTGACACAATATAATGAGCAGAAAAAAAGTATGTCAGCTTATTTTTGTATGTGTGTGTCTTTGCACAAAAGTTAGTAATTCTTTCCTAAGGTTACAATTTGCTTAAAAATTGTTCCTCTGCTCTTGATTCTATTTTGTTCATATTCTGCATAATGGCCTACATTTGTCCATTTGCATTACTGTATGCTGGTAATAAACACAGGATTTAATTAGCTGCCCAAACACTATATAGGCTTAGTGCTTTGTGTATAGCTTGCAACTTTCTGCTCTACTAAACTCTGCCATCGACTTAGTAATTTGTACTTATGCCATATTAAAAACAAGTACATTTTTAACTAGACCCATATCTTCAGTATATTTTTTATATCACTTTTTATAGTACATGTAGAAAAAAGGTAAGTAAAACAGATATTTTGAAGCACTGTTGGCTAAAGAGTAAACTTTTTGGAAATTATACAATCACCACTGTTGGTATCTGTAGTGATGTTGCGATATGCTCACCCTTTTCAATCTTTTAAACCTGTGGTTGTTCCAGAAAGGTTCTTTTGTGCTGTGTTCAGTTCCCTAAAGGCACTTCTATTACCTATAAATATATCAACACTGAATCATGCTCATTTAGGAGGATCAATAAGCCACAATCAGGTTGGCTGTGTGTACTTTGGAGATGCTTGCTCTGTACATGCTTATAACATATGATGGTGCATGTCCATGACTATTCTATACATGACCAATCATGGTCTGTTAGTCTACATTTTTATGATCAAATAGAAAATCCAGTTTCATTCCCCTCCCTGCTTCCTAAAGCACCTTGGATTTTGTTTGTTTATTTATGTAGTACTGTAGTACTTAGGCTCCTTTTCTTCCTCAGCAGCAATTGGGTTATTGGGACCTGCAAGCACTGATTAGTTCAGAAGTAGCATGAACTCAGGCTGCGTGATGACACCACTCCAGAGGGTAGCTACATTACAGCCTGGACTCATATAAAATGGGTTGAATGACACTGGCAGCCATTCAACCTGGAAGACTTTGAGTATCCAGTGGCAGATGAAAAGTACTGCTAGAGACAGCTTAGGGTAAAGCGTGAGCATTGCAGCAAAATTATATTATTTTTATTTTGACAGGTAAAAGGAAGGAAATACAAAAAAATGTATACTTTGTAGAGAACCAATTATCCCTTTATAAACTTTAAAAATACACAAGACATTGTGTTCTCTAGTCTAGCTCATCCTCATGCATCCCTGTATCTTACTCTGCCCAGTGAATTGATAATACTGTCAGTGGGGGCACAATGTCAAAGCAACCTTTTGGGAGGCTTCAAGCACCTAGAGACATCTTTAGACATAGTGGGTAAGACCAAATGACATTGGTTCATTACAATATATATATATATATATATATATATATATATATATATATATATATATATATATATATATAAAAAAACAGTATCTCACAAAAGTGAGAAACATTTTTTTTGTAAATAGTAATATTTTATTTTAATGAAAAGTAAAAAGTAAGTGGCTTGGTTGTACAGATATCATGAACAACCAATATACAATGGAAATTTACAAGGTCACAGAATCAGTTTCATGGAGAAGCATCCACTTACAGTAATAGACTAAGCAAGGGGAGGAGTTGGGAACCATCTTGTAGGATTATAGGTGCTGTAATACGGCAAGAAACAGTAATTTGGACAGAGGTCTGAAATATTTTCGATGGATTCCCAAATGCAGAAACTATGTTTTCAGGAAGAGGCTTATTTGGTAGATTTCCACTTAGGTGTAGATGTGATTTGTAGTTGGAAAATGGTGGAGCTGTTTTTTTCCTGTGCCTTGTATCTGGAATAGGTGTTTCGGGGCTGCGTGTGGAATCGATAGGTGATAATGGTATGTGGGCAGTTAATCGGATCAACTGGGGGGAGTAAGGTGTGTGGGAGACAGGGTATGAGGAATGGATGGGGAGCGTGGGGGTGGAGGAGGGGGTTCGGTGAGTGGAGGGGATTGTCTCTGACTCCCCAAAGTATTTGTTTATGTGTGGATGAAAGAATTCCAATCATGAGATTGATATTGGCTGTGTATTAGAGATTGTCAGTCTTGGGAGGGGAAGAGGTACCAGAAAGATAGTTGAGAAAGGAAGGATGCAACAGACGGCTGGAGTTTTTGGTAAAGCTTGTAACTATTCAGATTTTATTTTTATTTTTTGTTCAGGTGGACGAGTCTGTTTTTGATGCTGTCTAGAAGTGTGTGCAGCAGGCCAATTTTTTACTGAATTTTGTTGGCGTGTCATGTGCTGTGTGAATACGTTTTTCCATATCATTGACTTTACGAATTCTGGTAAACCATTCTTTAAGTGTGGGTATTTGTGTTGAGTTCCAGTGTAGCGGGATAGATTGTTTAGCTGCGTTAATCATGTGCATCGCTAGGGATTTGTCATAGAACTAATATGGTAGAGGTGAATGGTGAAAGAGGAATGGAGCTGGGGAAAATTCCATGTTGTAGGAAGTGACCAGGGAAGTGATACGGCAGACTTCTTTCGAAAAGGTTTGTATAGAAGTGCAGGACCACCAGATGGGGAGTAGGGTGTCCTTCTCCTGGTGGCACCTCCAGCAGGTGTCTGGTGTAGCTGGATTAAATTTGTTTAGGAGGGACAGGGATATGATACCACCTAGATTGGATTTTGTATCCATTTTCTTGAGTAGTGACATTGGTCGACCCTTTGTGAATATTCAGAAAAATTTGTTCCCAGTTCTTCCAAGAGTGGGATGGAGAGATCTTTCTCCCAATTTTTGCAAGATAGGTTCTCATTGGCTTTTATGTCAGCAAAGAGAAGATGTGTGTCAAGGATATTAGGTGGGGTTGAGAGGTCTGCTGTGTGCAGAGTCTTTCAAATGGTGTAAGTTGTCTTGAACGCAGTGAGTTCCAATCTGTGGATTTTAGGTAGTGTGGGAGCATTAAGTATGTCCAGGGAGGGATTGGTGGCCATTCTAGCTTAGTGGAGAGTTGGGATGTGGAGAGGAGTATCCCTCGATGGAAAAACTGGTGTGTTCTAACATGGTCATGTGGCCAGTTATCAGAGAGATAGTGGCTATGCATACCCGATGGGAAGGCGGGGTTTAGTTTTATTGGGGTCAGCGGTCCAGGTATGGAGGAAATGGAGGTTTGTCTGCATGTCAGGCGGAAGCAATCTAGGTCCTATCAAGGGGTAAAGTCAAATTTCCATTGCATGTGGTTCGTGGAAATCCAGGGGAGAGAATTCAGGTGTAAGTTTGTGAATTATGCTTCCAGGGAGACCCAATCCTTGTGAGGTGAGTGTATATTCCAGTCCACTATTCTAGTAAGGTGAATAGCAGTGAATAGCAGTGTGATAATTAAAGAGGTGTGGGGGGCCAATTCCTCCAAGGTGTTTCGGTCGTACTTCTGTATGTTTTGAAGAAGGCTGGCAGTATTCGTATAGGGATCATTTGTAATAAGTAGAGCATTCTCGGTAGTGTGTTCATTTTGAGAACTGCTGCTCTGCCAAACCATGAGAATATTGGTTTGTTCGAAGTTTTTTAGATCAGCAGTCAGTTTATTGAGGAGGGGGAGGTGATTCTGTCTGTATAAGTCTGAGAATTTGGATAGGAGTGGAATTCCTAAGTATGTTATTGATTCATCTTTCCACCGAAATGGAAAGTTTCCTTTGCATTGCTCGACTAGGTATTGAGGCAGGGAAATATTAAGAGCAAAGAACTTTGAGAAATGAATTTTGAGGTTGGAAAGAGATTGGAAGTTTTTAAATTCCGATAGTAGCATTGGCAGGGAAGTCACTTGGTTTGTTAGGAATAGCAATATGTTGTCTGCGAAGGTGGCATATTTATGTTCCCTCTTGGGTGTGCGGATACCCTGAATATCGGGGTTAAGCTTTAGTTTGCGGAGGAATGGTTTGAGTGTAATTATGAAAAGGATAGCGGATAGGGGACATCCTTGTGTCATTTCATTCCGGATGGGGAAGGCATTCGACAGAGTGTTGTTGACCCAGACTTTAGCTGATGGGTTTGTATAAAGTGAGAGGATTAGGTCAAACATATGTGGGCCCCAGCCTATTGCTCGTAGGACTGCTCTCATTTAGTCCCATGCCACTCTGTTGAATGTCTTCTCCGCATCCAGAGACAAGAAAAATCCTTTTTGGTAGTTTGTGTCATCAGGTGGTGTAAGTTGATAAGTTGAGTTGCTTTGATGGTGTTATCCCTGGCCTCACGTCCAGGGATGAATCCTACTTGGTCTTGGGAAATGACATAGGCAAGTAATGGTGTCAGTCTATTGGCTAGTATTTTGGAAAATATCTTTATGTCGACATTTAGTAATGAAATTGGCCAATAGTTGTTTGTTTGTGTAGGGTCTTTATCGTCTTTGGGTATGACTACAATGTGGGCTTCCAGCATCCCTCGTGTTAGAGGATTTTAGGGGGAGAGGGAGTTGAAAGCTTGTAGAAAGAGTGTTTGCAAGCTTTCAACTCCCTCTCCCCCTAAAATCCTAGAAAGAGTGTTTGCAAGGTATCTGAGAATGATTTGTAATAAGCTGCAGATAGACCATCTGGGCCAGGGCTCTTACCAGGTTTTAGCTGTTTTATTGCTTGTTTCCATTCTGTTATGGTGATTGGGGATTGTAGGTTGGTTGTAGTGTCGTTGGGGATCCTCCCCGGGGCAAAATGATCTAAGAACGAGTTTATTTAGTTAAGTCTGTTGGAGGGTGGAGTCATGGGAGGGTCAGACTTGCTAAGGTCATACAGGGAGGAGTAGTATTTCCCAAACTCTCCTGCTATGTCTTTATCTTGTGTGAGTGTTTTGCCCGTATGCAATTGTAGTTGGCGTATTGTGTTGTTGGCTTTTTTCTTGCGCAGAGCTTGTGCGAGGAGGTGGCCACACTTGTTACCGAACTCTTAGAAGAGTTTCTGGGAAAGGGCGAATTTCGTCTTAAGAGAACAGTCTAGTTCTTCTTGTATGTGCATGCGGGTCTCAATTAGTTCTGAGTGGGTTTGTTGAACTAGGTTGCACTTTTGCAGCGCTTCTAGTGTTTTCAATTTAGTGACTAAGGTAGCAAGTCTAGTTTTCTTTTCTTTCTTGAGCGCTGCTGTTAGGGAAATCAGTTTGCATCGAACTACACATTTGTGGGCCTCCCATTGTATCAGTTTTGAAGTGTCTGCAGTATCAGTTTTCTGTGAAGTAGTTTCTTGGGCAGTTGCGGATTTCTTGTTCTTTTGTGACATCTGTTAGGATAGTTGGGTCCAATCTCCATATGTGTGTGTGTTTAAATTTGTCAGGGAAGGTGAGGGTCGCTGAGATAGGGTGGTGGTCCAAGAATGTCATTGATTCTATAGTAGTCGCTGTCAGATTTGGATTAGGATCAGAATCCCTTCCTGGAAGGTGGTTAAGTGCTGTGCGACGGCTCGGAAAAAGGGAACCTGCGATGAGTTGGGACTGTATATGTTCGCCAGTGTAATTGCCTTGCTCCTATAGGTACCCTTGAGAAAGATGAATCTTCCCTGGTCATCAATAAGGGGGTCTGAAACTCGGATGGGGACTTTTTTGGAGAGGAGCACGGAAACTCCCTTGGATTTTGTGAAAGGGGAGGTTGAATGATAGCTATGGGGATAGAATTGATTTGTTAAGTTTGGTATTTTCTTTGAGCAGAAGTGAGTTTCCTTGCTCTGCATGAGGGACAGTAGTGTGGAACATTTTTCTGGAGTATTCAGTCCTCTGGCTTTAAGGGAGATTAGCTTTAGTGAGAAATTGGAGGTTTTCAGTTTGTGAAAAGCCATGTTTGGTGTAGGGGTGGGGGTATAGGTATGTTGAGAGAGGCTCAAGGGAGTCAGAGATGGTGGGAGGTAAGAAGAGTCTATGAGAGGGGAGCAAGAGGGAAGGGTGGGAGAGAAGGGAGGAGTGAGTCTTGGTTAGAGTTGGGGAAGTGGAGGGGAGTGATCAATAGTGTTTGGTATGCTCAGTTGGGGGGATCAAGGGGTTTTAACGGATGTGGGAGTTGACCTGAAATCCCACCGTATATGTGCGGAAGATTCCAGTGTGGGTCAGCAGTGTCTACCAGAGGTCGCTGCGAGGAGGAATAGTAGGCTGCGTTCAACTAGATGGGTGAGTTCTGCGTCCCTATGAGGTCGGTAGGGTTGTGTGGGGTGCTTAGTGTAGCAGCGGACATCAAGAACACACTGATGGGTGGGAAGCTGGTTTCCCAAGTGGTCCTGGTGACAGTATATGTGAGATATGGTAACATGGTGGGTGGATAGATAGTTGGCATGGTGAGACTAGACCATTATGGGTCAGCTATCTAGTGTGGGGGGGGGGGGGGTCTTAAGGCTTAGGTACTATTCAGTATCTTGTAAGGGGATTTATACATAACAATTATAATAATATGCGGCTTAGGCAGATAGCATGTGGGTCGGGGGTTGTAAGTTACTGACGCCTCCTGAAGACGTGATACAAAACATACGTCAAAGCGTGGCTGGTTACGCAATCCTTCCTCTACACTTCCGGTCCCTCTGGTTGTCCGTGGCTGGCGGTGGAACGCATGCCAGACCTCGTGCTGAACACAGTTTCCCATAGACCTGGAGATACGCCGAACAACCTCAGTGCCGGGCTAAGGAACTTTTTAAAGTAAGGAGCCATTTGTTTTTTGTTTTTCATAGATTCCTAATAAATAGGATTACACTATTTTGGCCTTTTGTATCCTTTCCATATCCCTCCTGGTTTATCATCGGGGGGAGAATCAAGGTTTTCTTGTACGGGCATCCCACCTAATCCCCATTGTATTGCAGCAAGGTATATCTTGCTAAGGCTACATTTGACCTTCTTTTAATTAAAAAGGTCAACAACATCTGGTAAGGAGATATCCATTTACAGAGCACTTTGGGTGTACAACACATCGGTGAAGGTGGCTCATCTTTAAAGAGGAGGAAAATTGGTTGTTATTCTTACACCTTATTGGACGTTTCTTTTTGTTTTTGTTTCATCACTTCCAGCACATGTTGTGAATACATTGTTGGACTATATTTACCAGCATATATTGTGGATACACTGTTGGACTATATATATATATATATATATATACATTTTTTTCAGTATATGGTGTGCACACATTGTGCTATATACAAGTTATAATTTGATGTGTAACAAATGCACATAGGGTTCTACAGGTATAATATAGGTATATTAGCGCTACTGCTATATTATTAGTCACATAATAAGGTTTATCTGGAATTGATGCATTTATTTGTATTTATTTGACACGGTAATTAATTGATTGGTCACTAATCAGTAACTTATCTTTTAGCGCCCCCCCATCACATTTATTTTTCACTTTGCACTAGAGTTATTTTACCTAGTTTGGGCATAGCAGCTTTTTTTAGTATTTACACAAATTTCTCTAATCATTTTTTTTTTTGGCGTGAGGTATTAATCACATATCGTAAGTAACTGTAACTTAAAACTTTATACTTGGAAGTTAGGTTGTACCTGACACTGAGTGGGGAACAAGATTGCTAACAAAAACAGTAACTTTATAAGAGATAACAGTATTAACCTTAACATTGAATAAGAATAACTATACCCTGGGGAGGTGGATGCTGGTTGGTTGGCTCCAAAAGGGGAACAACCAGTTCTGGCTCGGTACACAAAACCTTGTGTACCTCGCTTTTACCCCAAATAGGGAAGGAAAGGATGCAATTTAGGTGAGTGGTAGGCACTTGCTCCTGTAAAAGAGAGGAGCCTATGTAAATTAGAAGGGAGAACAAGAGCCTTACCTTAGTACAACCCCTTTGAAGCTTTGACCCTGTGTTTATTGCTGGAGCTGTGAAGAATTCATTTCCGTTGTTCCCTGTGGTATGGGAAGGGGTAAAGAAACTGAACATTACGTTACACTAGCATTTACCTGTAAAGGAGCAGGAGAAAGAGGAAGGTAAGGGTAGCAGAAGAAAAAAAGGGGGAGAGGGGGGATACTGGGGAATAATTGTCTTGCAGCTAAGGATAAGGAGGAGTGGAGGGGGAGGAGGAAGGGAGGTTGAGTGGGAGCTATACCAAATTGGGTCAGCATTAGAGTGGTTTGGAGCTCTGTCCCTCTTTTTATCAGCGTGTCAGTAAGAGGTGATACCCCAGGACAAGTGGTATCTTCGTGCAGTACGATGGGAGACCAGTTTTAATCCTTAGGTGTGGCTACAGATGCACGGAGGATATCCATCTAGATTCCATGGTCTCTGTTTTCTTGTTGGCGCTGTTGAGTAGCATAGATTTGCCAAGCATTAGGGAGGTTTGATTGGGAGGTGATTTCAGGACTAGGTGTCCGTTTGCTATAATTCTCCATGAGAGGTGGGTTATTCTCGGTAAGTCATTGGTGTAGTTCCTGGGAAAGTGGCCTGGGTCTGATGGAAGGAGCCCTGGGTTGTGGGATCATCAAAGTAGCCAGAGAGTTCTTGTATGTAACTGAAGAGTAGTGTACATTGAATTTCGCTGAAAGCGGTATAGGATGGATTTGCTGAGGTTTGATCTGTTGTTTTAAGTATGGCAGGCCAAACGTTTGTTTTCAGTTGTAGAGTAATGGTGCGTACACACGACCGGACTTTTCGGCAGACTAGGTCCGACAGGATCAGTCCGTCGGACAATCCAATCGTGTGTGGGATAGCTTTTATAAAAAAATCAGACGGACCTAGAAATAGAACATGTTTCAAATCTATCCGACGGACTCAAGTCCGACGGACTAAAAATCAGGAAAACCGTTCGTCTGTATGCTAGTCCAACGGAACAAATACGAGGGCAGCTATTGGCTATGGGCTATTGAACTTCCTTGTTTAGTCCCGTTTATGTCATCACATTCAAAACAAACGGACTTTCGAACAGACTAAGTCAAGTCCGCTCGTTCAGAAAGTCCGTCAGACCTCCGCCGAAAGTCCGTCGGGAAGACTGTCAGACCTAGTCCTTCGAAAAGTCTGGTGTGTACGTGGTATAAGAAGTGTTTAGTATAGTGAGTAGATGGAACCAGGCTAAGGTGCTCACGCTTTTGGGTACCCGGTGGGTAAAGTAAAGTGTGAAGGCTACCTAGGATTCTTCTCGGTGGTATATATAGTTAGGCTCAGGGGGAAGTTCCTATGGTTTTCGGGATTGTAGCAGTTCAATTGTCAGCATTTCAGGGGGTTTAAACAGGTCTCCATGTTAATGGCCGTATCGTGGTCTCCCAGGTATTGAGTAACTAAAGGTAAAGGTTAAGTCTCTGTGTCAGGTAGATGGGGAGGGGTAGCAGAGTATTTACTTGGCTAGGCGAGGCGAGCCCTGCGGTGCACTGGTGAAGCTGAAGGGCTACCATTTCATGGTGCTCCGGGGTTCTTCGGTGGTGTGCGGGGAAGAAGAGGATGGGAGCGGTGGCAACTGCTGCCGGAGTTGCCTGCCTCATTCATGCCTTCCATGAACGTAGCACTTTTAGGCAGAAATCGCTGTACCAATCAGGTACTGACTGGCTGGATGCCTAGAGTATCGCAGAAATTATCCAGATCTTCTGGTACTTTAAGGTTTGCAGTGCAGCCTTGATGTGACACTGATCAGCAGAATGGGACCTTCCAGTACTAGATGATGGATTTGGCCCTCAGGACATCCAGTAAAGGCCGCAGTTCCCTTCTGCTCTGTAAGGTGAAGGTCCTGTTAAATCTTAATCATTGCCCCGCAGAAAGATAGTTGATTGCAGCTTCTGGCTTTACGGAGTATTTCCTCCTTTAGCGGGAAATCCATGAGACAGCACACTGTGTCCCTGGGGGATCTGTATCTCTTCCCCTCGGGCGCAGTGCTCTGTGGAGTCACTCAAATGCAATCATGGTGTCTGGGGGCCTCTTCAGGAGGTTGTTGAAGATATTAGTCACTGTTAGGGAGAGCTGGCTGGGATCTATTGATTCAAGGATTCCTCTTACCCTAAGGTCTCGATGTCTCCCACAGTTATCCAGGTCTTCCATGTGGCAGTTAACCTCTCTTAGATGGATAGCGTGGGATTCAGTGATCTGCTGCACATGGCATAATGAAGTGTCATGGCAGGCTTGTGTAAGTTTTACCTCTTCCACCCTGATGGCCATCGCCTGCATGTCAGATCGCATTTCTGAGATAGCTGCCATCAGTGTGTTCTTAATGTCCGCTGCTACACTGCGGAGGTCATCAGGGTTCACTGCAGGGGGATGGCTCTTCTCCATCTCCACTCCCAGTGTTCTCCGAGTATGGGAGCGCTGCGGGCTGATGCTAGGGGAGAGAGACTCCTGTAAGGAGGCTGCCTGTGAAGTCTGCACTCTGTCCCTAGGCCTGAAAATCTCGGGGATTTGCCTGCCAAGCTGTGTTTCCTGACCCAGCATGGATTGGGACCAAGTTGCAGAGGTGCTGTATGATGTTCTCATCATGTCTGGATTTCTTTTAGGGTAGACAGCTGAAGTTGCTGGACCTTGTGGAACAGGAGCTCCAGATTTACAGGTCAATCTTGGAACGGCTCCAGACCACGCCCCCTTTTGTAAATAATTTATTATACCTTTCCATGTGACAACACTGAAGAGATATAATAAAATATTTACAAAAATGTGAGGGGTGTACTCACTTTTGTAAGATACTGTATGTATGTATGTATATATATATATATATACAGTATATTTAGAATTCAAGAAATAATTTGTAATATAATAATCAAAATAATCAAAATAATTGGTAACAACATTGATACTGTGTATACATGCATGAAGTCTTAAAACAAACTGAAAAAGAGGTGTGCCTAGTAAAAATAATTTCAAACAATCATTCTTATGCCCCGTACACATGGTCAGATTTTCCGACGGAAAATGTTCGATGGGAGCTTTTTGTCAGAAATTCCGACCGTGTGTAGGCTCCATTGGACATTTTCCATTGGAATTTCCGTCACACAAAATTTGAGATCTGGATCCCAAATTTTCCGACAACAAAATCCGGAAATTTTGATCGCGTGTGTACACAATCCTGACGCATAAAGTTCCACGCATACTCGGAATCAGCAGAAGAGCCGCAATGGCTATTGACCTTAATTTTTCTCGGCTCGTCGTACATGTTGTACGTCACCACACTCTTGACGTTCGCAATTTCCAACCAACTTTGTGTGACCGTGTGTATGCAAAACAAGTTTTAGCCAACATCCGTCAGGAAAAAATCCATGAATTTTGTTGTTGAAATGTCCGATCATTGTCTAATCATGTGTACAGGGCATTAGTGTGTCGCTAGCACAAGTCTCTCACATAGTGAACTACCTGCTTTAAAATGGTTATGAAGGCAAAATATTTTTTACCTTAATGCATTCTCTGAGCTGAGCCCAATCTTGATCCAGCTGCTGCTGTCAGACAAATCTTGTGAGTAGGGAGAGCAGGAGCAGGGCTGAGCCATTCTGTGTGTGACTATGCATGCATACAGCCCAGTGCGGGATTGAGCCTGCATAAGTGCCCCCTTAGAAAGCATTTGCTATGGGGCATTTGGAGAAGACAAGGAGCCAAGTTTGCTGGCAGAGCACCTCAGAAGAGGAGTTTCAGAGCATCTCTGTGCAAATTGTTCACAGAGCAGGTAAGTATAACATGTTTATTATTTTCAGGAACAAAAAAGAAGCTTTACAATTGTTTTCATTTTCAGCTCAGTTGATCTTACTATTTGGAATGTGGCTTTGCCCAATATGAATGAATAATAAACTTGGTTTGGCATGGGTTCTAACCCATATTGTTCAATCTGCAGGGGGTCTAATCTACTCTTTGAATTCATATAGTATTGAAACCAGCATGTTCTATTTTGAGAATGTTGTCTGTCTTCATATTTCTTTTAAGTCGCTCTTAGCCAAAGTTTTTCAATTAATTTCTGTGAGCTGTATCTGTATATTACATATATAAATAACATTTTTATAATGTTATTTTCATATCAAAGGATTACCATCTGGCAGTGGTAACTTTTTTTCTCAGGTGTTCTTGCCTTGTTTTTGATATACCACGGTAACAGTGGAGTTTAAAGTCTTAGCCAGGCTTTTTATATTGTTTCTTTTTACAATTGAAGTCTTCAAACAGGATTTCTCTTCATTTTTAGGACTGTATCCAAAATATATTTGTGTATAACAATAATGTTATGATGTATTTTGTTTAATACTAATATCAAAATCAATTTGCTACATTCATAATATCAGTTTCAACAAACTTGCAATTGTAGAAGCATTTTTTTTTGTAAAAAAAATAAAAATACTTTTTAAAAGCTTTATGTCTACAGGAGCCACAATTAGTGCTTCTAAATACATAAAACAGGATCTTCATGGGCCACATAATATTCAGATAGTTGGTAATGTACGCGAACACGGCCGATAGTTCGCGAACCATAACGTTCGTGGCGGGCCCCATTGACTTCAATAGGAGGCGAACTTTACAAACCTACAGGTCAAATTTGCAGCCACAAAATAATTACTAGCTGTGCACACATAGTCCCACCACATGACCAATGGCATAACACATGTATGAGGTGAATCTGGGATTGACAACTACAAGCATTCTTTTTTTATATGTGAAATTGTGACAATTCAGGACTGTGGAGCGCATGAAGGCAATGGAGGAGAGGGAAGGTCAGGGTAGGCAAAGAAGAGGGTGCAGGAGATGATCACCAGCAGCGTGACATACAGCAATGACACCTGCACCGTGATAGAGTGATCTGACACCAGCACCGTGATAGAGAGCACTGACATCAGCAGCGTGACATACAGCAATGACACCTGCACCGTGATAGAGTGATCTGACACCAGCACCGTGATAGACAGCACTGACATCAGCAGCGTGACATACAGCTATGACACCTGCACCGTGATAGAGTGATCTGACACCAGCACCGTGAAAGAGAGCACTGACATCAGCAGCGTGACATACAGCAATGACACCTGCACCGTGATAGAGTGATCTGACACCAGCACCGTGAAAGAGAGCACTGACATCAGCAGCGTGACATACAGCAATGACACCTGCACCATGATAGAGTGATCTGACACCAGCACCATGATAGAAAGCACTGACATCAGCAGCGTGACATAAAGCACTGACACCAGCACCGTGATATACAGCACTGACACCTGCACCGTAAGCAGCCCCAGGAGTAAGTCAGCATAGCACAGGGATGGTGGGAGCCTCTCATAATGAGCATAGCACAGGGATGGTAGGAGCCCCTTATAATATGCACAGCAGAGGTACAGCCCCAGGAGTAAGTCAGCATAGCACAGGGATGGTGGGAGCCCCTCATAATAAGCAGCCCCAGGAGGAAGTCAGCATAGCACAGGGATGGTGGGAGCCCCTCATAATGAGTATAGCACAGGGATGGTGGGAGCCCCTCATAATATGCACAGCAGAGGTACAGCCCCAGGAGGAAGTCATCACAGCACAGGGATGGTGGGAGCCCCTCATAATAAGCAGCCCCAGGAGGAAGTCAGCATAGCACAGGGATGGTGGGAGCCCCTCATAATGAGCATAGCACAGGGATGGTGGGAGCCCCTCATAATATGCACAGCAGAGGTACAGCCCCAGGGGTACGTCAGCATAGCACAGGGATGGTGGGAGCCCCTCATAATAAGCAGCCCCAGAAGTAAGTCAGCATAGCACAGGGATGGTGGGAGCCCCTCATAATGAGCATAGCACAGGGATGGTGGGAGCCCCTCATAATATGCACAGCAGAGGTACAGCCCCAGGAGGAAGTCAGCACAGCACAGGGATGGTGGGAGCCCCTCATAATAAGCAGCCCCAGAAGGAAGTCAGCACAGCTCAGGGATGGTGGGAGCCCCTCATAATAAGCAGCCCCAGGAGGAAGTCAGCATAGCACAGGAATGGTGGGAGCCCCTCATAATAAGCAGCCCCAGTAGAAATATGACACCGCTCAACCCTTTTCAAACAGGAGGGTACGGGCATATAGTACAGTGTGCTTTTTTTGGACAAGGAAGTGAGCCAAATGAAGAAAGAAGGTCTGTGTGCTCGATTAAAAAAATTGTTTATAGACATATACATGGTCTACTGGTCACATGTGTTGAATTCCTCTGAGATCCATGCCTCATTCATTTTTAGAAATGTGAGGTAGTTAACACTGTCGTGAGCTAGGCGAGTATGCTTATCGGTCACGATCCCCCCTGCTGCGCTGAACGTTCTTTCGGACAGGACACTGGACGAGGGGCAAGCCAACAGTTCGATTGCAAATTGGGCAAGCTCTGGCCAGAGGTCAAGCCTGTCCACCCAGTTGTCCAGGGGTTCATCACTCCTCAGAGCGTCCACATCGGCCGTTAACCCGATGTAGTAGGACACCTGTCGGTCTAGGCGTTCCCTATTGCTGGATCCAGATGACACCTGTCGATGGGTTGGCTGAAAGAATGACCTCATATCAGAAGTCACCAACACATCTTCAAACCGGCCTCTTCTTGCAGGCGCTGTTGGATTGGTACCTGCAACTCCTTCTCTGGGAGTGGGAATTGCTCCTCTGCCAGCGCACGCAAAAGCAGAATGCAGCATTTCTCGAAGCAAGGCCTGGAAGTGCTCCATTATGACAGCCCTCTGTGACGGCGGTAACATTTCCGCCATTTTGTGTTTGTACCGGGGGTCTAAGTACGTTGCCACCCAGTACTGGTCCTTGACCCTTATGCTTTTTATACGGGGGTCCCTGTTAAAACACTGGAGCATGAAGGCCCCCATTTGCACTAAACTGGAAGCGGTGTGGTGGCCTGGCTCCTGCTCATCATCCAGGATAATGTCGTCCTCTTCATTCTCCTCTCCCCATCCACGCACAACAACAGGGATCCCAGAAAGGTTTAAAGCATGCTCTTCTTGCTCCTCCTCATCCGCTCCGGCACCATCCTCCTCTGACTCCTCTTCAGACTCCTGTTGTTCACTTGTCTCAGATAGAGTAGCCCCCCCTGGGAATTCATCCAGCATTGCGACTTCCTCATCTTCCCGCTCCTGCTCCTCCACAGCTTGATCAATGACATGACTCAATGGACGCTCCATAAAGAAGGCATAAGGTACCATGTCACTGATGGCGCCATGGCTGCGACTGACCAGTTTGGTGATCTCCTCAAATGGCCGCAGAAGTCTGCATGCGTCACGCATGAGCAGCCACTGGCGCAGTGAAAAAAAACCCAGCTCCCCAGAACCTGTTCTGCCGCAGAGTTCATACAGGTAGACGTTAACTGCACGTTTCTGCTGGAGCAGCCTATCAAGCATAAAGAAGGTTGAGTTCCATTGCGTCGGGCAATCGCAAATAAGACGTCTGACCGGCAGATTGTGTCACCGCTGAATTTCAGCAAGGCAAGCCATGGCCATGTAAGATCTTCTGAAATGGGCCGAGATTTTCATTGCCTGCCGCAAGATGTCCTGGACCCCAGGGTATTTGACAACGAATCGCTACACGACCAAGTTTAAGACGTGTGCCATGCATGGCACATGCGTAATTTTGCCCTGTTTCAATGTGCTAAGCAGATTGGCACCGTTGTCACACACCACTTTACCAACTGTCAAATTGAGCAGTGTTAGCCACTGATCTGCCTGTGAACGCAAAGCTGAAAGGAGTGCCGGGCCAGTGTGGCTCTTGGCTTCCAGGCACAACAGACGCAGCACGGCATGGCAATGTCTCACCTGGCATGTCGAATAGATTCTGGGTAGCTTGGGCGGAGCAGTGGAAGAGACGCTAGCAGCGTTAAAGGAGGAGTCAGCCGAGGATGAGAGGGAGGACGATGGAGTAGGAGGAGGAGGAGAAGAAGAGCCAGGCCTGCATGCAATCCGTGGCGGTAAAACCAAATCTACACGGGTGCCACGGGTTACATGCTTGACGACCGTCAGAAGGTTCACCCAGTGGGCAGTAAAAGTGATATACCTTCCCTGTCTGTGTTTGCTAGACCACGTGTCTGTGGTCAGATGTATCTTGGCACCGACACTGTATGCCAGAGATACATTCACTTGCCGCTGAACATGGCCATATAGCTCTGGGATGCCCTTCTCTGAGAAATACTTCCTTCCTGGGACCTTCCATTGTGGTGTTCCAATGGCCACAAATTTTCGAAAGGCCTCCGAGTCCACCAGTTTATATGGCAGTAGTTAGTGGGCTATCAGTTCTGACAAGCCAGCCATCAATCATTGGGCAGGAGGGTTATCCGGCGTCATCATTTTTTGACGCTCGAACATTATGCCCACGGAAGCCTGCCTTTTTGCAGAAAAACGTGAGCTTGGCATGATGGAAGGTGGGGTGGAGGACAATTGTGAGGAGAGAGGAGAAGGAGAAGAGAAGAATAGGCTGGATGGTGAGAGCCTGGAGTGTGGCTTTGTGTGTTTCGTTGCTCCCACTGGGCTCGGTGATGGCAGCTCATGTGCCTTCTTAAGGCGGTCGTCCCTAGGTGAGTGTTGGGCTTACCGCGATGAATGCGTTGACTGCAAAGATTGCAGATGGCAACACTATTGTCAGCAGCGGACACGTTAAAAAAAGCCCACACTGCTGAGCCATGTGCCGGCGTCCTGGGAGCGCCAGATGTGACCGTACATGGTCGATGACTCGCTCCTGATACATTAGCAGTCTGCTTTGTCCCTCCTGTGCAATGTACATTTTTCCTGCTTCTCCTCCCTATCTGATGGTCCATATCTCCCTCTGAACTCCTCCTCTTCCTCTCTTGTGGGCACCCACACGACATCACTAAACATGTCATCATCGACGTAACCTTCCCCACCGCTATAAGTAAAAATCTCGGAGTAGGCAGCAACACCAGGGACCAACCTCCTCCTTGGGCTGATCTGGGTACTGTCGTCAGACTGCTGAGTGGCGGTTGTTGCTACCTCCTCTTCCTGATCCATTGCCAAGAGTGGCTGCGCATCAGAAATGTCTTCATATGGATCGGAAAATAATTCCTGTGACTCAAGCGGAAGGTATGTGGTGGTGGTGGTGTTGGTGGTAGTGTCTTTGGGGGTGCACATAGCAGAGAGTGAAGAAGAGGGTGCAGATCGAGAGGATGAGGAGGGTGCAGAAGAGTAAGGCTGAGTGAGCCACTCAACCAATTCTAGTGCTTCCTTTGACGTAATCGCACGCACCTTCTGCAATTTCCCACTTTGGCTCAAGCCTGTTGCTCCTGCCCTACCCCTACCACCCCTGCGGAAGGGCCTGCCTCTTCTTCTGCCTGTCATTTTTTAAATGACCCTGTGACAAAACTCTCTAGAGACGTGCAGTATGTATGTGGAAGAAGGTATATAACACCCCGCTTCAATCTGTTGTTTTTGGGGGCCACTGGTCTATCACACCAGTTACAATACTTTTTTTTTTGGATTGCGTTTGTCACTCTTTGTAGTATCGGTGCAGAACCGCTCAGCAGTCACAATTCTGCACAGTGGAAACGCACTATACTATGCTTTCTATATGTGCAAGTATTTTATACGTGTATTACACAACTATATACTGCACACCAAATAGTACACCCTTACCAGTCCTTAGAAGGACCTTTGTGGAACTAGTAGGTTGTGATTAGCAGACTGTACCTCACTCAACCCTATATACTGTAGTACGCTATACCTTACCAGTCCTTATAAGGACCTTTGTGGAACTAGTAGGTTTTGATTAGCAGACTGTACCTCAGTCCCTATACTGATAAAGGACTGCTGCAGAATAGGGCAGCAGTCAGCAGTAGTGCACCTCAACCCTATATATTGTGGACCTATACCAGTCCTTAAGGATTAGCAGACTGTACCTCACTCAACCCTATATACTCTAGTACGCTATACCTTAACAGTCCTTAGAAGGACCTTTGTGGAACTAGTAGGTTGTGATTAGTAGACTGTACCTCAGTCCCTATACTGATAAAGGACTGCTGCAGAATAGGGCGGCAGTCAGCAGTAGTGCACCTCAACTCTATATATTGTGGACCTATACCAGTCCTTAAGGATTAGCATACTGTACCTCACTCAACCCTATATACTCTAGTACGCTATACCTTACCAGTCCTTAGAAGGACCTTTGTGGAACTAGTTGGCTGTGATTAGCAGATTGTACCTCACTCAACCCTATATACTGTAGTACACTATACCTTACCAGTCCTTAGAAGGACCTTTGTGGAACTAGTAGGTTGTGATTAGCAGACTGTACCTCACTCAACCCTATATACTGTAGTACGCTATACCTTACCAGTCCTTATAAGGACCTTTGTGGAACTAGTAGGTTTTGATTAGCAGACTGTACCTCAGTCCCTATACTGATAAAGGACTGCTGCAGAATAGGGCAGCAGTCAGCAGTAGTGCACCTCAACCCTATATATTGTGGACCTATACCAGTCCTTAAGGATTAGCAGACTGTACCTCACTCAACCCTATATACTCTAGTACGCTATACCTTAACAGTCCTTAGAAGGACCTTTGTGGAACTAGTAGGTTGTGATTAGTAGACTGTACCTCAGTCCCTATACTGATAAAGGACTGCTGCAGAATAGGGCGGCAGTCAGCAGTAGTGCACCTCAACTCTATATATTGTGGACCTATACCAGTCCTTAAGGATTAGCATACTGTACCTCACTCAACCCTATATACTCTAGTACGCTATACCTTACCAGTCCTTAGAAGGACCTTTGTGGAACTAGTTGGCTGTGATTAGCAGATTGTACCTCACTCAACCCTATATACTGTAGTACACTATACCTTACCAGTCCTTAGAAGGACCTTTGTGGAACTAGTAGGTTGTGATTAGCAGACTGTACCTCACTCAACCCTATATACTGTAGTACGCTATACCTTACCAGTCCTTATAAGGACCTTTGTGGAACTAGTAGGTTTTGATTAGCAGACTGTACCTCAGTCCCTATACTGATAAAGGACTGCTGCAGAATAGGGCAGCAGTCAGCAGTAGTGCACCTCAACCCTATATATTGTGGACCTATACCAGTCCTTAAGGATTAGCAGACTGTACCTCACTCAACCCTATATACTCTAGTACGCTATACCTTAACAGTCCTTAGAAGGACCTTTGTGGAACTAGTAGGTTGTGATTAGTAGACTGTACCTCAGTCCCTATACTGATAAAGGACTGCTGCAGAATAGGGCGGCAGTCAGCAGTAGTGCACCTCAACTCTATATATTGTGGACCTATACCAGTCCTTAAGGATTAGCATACTGTACCTCACTCAACCCTATATACTCTAGTACGCTATACCTTACCAGTCCTTAGAAGGACCTTTGTGGAACTAGTTGGCTGTGATTAGCAGATTGTACCTCACTCAACCCTATATACTGTAGTACACTATACCTTACCAGTCCTTAGAAGGACCTTTGTGGAACTAGTAGGTTGTGATTAGCAGACTGTACCTCAGTCCCTATACTGATAAAGGACTGCTGCAGTATAGGGCAGGAGTAGTGCACCTCAACCCTATATTTTGTGGACCTATACCAGTCCTTAAAGATTAGCAGACTGTACCTCACTCAACCCTATATACTCTAGTACGCTATACCTTACCAGTCCTTATAAGGACCTTTGTGGAACTAGTAGGTTGTGATTAGAGGAACTGTACCTCAGTCCCTATACTGATAAAGGACTGCTGCAGAATAGGGCAGCAGTCAACAGTAGTTCACCTCAGCCCTATATATTTTGGACCTATACCAGTCCTTAAGGATTAGCAGACTGTACCTCACTCAACCCTATATACTCTAGTACGCTAAACCTTACCAGTCCTTAGAAGGACCTTTGTGGAACTAGTAGGTTGTGATTAGCAGACTGTACCTCAGTCCCTATACTCATAAAGGACTACTGCAGCAGAAGGGCAGCAGTCAAGTATAATATTCTTTCTATATTTGGAAGAAAGAATATTATATGTGTACAAGCCTATTACCATACCAGTCCTGAAAAGGACCTTTGTGGACCTAATAGTAACAGCTACTGATTAAACTGACTGTCCCTCACTGCCACACACAGCTTCCTGTCTGTCCCTATTTAAACTGACAAAACACAGGCTGCTGCAACAATAACTTGAATAGCACTCAAAACTATATCCTGTACTACTACACCATACCAGTCCTGAAAAGGACTTTTGTGGACCTAATAGTAACAGCTAATGATTAAACTGACTGTCCCTCTCTGCAACACACAGCGTCCTATCTGTCCCTCTCTCAGCACTGACAAAAGGCAACCTGCTGCAACAATGACTTGAATAGCAGTGCCTCAAACCTATATCCTGAACTACACCTATATCATACCAGTCCTTAAAAGAACTTTTGTGGACCTAATAGCTAGCGATTTTGGTCACTGCAGTCTCTCCCTGCTCCACACAGCAACCTCTCCCTATAGTGACAGTAGAAAGAATGTAAAATGGCCGCCGGATCAGGTCTATTCATAAGTTAGGGGGAATGTCCAAGTGTCCATGTGCTGTAATGTCTCAATTGGCTGTCCTGTACCCCATGATGGATGTGTCATCATAGGTCAAAGTTCTTTTACACAGTAAACACGTAAGTCCGCCGGGCTAACAGCAGCCATAGTCCACCAATCGGGCAGACCGCGAACAGCCGAAATTCGCCATGAACCGACCGCCGGGCGAACAGTTCGGCCATCCCTATAGACAGATTGTTTTCATAAGCAAGGATTAATATGATGTATGCTTCCCTGTCAATAATTAAAAAAAATACTATTGAAATTATACTGTTGAAAAATTAATATTTCTGTGTTATCCACTTCAATACTGGCCACTTTCAATCCCTTCCTGCCCAGGCCAGTTTTCAGCTTTCAGAGCTCTCACACTTTGAATGGCTATCACGTGGTCTTGCAACACTGTTCCCATATGACAGTTTTATATATATATATATATATACATTATTTTTTTTACACAAATAGAGCTTGGGGGTATTTAAACTCCGCTGGTAAGTTTTTCTTTGTTTCTGTCATAACATTTTGAAATAAATAATCTTTATTCATACATTTTGTTGAGAATGTGTTCTGTTATATGTCTTTAGTCCACAAAATATGATATAGATATATATCTGAGAATAAAACAAATCTGATGTACTAAAAACCCATTTCTTGAGGACTGAAAATGCCAGGACAGTACAAATATTTCCCAAATTAACCATTTTTGGAAAGTAAACAATCCAAGGTATTTGGTAAGAGGCATTGTGAGTTTTTTGAAGTTGTAATTTTTTAGGCACTTTTATTTTTTTATTTTTTTATAATTTTTTACATACTGTCACTCGTAAGGTACAGCATCATCATACAACTGGTGTGGCAGTGATCAGGGAAACTGACTGGTGATAGACAATTTTTTTTCAATGTTCTAAAAAAAATGTATTACTTTTTTCTTTTTTTACAATTTTTCTTTCTACATACAGTGACCAGAGCAATACAGTGTGACCATAGTAACACTATACTAATCTGGGGAGGTGATCAGGATTTTTTTTTACACACTATGAGTGCTTATAGCAGTGAATTTTACTGTTATAAACAATCATTTTTTTTATGAATGAAAACTACTCATTCAGTGTTTACTATCGTGATTATCTATAATTGGTCACAGCTAATCATATGGTACAGATGAGCTGAGATTGGCCCTGTCTGTGCCATGTGATCTCTGTGACCAATCACAGAGATCAACACAATAGTACACAATAAATCAAAGCCACTTATTGTGTACAATTGTCATGTAATCTGCTGTGATTGGTCAATGACAGTGGGCCGGTAAATGATCTGTCATCCGCTGTGTCTGATGAACACAGCGGGTCACAGACTGTGCCATAACATGGCCCTTGGGGTGTGTGTGAGGCACAATCCTGGGAAGACATCATATGCTATCATCTCAGGATAACAGGGCTCCTGCCCCAACCGTAATTTTACAATAGACCAGGCAGTTGAGACATGATTGGACTAAAAATTAAATTTGTTCATATTAGTTAACTTGAAAATAAGGCAAAATGTATTAGCGGGCTTTAACCTGATGTAGTCTGCATTTCTGTGAATTAGAAAACTCTTAATAATTACTGCACTCCATTTATTTAGGCCTTTGAACGAAGATGGGACAGGTTAATCAAACCTATACATTTGGCAATAGCACTCTCATGTCCTTACTTGTACCTAAGCATTAACTTGTCAGTTGATCTGTGCATGCTTTTGTGAAAGAAAAAGAAATACACATATGTAATATTATTGTACACACACTAATGAGTGTATATATGTATGTATATATATATATATATATATATATATATATATATATATATATATATACATATACAGTACTGCACCAAAGTGAGTACACCCCTCACATTTTTGTAAATATTTTATTATATATATATATATATATATATATATATATATATATATATATATATATATATATATATTTTTTTTTTTATTGTTTATTTATTGAGTATTTCCAAAGAAAAAAGAATCAGCATACAAGTTTATGTGAAAAAGTCATTAAAGGGGATTTCATCCCAATGGAATATAAACATAACATATTTTGCATAAAGGGAAATAATATAGACTATCAAATGATCATCAGACATTGTATATACATCATGGTAAAAAGAAAAGAAATTGACTATTTAAATAGGTTCAATGGTACCCTGGTTGGTACCTTGTCTACTGGTTATCAAGCACATTAATTCAGAGCTATTTATGTATTCTCCAAGTTATATTCGGAGGAGTCACATTTCCCCCATATTGTGTCAAAACTGGAAAGGGAGTCCTCATTTACAGCTGTTAGATGTTCCATCCTACTAATGTCTGCCATAGCCGCCAAAAATTGTGTAAATGTGGGGGGTATTGGCAAGCCAGCACTTAGGGATGGCCCGTTTAGCTGCTAGAAAAATAAAGGCCATCAGTTTCCTGAGGGTTTTAAGCATTTTCCGGAGGGGCAGGTCTAATAAGAGGTGTATAGGCTGATAAGGAATGGGGAAGTCCAGGATTTTTTCCAAGAGCGCATGGATCTATGACCAATAAGGTGTGATCATGAGGCAGTCCCAAAATATGTTATAATGGGTGCCTAATGATGAGCATCATCTCCAGCATAGCCCAGAAATTGTTAACTTTTGTTTCATTAAGAATTCCAGAGTCCTATACCAAAACATTAAGATGTTATAAGCGGTCTCCTTTTGGGCCACACATCTAGATACCATAGAAGTAGCCTCCCAAATTTCCTTCCATTTATGTAATGTAATGGATCTATTTAGGATGTGGGACCATTTCCGTGTATAAGAGTGAGTTTGCTCCGTGATGGAGGGAGTAGCATGCAAAATCTTATATATAGTATAAATTAGGTGGGATTCAGAGGGACCTCTAGAGCACATCAGTTCAAATTCTGTGGGTATAATTAAAGTCAATTGTGGGGCTCTTGTGGATAAAAGAATTTTGATTTGTAGAAAGGAGTAAAAGAGATTTTTCAGGACTTCATATTTAGATTGCAGTTCAGAGAAGGTGGGGAGTTTACGCGTCACTGGGTAAACCAAATGGCGTAATTGGAATACGCCAGCTTTCTCCATGGTAGCATGGCTTCATAGGATAGGCTGTCAGGGATTTCTGGATTACTAATATTTATTTAAGGAGAGCATGGGGATGAGAGTGAGTATACTGTTACTTGAACAGCTTTTTCCAGATTGAAAGTGTAAATAACATGGGATTTAAACATATCCTATGCAATTGAGAGATAATTTTGTCAGAGGATGGCCATAACATGCAGCATGGGTGAGCAGGTACTGTTATGCTCATTTCAATCTCGGAACCACCGATTAGGGGCGCATCTGGATATCCAAGAGGCTATAGCTCTCAAGTGTGTAGCAAAATAATATTTGTTTATATCAGATTTTCCCAGTCCTCCTCTGGCTCGAGTTGCAAGTAGAACTGGGCTAGCTATTCTATGGGACATCTTATTCCATATACAGTTTAGAAAATTCCTTTGAAGGAGTTTCAATTGGGACATTGGGATCATTACTGGAAGGATCTCAAAGAGATATAGAAGTTTGGGGAGCACTGACATTTTGAGGACATTTATCCTTCCAAGGAGGGATAAGGGAAGATGCGTCCATGTTTTCAGTAATTTGTTAATTTCTATGAACATAGGGGGAAAATTTGCCTAAAAAAGCATAGAGTAGGAGGAGGTTAGGTGGACGTTGAGGTACTTAAGTAAATGAGGACACCAGCGATATTTAAAATTTTCTTTTAAGGTCGATAGAATATCCGTCAAAAGGTTGATAGGGAGTGCTTCAGTTTTGGTTGATTTGATTTTAAAACCTGAGATATTGCCAACCAGGTTTAGAGTTGCATGAAGTGAGGGGAGTGAGATATGGGGATTGGTCAATGTTAATAAAATGTCATCGACAAAGAGTGACAGTTTTTACTCTTGATGTCTCAACGCCACCCCCCTTATGTCTGGATGAGAACGAATGGCTTCAGCCAAGGGTTCCAGACTGAGAATGAAGGAAATAAATGCAGGAAACTGTTCTGCAATGGGATACTCACCCATATCAGCTTAAACGAAAGTCTCGGAGTAGGAGGTCACCTCCTACATTCTAATGGAGTATGTTGACTACCGATAGTTCTTTATATCATCATAGAATTTGCATAATGTTGTAATGCTCATATTCATATTGTCTGTGCAAAGATGCTGTATTTCTGTTATATTTCTAATAAAAATTTCATATGGAAAAAAAATATATATATAAAAACATATAAAAAACATTTTTTTTTTCCTCAGTTTAGGCTGATATGCATTCTTCTACATATTTTTGGTAAAAAATTCACAATAAGCAATTATTGATTGGTTTGTGCAAAAGTTATAGCGTTTACAAAATAGGGGATAGTTTTATGGCATTTTTATTAATATATATATTTTTTTAAATGGCGGCAATCAGCGATTTTTATTGTGACTGCAACATTATGGAGGAAACATTGGAAATTTTTGACACTTTTTGGAACCATTGTTATTTATACAGCAATCAGTGCTATACAAATACACTGATTCCTGTGTAAATGACACTGGCAGTGAAGGGGTTAACCACTAGGTGGCATCATAGGGGTTAAGTGTGTCCTAGGGGCATATTGCTAACTGTGGGGGCGTGGCTATGTTTTACAGATCATTGATCTCTGCTCCAATCACAGAGAGCAGAGATCAGTGTCACTTGTTGCTAGGCAGAACGGTGAGAAGCTGTTTACAACAGGATCTCCCCAATCTTCCTCTCCATGAGGCAATCGCAGGTATCCCCGCGGCGATCAAGTCCGCGAGACCCGCATCCAGACTGCGGCCTCTTAAAGGGCAACGTACAGGTACATGATTTTGCCTGTATGTGCCCTTCTGCCAACGTATATTGGCGTGAGGTGGTTGGGAAGTGGTTAAAGTGGGACTAAACTCCCTTCTCTGACTTTTACCTATAGGTAAACCTATAATAAGGCTTACCTATAGGTAGTATAAATATCTCCTAAACATACACTGGTGAATTTTTCTTGTTTAAATGAATAGACCAATGACAATAATCCTTGCTGTAACTTAGTATTTCTTCCATGATACCATAACCACTAAAGCTAGGTCATTTAAAAAAAAAAAAAAGTGTTATTATTTTTCTTGTTTTTGCCCATCTTGGAACACTTTTATGTATTTTGATGCTGATTTTTTATTCAGGAGAATAACAGTCTGATTCTGCAAAACACAGATTATTGTCTACCTATTGTTTAGGTAGTTATCAATAGTTATGCTGTCTACGGGGGTGAATGAATTATTGAATTTAATCCAATATTTACTCATAATTTGAGAACTTCCCATTGCAAATATCTTAGTGTCTTTGCAAGTCCCAATCTGACTATTATTTATTGTGTTTGTAAAGTGACTTCTGTCACATAAATATTGATTTCTTTTTGATATTCTCAGTCCATACCTACACCCAATCCTATTGTGTTATTCAAAGGATTTCTGCATGGCAACATAATTCAGCAATAATTAAATAAATCAGCTTAATTATTTCTAGAAATTATTTTTGTATTGGAGGCACTATTGTCCATTGATTCATTTATTCAGTCATATCAACTGTTTACTCAATCGTTCAGTTATTTCCTGACAGTTTGATTATTTTTAAATGTGCAGGAATACTTAATGACCCTGCCATGAAGCTCCTAGTTCATGCACTTCCTATTATAGGGTGAAAACACTGTCCCTGTCTTCCAATTGGCACCCTGTGTTGTCACCCTATCACATACACCCACCCTTTTACATACACCCCTAATGAAGATTAAGAGTACTATCACACAATGTTCAGAAATGATCCATGGTCATCATTAGTAGAAAGATGGTCCTACTAGGGAGGTGGTAGATTAGGGACATGCAGCTACAGTAAGTACATGCAGACAGGTAGTGGCTTGGGGAGATCAGAAGTACTGAAATGCATAAAAACATTTAAAAAACAAACATTCACATTTTATTATTAAACTGAGTCATGGAAATAGTTTACCACACAGTGCTTTAACAAACAAAATGTCATCTATTTCATTTTTAGATCAACTTTAAGAAACAAAAGCATGTAGAAAACCACAACCCGTTCCATTTAATTGTTTTGCTTAAAATAAATACATATCAAGAGATAGATGCCAAGACCAGGGATATGACAATCAGGATTTTGCTAAACGTACCTACTGGATCAATAATTTTGTATTTACTTTCATTAAGTCAGCAGCTGTAGTGTCATACGTTTAATGCAGTCATTTGAAAAAAACTAAAGCTTGACATGTCCAAATCCATTGGCGAAGTTTAAATGGACCAGTAATCAGTTGCATTCATATAAAGTCACAATGTTTTCTCCAGATTGTAACATATCCATTAGCATTGTAATTTCCTTACTGCAACTGAAGCTGACAGATCAGAGCCAGGATGGAAGGCCGGAGGGCAAACTATGTTGGAGCCAGAGGAACAGAAACATTACATTTGGCCATGCTATTCCCATGGGGCCATTTCCAAGAAAAATGAGCAACATAAATGCTGCAACAGCACGGATATTAAACCCTTGGGATGCAGATACACAATACAGTGTGTTTCTGATAGGCCATAGAATGCTTGGTCTGTCGATATTGATGCAAATTTTTTACCACACAAAAAAAAAGAATAAAATCTGATAACTACTCGTTGAAATAATATTTTCTTTTACAGAAATATAGACTCAAAACAAGGCATTATGATAAAAGAGACAAACAGTAGCAAAGATTTTACCTTGAGAAGACATTTTTAGCCTAAGCCATAATTATTTTCACACAATTTTTCATTTTTAAGCAATATTCTTCTCATTGTTAACTGGATGTATTTTGAGGTGAAAGCTTTTGAAACCTTTGATAAATAGATCCCTAAGTGTTTTCAAAAGAATGCACATAAAAATTAATTTTGTTAGCCACAGGAAAGGTATTGTCTACATTTTTACTTTTCAACTTCTAATAATGGATAGCACCGTACGACAATTTGCTGTTCATATTATTATAGAAAAACAGCTAAATACACAATCTTGACACGCATTGGGACTGTTTTAGTTTTGTCCACTTTTCAATGTAAATTGCACATCGCAAGGGAATTAACCTTTAGACCAGTGAATGATATGAAGCTTTTCTGCAGGCAAAAATATTTTTTCTTATTGTTCTTGCACATGACTGGGTAGAAAATTTGCAGAGATTTTATACTGCATTCACTAAACTAAGGGGAAATTCCATTGAAAAGTTCTCTTGCAAAATGAACAGCCTATTTGCTTTTAGTAAATCAATCTCATTTTACTAACTGTTTTATTATCAAAAAATATAATTCTGCTTATCAAGTTTTCCAAGTGTTTCAACCATGTCACATTATATACAGTGCCTTGCAGAAGTATTCACTCCTCTTGGCCTTTAACCTATTTTGGTATATTACAGCATTTAGTACAATGTTTTTTTTTTTTTATCTGAATTATATGTGATGGATCAGAACACAATAGTCTAAGTTGGTGAAGAAAATTTTGAAAAATGTATACATACAACTATTTTTCCTAAATAAAAAACTGATAATTGCCATGTGTGTATGCATTCACCCTCTTTGTTATGAAGCCCATAAAACGCTCTAGTGCAACCAATTACCTTCAAAAGTCACACAATTAGTGAAATGATGTCCACCTGTGTGCAATCTAAGTATCACATGATCTGTAATTACATATACACACCTCTCTGAAAGGCCCAAGAGGCTGCAACACCTAAGCAAGAGGCACTACTAACCAAACACTGTCATGAAGACCAAGGAACTCTCCAAACAAGTAAGGGACAATGTTGTTGAGAAGTACAAGTTGGGGTTAGGTTATAAAAAAATATCCAAATCTTTGATGATCCCTAGGAGTACCATCAAATCTATCATAACCAAGTGGAAAGAACATGGCACAACAGCAAACCTGCCAAGACTCGGCCACACACCAAATCTCAGGGACTGGGTAAGGAGCGCATTAATCAGAGGGGCAGCACAGAGACCTAAGGTAAACCTGGAGAAGCTGCAGAGTTCCACAGCAAAAACTGGAGTATCTGTACATAGGACAACAATAAGCCGTATGCTCCATAGAGTTGGACTTTACGGCAGAGTGGCCAGAAGAAAGCCATTACTTTCAGCAAAAAAAAAAATTGCATGTTTTGAGATTGCAAAAAGTCATGTGGGAGACTCCCAAAATGTATGGAGGAAGGTGCTCTGGTCTGATGAGATTAAAATGTAACTTTTTGGCCTTTAAAGAAAACACTATGTCTAGCGCAAACGCAACACATCACATCACTCAAAGAACACCATCCCCACAGTGAAACACGGTGGTGGCAACATCATGCTGTGGGGATGTTTTTCAGCATTTAGGACTGGGAAACTGGTCAGAGTTGAGGGAAAGATGGATGGTGCAAAGTAAATATACAGGGATATTCTTGAGCAAAACCTGTACCACTCTGTGTGTGTGATTTGAGGCTAGGACAGAGGTTAACCTTCCAGCAGGACAATGACCCCAAAAACACTGCTAAAGAAACACTTAAGTGGTTTAAAGGGAAACATGTAAATGTGTTGGAATGGCCTAGTCAAAGCCCAGACCTCAATTCAATAGAAAATCTGTGGTCAGATTTAAAGATTGCTGTTCACAGGCGCAAACCATCCAACTTGAAGGAGCTGGAGCAATTTTGCAAAGAGGAATGGGCAAAAATCCCAGTGGTAAGATGTGGCAAGCTCATAGAGACTTATCCAAAGCAACTTGGAGCTGTGATAGCCGCAAAAGGTGGCTCTACAAAGTATTGACTTTAGGGGGGTGAATAGTTATGCACATTGACTTTTTCTGTTATTTTGTCCTACTTATTGTTTGCTTCACAATAAAAAAAAATCTTCAAAGTTGTGGACATGTTCTGTAAATTAAATGATGCAAATCCTCATACAATCCATGTTAATTCCAGTTTTTAAGGCAACAAAATACAAAAAAATGCCAAGGGGAGTGAATACTTTTGCAAGGTACTGTAAATAGATGACAATATTAGTTAGAATTTTAACCACCAGTAGGCACAACATCTGCATAAGCACATGAATGCCATCTCATGTAAAAATGCCATGACCTGCTAAATGATTGCTTGGCATTTTCATGTGAATGCTTGGGAGTTTTCTTGCAACCACTGCCTGTGTACTGGAACTGAGTGATGAATTGCACTACAGAATGAAAAGGACTCTGGGTGGAGCTAGAGGGAAGACCATGAAAGTTCGGATTCATGTAAATGATATCTAAATGCAAAAATGTAATATATTGCGTCTTACCAGTCCTCATATTTGCGGCTGCAGTTATTTTCTATTTTAGCCTAAGAACATTTTTAGCAAGTACAGAAAATATCTATTGATATTTCCAGAAAAGAAGTATGTTTGTCACTTCATTCGAGCTGAAAGTTAAGCAAATAAAATGTTTCCTTCTTGTTTAAATTAATAATTCCATGAACTATAATGAAATGGAAATGAACAAAAGCAGACATGTTTGAAGTTCAATAACACTGGACAACAATGAGTTTTCTTCCTTTTTGGTGTATCTTATAGACTGCTAGTCACAAATAATACACCAATTATAACTAGAATATCTGTAGAGATTTAAACTGTGACTTCACTGCTTGGAATGCAGCTTGGATATACTGTACAAAGTACTGTTGTTACATATGGAACATCTGTGCAAGAGAGTCATTCCACACAAAAAAAAACCCACTCTGAAAGAATTTGGTTCCAGTACAGAAAAATATGGCTTTTCTACCACTTGATGACTCAACAAATATATTTTTGACTCCACTTCATATAAAACTTGGACTGATGAAAAATATAACAAAAACATTGAACAAGGAAGGTGAAGGTGCTTCCTATTTTAGAATTTTTCAAGAATGACTGATGCCAAAATTAAGGAAGGCATTTTTATTGGTCCATAAATCAGATTTTTCTTGGTAACTGCAGAGTATCAAACTACATTCAGATGTTGACAAACTTCTTCAGCATACAAAAGCATAAAGTGCAACATGTCAATGAAGATTCATTTTCTGCATTCACTCTGCATTCACTGTAAAACTCAGCAGCAAAACACTTTAAGCCCTATTGAACTCATGCAGCATGTCAGAGACATTATACAATATGGGTATTAAAAGTTAATTTCATGTGTCTTAAGATTTATACATGATACAATCATTCTGAAAAAATAAAATGTTGTCCAGTGTAATTCATGAAAACATCCTGCACTCTCATCCATAGGTAATCCTCATGAAGGGTCAGTGCATAGCTTTATAGTGGTACCGTACCAAATCCAATATACTGAGAAGTAGATTTTGAAACAGGATTACTGAAGTCCTATATCAGCAAAAAAAGGTATAATGACATTTCAAGAGCACACTGGCCCTTTTTTTAAAGGTGCCAGACAGAAATTGCATGTCTAAAAATAACAATAACAATATATATATATATATTATATGATCAAAGATGTTGGTATACAGTAATATATACTGTATACCATTATCTTTGATCACAAGGAGAATCTAGGGAACAGATCATTCTATTCATATGCCTAAAGCTGGGATGCAAGCCCTATAGGGTTTTCATTTTAAACCCTATAGGGTTTAGAAATGTGATCAATTACCATGCCACAGAGTTCGTGGATTTGGAGTTGAACTTCCACAAAGGGAACAGCAACTAGATTGGCGTGATTAAGTGTTTTAGTAAGTTGATGAAGATTGATGATCACCTTAATGTTGCTATGGTGCTTCTGAAGCTGGTGTTTACAAGGACCAGGATTCTTGTGTATATAAATCAGGGAATAGGGACATTTTTGAAATTAAACAAAAAATGTGGTATTGCGGTTGAAATATAAAATAAATATTTTGTAACCTGTGTGTGGATGTGAGAAAAGCGACAAATCATTGCACTACAAACCTTAAGCCGCGTACACACGGGCGGACTGTCTGGCCAACTTAGTCCGTCGAAACACATTTCAGCGGACAGTCCCCTCGTGTGTGGGCTTCAGCTGACTTTTTCAGTGTGCATTCTGGCGGACTAAGTATTTCGGAATTTCCGTAATATTGTCCGTCATACTTTGGTTTCAGCGGACAATCCGCTCGTGAGTAGGCTAGTTCGACGGACTGAGTATGGCGCATGCTCAGAAAGGATTTACACGGCGAAAGGTTGCATTGCTGTGTATTGGACTTCCTATTTCTAGTCCCGTCGTACGTGCTGTACACGTCATCGCGCAAACTTTTGACGGACTGTTTGTGCATCCGTGTGTGGTCAAGTCCGTTCATTCGAAAGTAGGACGGACTGTCCGTCGGATTGTCTGACGGGCTAAGTTGGCCATACAGTCCGCCCGTGTGTACGCGGCTTTAGAGTTTAAATGTTTGTAACAACTATTTTTAGCCATACATTTTTATTGAATTTTTAAAAATAATCCAAGCACATAAGGTAGGAGAACAAGACAAAATCAATATTAACAATATGGAACTGCAAAAAGATCTGAACAAATTTATGGGGTGGGCAACTACATGGCACATGATGAAATGAAAGTTTCAATGTAGAAAAATGTAAAATAATGCATTTGGGTGGCAAAAATATGAATGCAATCTATATACTGGGGGGAATCTAGGATGGAAAAGGACCTGGGGGTCCTAGTAGATGATAGGCTCAGCAATGGCATGCAATCTCAAGCCACTGCTAACAAAGCAAACAAAATATCGAGATGCATTAAAAAGGGGATTAATTCCAGAGATAAAATTATTATTTTCCCGCTCTACAAGACTCTGGTCCAGCCGCACCTAGAGTATGCTGTCCAGTTCTGGGCACCAGTCCTCAGGAAGGATGTACTGGAAATGGAGCGAGTACAAAGAAGGGCAACAATGCTAATAAAGGGTCTGGAGGATATTAGTTATGAGGAAAGATTACGAGCACTGAACTTATTCTCTCTGGAGAAAAGACGCTTGAGAGGGGATATGATTTCAATTTACAAATACCGTACTGGTGACTCCACAATAGGGATAACACTTTTTTGCGGAAGAGAGTCTAACAAGACTTGTGGCCACTCATTAACATTAGAAGAAAAAAGGTTTAATCTTAAACTACGTAGAGGGTTCTTTACTGTAAGAGCGGCAAGAATGTCAAATTCCCTTGCACAGGCGGTGGTCTCAGCGGGGAGCATTAATAGTTTCAAGAAACTATTAGATAAGCACCTGAACAACCACAACATACAGGGATATACAATGTAATACTGACATATAATCATACATAGGTTGAACTTGATGGACTTGTATCTTTTTTTAACCTCACCTACTATGTATGTAACTATGTAACTATGAACTGAGATCTGCATAGTTAAGTTAATGTGTGGTTAACACTGATTGAGATGTTGTGTTTGGAAAACAGAAGGGGTTGGGTAGAGAAGGGGAGGAAGGGGGGTGGAGGTTGGATAGGTAAGGTAAGAGGGAGAGGGGAAGGGGAGAAGAAAGGGAATGATTCAAGAAGAGAAGGGTGAAAAACAATCCCTGAGAAACGTATTATTGGTAATGTGGAGTATCACAAAAAGGGACAGCTGAAATCAGAATCATTTACCATGATATGCAATTGAGCTACTTAAAGGGAGTTCATAAGCAGAGTTGAATAGAGTCTCATACTTGAACATATAACAATGTTCAGGCTACTATTAAGAACAGAACAGAAAGAACAAGTGGAAAAGAGAAAAAAAAAAAAAAACTGGTGTCCATAATGGATGAAAGATCAGGTCATTGGGTCAAAACTGTACATTTGATGTACAAATAGGAACTCATACTGGGAATGAATCCAAAGTGGGGACTGTATTTTGTTTCCAAAATCTTGAAATGCATAATCTGACAGCTATTTAAGTGATATTAAAAGCAAAACATATTTTTTTAATAAAAAATACAAATATGTCATACTTACCTCTGTGCAGTGGTTTTGCAGAGAGGCCCAGATCCTCCTCTTCTCCTCCTCCTCCTCTTCTTGAGTCCTGCTGGTGCTCCTGGACCCTCCCTTCTGCCACGTGTCCCAACAACAAACAGCTTGCAATGGGGGCACTCAAGCAGGAGCACTCCTGGACTGCTGCTCTGCGGCTCCACCAAACCCCTCTCTCTTCTCATTAACTGTCTGTCTGTGATTGACAGCAATGGGAGCCAGTGGCTCCCCCGCTCTCTCAGCCAATGAGGAGGGAGAGTCATCAGAGAGCTGATGCTCTCGTGCACAATGCTGGATCAAGAAGGAGCTCAGGTAAGTATTAGGGGGGCTGGGGACACTGTTAAGCACAGAAAGTTTTTAGCTTCATGCATAGAATGCATGCAGGTAAAACAAGTTCTGCCTTTAGAACCACTTTAATATATGACTGAGAAGAGTGCAGTAATTGCAGGGCCAGCATTCAATTTCCACACCCAGTTTTGCAACTGCAGAATCAGGTGTAGAAGGGATAGGGGTAATCGTGAGTATAAATTGGAAGACTTCCCACCAGAAAAATGTATGTTATTCACAGATCCACAATATACAGTATGTCTTAGTGAGCCAATGTTTCCACTTCCCTTCTAGCACAGTGAAACATGTTGAGTGGAAATAGATGCAAGTCGGGGGTGGATTCTCCATGGTTAATGAATCTCAATGCTTTAAGAGGCTATTGTATTGAATAATGCCATTGACAGGCAGTCATGGTGATGTTTAGTTCTGTTTACCAGCAGATCTTAGTGGGTAGCTTAGGGGGTTCAGTGAGAGAAGTTTATGGAGACAGGTTACTTTCATTGTGGATCGTTGATTATTGAAAAAATATGTATAAAAGTCCCTGTAATGGATCATGTGTGTATAACTGAGTTTGGAGGATGGTTTGGGTGCATCTCCTGAGCAGACAAATCCAATTATACCAGCCATTTCCCAGTTTTTAACATCTAGGGCTCAGCGCTCAGGGCTCAGGGAGGGTGCCTGTCAGGACCCGGATATGACCTCTGCTGTGTCGGGTTGTAGTACTTCTTACTGTGGAACCTTAGCTTATGGACAGCCCCCTGCCTGATCCTTTGAACAACCTTACTTTCTATCTTGTTTCTGATGCATTTTGAACTTTTTGCTTCTCCCATGAACTTTCTATTTAAGCCATGCATCTGCACTACCTGTTTGCCAGATGTTATGTCAGAGCTGGTCTCAGCCCTTTCTTCTCAGAGCTTTGTACTCAGCTGTCAGTTAATTGCCAGTACTCTTCATACCACAGTGACTCACTTGGTCTTCACTTCCTGCTCATCAGTTAGCCCTGCTGGCTATTTAAATTGCCTGGATCAGACCTCCTGTGCCTTCACCTGGTCAACATATCCGGATACTCTCTGCTGTGTCCTTATCGATTACAGAGTTATGCAATGCCAATGTGCAGCTAACAAAGTTAGGAGAATACTCCTAAGTACTAAAAATGATGCACATTAAAGTAATAATCCATAATTATGCCTTTTTATAAAACACTGTTTTGGCCTAATTTTTTTATTTATTTTTTTGGACAGAAGCCAATTTACCTACCTGCATGTCTTTGGATTGTGGGAGGAAATCCACGCAGGCACAGGGAGAACATGCAAACTCCAGGCAGGTAGTGTCGTGGTTGGGATTCGAACCAGCAACCCTTCTTACTGCTAGGTGAAAGTATGGCCTCATTTTTAATATGCAATTCGGTTTTGGATGTTCTTGAAATAGAAAGAGTTCAGGGAAGGTCAACCAAATTAATGAGGCAGTTGCAGGACCTCAGTTAGGAGAAAATTACTACAAAGATTACATCTACAGTATTCACTCTAAAGAAGAAGCGCTTAAGTGGAATTATATTAACACTGTATAAATATCTTATCTGCTTCCTGACCAGCTGCTGCAGTAATACTGCGGCAGGTTGGCTCCCCTGGGTGAGCCGGCGTAGCTGTACATCGGGTGCTTTAAGACCACTAGGGGGGCCCGTGCCCGGTGGTCACGATGTCCCCCGGGCACAAGCGATCACTCCACACAGAGACAGAACGGCAGTCTGTCAGGGTAAATAGACAGATCTCTGTTATGTCGGGGTGAGGAGACTGATCAGATGTTCCTAATGCTTAGGAACAACAATCGGTCTCCTCCCCCAGGCAGTCCCACCCCCCCACAGTTAGAAACACTCCCAAGGACACACATTTAACCCTTTGATCTCCCCTAGTGTTTACCCCTTTCCTGCCAATGACATTTATACAGTAATCGGTGGCTAGTTTTAGCTCTGATCCCTGTATAAATGTCAATGGTCTCAAAGTGTCAAAAGTGCCCGATCTGTCTGCCACAACGTCCCAATAAAATCGCAGATCATCACCATTATTAGTAAAAAAAAATAAAAATAAATAAAAATGCCATAAATCTATTCTCTATTTTGTAGACGCTAAAACTTTTGCACAAACCTATCAATTTACGCTTATTGCAATTTTTTTTCCCAAAAATATGTAGAAGAATACATATTGGCCTAAACTGAGGAAGAAATTAGTTTTTTTTAAAAATTATTTGGGGTAAAAAATATAGTTTTTTTTTTCAAAACTGTTGTTCTTCTTTTGTTTATAGCGCAAAAAATAAAGATTGCAGGTGATCAAATACCACCAAAAGAAAGCTCTATTTGTGGGAAAAAAAAGAAAGTCAATTTTGTTTTTGTACAGCTTCTCATGGCCGTGTAATTTTCAATTAAAGGGACACAGTTCCATATGGCAAAAAATGGCCTGGTCATTAAGGGGCCAAATTTTCTGGGGTTTAAGTGGTTAAAGGTGATTATAGTAAATGTAATAACCTGTTTACTCTATGGACCCTGAAGAAGACACATCGGCATGATTTAGGATTGGATGAAAGAGATTTCATAAAAAAATAAATAAAACTGAGATAGAGGTACACAGTTCACTGTTATTGCAGTGAAAATAGGGAATGTTCTTCCACAGGAGGTGGCATTAGCTTAGAGTGAGGATCACATTAAAAAAAATGTTTAGATATCTTGCTTAATCAGCATAATGTACAAGGCTGTGGGAACTCTTACATTGGATAGCTGGTTGATCCAGGAATTTATCATTTTTTTTCTGCCTTCCTTTGGTTCAAACACATACATCTCACACTGTATGGGCATAAGAGTCCAAGTGACCATACCAAGATGTACTGCCTGTGGCATGTAAGCACAGGTATAGAGTGAAGAGGTTAAATGGGATAAAGCTTTTAGTATTAGTAAGTAAGTGACTGAAAATGTGTAAGAAAATGTTTTGACAAACCATATGACTTTTTTTAATTCATTTTTTTAATTGGCTATTTGCAGCTTCATCGAACTTGAGAAATTTGTTAATTAGGTTTGCTAAATTTGACAAAGACCATTAGACAGACAAATTCCTGATCTTGTAGTGCTGGAAAAATTACAGTTATTAAATGGAAGACTTGTTTTGTAGTTGGAAACATGTGACTTTCTTTGACAAATATAGCTGGTCTTAAACTAACCAGCTTCCATAAAACTTTAATTGATTTTTGTTTCTGAAATTGTCTAAGAGCTTTCTGACTTTGGTAGTGTCATATAGTGTCCCCCAAATGGGTCATTTTGACACATGTATGTTTTGTATTGGGCAAACTATTATTTCTGTCACTGGCCATTTCATTATCAATTTCATTATTTCATTAACATAATTTGAAACCTTTTTTAATTGAATATGCGGGAGTGCTTAGCTGTGAGGTTCCACTCTTGTAGACTCAAATCTGTGACAGCAGACTCTAGCAGGCCTGGAGGATGTTCCAAACATACATGATCAGACTTTCCGATGGGAAATGTTCGATGACAGGCTGTTGGCAGTAAATCCCACCATGTGTATGCTCCAACGGACAATTGTTGTGGGACTTTCTGCCAACAGATGTTGGCTAGCAGGTTTTAAAATTTTCCACAGACAAATGTGTGTTGTCGGATTTTCCGAGCGTGTGTACACAAGTCCTTTGAACAAAAGTCCAAAGTACAAACACGCATGCTCGGAAGCAAGGACTAGGTCTTGTAAACTAGCGTTCATAATGGAGAATTAACATTCGTGACATGGCAAATTATGAAATCTCCAAATGCAGCACACAATTCTTTCCTTTTTTAATGGGATAACAATGAAGCTGCTTTGCTGGAGATACTGGTGGAGTTATTGCAAACTAATTTTCAAAGGCTTTTTTTTCTAGTGATATCAAGAATAATATTATTATGCTTTTTTTTATTATTATTTGGGCAAGTTACCACAGCACCATTATTCTGTAGTTTTTAAGATCAAAGATACAACTATGTTGGTGTCCCTTGTTAAATTTACATTGTATTTTTTAAAATGTAACTGCCTGCTCCCAAACTGTCATTTAAAGTAAAACACATAGCCAAGTATTATTCTACACAATTTTTTTATTGTGCATTAAAATGATAAAACAAATAAAATTAGACATGCTATCTGCCAATAAAACTTAACCAAAAAGTGCATTCTGTCTATCCAAAAATATAGAAACTATACCAAATTAAATCATTATTCAACCAAAAAAATAATGTCAAAGCAATAACTCCAAGGCTAATAATAAATAACACTTCATCTCCTCTGATTCACAACATGTCTGGCTGATGAATGGCCATTCAGAAACAAAATGAAAATCGTGAAAGTAATAGCACAAACTGAAAATCACTAAATGAAAAATGCAAAAAGAAAAGCGCAAATAAACACTCACCAAACTTCTACTAACACAAAATTAGCAGAAGGAGCCCAAATGGTAGAGCTAAAGAGCTGAAAAATTACGTATGTCTAGTGCATCACTACATTCGTAATTGTTGGCCAACAACTGCGTGACCGTATGTATGCAAGACAAGTTTGGGCCAACACCCTTCGGACAAAAAACAACGGTTTTGTTGGCCAAAAATCCGATCGTGTGAATAAACCACACTAAACATTCCCTCAGTTAAACGTTTTTTTAAAAATGTTTGGCAAAATACTAATGCTCCTTTATAGTTGAACTAAACTGTATAGAAGCATCACAAACTGAAAAAAGTAGTTATTTCATTTTTAATGTTCAAACTAAACTCACCCATCCATCTCTCCATATGTTGTTGACAAATCTCTTTGAAAAACACCCCCATTATTTCTAGCAGTCTTGTCTATCTTGAGTAAGGTAAGATAGTTCATGTAGAATTTACTTTGTGGAATTTTACTCTGCCCTTAGCTCATGCGTGCATGCAGGCACGCAGGAGGGTGTCCTTAGCTGAAAAAGACCCTCCTCCCCTCCTCTAGATGAAAAAAAAAATGCCCGAGAAGACTTCTGGGATGTAGGACATCATATAGGCCTAGACCAGACCCTGGAAAGCAACAAAAAAAAATTGAAAAAAGTTTAAACAAGTAAATATAATATACTTTTTTTTTTTATTTGCTAATGCTAACAGCATAAGAATTAAAAATAATTGACGTTGACTGAGAATTTAGTTCCACTTTTACTAGTATAAAATTAGGACAAAGTAACAGGTTTTCCCATGTTTGGAGATGAACACTTCACATTGTACATTTATGTTTAGATTTACAGGTTTGTACAATTTGTGATTTAAATAAAAAAAATTTTTAAACTGTGTAGTTATAACTATTTTGTGTGCTTGCTGGATTATGCAACAATAGGCATCTGTATCTCTCAACATTATTGTATATCAAGTAGCACTGTACCTTTTTATACTCATCTTTAGTACTCCTCATTGGCCATAGTAAATGCTGGAAGATATGTTTTATGTGAGAAATTTCAATTTTACAATTTATAGTACACAACATTATTCACTACAAAACAATTGCCATTATTTCTGCATCGGTGTGTCATGGACTGGAGGTTTCATGTATTTTGCCGACTTGTCCCTGGAGTCAGAAGCCTTCCATTTAATTTATACTGCAATAACATTTCCTATTGACTTTAATAAAATTGAAGGTGATGAGTTTGGATTGAATACCCAAAGCAGACACTTTGAAATCAGAACTGCATTCTCCTATTTTCTTTCTGCATGTACTATAGACGTCCATTAACAAAGCACAATGACTATTCCTGATATTTGGTTAGGGATGAAAAGAATTGATTTAAACCCTTACACTACAAGGGTCATCAAAACTGTATTATTCCAAGGAGTTTCTATAATAAAAAGACTTAATTTTCTGACTGCTAGATAAATCTGTGTAATTTCGCCAACCATAAAAGCTCATTTTACATTCCACTCAGCACAACAAGAGCTGGCATTCAAACAACAATATCTGTACTTTGAGACTTTTGTATAAACACTTCACTTTTACTTAAATATATATTTTTAGCTCCACAGATTTTTTTTCTTTCTTCATTGTAATGGTGACTATGGCAGAGAGATGTATTTCTCTATCCAAAATACACTTAAAGCCATTCTCCAACAAAAACTCTAGCTGTTGACTTTTAATTATTATTATTATTATTATTATTATTATTATTAATAATAATCATAATATTATACAGGATGTATATAGAGCCAACAGTTTGCGCAGCGCTTTACAACATGAGGGCAGACAGTACAGTCACAATACAATTCAATACAGAAGGAATCAGAGGGCGCTGCTCGTTAGAGCTTAAAATCTAGGAGGGAGTGTCAAGTGATACAATAAGTATTAGCTGTGGGGGAGGAGGTGATGGAGAAAATGAAAGTACAGTTGTTAGGGTGGGAGCAGAATAGAATTCTCGAAAGAGATGAATTTTCAGGGATCGTTTAAAAGCAAACAGAGTATAAGATAATCTGACAGATTGGGGTAGGGAGATGTAATTTAGGGCAGAGTTGTGGATTGCTTTGTAAGTTGTTGTTAGAATTTCAAATTGAATGCATTGGCTGAGCGGGAGCCAATGGAGGGATTGACATAGAGGAGTAGCAGACACTGAGTGGTTGGTAAAGTGGATGAGCCTGGCAGCAGCATTCATAACAGACAAAATAGGGGATAGCCTATGCAAAGGTAAGTCAATGAGGAGCAAGTTGCAGTAGTCGAGACGGGAGATGACAGGGAGTGAATTGGAGCTTTGTGGTGTCATTGGTTAGAAAGGGGTGTAATTTGGAGATGTTGTATTGGCTGAGGGGGCAGGATTTGGACAGCCACTCACTGGTCCAAGGATCCAGTGCTGTCCTCACCCAGCTGTTTTTTTTACAAGTCTTTGGTCCCCAGTGCCTGCATCTTTACTGTGGACAGCCTTCTTGCAGGTTAACAACCTGCTGCCTGCTGCCTGCTATGCATGTGCACACTGTGCTGCACCTTGTGAAGGTTCCTGCAGTCTTCTGAGCCCCGTGACATGTCCCAGAGGATTGCAGACAAGGAGGGGGTGAAGAGTTTCTGCACGGATCACCTAGATGATCCTTCCTCTAAATATTAGGTGCCAAATATGACAGAGGAGGGGGTGGAGGTGAAAGAGGTGAAGGTCCCTTTTTGGGCAAAGTTACGCTTTAAAGGAGAAGTACAGCCACAGCTTGTTTGGCTGTACTTCTCCTGTGGATCGTAGGAGTGCAGTTCGTTTTGCACTCCTATGACCCATTTTTAAGGAAGCCTGCTGTTGGCTGATGTCTCAGAGCCGGTCCAGGCTTGGGAAAGATTGCAACCATACCATTGGACCAATGTCCGCCCCCCTAATCTATGTGCCCGGCCCCTAATGTCCATGCAGGGCACTGGATGCATGGGTTTAAATGTGTTTTTATTTTTTTTGAAGCATGTGTTTAGAATCGGAGGCTCTAATTGGCTTCAAAAAGTGTGATATTAGCAAATTAATATTTTCTGTCTTCCTGCTTCTCCTCCCGGCCAATCAAGAAGTGGGTCATGAGACCTGCTTGGCCACTCCCGGGCCAAGCTTGTCTCAGGACCTGCCTCTTGTTCGGCTGGGAGCAGAAGCAACAGCCCCAGCAGCAGCAGCCTCTTCTAGGAGCCTGGATTCAGCAGTGCACCACCATCTCCAAATCGTCTATCCTGGTTAAGGCCACATCCAGTGGTTCCTATACTGTTTGTATATGATCTGAGTTTTGGTTCATAGCTGTGACCGTTTGATCCAGCTTGTTTTCAATATTATCAATTCTGGTTCCCAGATTCTGAAAGTCTGCCTTTAAGTCCCCCGTTATCTTAGCTGCAGTTTGGGCTAATCCCCTTTCAAGGAGATCTGACAGTTTTTGGTATAAATCAGCCACAGAAAAGGCAGGGGCTGCAGCCTGGTATTCAGCAGAGACAGCAGTGTCAGCATGGCTGGTTGTGTGAGGCCCTATGGGGGAGAGGGCATAGACTTCCATGCAGAAGCCAATCAGTGACTCTGTGGACGCCGGGACGGGGACAAGTTCTGCTGGGTACTCACGTGTACTGGGGGGTATATTGCAGGGTTGCTGGGGCTATCATCAGCCTGCCGTCTGGAATGTCCTCGGCGATGGATACATGAGGCCTCGACGCAGCCACCATCTTGGATCCATCGGCTGGTTCTATTTTCTCAAATTGCAGCCTAAGATCCCTTCATAGGCTGAACATGATGGGACTTGTAGTTTTGCAACAGCTGAAGGTCCGCTAATTGCATATCCCTGAACTATACCAACAACTATGTAATGAGATTATCTTGGTTTAAATACAAAATGGATTGCTTAGATAGGCCATCTTATTATATAATTTTGGTCAATTTAAAGGAAATCATGCAAACATTGGCCAGCTTTAAACATTTCTTCAGTATGTTGGCCTTTTACCGTCCAGTCAAAAGCTAGGGGTGTCTTGGACCAGGCCTCTGGCTTGACAAGATTGTTTAACAGCAATGGCCACTAGATTGCAAGACAAAATGAATACAAATCTGAATACTTTGCCAAGTAAAACAGAACATATTATATGTACATCAGCTGAGGATCATCTTTGTCTATAGCGATAAAACATTTCAGCAAAATTGAATTTCTTAGTATTTTATTGCTAAATATACTTAAGATCTAGGAAATAATATAAGCTATGTTATGGGAGTAATTCTTATTTTCAGAAATGGTAACCTAATGTGAGTATATAAAATATCTTTGCATTGTATTGATTATTTTATTTTGCATGCTGCAACCTTTAGCAAATCTGTGATTCAGGTATTTTTCTAAACAAAACAAAAACATTTGATTGCAAAAAGGCATTTTCTCTCAAGTTATCAGGGATGACCATTGCCAGTGGACTAAAGAATTCAGGATCAGCTAGATAAATAAAATATAACTTAAACCATTTTTGTTAGTTTTGGATGGAGTGAAGAGTGATTAGAACACCTGTCAGTTTTTTTTTTATTGCTGTCTGCATCCCGATTAGGGAGATTCATCCCTTTTTTTCCTGTTGACTATTGCAAAAGTAAAACAAAATCCCAATTTTTTGTTTGTTCACGGAACAAGAATAGTGCAGATATTTGTCCAGCTTTGATGTTAGTTAGTGGGACCCTGGTGACAGCCAGGGATTCCTTCCCTTTAGAGGGATTTTCTCTCACTTCCTGTCTTGGCTATGGGACAGGAAGTTAAGGGAACTCCCCTAATGGGAATTATAACTTTCCCCTGCTTTATCAAAAATGTGTGTATATATATGTATATATATATATATATATATATATATATATATATATATATATATAGAGAGAGAGAGAGAGAGAGAGAGAGAGAGAGAGAGAGAGAGAGAGATCAGAAACAGCACTCTCTTTTCTCTTGTGTGCAACACAAGGCCATCCCACTGGCCATATGTAGAAACAAAAATCAAAGGATGGCTGTGAAATGGATATTTTGATGATAGGCAACTCCTATCCTCATATTGATTAGTGGTTCCAAATTAAAAACTACTGCAGTAGAGAACAGACACAAAAGATACGCTCAGCATCTTTCCAAATAGCCGTTCTCCTTTATTATAACGCATGTGAAGGTTTTTATACACATGATTACGTAGGTATCACATTAAAATTACAATTGTACGTTTATGGTAACAAGGGGCGTTACATAGGCAGGCTAATTCTAATCAGAACTAGAAAGAATGCAAAACATGTACTGAAAACATTATTAGTGCCATGTGCACATTGAGGGCATTGTGCAATACATATAAAATAGAATACAATTATATACAGAACCTACAAATTTCCATTACAGTCTCCTCTCTTTTGATCAATATTTTGATCACTAACCATACCTGCTATCACCTTTAACCTGGAACCTCCACACGCTTAGGTGGAGGTAGTCCTGGCCAAAGAGGCAAAAACTCCATTGTGGAGAAAATAATAGCTGAGCAGCTTTTTTCATTACAAAATGAATTTTCATTGTGAAAAACAAATCATCGATAAGACGTATTTACAGAGTACTGGCTGTACACTCCTGTGGCCAGAATGGCCCTCTAGCTTCATTGTTGGTATGCTGACTTATCAGCATATGTAAACACAGACAATTCTACATAAAATGGAAGATGTACAAAAGACAAATATGACTTCAAAATGGCTAAACTACTTTTCAAATATATATATATCCCTTACAATTAAAGTAATTGAATCAAAAAGTACCCTAGACTGTGATCGCAAGAGGGAAACAAATCAAACACAAAGAATTCTTTCATTTAGTAATTTTTGCAGTGTCTGGCGTAGATCCAGGTGACTTTTCCTTCAAGTTTTGCAAAACTGTACATGAAATAGAGGCTGTATTGAGTCTCCAAACATTTCCTTATATATAAATGTCTCTTAACAATCCACAAGTCCCCTGGCTTTAGTTTTAGATCCTTCCAAATTTTTAGGATCTGGAATTGGGGAGAAAACACATAAATGAGTTTGTCAAAAACCTTAAAAGATCAGCAACATTCTCTGTGATATCTGAATGGAGGACTTCAGCTGCTGAGACAAAATATAAGCAAGTGAGTAACACACTCCCAACCCAAATCCCAAAGGGAGAGAGTCCAACTTCCCCTTACGGGCTTGATAAAATATAATAAAACATTCAAGCAAAAGTTTTCTAGTTTCTTACTCTACTTTGTCCTCTATGATGTAGACAGTAGGGGGTTTAAAAATAAAACCTCAAAACTTCTAGTAAGGACTCTCCTATAAAAATGATTTCCTTTGTTACTCTCTGTAGATTCTGCACTCTGTTCTTGCAAACTACTTCTGAGAACACTTTTTACTGTGGCCTTTGCAGTAGCATTTGCCACTGGACATCCAGAAAACATGTCCATACAAACAAAATACATACTCCTAAGATCCTGATTTGGGCATCTGGATATATCTTTTTGTTATCTCTGGAAGGGATGTTCAGCTTTTGGTAACACCTTTGGTAACAGGTAAAACAAGAAGTGGTATGTTATAAAAACAACTGTGGAGAACCCTGGCTCTATCCCATGCTCATTTACTAAGGCAGCCATAACTACTTGTGACTGATGACATGGTCCACGTGTCAAGCTAAAGGGAAAAGAGTGTCTGGCAGACATAAATGATCACCTTTTCCAAAGTCTTGTTTCGTAAGAAGTTGCCCTCTGTGGACCACTTGTGCTTCTCGTTCTGGGGTCCTTAAAGTTGAATTATTAATCCCAACTATACTGGGCCAGAACTAGGGTGGAATCTGTGAGTTGCACAGACCCAGCAAGTGTCCAGGGCTGTAAATGCAGCATCCTTAGAGTTGCCTGGTCTGCTTCCATGTGTGAGTTTTACTGTTAGTATGGCTACCTCAGCAAGAACCTGAAAGGCTGAAAACAGCCAATCAAATTAACTTGGCGTGCTTGATTGGTTTACCTGCCGAAGTAAAAACAAACTTCTGGCCTTCAAATGCAACCAAAAGCTCTCTATATCTAGACTATATAAATATATATATATATATGCTCTTTTTATAGCTCACGGGCTTTGCTAAAACATAGAGCTCTGCTTCTTGAGCTGGGGAAAAAGGATTCAATGACTCTGAATACAGAGAATCCTTCTGGGTGATAAACTTCATCCTCAGTATAAAACCAGGAATAACACTACAAAAAAGTAAATACTCGGGTCTTCAGGGAGTGTGTCCTGCACTGGGCTCACAGCAGCTGATTCATACGTCATCAATTTAACACATGTTTTTTCTTTGCCATCCTCCTCCAATAGAGGCAATAAGGTGGCTGGATTTAAATGTACGCATTTTTCATTGTTAGATTTGTACATAAACAAAACAAATTCACATTTTGAACCTTTCATTAGACAAACATTTAGTTAGCTATATATTTGCTGTGCAGATTGTCGGACCATTAAAAATTAAATATTCAACCAAAATAATATCTGTAACTTTGTCTAATAGCAACTTTGCATAAAGCTACAGCTCTGATATATCAGAGTGAACCCTTGATTACTGGGTCCAGCTTGCATAAATATAACAATGGCTTTTTTTCTATCATGCTGTTTGTGTAAGAACTCCAGTTTCATGTTTCAAAAAGACAACTTTTTCCTGGCAATATTATAATAAATGATAAGAATACCCTGCAGTCATGCAGAGATGTCCATAAATCCAAAATATTCTTCTACTTATTCCCACTGCACTTACAAGGAAAAGCGGCACATCATTTCACAATCCACACATTCTGCTTTGGATTTCAAAAATAAAAATACATAAAAACAAAAGGACCAACAATATGTATGACGGACCAGAAAGCACTTGGCCATCAAAAACTATAAACCAACTGGCTGCAGGCAGCAGCTATCCTAACAGGGTGTGTGGACTTGATGTGATGGGTCTGTTATATTTAAATGTTATTATTACTCTCACATCATGGACTGCACATTAAGTTATTATCAGACTTTAAGATTTCATTTCTGTAGAAAAACTTCTTATGTATCCCATCTATCTTGGCTTTGTTAAACATTATTGCAGCTGTATTCAAATTAACAACCTCATCTTAATTTTTTTTTTCTTCCACTCAAAAAATGTAAAATTACAAAATTGTTATCTTAATCTAAACTTATTAAATTTTTACCAATTTGCCCATTAACCTGGATTTCATTTCCAACCAAATATATCTATATTTATTAATAAAATTGTTAAACTTACCGTATTTTTCGGACTATAAGGCGCACTTAAAAGCCCTAAATTTTCTCACAAAATTGACCGTGCGCCTTATAATGCAGTGCGCCTTATATATGACCTGTTGACATCGCTGGAGTTCTTTGGTTAATGCACCCGGAATGATGGCAAGCACCGAATAAGTTTTCTTCACTTGGGCTTTGACAGTATCTGTCAGATGGGCGCGCATGGAGTCACAGACCAATAGGGATGGAGATTTGTGGAAAAAGCCACCCAGTCTCTTACCGTAAACCGACGTACCGTAAACCTCTCTCAGGTTGTTCTACTGCGTGACTGATAGCGATGAGTTTGAAATCCGCTTCGTAAGCATGTCTCTTAACAGGAGCCATTTTTGGGGCAGCGGGTAGACCGTAGAAAATGAACGAATGAATGTGCACACCTCCTGACTAAGATGGCCGTAATGCCCAATCCAAGCAGTGCAGCTTCGTGGGATTACCAAAGTTTTGAGTTCAGAGTTTTGTTTCATTAAATGCGCCTTATAATCCAGTGCGCCTTATAGTCCGGTGCGCCTTATATATGGAAATATCCCATTAGCAGGCAGCTATTTGCTAGTGCGCCTTATAATCCGGTGCGCCTTATAGTCCGGAAAATACGGTATATTAGAAATTAATACTCATATGATAATTTCAATATCACACACTAATATATATGCACAGATAAATGCCCTTAAAGGGGGATATATTACTTAATTTTACTCAATTTCTCTCCTTTTTTTTTTAAATGCACTGTTTCTACTATCATAGGATATTAAATTTGTGTAAGATACGGTTAATTTGTAACCTTCATTTTACCACGTTTGGAAAACAGATTGAAAAATAATTGTGATCACATTGTTTATCATTAGATCCGTTAACCACGGCACATTTTGTTATAAATGTTTTGTCTAAAAAACTGAAATTGGCATGGTGTCCTTCCAGCTTATCACCAACCTCTCATCCCAGCTACATTCTTTCATGAGAGCACAAAGGAGGGGGCCACATCTGCAGACATGAGACATACAAGCGATAGAACTAAAGGTTCCAGCATTCACAAACATACACAAATATATCTCTAAAATTGCCTACATTATTCCCATTTGTACACAACACATGCATATCATTCTCTCACTTTATTTTAACGCTTTTTAATACTTCCTTGCTTAAACTTCTGCTTTCTTTATTTTGTTCTGATATCCTTTGCATCCAATCTATTGTAATACCATACTTCACATACTGTACCTTCTATGATCAGACGGGCAGCTATAGTGCTCATCCCATCTTCCCTCTCTGACAACATATAAAGGATTCTGTTTTAACTCTCATTACTGTTTCTTGACTTTACTAGTTGTAGTGCCTGACCCCAAATTCATCCCACAACTTAACATGAAAATGTCCCTTTCTGTCTCGTGTTAATGTCACTCTTGATCCATCCTGCTCACATAAATAGCTGTTTCTCTAGCTGTATACTCTGCATGATTCTTTGTCCCTGTGGACTTTGGTGGTAACCCAGTCACCCTTTGTGGATCCCTGTCCACTTTAACCATTAATCTAGGGGCTCAGTATAGGCGGAACCGCACCTTCAATTCATATATAGCGCTCCTCTTGCGCTGGGCATTTTTGAGGGTCTCTTACCCGTCATTCCCTTGCTTAATTGCCCATAATGACTGGCCAGTCTTCTCTACGTGTGCCTATACCCTTTTGCCTCTAAACTACTTTATCTAGCAGATGTACTACATATACCTGTGAAAAGCACTATTCTTCCCTTTCTCTATAACACTCCGATGGACAGTAGACAGTGACAACATAACATATAACCACCAATCAATACAGTTCGATTAAGGGGAGTAAAATAGATACCCTTTGTCACAAAAATGCCTTACCGATCAAGGAAGTCTGATAACTCAAATGTAAGCAAAAGGCTTACCTCAGCTGGCAGATTATCAGAAATTCCCGGATCGTCTCAAGCTCCTCGTTTCGGATACTCAGGGTCACCTGATAACCCCTGCTGGCCAAGCTCGCCACCTGAAATGGATATTTTGATGATAGGCAACTCCTATCCTCATATTGATTAGTGGTTCCAAATTAATAACTACTGCAGTAGGGAACAGACACAAAAGATACGCTCAGCATCTTTCCAAATAACCGTTCTCCTTTATTATAACGCATGTGAAGGTTTTTATACACATGATTACGTAGGTATCACATTAAAATTACAATTGTACGTTTATGGTAACAAGAGGCATTACATAGGCAGGCTAATTCTAATCAGAACTGGAAAGAATGCAAAACATGTACTGAAAACATTATTAGTGACGTGTGCCCATTGAGGGCATTGTGCAATACATATAAAATAGAATACAATTATATACAGAACCTACAAATTTCCATTACAGCTGCACCAACATTTATTGAAGTAACATACAAAAAAGTCCATTATAGGTATTCCATTACACAGCATTACATTTTTGGGCTATTATTATCGATAGTGCCCTTCTTCAGATGAGAATGCAACAAGTTTCAAATATATATGCATCAGTAATTATAACATAGACATATTTGGAATCAATCATATTAATTACATCATCAGTTAAAATTACATCTCAAAAATGTTTTTTACTCAATAACAGACAAATTCCTTTTTGGTTAGACTATTGGGTGTATGATCTATTTAAGAGCGATCATCCAAAAATGACTTAATATCGCTATCCACCTTATTGATAAAAACCTCAGCCGAGCATGATGTGGGGGGTGTAAGTAAGACTTTTAATCCTTAAATCCTTAAATCAAAGTTTCTAACTGATAAAAGTAGTAAATCATATTGTAAATCATATTGTTGTAAATTGGATTTAGTGGAGAAAAACATCTTTAATCTAACTTGTCTGTAAAATCAGTACATACCTTATTTCAATATAAGTTCATTCATGTAGTCCTTAGTGAAAAAGCCCAACCCCTTATTTAAAACATATAAAGACATACCCCACTTTTACGTACACAATGGGGTTTATGTACTAAAGCTAGAAAGTGCAAAATCAGGCTCACTGCTGCATAGAAACCAATCAGCTTCCAGGTTGTATTACCAAAGCTTAATTGAACAAGCTCGTTGGTTTCTATGCAGCAGTGAGCCTGATTTTGCACTGTCCATCTTTAGTAAATAAACCCCATTGTGTACTTAAAAGTGGGGTATGTCTGTAATTCGAAACAAAAAGGGGAAAAAAGGGGGATAATAAGGGAGGGGGACTTTATATGAAATGCACCACTCAGGGTAGGCTGAGATATAAGTTATAGAACATGTAATGTTCTGGAGTGGCAAAAATGGGCATAGGGCAGTATTTAATAAAGTAAATTTAATTAAATGGATAATATGGTACATAGTAGATAAAAACATGATACATGCAATATATTAATTAGATCAATGGTACAAAAATAAAATTAAATAAAATACATAATTAATACATTGTCTCATGATAACATGATACATGCAATATATTAATTAGATCAATGGTACAAAAATATAAAATGAAATAAAATACATAATTAATACATTGTCTCATGATCAACAGATATCATACAATATTTCATAGTCAGAATTATTACCATGATAGAAAAAATATCTCATATAATAAAAGTAATAAATATAAATAATAACTTTCAGCGGTATGCCCATAATAGACACACACATAATGAACATAGTAAAAAATAAATAAATAAGAAATCAATATCTCAGCCTTTTAATAGAACCCATGGTATAATATATGGATAATGTGACATAGCAGCAAATATGACAGCTCGAAGCGTTTCGTGGATTTTTATCCACTCATCAGGAGCAGCTGGTTGGGAATATCTGTAATGGGTTATATACGGGTAATTAGTAAAAAACAATTCATATAGGGAGAGAGGGAACAACGTCTGTATTCCTAACACTCTTACCTAAAAATTGTTGGCTTATCCTGCTGCCGTTTTCAACGGAACCTCAGCTCCCGGGTGGACGCCTGGTCTATTACCCCCCGATATACCTGATCAAAAGATTCATTTGTTTTTCATTTGTACCTGATTCTACCAGTATATCATACAATTTTTAGGTAAGAGTGTTAGGAATACAGACGTTGTTCCCTCTCTCCCTATATGAATTGTTTTTTACTAATTACCTGTATATAACCCATTACAGATATTCCCAACCAGCTGCTCCTGATGAGTGGATAAAAATCCACGAAACGCTTCGAGCTGTCATATTTGCTGCTATGTCACATTATCCATATATTATGCCATGGGTTCTATTAAAAGGCTAAGATATTGATTTCTTATTTATTTATTTTTTACTATGTTCATTATGTGTGTGTCTATTATGGGCATACCGCTGACAGTTATTATTTATATTTATTACTTTTATTATATGATATATTTTTCTATCATGGTAATAATTCTGACTATGAAATATTGTATGATATCTGTTGATCATGAGACAATGTATTAATTATGTATTTTATTTCATTTTATATTTTTGTACCATTGATCTAATTAATATATTGCATGTATCATGTTATCATGAGACAATGTATTAATTATGTATTTTATTTAATTTTATTTTTGTACCATTGATCTAATTAATATATTGCATGTATCATGTTTTTATCTACTATGTACCATATTATCCATTTAATTAAATTTACTTTATTAAATACTGCCATATGCCCATTTTTGCCACTCCAGAACATTACATGTACTATAACTTATATCTCAGCCTACCCTGAGTGGTGCATTTCATATAAAGTCCCCCTCCCTTATTATCCCCCTTTTTTCCCCTTTTTGTTTTAACTTACCAGGGATGGAGACCTAGGTACGTTAGGTTCAAGGTCTCATACAAAGTCCCAAACAATTCGCTTTTTTCAATGTCTGTAATTCAGTTTTAGTCAAAGAAAAAGAAGAAATGTTGTGCACCACATTAGATGTCACAAAAAAATTGGGTGCTATAATATTAGTAGAATATCTTGTAGAAGCAACATACCATGTGGATGCAGAGAACTGTTTATACTGTTGGCCCCTCTGGAAAGTCTTATTATGATGAAAGTTAGGATCAGTCCGGGTATAAACTCTATTGCCTGTACAATCTTCATGATCTCTCTCGATCTTTGATCATGTACGGAGTTCTGTATTTTTCCGGTATGTTACTAGTTTTTCATCACACAATGTTTTCATTTTTGTTAATTCATCCTGGTTCATCAATTCAGAAAGTTGTCTTTCTAAATCCACTATTTTTTAAGACACCTCATTCTTTTCTTGTTGTTTCACACTGGAGGCAGGAGCGGCGTCAGCGGTAAAATGGTGCTATTTTTAGCAGCGCTATTCAGCTGCTAGCGGGGCGGTTTTAACCCTCGCTAGTGGCCAAAAAAGGGTTAAAACCGCCCACAAAGTGGCGCTTTGCCGGCAGTATATCCGCGTTGCCCCATTGACCGTTCCTTCACCGCTCCAAAGATGCTGTTTGCAGGAGTTTCTTTAACGACCTGCAAGTGCACCGCACCAGTGTGAAAGCCCTCAGGCTTTCACAGTGGAGACACAGCAGCAGCTGTTTCAGGGTGCATTGCAGGCACTATTTTTAGTGCTGTAGCGCCTGCAAAGCGCCCCAGTGTGAAAGGGGCCTTATTGTCAAGAGGAAGCTAAGAGACACCAGACCCAATAATGCAGATGAACTAAAGGCTGCTATAAAAGCAATCTGGGCTTCCATAACACCTCAGCAGTGCCACAGGCTGATTCCCTCTATGCCACACTGCATTGATGCAGTAATTCATGCAAAAGGGGCCCCGACCATGTATTGAGTGCCTACTAAACAGTTCATGGATATACTTTACAGTAAGCCAACATTTCTGTATTAAAAATCATTTTTTTTATTGGTCTTATGTAATATTCAAATTTTTTGAAATACTGAATTTTAGTTTTTCAATATCTGTAAGCCATAATAATCAAAATTAAAAGAAAAAAATGCTTGAAATATATCAAGTTGTGTTTATGAATGTATATAATACATGAGTTTCACTTTTTAAATTGAATTACTGGAATAAATTAATTATGTTATTGAGTCTGTTAGTTCTCCATATTGTGTTTGCATACAACCAATATCTGTTCTCTACATTCATAGAAATCTTAGAAAGTCCACAGTAGTTCTAATGTAATGTTTTGGCTAAGCAGAATGTACATTTCCAGACACCATGATAAGTCTCTAATGAGGTGCTTCAAACAGTCGTTGATGAGTATAGTGTATATGATGGGGCAATATCATGTGGTGATGCCACTATAATTTCTAGTTAAACAAGGATGCTTTAAAAAGCTGTTGGCTATTTTCTATTTTAGTTCAAATAATTTTTTTTGAGCTTAAACATAGTAATATAACATGGTGAGTACAGGAGAATGATCACACTTAAAGATGATGCAGGTGCTTCTGTAGAAAACAGTTCTTAGGCAAACAAGTATGGTACAATCTTATATGGTAAATTAATATGTATTCAAGTAACAATGAAAGTGTGAACTCAAGGGAGAAAGTGAGATGGAGATTAGAAAAAGGGTATGGGAAGAGGGCAAGGAAGAAGAAGAAGGTGGAAGGGGAAAAGGAGGGGGGGGGGGGTGGATGAAGAGTAGGTTGAGATAGTCAAGTAGATAGGGTACCTGTCAAGTATATTATAGATGTGGACAAGTTACACTCCAGTTTAGATTAGACTGTCAATATAACACTGTGCAATTAGGGTTGTTTAGCCATAGTGACCACGTTTGGGCAAATTTAGAATATGAAAAGTTCCATAAATCAAATTGTTGTGACTGTCTCGAATATAGTAGGTATTTTGGGTGTTTTCCACAGTCTAGTAATCATCAATTTTGCTGCTTGGAGTATCTGGATAATAATTGTTCTGGATTTGAAGGGAAGTTCCTCTATGTCTATGTGGAGCTTGGCCAATTTGGGGTCTGGGCTAATTACTTTATGCATCACTTCTGCTACTAGTTTGAATACCTTAGTCCAATATGATATGAGGGATTTGCAGGACCACATAATATGTATCAGGGAACCTTGGTCTCCTTACTGGCACGAGCAGTGGGGCGAGGTATTGGAGTAAATTTTAGAGAGTTTCAAGGGCGTAAAATACCAGAAGTTAATAATTTTTAGATAAGACTCCCAGTGGTTTGTATATCTGGAGGGATTGGTGGTGTATGAGAATATTTTTTGCCAAGAGAGGTCAGGTATATTATTGTCAAGGGTATTTTCCCATTTGTTTAATCAAGGTATCCTAATGGGGAATTTTAGGTTATTAAGATACAAATAGAAAAATGATATTCCATGTCCTAGGTATTTGGAGTTTTCAAAGAACTGCAAAATAGGAGTTGGAAGGGTAATGTTAGGAGAGACTGTAGCGGTGCTCAGATAGTGATACATTTTTATATATGAAAAAAATTCAGAGGGAGGTAAGTCAAAGGTGTACTGCAAGGCACAGGAGGGAAGTAGTTTCTCATCTACATAAAGGTCTTGGAGGTTATAGATCTTTCTATTTGTCCAGGGTGTTAAATTTAGGTCAGGTATTATAGCTATCAGGACATCAACAGATAGAGGTAGTGATCTAAGTACTGGGAATTTGAACGATAATAGTGAGGTCCAAGCTTTAAGGGATGCTTTAATGCAAGGGTGATTCACGGTATAGTGAGTAAAGTAGATAGAGCTTAGGAGGAGAAAGTTATGTGGGTTAAGGGGGTGAAGTAATGGTGGTTTCATCTGTGACCAAGTTTTTTCTTTAGTTGGGTGCCACCAGAAGTACATCTGGTTGAGTAGGGTAGAGATGTAATATAGGTGTATATGAGGAGAAGCAGCTCCACCTTTTTTAGTGGTCTATGTAGGAGACGAGCGAAGCATCTAGGGCATTTTGATTCCCAAATATATTGGTTTTATTTGTTTTTGTGAATGGAAGGATGTAGATGTGGCACTACTCCTCTGATTTGATATAATTAATAATGAATGAGGACCATGTGGTAAAATGAGTATTGAATGAATAGAAACCAGGTGATGGGGACCTACACCTGCAGCAGAATCCTTTCCCAGGTTTCTGGTTATTTGTTTTTGTACAACTTGAAAGAATTTGGAGGGAAGTAGAATGGTGAGGGTTCTGAACAAATATAATAGTTTAGGGAGTAAAAACATTTTGACTACTGCTATTCGTCCCAATTTGGATGAACGAAAGAATGGGAAGGACTATAGATCTTTGGATATGGACTGCATTTGTGAATTATGATTATATTTGAGTAGTTGGTTAGTTGAAGGAGTTAGATTAATGCCTATATGGAATAGATTTCTTAGCCCAGGTAAATGGGAAATGTTTAGTAAGAGCATTTTGTGTGACCGGGGGGGGGGGGGTGTAGATTTAGAATCACTAAGAGAAGAGAGAAAGTAGGGTAGCCAGGCAGAGAAGTTGTCGAGGCAGTTTGATACCGGTCCAGGGGACCGATAGATCACAGCAATGAAACTGGAGAAAATAGACAAATACAGTGAGCTTCAAATGAAGAGAGGGACAGAGGGGGGGGGAGGGGTGGATGAAGAACCTGAAAAGTGCTTTGAGGGGATAGGAGGATTCCAACACCATCTCCTTTCCGTCCACTAGGCCTGGGAGAGTGAGTCCACAGGAGACCACCATAGGAGAGAGAGGCAGGAGAAGGAAGGTCAGATTCTTGAATCCAGGTCTCAGTAATTGCAAGTAGGTTCAGGAAGTTTGTGATAAATAGGTCATGGACGGTGGTGAGTTTGTTAAAAACAGAGCGGGCATCCCAAAGGGCACAGGAGGGGAGGCTGGCTCTAGGCTGAAAGAGGAATAGAAATTAGATTGTGTGGATTGCAGCTGCTATAAGTGGATGGGGGGTACTGGGTATGTTGACCGAAGTTAAATGAAGGCCGGAAAAAGTAAAATAAACATCACTGTGATATGGACAGAGGTAAAGAATTTGAAGGCAGCATAGATCACCAAAAGCACATACACAGAATTAGCAAGCACATCCCAGTTTCAATTAAAGGTGGAAGATGTGATTGAGCTGACACATACACAGGACTGTTTTGTACTCCTGTGACTCCTTTTCAGATGATAGGACCAGTACCCAGCTCAGTCTCTCAGTGAGCCGCTGAGAGCCTTAGCCAGCTGCTCCAACCCCCTCCACAGCTCATTGTTTCAATGAGCGCTGGGGGGGGCAGAGCAGAGAGACAGTTTAACCAGTTCAGTCTCTCTGTTTAGAAAGCACTGATTACCAAGTGACTGGCGGTATTTGATTACTCAGTTCTCAGCCTTTGAGCCAGGGGGGGACAGATGCAGCATCTACCTAGGTAAGTATGATTCATAAATAAAATTCTCATACTTATCTTTTAATTACTCGGCATCTCCTCTTTCTTGCTATTTAACCCACATGACAATTAGGCCTTTCATTCATATGGAGCATATGCGTCCATGCCCTGTGTGATGGCCATGTACCGCGTGGGGATACTTGGTGTTCTGTGCATCCCTGTACGGGCAGTGCAGTCAAAGTCAATTGGGATGCAGCAGCTGCATGGACATAGTCGAATGTCAAAATTTAATAATAAAAACAGTGTAGCGCTTCAATGATAAATGTGGTCAGCATAAATTATAAAAATCAAGACAAAGATCATATAAATATGAATGCCTAAAGGAAAGTCCAACATTGGCCGCACATTCCACTATGTAGCAGGCATGAGGGTAACCGAACCGTCACAGAGGAGGGAAGTTGGGCTAGGCGAGTGTGTTCATATAAATCTGCTTGACTGAAAACATCAGGAAAAAGTGGATAAAATACTTCTTACCGACTTAGTTGGACTCATACAGTCGTATGACAGTTGAGTCTAGAAGGCTTTAGGTCACAATCTGGGACCAAGGAGTACAAAGAGGGAAGTCTGTTGAGCTGATGGATGAGCTCCAAACAATTGTAGGCTCTATGATGGATCCTTTCAAATGGAGCTTCAAAGTTGTTGGTAGTCAAGCTCAGACGTGGTCCGTTGTACTGATGCTCCAATCTCACCGGAATGGGGAGGGAGATGTTGTAGAGGTTTAAGCCGGAGAAACGGGAAAAAGGAAAAAAGAAAAAAGGCTCCACATGGTGTAGGTCAGACGGTATAAAAAGGGTTGGTTTATTGAAGTCAAAAAATAATTAATGACTTGGTGATCACATAAAAAGTCTAAAATAAAAAGTAAAAGCAATGTAGGGTGCCAACAGCTCGCCCAACGCGTTTCGACATATGTGTCTTCTACAGGGGCATGTTGGGGCCCACCACATTGCTAACAAATATATAAGGAGTCAGAGAGGGGTTCCGCCTACCAAAGGGCGGGGAATCCTATCTCAGATAACCTCTTAAAGATACAATGAACATTTAATCAAATCAGAAAAAAACATGTTCAAACGAAATAAATCAATATAAATAGAATATAAAAATATCCCTTCTACAAGCTATTAAATTGATTTAGTAACAGAATATAAAAATAAGCCACCTTGTTCACAAATAACACTGGATTAATCATATTATTCATGGCCTCATCTAGCATAAAAGTGCAAGAAAATCCAATGCACATAAAAGGCATACACAGAAATCGCATCAAGTATCAATGCAAAAAAAAGTATTTTTTATATGCGCCACCTATTCCACATAGACTACACTACAACATCACCTCAAGTGACCTATTTGCGTTTGTGTGGTGTGATAGATGGAACTGTGGGGGTCTGTATAGTAATATTCCTCATTGTGCAGTTTGGATGTCTCATGCTTGTTTTACTAACCGTAGATGGCCGAGAAAGTGTGTATCCGTAACCATGGTGACAGTCCTAACGTGCTGATCTATTATTTAAAGTTCGGGTCACATGGTCAGAAGACGTGCAATGAAAAGAAAGAAGGCACAGCCAATCCATCAGTGCGTGCATCACATGGCTAGATGTGGGAGTGATAGAGGACACACTTGTCCAATAGCAAGGGCATGTGTATATGCACGTCATTATACAGCAATGTGAGGGAGGGAGGGAGACACCCGCCATGGCGCCGTCCCTCCCCTGTACGTGCTCAGCACTGCCAATCGCAGAGAGCCACGTCAGGACCTATCACATCGGGGCAAAGACGTGCATGTGCGGGCGTCACACGCTACGTCACTCTGTCAGAACACAGGGGGCGTGTGCGTGTGGACGTCACGCACCAAATAGCTTTACAGGGAAGAGGAGGGGCTCTGCAACTAGGCGCCGTTTGCCTCGTGGTAAGCGTCACACGCCGCAAGGCGTGGCAATGACCGAGGCAGCCAATCAAAAAGTTTGCCTGCTCTGCACATGCGCCGTGACCAGTGACGAGGGGCAGCCGGCCAGCTCTTGATACCTTCATGGCAACCCTTAATTCCAACGACCGTGGTATCCAGTTAACCTTTGAGGCCAGTACAACCAACATCCATTTCCTTGACTTAGAAGTCACGGTAGTGCAGAAACGCCTGGTCCTGAGAACCTTTTTTAAACCAACGGATCGGAATGGTTACATTCCTGTTGACAGCTGTCACCATCGCCAATGGCTTAGTTCCATCCCACGCAGTCAATTTCTCAGGCTCAGGCGCAACTGCACGAATCTTACTGATTTTATTTCCCAATCTTACACCATCCGTAAGAGGTTCCTGGATAAGGGCTATGATCCACACACCCTCGACACCGAGATCCAAGCAGCTCTACACATTGATAGGACTTCTCTCACACAAAAGAAAGTCAAAACACGAACTAGTGACAAATTCAAATGGTCCTTTTTTACAACCTTTTCCACACAACATAACGATATAAAAAGAATCATTAATAGACATTGGAAGGTACTACAAAGTGACAAAGTTTTGGGTGGGATCATCCCAGAGAAAGCTGGAACTATCTACAGGGGAGCTCGATCAATACAAAATGATATCGCTCCCAATGTAATTGATATCCCCAAACCGATACAATTTTTCCCACATAGCAAGGGATATTTTCCCTGTAGAAAATGTAACGTATGCCTACATAATATGTTGGGCAAGGGGAAAAGTGATTCCTTTACATCTTCAACCACTTCACGCAGGTATCTTATGAAACACTTTACTACTTGCGTTACCAGGTATATTGTTTATCTGATCACCTGCCCTTGCAACCAACAATATGTTGGTCGCACTATTCGTAACTTCTCTATTAGGGTCAACGAACATCTTAGTAAAATCAAAAAAGGGTGTGACAAACACCCGGTTCCGAGACATTACCTCGAAAAGCATAATAGAGATCCCACAGGTACCCGCTTCCAAGTCATTGACAAATTTGTCCCAAGCTGGAGAGGGGACTCATGCCTGAGGGGGGTGTCGCGCCTTGAGACATTTTGGATTTATGAATTAAGGTGCTATTCCCCCTTCGGCATGAACACAGATTGGGACATCAACAGTTTTATTAATCAGGCTTGATTTATCTTGTCACGGATTATTATCACTACATATCACTTTTGTCCTTTATTTGGATCCGTATGCTTACTTTTGACATTCACTTTCGATTCACTTGTCCAATTTTTCCATTATTTCTTGGGTTTCCTTACATCAATTCACATAACATTTATTTTTTAGGGTATTTTATGTATATCCATTTTTTGATCTCTAGCTTGTGTCTTATATGGCACAATGCTTACTTTACTTCACATACTTATGCACTTCAATTTTCTTTTTCTGTCACATATTCCCGGCCCCGCGTCCAAATCTAGATCTATGGGATTATCGTGCATTTTTTCTGGACCATGTACGATTGGGGACCGATATTTCTTGATTAACTTAGACTTATATCTATGTTTGGCACTATTAGAAAACACACTATATGCACTAAACTCCTAAACTCACCCCTGTGTTACCTGCACCTCATGACTTTTTCCGGTTATTATGTGCGCAATTCACATTATTTGGCTTATGTCACCATTTACTATATATTTTTTCCTTAGACACCCCCCTATTGTGACCAGTTGTCCATTCTGGTTATGGTGTGCTGTCTGCTCGTTTTTGTTTTATTGTTCTTTTATCATTGACATCCTTTGAATTACAACTATTGTGATGCCTTAGTTGTTATGGTTACATCGGACGTTCTTATTGGGCGTGACGTTGTGTCACCACGCCTCCTGTACCTCCTTCGTTGCCCTGCTTTCTTAGTGTCCCCGGATTCAATAATGCGCGTGACGTGACGTGACGTCGTCACTGGTCACGGCGCATGTGCAGAGCAGGCAAACTTTTTGATTGGCTGCCTCGGTCATTGCCACGCCTTGCGGCGTGTGACGCTTACCACGAGGCAAACGGCGCCTAGTTGCAGAGCCCCTCCTCTTCCCTGTAAAGCTATTTGGTGCGTGACGTCCACACGCACACGCCCCCTGTGTTCTGACAGAGTGACGTAGCGTGTGACGCCCGCACATGCACGTCTTTGCCCCGATGTGATAGGTCCTGACGTGGCTCTCTGCGATTGGCAGTGCTGAGCACGTACAGGGGAGGGACGGCGCCATGGCGGGTGTCTCCCTCCCTCCCTCACATTGCTGTATAATGACGTGCATATACACATGCCCTTGCTATTGGACAAGTGTGTCCTCTATCACTCCCACATCTAGCCATGTGATGCACGCACTGATGGATTGGCTGTGCCTTCTTTCTTTTCATTGCACGTCTTCTGACCATGTGACCCGAACTTTAAATAATAGATCAGCACGTTAGGACTGTCACCATGGTTACGGATACACACTTTCTCGGCCATCTACGGTTAGTAAAACAAGCATGAGACATCCAAACTGCACAATGAGGAATATTACTATACAGACCCCCACAGTTCCATCTATCACACCACACAAACGCAAATAGGTCACTTGAGGTGATGTTGTAGTGTAGTCTATGTGGAATAGGTGGCGCATATAAAAAATACTTTTTTTTGCATTGATACTTGATGCGATTTCTGTGTATGCCTTTTATGTGCATTGGATTTTCTTGCACTTTTATGCTAGATGAGGCCATGAATAATATGATTAATCCAGTGTTATTTGTGAACAAGGTGGCTTATTTTTATATTCTGTTACTAAATCAATTTAATAGCTTGTAGAAGGGATATTTTTATATTCTATTTATATTGATTTATTTCGTTTGAACATGTTTTTTTCTGATTTGATTAAATGTTCATTGTATCTTTAAGAGGTTATCTGAGATAGGATTCCCCGCCCTTTGGTAGGCGGAACCCCTCTCTGACTCCTTATATATTTGTTAGCAATGTGGTGGGCCCCAACATGCCCCTGTAGAAGACACATATGTCGAAACGCGTTGGGCGAGCTGTTGGCACCCTACATTGCTTTTACTTTTTATTTTAGACTTTTTATGTGATCACCAAGTCATTAATTATTTTTTGACTTCAATAAACCAACCCTTTTTATACCGTCTGACCTACACCATGTGGAGCCTTTTTTCTTTTTTCCTTTTTCCCGTTTCTCCGGCTTAAACCTCTACAACATCTCCCTCCCCATTCCGGTGAGATTGGAGCATCAGTACAACGGACCACGTCTGAGCTTGACTACCAACAACTTTGAAGCTCCATTTGAAAGGATCCATCATAGAGCCTACAATTGTTTGGAGCTCATCCATCAGCTCAACAGACTTCCCTCTTTGTACTCCTTGGTCCCAGATTGTGACCTAAAGCCTTCTAGACTCAACTGTCATACGACTGTATGAGTCCAACTAAGTCGGTAAGAAGTATTTTATCCACTTTTT